>NC_037328.1:11758663-12460163 GCF_002263795.3 Bos taurus
TTTGACATCAGCGATAACAGATTATAATTTCACAACTACCACTAGTTTGAAAGCCTTGAATGAAGACATGACCTCTGTGAATCTGTTTCCAAAAATTCAGAGTAGGGCAGGTTAATTATATCAGTAGTGCCAAACTATCACCAATGATCAGGATCATCTATGGAGAAACCAAGGCCTACCACTGAGAGATGTGGCTTCACAGGGGGATTTCAACCTACAGACAGGGTTGAAAACTAATGGTTATGATATCCAGATCTCTTCTTGCTCCATAAGTTCAAGTATTTACCTTCTGTATATTTTACATTAGTATAGTATTCAACAGTGATATAATATAACTTCAGAGAATATTGATGCAAATAATGAGTAGAAAGCCTCTGCAAAACATCTATAACTTTTTAATTCCTCTTTCTTTATGGTGGCACAAAAGAAAAACACATTTCACTTCTGTTAACTTATTAGTGAAATGAATAGGAAAGAAAGACTGAATAGATTCAATCAGTACAGTTCAGTTCAGTTGCTCAGTCATGTCCGACTCTGTGACCCCATGGACTGCACCACGCCAGGCCTCTCTGTCCATCAACAATTTCCGGAGCTTACTCAAACTCATGTCCATTGAGTCGCTGATGCCATCCAACCATCTCATCCTCTGTCATCCCCTTTTCCTTCTGCCTTCAATCATTTCCAGCTTCAGGGTCTTTTCTTTTCTTTTTTTTTTTAATTATTTTTTTTAAATTTTATTTTATTTTTAAACTTTACATAATTGTATTAGTTTTGCCAAATATCAAAATGAATCCGCCACAGGCATACATGTGTTCCCCATCCTGAACCCTCCTCCCTCCTCCCTCCCCACACCATCCCTCTGGGTCGTCCCAGTGCACCAGCCCCAAGCATCCAGGGTCTTTTCTAATGAGTCAGTTTTTCACATCAGGTGGCCAAAGTATTGGAGTTTCAGCTTCAACATCAGTCCTTCCAATGAATATTCAAGATTGATTTCCTTTAGGATAGACTGGTTGCATCTCCTTGTTCTCCAAGGGACTCTCAAGAGTCTTCTTCAGCACCACAGTTCAAAAGCATCACTTCTTCAGTGTTCAGCTTTCTTTATAGTCCAACTCTCACATCCATACATGACTACTGGAAAAACCATACCTTTGACTTGATGGACCTTTGTTGGCAAAATAATGGCTCTGCTTTTTAATATGGTGTCTAGTTTTGTCATAATTTTTCTTCCAAGGAACAATCATCTTTTAATTTCATGGCTGCAGTCACCATCTGCAGTGATTTTGGAGCCCGCCAAAAATAAAGTCTGTCACTGTTTCCACTGTTTCCTCATCTATTTGCCATGAAATGATGGGACCAGATGCCATGATCTTAGTTTCAATAGAGACATTGAATATTCTAAGAATAGATTCAATAGAAAATGAATAAGCAAAGCAACCATACATATTTCGATCTCAATAAGTAAACCATAGAAATCTTAGAGGAGAAAAAAGCGACAACCATCAAAAAATCTGTGTTTTTCTTAATGTTTCTCTGAAACCCTTATTTCTGCACTTTAGAGTTCTTTGTAACTGAATGATTGCAGCATCATTTTCTGCTTCCATTATCCCTATTTTAAAGATTAGTTTATTCTAAAGATATGCCAAACAGTAATGTACAACATCACAGTATGGATTACTTCCTTTTAACTTTCTAGCTTTCCACTGTAAATATCTTGTCTCTACTTACCTTCTTGATTCATTGTCAATTGTCAAATTAAAAAAAAAAAAGATCATCAGGAAAATCAGATAATAAAGCAAAGCTTAGCATTTAGACTTCTTATAGTAATGAGAAAAACAGGCACACAAAACACCCACATGCACATACACACACACTCCTAAACAGAGCTTCAGTAATGTCAACAAGTTTTGGATATTTGGGAAAGAAGTGTTCAGGACTTTTATGGTATGAACTGAGTGACCTTAAGATGGATCTTTCAAAGCAGGAAACTAGTTGAATTAGGGGAGAGGTTATAAATTAATGGCTTTGAACAGTGAGAAACATGTCTTGAAAGGAGTTTTAATAAGCATGCTATCACTCTTGAATAGTTAATGAATTTGGATCAGAGTCTTGTCTTAAAAATAAATATGAATAAATACCTAAAGTTGGTTTTGCTTGCTTTCCGTATTTTTTTTTAACACAGGAACATGTAAATACTCTTAGCACCTGTATTACACAAAGACAGAAAAGTATGTCTGGTTTGACACAAGAAGAGAAAATATGCTCATATTAATTCTCATTGACTGTGTTGGTGATGTTTTAGGCTAAACCAGAATATAAATCATTATATTCTGGGGATATACTTAATAGAGTCCAATATCACTGTTTGCTATGTCTCTGCAGTAGATAAAAACACTCTCCATTACCCAAAAGATATCTACTTCTTAAATCCCGGAACCTGTGACTGTGTTACATTACATAGAAACATGTAATTTAAGGTTACATATAAATTTAAATTTGCTAATTAGTTGATTTTAAAAATAGGATGTATTCTGGATTATCTAAGTGCGCACAATATAATCTTCAAAATAGAAGCAGAGAGAACACTTCCAGGATGACAGTGTGAGGAGCTCCAGCAGCCTTGCCTCAATGAAACTAGTGACAATTATTTAAAGAAAAAGCCTTCCTGATGAATAACACCACAGACATAGCAACGTTGAGTGAGGGATATAGACATCACTAATATAATTCAGCTCTGAAGTGGGGGAGACCAGCAGTATCCAAAGTTCTTATAATACTTTATTTATAATGTCCACTTTGCAAGAAAAAAGTATAAGGCATGCAAAAAATCTGGGAAGTAGAGTACATACATTGGAACAAAAGCAGGCTGTGTGTATGAGCAACCAGATGTCACATTAACAGGAAAAGACTTCAAGGTGATCACTATAAATATGTTCGCATAAATAAAGTGAATCATGAAATAAAAAGTAAAGGAAGATATGATGACAATCTCACACCAAAAATAGAATATCAATAAAGAGATAGAGATTATATAAAAGGAAAAAATTGAAATTTTGAAGCTATAAGTGTCATAGCTGAAGTGAAGTATACATCAGATGAGCTCGATTATTTATACTTGAATTGACAGAAGAAATAATCAGCAAATTTGAAGATAGATTGATATGGATTGGAGTATCTGAAGAAGAAAGAGGAAAAAAAAAAGAGAAGAAAAATGAACCATCCCCCACCTCAGGGAAATGTGGCACACCCATTAAGTGTATGAACATACATGTTATGGCAACCATAGAAAACTAATACAGGCCAGCTGTGATGGGCATTTAGTATGCCAACATGGATAAGCTATAGACTCAAGATAAATTAGGTGTTTCTGTGAAGATATTTTGTAGAAGTAATTATAGTCAATAATCAAGGGACTTTAAGGACAGAAGATTATTCTGGATCATCCGAGTGGGAGTGGTTCAGTTCATTACAAGGCATTTAAAACAGAGCTGTGTCTTCTCTGAAGAAGAATTTCACTCTATGCCTGAAAGTTCCTGTCTATCCTTTGTGGAAATCTGACTACAGATTTAGGACTTACCTAATCAATTCCCACAAACACATTAGCCATTTTCCTATGATCCAGCTCTCAATATACCAAGGGCACATTTCATGCAAAGATGGGCTCGATAAAGGACAGAAATGGTATGGACCTAAGAGAAACAGAAGATATTAAGAAGAGGTGGCAAGAATACACAAAAGAACTGTACAAAAAAGATCTTCATGCCCCAGATAATCATGATGGTGTGATCACTCATCTAGAGCCAGACATCCTGGAATGTGAAGTCAAGTGGGTTTTAGAAAGCATCACTACGAACAAAGCTAGGGGAGGTGATGGTATTCCAGTTGAGCTATTTCAAATCCTGAAAGATGATGCTGTGAAAGTGCTGCACTCAATATGCCAGCAAATTTGGAAAACTCAGCAGTGGCTACAGGACTGGAAGAGGTCAGTTTTCATTCCATTCCCAAAGAAAGGCAATGCCAAAGAATGCTCAAACTACCACACAATTGCACTCATCTCACAAGCTAGTACAGTAATGCTCAACATTGTCCAAGCCAGGCTTCAGCAATACGTGAACCATGAACTTCCTGATGTTCAAGTTGGTTTTAGAAAGGCAGAGGAACCCAAGATCAAAGTGCCAGCATCCGCTGGATCATGGAAAAAGCAAAAGAGTTCCGGAAAAAACATCTATCTATGTGGATCACAATAAATTGTGGAAAATTCTTCAAGAGAAGGGAATACCAGACCACCTGACCTACCTCTTGAGAAATCTGTATGCAGGTCAGGAAACAACAGTTAGAACTGGACGTGGAACAACAGACTGGTTCCAAATAGGAAAAGGAGTACGTCAAGGCTGTATATTGTCACCCTGCTTATTTAACTTATATGCAATGTACATCATAAGAAACCCTGGGCTGGAAGAAGCACAAGCTGGAATCAAGATTGCCGGGAGAAATATGAATAACTTCAGATATGCAGATGACACCACCCCTATGGCAGAAAGTGAAGAGGAACTAAAACGCCTCTTGATGAAAGTGAAAATGGAGAGTGAAAAAGTTGGCTTAAACTCAACATTCAGAAAACGAAGATCATGGCATCTGGTCCCATCACTTCATGGGAAATAGATGGGGAAACAATGGAAACAGTGTCAGACTTTATTTTTTTGGGCTCCAAAATCACTGCAGATGGTGACTGCAGCCATGAAATTAAAAGATGCTTACTCCTTGGAAGAAAAGTTATGACCAACCTAGATAGCATATTCAAAAGCAGAGAGATTACTTTGCCAACAAAGGTCTGTCTAGTCAAGGCTATGGTCTTTCCTGTGGTCATGTATGGATGTGAGAGTTGGACTGTGAAGAAGGCTGAGCACTGAAGAATTGATGCTTTTGAACTGTGGTGTTGGAGAAGACTCTTGAGAGTTCCTTGGACTGCAAGGAGATCCAACCAGTCCATTCTGAAAAAGATCAGCCCTGGGATTTCTTTGGAAGGAATGATGCTAAAGCTGAAACTCCAGTACTTTGGCCACCTCATGTGAAGAGTTGACTCATTGGAAAAGACCTTAATGCTGGGAGGGATTGTGGGCAGGAGGAGAAGGGGACGACAGAGAATGAGATGGCTGGATGGCATCACTGACTCGATGCAGGTGAGTCTGAGTGAACTCTGGGAGTTGGTGATGGACAGGGAGGCCTGGCGTGCTGGGATTCATGGGGTCACAAAGAGTCGGACACGACTGAGTGACTGAACTGAACTGAACTGATTCTACTTTTCTTAATCAACTCTAATGAATATAGCCACATGTGAAGTGCTCATTGCAGCTCTTTCAACATTTATTTTGGAAAAAAAACTGTTGACTAATCACTTGTTAGAAATCCTCATGGGATAACAACTGCATAACATTTTTGACAATGACTGAGAAATGCCAGTTGACTACAGTGGCCAACTTGTCCTTAATGATAGTGAAAGATTTCATTATTATTATTTTTTTTTTCAGATTTTCTGGTGCCAACAACTGACCATCCTGAAAGTGCCAAGAATTATTCTCTTCTAATTTGTGAAGATTCTTTTTCCAGTATCCCTTTATCTATCTTAGTGACAAGTAGTGAACAGTGAAATCTGACCTGGGCAGATTTTTATTTGGTAAGGAGTCATGTTCTAGGGGTAAGTCAAGATATGTTGATGTATATCTGACCTGATAGTCTCCTTTATCAATCTTAAACTGTGACCCATCAACAAGTGATATTAAATCTGGATTTCTTTTTATAAGAGTTTCTAATAAATCTCTTCAGAGCCAGGCAGTTTTTCAGAGAAATGCTGGAAAGTTATGAGTTTTTCATTGTTTAGGAAATGGGAAAAGACTTGAAGATTTAAAGTATTATGAATGAAATTGATGAAAAGAAAAATAATAGGATTTTATAGGATAAGTGTGTCATATTTTTGAGAGGAAAAAAAAGTGTATTTTCAGTGACTAAAAAAGATTATAAAGCACTAAGAGCCATGTAGTTTAGTGAAAGCTTTAAAATAAGGCAGCATTGGGTTGTACCAGTTTAGATTTAGCTGTTATTTATTTATTTATTTTTTTTAACTCTTCAGTGTTTTTATTTTTTTATTTTTTTTTTCATTTTATTCTTCCAATTTTATTTTATTTTTAAACTTTACATAATTGTATTTCATTGAGGCAAAATGGGGAAATTTCTGGCACTAGTCCAGGTGAAAAGCTGTAGTAAGTTATCGATCATTGATAATTTCCATAAAGCCGTCATTCTATCAAGTGCTTCTCCAGACGACTCCACCAAAAGGTAGATAGATCGGTAATTATACGGCAGACTTGAATTTGAGAGTTGTTGGAAGTGATAATTTTAAGTTGCATAATCTTTAATGCTCTTTTAGTTCCTAAGGAAGAATGTTTACTTTACTATATTTGACTGTGCTTAGTCACTTCAGTCAAATATAGTTTGAGGAGCCCTCCAGGTTCCTCTGTCCATCAGATTATCCAGGCAAGAATACTGGAATGGGTTGCCATGCCCTCCTTCAGGGCATCTTCTCAACCCACATCTCTTACATCTCCTGCATTGGCAATCAGGTTCTTTACCACTAGCACCACCTAAGTCAAATATTGCCATTATAATTGCATAAAAGTTGGGAATCCATTTTCTACAGGAACAAGTGGGATTCAAAAATTGTCTTAATTATCTGTAAGAGATCAGGAATGTTTGAATTATTTGTAATCTGTCAGAAGCAAGATGACTATCTCCTCTGGCTATGCCAAGTCCTTTCATATAAAAATGTAAAGTTTCCTTTGAAAATTTTAAATCCTTCTGAAGCTCAAACAATAAGACAATAAATATAATCAATGTGCTCATTCCACCATTAGAACAGAGCAATTAGACATTCACATAAGTATACTTAAGTTCTTGAATAATTATTTATAAGAATTGTGTGCAAGGAAATGCCTGAGTAATCCAGATATGTTGATGTTTCCTGGAAAAGACAAACAAATATTATGTATTTACCTGAAGGACACTAAAGAAGGTAGAACATAGGTTGACAATTATAATGCAGCCCAAGGGATAAATAACTATTTACATTCAATACCACAAGAAAGTGTAGTATGACTATTTCAATATGGCCCTGGGGTGATTACTATTTCAATAAGCCTCTTCAGATGAGTTTCTTTGCTGAGAGACTATAATTACATAGAAAGGTGCAAGGGATGACCTTGAAATCTGCAAGGCTTTCAAATATTGATTTTCAGTTCAGTCAGTTCAGTCACTCAGTCATGTCCAACTCTTTGCAAACCCATGGACTGTAGCATGCCAGGCCTCCATGTCCATCACCAACTCCCAGAATTTATTCAAACTCATGTCCACTGAGTCACTGATGCCATCCAACCACCTCATCCTCTGTAGTCTCCTTCTCCTCCTGCCTTCAATCTTTCCCAGCATCAGGTTTCCCAGCCTTTTCAAATGAGTCAGTTCTTCACATCAGGTGGCCAAAGTATTGGAGTTTCAACTTCAGCTTCAGTCCCTCCAACGAATACTCAGGACTGATTTTCTTTAGGATGGACTGGTTGGATCTCCTTGCAGTCCAAAGGACTCTCAAGAGTTTTATCCAACACCACAGTTCAAAGCATCAATTCTTTGGTGCTCAGCTTTCTTTATAGACAAATTCTCACATCCATACATGACTACTGGAAAAACCATAGCTTTGATTAGATGGACCTTTGTTTGTAAATTGATGTCTCTGTTTTTTTAATATGCTGTCTAGGTTGGTCATAACTTTTCTTCCAAAGAGCAAGCGTCTTTTAATTTCATGTCTGCAGTTACCATCTGCAGTGATTTTGGAGCGCCCCGCCTCCAAAAATAAATAAATAAATAAATAAAGTCTGCCATTGTTTCCACTGTTTCCCCATCTATTTCCCATGAAGTGATGGGACCGGATGCCATGATTTTAGTTTTCTGAATGTTGAGTTTTAAGCCAACTTTTTCACTCTCTTCTTTCACTTTCATCAAGTGGCTTTTTAATTCTTCACTTTCTGCCATAAGGGTGGTGTCATCTGCATATCTGAGGTTATTGATATTTCTCTCAGCAATCTTGATTCCAACTTGTGCTTCTTCTAGACCAGCATCTCTCATGATGTACTCTGCATATAAGTTAAATAAGCAGGGTGACAATACAGTCTTGATGTACTCCTTTCCCTATTAGGAACTAGTCTTTTAGTTTTTCTTTAATTTCTAGTTTTAAGGGGTGCTGTGCAAGCCTGCTTCTGCAGTTATTATGTGTCAATTGGTACCTTTGTGGGTTTAGCCCCAATAATTATGTGATTCAGTAGAAATTTGGCTTGCAAAGAGAGATCTTCAATTTGGGCTTGACGTACACATGGATATTGCTAAGGCAATGTTCAAAATAGCTATGGCTTGATTATAAATTGAGCTGTCCTTGGAATTAAAAAAAACAAAACAAACAAAAAAAACAGTACATTAGAGAGCATTTGATCTGAGAATTCTATTTGCATAGGAAACCTCTTCTTGATTAGCAGATGTGATATCACAAAATAGAAAAGACTATCCCTCAATTTTAAGGTCTGAAGATATTGATTATAGGATGAGAGGTGAGAGAAACCTGAGAAGTATGAGAGATACCTGTCCTGTAATTAGTTTTTGACCCTGAGGAAGAAGCTGTGCCCGGTTAAAGGGTGCACATTAAATATTGTGGCACCCAAGTCAATCACACATGTTCAAGTGTTTTGTTCAAATATTTGCATGGAAATTCTCATTGTGAATTTAAGTGTAAAATAGACACTTGGCCGTCCATTGAGCAGTGTTATTAATCTTCAACCTTTTTTTTTTTTCATTCAGTGTCTTAGATAGTATAAGACAATTATTTTTCCAATGTTCATTCATCTATCACATCTACACTTTTCTTTATCAAAAGTCTCCCTCACCTTGATGATTAATAACAGATGTGGAAGAATCTAAGGCCACCAACTCAGTCTGTATCTTTTTATGCTTTGGTTCGTAGGCTCTTTCAAAGTATCTATAGAAGTATTGGAGTTTTGGTAACAGGACTAATTCTCACTGCTATTTTTTTTTCACATTATATTCTCATTTCTGGCTTATATTGTTCTCAAAAAGAAGAGTTTAGCTCACATATACTTCAGGATGAACTGCTTAATGCTACCTAAACGTGTTAGAAAATCTATTCCTGAAATTTCAAATGGACTAATTTCTTCTTTACCTGCAAGTACAGATTAGAGTCCAATCTACTTTCTTAGTAAAGACATTAGAGATAGTCTCCAAAATATGTTAAAGAACCTGTGAAGCTTCTAAGAACTTCTCTGATTTTCAATGTAATGAATGGACTGAAGTGGGGAGAAAGATTTTCTCTTAACACTGAGATTTTTCTGCCTTGCATTTCCATCCAATTGTTTGAACTTGAGGTCTCTACTATCTTAAAAAAATTAATATGGATAGGAACTCTGTATCTTCCTAGATCTGTTCTGAATCCTTCTGGGAATTTTGTTCTTTGATGTCTAGGCTTTGGAAAGCTCTTTACAAGAATGAAGCTAAGGCTTAAAATTGGTCACAAAGAGCTTGCTCTAATCCAAGAATGTTTAACTTAAGAAGGTAATTAAAATATGAAGGTTTGCTGTTCAGCAGAGGGGAGAGGAAGTAGGTCAGAAGAGGGGGTCAGAGCAAAGCATAATGGAGAATTATAAGGGTAAAAAAAGGAATAGTGGAATAAGGTCTCTTAGGTCTGAGGTATGACTTCAGGATATAAAAAAGAAAGAGTTTTACAATTTTCATTTGAATTGGCTAAAAATCTTTTGCAGAAATGACTTTAGAATCTGAATTTCTTTTGTAAGCTCTCCCTTAGCAGCCAAAGAACTCTGAATGTTGGATGTTTGGAAATGCATTCCTCCTTTTGTTCTAATTGTAATTTATCCTTGAGAATTTATGTGATTTAGAATATAAATGCATAATTAAATTATAGAGTTGTTGAACAAATAGATTGTCAGGTATTTCTCCAGAAAAGATGAGTTTATTCGGGGTCAGCCAATTGCAGTTTAGTGTCTGCAACCATGGAGGGCTACATGCAAGTCCCTAAAGGGCAAGGGAAGAAGATGCTTTCAGAGAGAGGAAAAGGAAGTTCTTAGATGAAAATTATCTCAGAGTTTTCTCTTCTACCCATCTTGTTACATAAATGTGGCTTCAGCAGGTCTTCTTCAGATGTCATCAGTTTCAATTCTGAGAAATGTTTACTTTCTGGTCTCCAGATAATTGTAGGTCCAGCTAGCAGTCAGTGTTTTCTTTAGGTGTGTCACTCAACATTATTCCTTGAAGTTGGTAGCATAAGGGCTTCCCCAGGTGGCACTACTGGTAAATAACATGCCTGTCAATGCAGGAGGCAAAAGAGACGTGAGTTTGATCCCTGAGTTGGGAAGATGCCCTGGAGGAGGGCATGGAACCCACTCCAGTATTCTTGCCTGCAGAATCTCATGGACAGAGGAGTCTGGCGAGCTATAGTTCATGGGGTCTCAAAGAGTCAGACATGACTGGGTGACTAGCACATATGCACGTGCAGATATACTGCAAATATTTATTATTGAATTACTTGTAATGACAGAAGCCTGGAAACATCACTTAAAGTCTACACACAGAGGAAAGATTCAATAAACTCAATGGTAGATTCAGGAAGCTGGTACCTGAATATGGGGAACAGGGGAGAGGATTTTGGGAGGAGACTTATGGTGAGATGTAGTTTATTGTCAGTGAAGCTTTTGTTTTTGGAGGTGGATAAATGGGTGCTTTTAACATTACTAAAAATAAATGCAACTGGTACATGAAACATGCCTTCCAATCATGTACCAATAGTGAATTTTTGTCATGGACTTACAGTGTAATTTATCCAACTCAGAACAATGGAAATTCAAACAAATGAGATAGATGGTAGATAGAGAAATCTGTAGTCAAATAGAGATAACTGTGCATGTAGATAAAACCTCAATTACACATACATATATACTTGTGTTTGTGCATGTGTGGGGGAGGGGGGCGGGTGTGCTGTGTGCTCAGTCTCCCAGTCATGCCTGACCCTGTAACCCTTTGGACTGTAGCATGTTAGGTTCCTATGGGATTTTTCAGGAGGAGGGTTCAGGATGGGGAACACATGTATACCTGTGGCAGATTCATTATGATATTTGGCAAAACTAATACAATTATGTAAAGTTTAAAAAAAAAAGAATACTAGAGTGGGTAGGAAACACTGGAATGGAGTTGGAAAATAAAAAATTTTAAATATATTTAGAATAGAATCCAAATCCTGAAATGTTTAGAGATAAGTTTAACAAAATGCATGTAGGACTACTATAGTAAAAATTATAGAACAAAACAGGGAAATAAAAAGAAAGCTTAAATAAATGGAAATTTGGCAGTGTTCAATGACTGGAAGATAACATCACTATGATGTCAGTTGTTCCCAAATTTATCAATAGATGCAACACAATCCCAACTCAAAAATCAAAAAAAAAATTTAAAAATAAAAATTGACAAACTGGTGTTAAAGTTTATATGGGGATTCAAAGTTCTTAGAATAGCCAACACAATTTTGAAAAGACTACATTTGGAGAAATTACAATAACTGACTTTGAGATTTAAAACAAAGCTAGAGTGATCAAGTCAACACTGTACTGGTTAAAGAATAGGCAAAAATAAGTACATGGTACCAAATAGAGTTTCCAGAAATAAACCAAGCTTATTGGTTTCATAGTTTGTTTGTTTGTTTGTTCTCAGAGATGTCAAAGCAAATGTACCTTTTAAAAATGATATGAAACAAGTGGACATGGAGAAAAAGAACTTCAACTCTCACTTCATGCCATTGTTTTTCAGTTGTGTCTGACTCAGTTGTGTCTCACTCTTTGTAACTCCATGGACTGTGGCATGCCAGGCTTCCCTGCCCTTCACTATCTCCTGGAGTTTACTCAGACTCATGTCCATTGAGTCGGTGATGCCCTGTCATCCCCTTCTCCTGAGTCAATCTTTCCCAGCATGAGGGTCTTTTCCAATGAGTCAGTTCTTTGCATCAGATGGCCAAAGTACAGGAGCTTCAGCTTCAGTATCAGTCCTTCCAATGAATATTCAGGACTGATTTCCTTTAGGATGGACTAGTTGGATATCCTTGTAGTCCAAGGGACTCTCAAGACTTTCTCCAACACCACACTTCAAAAGCATCAATTCTTTGGTGTTCAGCCTTCTTAATGATCCAAATCTCACATCCATACTTGACTACTGGAAAAACCATAACTTTGACTGTATGGACCTTTGTCAGCAAAGTAATGTCTCTGCTTTTCAATATGGTGTCTAGGTTTGTCATAGCTTTTCTTCCGAGGAGCAAGCATCTTTTAATTTCATGACTGCAATCACCACCTGCAGTTATTTTGGAGCCCAAGAAAATAAAGTCTTGACTGTTTTCATTGTTTTCCCATCTATTTGCCATGAAGTGATGGGACTCGATGCCATGATCTTAATGTTTTGAATGCTGAGTTTTAAGCCAGCTTTTCCACTCTCCTCTTTCACCTTCATCAAAAGGCTTTTTAGTTCTTCTTCACTTTCTGCCATAAGGGTGGTGCCATCTGCATATCTGAGGTTATTGATATTTTTCCCAGCAATCTTGATTCATGACATGCTTCACCCAGCCCAGCATGTCACATGATGTACTCTGCATGTACATTAAATAAGCAAGGTGACAATATACAGCCTTGACATACTCCTTTCCCAATTTGGAAACAGACTGTTGTTCCATGTCCAGTTCTAACTATTGCTTTTTGACCTGCATACAGATTTCTCAGGAGGCAGGTAAGGTGGTCTGGTATTTGCAAATGATACATGCAATAAGGAGTTAATTAATATCCAAAATGGGGTTACCCAGGAGGCTCAGTGGTGAAGAATCTGCCTGTCAATGCAGGAAACACAGAAGACGTGGGTTGGATTCTCGGGTTGGAACGTTCCCCTGGTGATGGAAATGGCAACTGGCTTCAATATTCTTGCCTGGGAAATTCCATGGACAGTGTCGTCTGGCAGGCTACAGCCCATGGGATCCCAAAGAGTTGGACACAACTCAGGGACTGAGCAGAGTACTCTAAATAGCTTTTTGCCTTGACTGACCATCCAGCTAGAAATGCACATGAGGGTAGACTGTGGTTTTGAAAGATAAAATTGTCTGAAGTTCTTGTTGGGAGGGGTGCCCTCAAAGTACTAAGATGGCTGGGATCCCATTTCCTAGAGATTTTTCCTCTAGAGTAAAGAACAATTGTAAAGCAGTTCAAACAGCTTACAGCACAGACAGCTCAATTCCAACAGCTTGCAAGCCAATCCTAGCCAATTCAAACAAAAACATAAACAAACCTCTTACTGGAGGAACCAGGTCAAAGGCTTTTTAAGCCAGTTTCCAGGGAATAGCCCTTCAAAGGACTATACCAAAGACTGAACTGGCACAGTTTCATTTGAAGCAACCCATTCCAGAAAGAACTGGGCCAAAGGCATTTTCAGCTAGTTTTGGTTGAAACAGTCTTGTCTTAAGATCAGATAGAGGGTTCAGACAACTACTCATATACAAAACAAGACCTTAGCCAGAAGGAAAAAACCTTTAAATAGGTCCCAGGCTTCCCTGGTGGTCTATAGATCCCTTGCCAATGCAAGGGATGCAGGTTCAATCCCCGGCCCAGGAAGACCCCACATGCCACAGAGCAACTAAGCCCATGTGTCACAGCTATCAAAATGCTCTGCAATAAGAGAAGCCACCATAATGAGAGACCTGCACTAATACTAGAGAATGGCCCCCACTTGCCACAACTAGAGAAAGCCCACGTGCAGCAACAAAGACCAAGTACAGCTAAAAGTAAATAAATGGATACATTTTTAAAAATATAAATAAATCAATCCCAAATATATCCTGGATAGCTTCAGATGCAAAGAGGTCATGAGTTTGGAACCAGGAGAAAGACATGCCTTCAAATTCAGGGTCAGGGAGCAAAGAAGTGAACCCAAAGGACTCAACTGCCAATACTGCACTTGTCTTCTCACCAGTCTGGGGCCTTTGGGAGTCTTCTCTGATCCCAGTACAGGCCACCAAAATGCAGACCTGAAACAAATAGACTACCAGGTATTTATCCCCAAAAATGGGTTTATTTGGGATCAGCAGAGAATTGCAATTTACAGTCCACAACAGTGCTAAGCCAAATGAAATCACTTCACAGCATGGGAAGAAGAATATTTTTACAGAGGAGAAAGGAATTTGGGAAGACTATAGCAAATAAAGAGTTCATAAATTTATTGGCCTAGTCCTTACTAGCAAAGGAGTCTCCTTTCTGTTGGGCTCTACTATCTTCACAGAGCATGAAAGCAGCTCCTTCTGATCTCCTGACTCTATGTAACTGAGATTTCTGTCTACTTTCTATATCTCTAAATGATTGCAGCCGTGAAATTAAAAGATGCTTGCTCTTTGAAAGGAAAACTATGACAAATCTGACGCCATATTAAAAAGCAAAGACATCACTTTGCCAACAAAGGTCCATATAGTCAAAGCTATGGTTTTTCTAGTAGTCATGAATGGATATGAGAGTTGGACCATAAAGAAGGCTGAATGACAAAGAATCGATGGTTTTGAACTGTGGTGCTGGAGAAGACTTTTGAGAGTCCCTTGGACTGCTGAGAGATCAAACTAGTCAATCCTAAAGGAAATCAACACTGAATACTCATTGGCAGGGCTGATGTAGAATCTGAAGCCCCAATATATTGGCCACCTGATGAGAACTCATGATGGCCAACTCATTGGAAAAGTCCCTAATGTTGGGAAAGATTGAAGGCATGAGAAGAAGCAGACAACAGAGGACGATATGGTTGGGTGCCATCATCAATGCAATGGACATGAGTTTGAGCAAACTGGGAGAAAGAGAAGGACAGGGAAACCTGCTGTATTGCAGTCCATGGGGTCACAAAGTATTGGACATGACTTAGTGACTGAACAACAATAGCTCTAAATATAATCAATCCTAACCTTAAAACAGGGAGGCAGGAGGGTCACAGTAAGGGGAGATGTGATCACAGATGCAGAAGAGAGCCAGAGAGAGCAAGAGATGATAATAGTATACCACTGGTTTGGAGGATGAGGGAAGAGCCCATAAGCCAAGGTATGTAGACAATTTTTGAAAGTTGGAAAAGGCAGCGGAAGATTTCAGAAGAAACTCATCCTGCAAACACCTTGACTTTAACCCAGGGTGACTCATTTTGGACTTTTGACCTCCTCATATGTAAAGTAACAATCATATATTGTTACTGTGAAGGCTCAAATGGGACAATCTGAGAGTTAAAAACTTCAAATAGACCCAACGGAGTAGTATTCACCCTAAAACAATGGGTTATCAAACCATGAAAAATATGATTAAACTCAAATGCACATTGCTATTTGAAAATGCCCAACTGAAAAGACTATATATTTTATGATTCCAACTTTATAGCATTCTGGAAAAGATGAATCTATGGAAATGGTAAAAAGATCAGCAGTTTCCAGGGCCTGGGAGGAGAGAAATTAACAGGCAGAACAAGGAGGAATTTTATAACATATAAAATACTCGGTTTGATACTATAATAATGAATGCATGCATTTATGCTTGTCAAAGCCTTCAGAATGTGTGACATCAAGAGGGAACCCGTATGTAAACTGTGGACCACAGTTTATGCTAATGTGTCAATGCAGATATGTCAATCACAACAAATGTCCACTTTGATCGGGAAGATGAGTGAGAAGACACAGAGTATACTTGGGAATTCTCTGTACTCTGATCTCTTCAACATATGTCTGGATTTAATATCCCCCTGCAGGGGTTCCCAATCATTTATATGCATCAGAATCTTGGGAGGAGCTTGGAAAAAATATTCAATACAAATATCAAGGAAGGTCCTACCCAAGAGCAATTGAATCAGAGCCTCCCAGCGAAGGGCCCCAGAGAATGCCTCTTGGCTACTGCAGTGTCTTCCTAGTTGTTTTGTCTTTCTTGGGGAGCTTTCCTAGGCACAGTAACTTTATATCTTAACATACCTCAAAATGCCCCTGAATCAGATTCAGACAAATATTTTGTCTACAATCCACATGAATATTGCATATCATGAAGGTTGCGTTAGATAGAATCTGGTGAAAAGATTTTCATGAAGTGGTTTTGCTGATTCCATGGTAAATCAGAAGGGCTTTGAATTGAATCCAAGCAGATTGTGCATTGTGTTTATTCCACATATCTCTGTTTTCATTGGGACCTTCAAAAAACTAAGATGGCCTCTACTTCCCCTTCACAAATGTAGAATAATCTTAAACAAAAATGTGGTATGCCCACATGAAAAAATGATGGTGTTTATTTAACTGTCCCTGCAAGTTAACTCACATTGTCCATCTCATTAGACTATATGTTTTGTGTGTTTTTCAATTTGTAGTTCTCTCTGGTAATGTTTGAATACAAATGACCTAAATGGGAGGCTTCCCGGATGGGTCAGTGGTAAAGAATCTGCCTGCCATTGTAGGAACCACAGGAGATGCGGGTTTGAGCCCTGGGTCAGGAATATCCCCTGGAGGAGGAAATGGCAACCCATTTCAGTATTCCTTCAAGGATAATCCCATGGACAGAGGAGACTAGCAGGCTACAGTCGATGGGGTCGCAAAGAGTCAGATACAACTGAGTGACGGAGAACACATACACACACACAATGTATGTGGGAAAAATTTTTTTTAAACAGTGGATATGTATATGTATGTACAACTGATTCACTTTGCTGTATAGCAAAAACTAATACTATATTGCAAATCAACTATACCCCAATAATTTTTAAATGAAATAATCTGAATTAAGTCTGAAATTAAAACAGACAAAATTTGCTACTGGAAAATTATATCTCTGTTAATAAGAAGTTACTGACAGATTTTAGAAAGAAAGATGATAAAAAGCAGAAGCAATTTCAATCTTAACAGATGTTTTTCACATCAATTGATATTCAAGTGAACCACTAGTTTTGTGACTATATATTCTCCTAACTGACTAATTTTATGAATGAAATGGGAGCAGACAGTACCATGTAGCCTCAGAATTGTCCAGGGTGCACTGGAATGATGGTAACCCTTGCTCTTTGCGACCCAGAGTTAAGAGACAGGGGACTGAAGGCAGAGGTCAGCTGTACTTTTATCCTCAACATGTCAAGGTATAGCTTCCTTCTTATCTCACTCAGGTCATAGGATAAAGAGTCCATTCTGGATGCTGGGAGAGGATGGGCAGAAGGAAGCACATAGAGTGGGTCCCAGTAGGAGTGACAATCATTAACATGAACCAGGGAACAGAGAATAGTGGTTTTCACTGGAGAACGGTACCTGAGACTAAGAGTAAACAGGGAGTTTGAAGGAATAATCTATGAACTACATGATGGATTGTATGCAGGTATGAGGCACAAAGGAAAGGTCAGGAGGGGTCCTCAAGTATCTGGTCTGGGCAAGTGAGGGGACATGAGATTATCTACTGACACAGGAGATTCTAGATATGATTAATAGTCTAAGACTGGCTCACCCAAGGAGGACTGAAGTCTTTGATTCACTGTGTCTCTCTGAAATATGTTGTCCTCAGGACAAGATTTCTCCATGGCAGATAGGAGCTTCGGAGAGTCATATCACAAAGAACTCACCTATATAAATTGTACATCAGTTCTGACAGGCCATTCATGCCTCTGCTTGGAATGCCTTTGGCCAGAAATGTCCCAGTCTACTTTATCTTCCCAAAACTCCTACCCCATAATCATCTAAAAATCCTTGCTATTCCATGCCTGATCTCAATATGAGCATCATTTGGGACCAATACAGAGGTCAGACCCACATAGACTTGATGAATCATGATTTGCTTTGTAACAAGACCTCCAAGGGCTTCATATGCCCATTAAAGTGTGAAAAGCACTGTAGATAAATCCCACTTATTCTCAGTATTCAGCAAAGGGGTTATCTCCTCCAGAGAGCCCCATATGACCTACCCATCCCACACCCAGTCTACTGAAAGGACAGTTAGGGTCAGGCATGGTGGCAACAATGAGTGCAAAGGTCACATTCATGGGTGCTTCTAGTCCATGGGTCTTTCTCTTCCACTGGCTGTGTACTCTGTGGATACATTTGTTATTCATCTTGCTCTCCCCGTGAGTAGGGTTATATAAGCTCAACTCAAATAGAAAATTCATCACACTGGAATCATCACCCTGCACTCAAACCCCACTGTACCACCTGCTTTTGGAGTCTCTGTTATGTAGGCACCAGAGAGATGGATCCCTTGATCATGGGGGGTCTTCAGGAATGGAATAAACACCACGGTGTCCATATGGATGGACATACCTTCTCCACACTCTTTTCCTGTGAAAACCATGCTTTCACTGGTTGTAATACTTCCATGAATTGATGACCTTTATCAGGGTCCCTTAAATTTATTAGGATTTACTTAGTGCTAAATGACACAGAGCACTATTAGAAAAGTTCTATGAGCCCTTCTTCATCTGTTTTTCCTGAACTCAAACCTCCCAAACACACCCCCATCTGTCTTTCTCCTGCATCTCTGTGACTAACACCCCAGTGCCATTCCCCACAGCTCCATATAGATCCCTATGCAGCCCTTCCCTAAGTCCTGCCCTGCATTTCCCTCCCCACATTACAATCTCTCTGAAACCAAGTCACATTGTGTCCATATCCTTCAACACTCTCTCCAGGTCTACTCTTCCATATAGTGTCACTAACTGCAGTAGAGCCCCTAACCTCTGCAGTGGGCTTTGTTTCATACCCACTCTTCACTGTCATTTTTGCCACCTTCCCCTGCTGCAGAAGCCCAGTCCTAAGGCCTTCATAGTTTCTGAGCTCTGTGCCAGAAATATCCTGCCTCCCAACCTCCCAGTCTAACTCCTCTTACCTGATAAATGTCAGCATAAACATCACCTCCTGGTGTTACCCTGTGACACCCTCCCCCCTGCCCCATAGCCCAAGCAAAGCAGATAGCAGCAATCTATGTTTCTTTGTCCTTTATTATCTGACCAGCTGCTGCTGTTGCTAAGTCACTTCAGTAGTTTCCGACTCTGTGCGACCCATAGACGGCAGCCCACTAGGCTCCTCTGTTCCTGGGATTCTCCAGGCAAGAATACTGGAGTAGATTGCCATTTCCTTCTCCAATGCATGAAAATGAAAAGTGAAAGTGAAATTGCTCAGTTGTGCCCGACTCTTAGAGACCCCATGGACTGCAGCCCACCAGGCTCCTCCGTCCATGGGATTTTCCAGGCAAGAGTACTGGAGTGGGTTGCTGTTGCCTTCTCCGATTGTAATGCTAAATAATCCAAAACAAGCTTATTTAATAAATAATCTAAATAACTTCTAGTTTAGAATTGCAAATCTGACCTCAATTCAGTTCAGTTCAGTCGCTCAGTCATGTCTGACTGTTTGCGACCCCCTGAATTGCAGCACGCCAGGCCTCCTTGTCCATCACCAACTCCCGGAGTTCACTCAGACTCAAGTCCATCGAGTCAGTGATGCCATCCAGCCATCTCATCCTCTGTTGTCCCCTTCTCCTCCTGCCCCCAATCCCTCTCAGCACCACAGTCTTTCCAATGAGTCAACACTTCGCATGAGGTGGCCAAAGTACTGGAGTTTCAGCTTTAACATCATTCCTTCCAAAGAAATCCCAAAGGAAGGGCTGATCTCCTTCAGAATGGACTGGTTGGATCTCCTTGAAGTCCAAGGGACTCTCAAGAGTCTTCTCCAAGACCACAGTTCAAAAGCATCAATTCTTCGACACTCAGCTTTCTTCACAGTCCAACTCTCACATCCATACATGACCACAGGAAAAACCATAGCCTTGACTAGACGGACCTTTTTTGGCAAAGTAATCTTTCTGTTTTGAATATGCTATCTAGGTTGGTCATAACTTTCCTTCCAAGGAGTAAGTGTTTTAATTTCATGGCTGCAGTCACCATCTGCAGTGATTTTGGAGCCCCCCAAAATAAAATCTGACACTGTTTCCACTGTTTCCCCTTCTATTTCCCATGAAGTGATGGGACCAGATGCCATGATATTAGTTTTCTGAATGTTGAGTTTCAAGCCAACTTTTTCGCTCTCCTCTTTCACCTTCATCAAGAGGCTTTTGAGTTCCTCTTCACTTTCTGCCATAAGGGTGGTATCATCTGCATATCTGAGGTTATTGATATTTCTCCTGGCAATCTTGATTCCAGCTTGTGCTTCTTCAAGGCCAGCGTTTCTCATGATGTACTCTGCATAGAAGTTAAAAAAGCAGGATGACAATATACAGCCTTGACGTACTCCTTTTCCTATTTGGAACCAGTCTGTTGTTCCATGTCCAGTTCTACCTGTTGCTTCCTGACCTGCATACAAATTTCTCAAGAGGCAGATCAGGTGGTCTGGTATTCCCATCTGCTTAAGAATTTTCCACAGTTTATTGTGATCCACACAGTCAAAGGCTTTGACATAGTCAATAAAGTAGAAATAGATGTTTTTCTGGAACTCTCTTGCTTTTCTGATGATCCAGCAGATGTTGTCAATTTGGTCTCTGGTTCCTCTGCCTTTTCTAAAACCAGCTTGAAAACAAGAAGTCCACAGTTCACATATTGCTGAAGCCTGGCTTGGAGAATTTTGAGCATTACTTTACTAGCGTGTGAGATGAATGCAATTGTGCAGTAGTTTGAGCATTCTTTGGCATTGCCTTTCTTTGGGACCTAGTCCTCACTAAAATTTAGCCTCTGGAATACACAGGTCTCAAACCTGGTGAGTTTTTTTTTTTTTTTTAATGGCTACATCCCAAACACACAAAAGAGTGCTAAAAGAGTGAAAATGAGAGTGTTAGTCACTTAGTCATATCTGACTCTTTGTGACCCCACGGACTCTAGCCTGCCAGGCTTCTCTGCTCATGGAATTCTCCAGGCAAGAACACTGAAGCAGCTTATCAGAGGATCTTCCTGACCCAGGGATTGAACCCAGGTCTATTGCATTGCAGGCAGATTCTCTAACATCTGAGCCACCAGGGAAGTCCATAAAATAGTGCTGAGGATATCTTATAAGCTTCATAGATATTTACCAAATAAACAGATGTGAATGAAGGCAAAGCACACACACACATATGCACATGCACATACACAAGTTTTAAGTGTAAGTGTCTGGTCATTCACCAGAATTTTTCAGATTTTCATTTGATCCACTGTGCGCCGAGGGCTGAGTCTTCTGGTCTTGGCTGCAGTAGTAAACCAGAAGGCAGGAGAACAGAAGTTGGGAGGAGTTTTTCCTGTTCTAGTGACAGCAGCCACTGGGCTCAGATGCCACCACTTTCCTCTCCTCTTCCAGAATCATGTTGACAAACAGCTTCCATATTAAGAGCACTTGCAGGACTTTCAAGTTCCCATTATCCACGTGGTCTCCAAAGAGGTCAAGCAAGTCGATTGTCTTCGGTGGGTGTTCAGCCACTGGTGTTAGCTGGTTGACTTTATCATTCAGGATTTGCTCCATTTGTGTGTTTGACTGCTCCAGCCTTTCTTTCTCCTCTTCCTTGAACTCTCTGCTTCCATTTCACAATTTCTTAATTGAGCATTTCTGGACTTTCTGGAAAATAAGTATTTTCATTCACATCATTCATTATTTTCTTCTGAAGTTGTTCTCCATTTTTTCCTGCATTTATGGTGGGTTTTCCATCATTCACTTGGGATAGTTGAGAAATCTGGCTCCTCTGTGCCTTTCCAGTAAGTCCACAGTGCTCAGAAGAGATGACCTCTTCAGGTTCATATTCAGTGCCAACAAGCACAAGGTTTGTACCACGAGAGGACTCACATACATCCTAGGGGTTCCTGAGGGCTTCTGCGGCTTTTGTCATTGGTCTGATGTTCTCACTGCATTCTCCACAGACTTCAATGTGCACAAAATACTTCTTGCCTAGCAACTTAAAATGTGAAGTCTCTTTATTATTAGCATCACAATGCATACCAGTATATCCCAGGAAAATGAAGGGAGATTTGGCATTTTTCTCAAGCCTTCAGCAGTCACCAGCAGAGTACCCTCCAGGTGCTCCAAGGATAAGGAAAGTGGATCAGTTGGCAGGTAGCTAGCCCTCCATGGCTGCGTAGAACTCCACAACTCTGCCTCAGAGGGCCCTGGTTCTATGGGTCACAGCTGACCTCTTAGAACCCTGTAGAGTGTTCTGTCTCTAAGGAAAACAGGTGCCCGGCAACCTGATAGATCAGTTCAGCTAGGAGAGTAGAGTCCAACCAAGTCCTAGAAACAAATTTTCCCTAACTTTGGTCTGAACATGGACATCACCAGATGGTCAACACTGAAATCAGATTGATTATATTCTTTGTAGCCAAAGATGGAGAAGTTCTATACAGTCAGCAAAAACAAGACCAGGAGCTGACTGTGGCTCAGACCATGAACTCCTTATTGCCAAATTCAGACTGAAATTGAAGAAAGTAGGGAAAACCACTAGACCATTCAGGTATGACCTAAATCAAATCCCTTATGATTATACAGTGGAAGTGAGAAATAGATTTAAGGGCCTAGATCTGATAGATAGAGTGCCTGATGAACTATGGAATGAGTTTCGTGACATTGTACAGGAGGCAGGGATCAAGACCGTTCCCATGGAAAAGAAATGCAAAAAAGCAAAGTGGCCATCTGGGGAGGCCTTATAGATATCTGTGAAAAGAAGAGAAGTGAAAAGCAAAGGAGAAAAGGAAAGATATAAACATCTGAATGCAGAGTTCCAAAGAATAGCAAGAAGAGATAAGAAAGCCTTCCTCAGTGATCAATGCAAAGAAATAGAGGAAAACAACAGGATGGGAAAGACTAGGGATCTTTTCAAGAAAATCAGAGATACCAAAGGAACATTAAATGCAAAGATGAACTTGCTAAAGGACAGAAATGGTATGGACCTAACAGAAGCAGAAGATATTAAGAAGAGATGGCAAGAATACACAGAAGAACTGTACAAAAAAGATATTCATGATCCAGATAATCATGATGGTGTAATCACTGACCTAGAGCCAGACATCCTGGAATGTGAAGTCAAGTGGGCCTTAGAAAGCATCACTATGAACAAAGCTAGTGGAGGTTATGGAATTCCAGTGGAGCTATTCCAAATCCTGAAAGATGATGCTGTGAAAGTGCTGCATTCAATATGCCAGCAAATTTGGAAAACTCAGCAGTGGCCACAGGAGTGGAAAAGGTCAGTTCTCATTCCAATCCCAAAGAAAGGCAATGCCAAAGAATGCTCAAACTACCGCACAATTGCACTCATCTCACACGCTAGTAAAGTAATGCTCAAAATTCTCCAAGCCAGGCTTCAGCAATATGTGAACCGTGAACTTCCTGATGTTCAAGCTTGTTTTAGAAAAGGCAGCGGAACCAGAGATCAATTTGCCAGCATCCGCTGGATCATAGAAAAAACAAGAGAGTTCCAGAAAAAACATCTATTTCTGCTTTATTGACTATGCCAAAGCCTTTGACTGTGTGGATCACAATAAACTGTGGAAAATTCTTAAGCAGATGGGAATACCAGACCACCTGATCTGCCTCTTGAGAAATTTGTATGCAGGTCAGGAAGCAACAGTTAGAACAGGACATGGAACAACAGACTGGTTCCAAATAGGAAAAGGAGTACGTCAAGGCTGTATATTGTCACCCTGCTTATTAAACTTATCTGCAGAGTACATCATGAGAAACGCTGGACTGGAAGAAACACAAGCTGGAATCAAGATTGCCAGGAGAAATATCAATAACCTCAGATATGCAGATGACACCACCCTTATGGCAGAAAGTGAAGAGGAACTCAAAAGCCTCTTGATGAAAGTGAAAGTGGAAAGTGAAAAAGTTGCCTTAAAGCTCAACATTCAGAAAATGAAGATCATGGCATCCGGTCCCACCACTTCATGGGAAATGGATGGGTAACAGTGGAAACAGTGTCAGACTTTTTTTCTGGGCTCCAAAGTCGCTACAGATGGTGACTGCAGCCATGAAATTAAAAGACACTTACTCCTTGGAAGGAAAGTTATGACCAACCTAGATAGCATATTCAAAAGCAGAGACATTACTTTGCCAACAGTTTCGTCTAGTCAAGGCTATGGTTTTTCCTGTGGTCATGTATGGATGTGAGAGTTGGACTGTGAAGAAGGCTGAGCGCTGAAGAATTGATGCTTTTGAACTGTGTTGTTGGAGAAGACTCTTGAGAGTCCCTTGGACTGCAAGGAGATCCAACCAGTCCATTCTGAAGGAGATCAGCCCTGGGATTTCTTTGGAAGGAATGATACTAAAGCTGAAACTCCAGTACTTTGGCCACCTCATGCAAAGAGTTGATTCATTGGAAAAGACCCTGGTGCTGGGAGGGATTGAGGGCTGGAGGAGAAGGGGACGACAGAGGATGAGATGGCTGGATGGCATCACTGACTCGATGGATTTGAGTCTGAGTGAACTGCGGGAGTTGGTGATGGACAGGGAGGCCTGGCGTGCTGGGATTCAGAGGGTCTTAAAAAGTCGGACACAACTGAGCGACTGATCTGATCTGATCTGATCTTGGTCTGAAAGTAGAAAGTGATCTCACCAGTTGCTGTTGTTTAGTTGCTAAGTCATGACCTACTCTTTTGCAACACTATGGACTGTAACCAGCTAGACTCCTCTGCCCAAGGAATTTCCCAGGCAAGAATACTGGGGTGGGTTGTTATTTCCTTCTCCAGGGTATCTTCCCCACCCAGGGATTAAATACACATCTCCTGTGTCTTTTGCATTGCAGTCAAATTCTTTACCACTAAGTCATCAGGGAAGCCCTATTTTATACATAGTATCAATAGTGTATATGTGTCAATTCCAATCTCCCAATTCATCCCACCCCACCATTTCCCCCCCTGGGGGAAAGAAATCCAAAAATGAGGGTATATATATGTATATGTATATAAAGCTGATTCACTTTGCTGTACAGTACACCTGTGGCGGATTCATGTTGATGTATGGCAAAACCAATACAATATTGTAAAGTAATTAGCCTCCAATTAAAATAAATTTTAAAAAAATATATAAAGAAATTAGGAAAACAATCCCATTTACCATTGCATCAGAAAGAATGAAATACCTAGGAATAAATTGAACCAAAGAGGTAAAAACACAAAACTTGTATTCTAAAAACTGTAAGACATGGATGAAAAAAAGTTGAAACCACACATGCATATTTAAATTTAGAAGACTATTCCAAACTGTTTTCCAACATACTTGTGAAATTTTTATTTTGATGAATGCCTGAGTTCTGGTTGATTCTGATATTCTCTAAATTCATTATTATCAGACTTCAATTTTTGCTAAACCTATGTGAAAAATAGAATTTAATTCTTTTTAGAGGTTTAATTTGTATCATCTAAGTTTCCAATGACTGAGAATTTAGTATTGGATATGTTGGCTACACGCTGTGTTTACTTGGTAAAATACTTACTTATATTCTGCATCTATTTTTCTTTGGCATTGTTTGTATTTATTTTATTTTATTTTTTTTTACAAATTTGCATTTCTTTTCTTTTTTTTTTTTGATTTTTTAAAATTTTATTTTATTTTTAAACTTTACATAATTGTATTAGTTTTGCCAAATATCAAAATGAATCCGCCACAGGCATACATGTGTTCCCCATCCTGAACCCTCCTCCCTCCTCCCTCCCCACACCATCCCTCTGGGTCGTCCCAGTGCACCAGCCCCAAGCATCCAGTATAGCACATCGAACCTGGACTGGCAACTCGTTTCTTACATGATATTCTACATGTTTCAATGTCACTCTCCCAAACGTGTACCCCAATGTTCATCGCAGCACTGTTTATAATAGCCAGGACATGAATGCATTTATTTTCAATTCATAGATTGCTTTATATTTTCTGCCTTATTTAAGACATTACACAATTTGAAGATCATAAAAATATTATCCTGGGTCACATTGTGTTATATTATTATTGTCTTATATTATATATATTGTGTTATATTATCTTGCGTAGAAATTGATTTTTTGAAAATTAGAAGTCAGCAGTTATTTTTTAAATAAAAACTATTTAAGTGATTTTTTCCTTATTGATAAATGTGTCTACCTCCACTGCAATCAGAGTTTTCACATGAAGAGTACCCACTTTCGAGTTATTCTAATGTATACCACTGGCTTACTTTCAATAATTATGTTTTCCACTTCTTGTAGCATTCTGTAAAATCTTTTACATTAAGGATATTTCCCCTGTAAAAACACAGTGTTTCTCTTTACTTCACTTTTGTTAATGCTTTATTCAGAAATCTTACAGTTATTAAGGATATTAACTTTCAAATTTTAATTTAGTTTTTTTATTTGTATATTAAAATATATTTGCCTGATTTCAGTAGGTGATTTCAGCTTCACAAAATTGTTGCAAGGTGTTTCTTAAAATATTGGTTTTATTTATTTTTTCTTCACATAATGGAGAAAAATTACCAATGAAGCTATTTAAGCCAGTATTTAATTTCACAGAAGGTTTTTAATTAGGAGATAAATTGTTGGAATAAATACAGGATACTTTGTTATATACTTTTTCTGATTTAATTTTAATTATTTTTCCCCATGATACTTGTAGTTTTAAACTAAATTGTTCAAAGAAAGAAGTTATTGAAATATTGATTTAATTTTTTAATAATTGAGAATATTCAAGTCTTTTATATCTTTAAGTTAGAGGATGTTTGCAATCATTAATTTTCTACTCCATCTGTTTTTACATTTATTGGCATAAAAGTGTTTCTAATTTTATCATATATTTTCATTATCTCTAGTACCTAGAGAGATCTAGAGAACTTTTTTTATTCTCCTTTCCCCTGGATTAGTCTGTTTAGGTACAATTTTTTAGCCTTTCTAAAATAACGAATTATGACTTAGTGTTTTTTTTTTCTGTTAAATTTATTTTTATATTTTATTTTGTCTCGTTTCATTGATATCTTTCTTAACTCTCTTAGTTTTCATAGATTTAAATTGTACCAATTTTTTTTTTCAGGCTTTATAATATGGATTCTTGAATCATTTATCTTCAGATTTTTTTTTCTTTCTAATACAGCATATGAGACCAGAATATCCCTAAAGCACTGCCAGAATTCATTGCACAAATTTTGACTTACTGTATTTTATTATACTTCAGGTGAAGATATTTTATGTTTCTCTGTAATTTATTTCTTCCTGTCAAGGTTATTTAAAATTCTGTTACTTGATTTCTAAATATATGTAATTTATTTCTGCTCTTCTTAGAGAATATAAACAAATAGATACAGTCCTTAAAAGTAACTTGTCTCATTTTATAGTCAATTAATCATTATTTACCAATCAATTTTGGTAAACGTTTTATGCCAGCATGAAATAATGCATAATTAGTTTTACTCAGATGCAATTGACTTTCCATAAATTTCATTTGTCGGTTTTGTTAACTGTGTCAAACAGATTTACTGTATCTTTACTGAATTTTCTCTGGTCTAGTAATCCACACAAAACACAGCAACAGGATTTGCTTTGTGTGTGTGTGTGTGTATGCGGGTGGCGCTCAGTCACTCAGTCATGTCTGACTCTTTGTGACCCCATGGTTGAACACACCCAGGCTTCTCTGTCCATAGAGTTTTCTAGGGAAGAATGTTGTTGCTTTCTTAGCTCATAAATAAATCCACACATTAATCAATTGCCTAGACAAAGTTGTGGCGGAAATATGTCATCTCTCAATGCTTGCTTTTTATTATATTTATTATATAGGTTTGTGCAAAAATAATTGCAGTTTTGCATTGTTGAATTTTGCTGTTTGATATTGGAACATATTCTGAAATAAATGTGGCTATATTATATATCTTTAATGCTCATTTCTGATGGTTTTCCTTGTGTGTGTGTGTGTGTGTGTGTGTTTTTGCTAATCACTCACTAGTTGCTGATTATTTTATATTTATTTTAGACTATAGAAATGATGTTAGACCAAAAGCAAATTTGAGCGATTTTTAAATTTACATTCAAGATGGGTCACAAAGCAGTGGAGACAACTTGCACCATCAGCAAAGCATTTGGCCCAGGAGCTGCTAGTGAATGTACAGTGCACTGGTTCTTCAAGACCTTTTGCAAAGGAGATAAGAATCTGAAGATGAGGAGGGTAGTGGCCTGCCATCGAAAGTTAACAATAAACAATTGAGTGCCATCTTTGAAGTTGATCCTCTTACAGCTGCAGGAGAAGTTGCCAAAGAATTCAGCATCAACCATCCTACAATAATTTGGCATTTGAAACAAATTAGAAAGGTGAAAAAGTTCAATAAATTTGTGCCTCATGAGCTGATTGCAAATCAAAAAAATCATTATTTTGAAGTGTCGTTTCCTTTTTTTTTTTAATTTTATTTTATTTTTAAACTTTACAATATTGTATTGGTTTTGCCAAATATTGAAATGAATCCGCCACAGGTATACATGTGTTCTCCATCCCGAACCCTACTCCCTCCTCCCTCCTCCCTCCCCATACCATCCCTCTGAGTCGTCCCAGTGCACCAGCCCCAAGCATCCAGTATCGTGCATCGAACCTAGACTGGCAACTCGTTTCATACATGATATTATACATGTTTCAATGTCATTCTCCCAAATCTTCCCACCCTCTCCCTCTCCCACAGAGTCCATAAGACTGTTCTATACATAAGTGTCTCTTTTGCTGTCTCGTATACAGGGTTATTGTTACCATCTTTCTAAATTCCATATATATTCATTAGTATACTGTATTGGTTTTTTTTTTTTTTTTTTTCTGGCTTACTTCACTCTGTATAATAGGCTCCAGTTTCATCCACCTCATTAGAACTGATTCAAATGTATTCTGTTTATTCTATGCAACAATGAACCATTTCTCAATTTGATTGTGTTACATGATGACGTTTCACTTGTGATGTGTGACAAAAAGTGGATCTTATATAATAGGCAACAAGCAGCTCAGTGGCTGGACTGAGAAGAAGCTCCAAAGCACTTACTAAACCTAAACTTGAACCAAAAAAAGATCATGGTCACTGGTGGTCTGCTGTCCATCTTTCCACTATAGTTTTCTGAATCCCAGCAAAACCATTACATCTAAGAAGTACGCTCAGCAAATTGATGAGATGCACCAAAAAATGCAGCGCTTATAGCTGGCATTGGTGAACAGAATGGGCCCAATTCTTTTCCACAACAATGCCAGACCACACTTCATACAACCAATATTTCAAAAGTTGAACAAATTGGGCTACAAAGTTTTGCTTCATATTTCATATTCACATGGCCTCTCACCAGCCAACCACCACTTCTTCAAGCATCTCCACAACTTTATGTAGGGAAAACACTTCCACACCCAGCAGGATGCAGAAAATGCTTTCCAGGGTTCAAATCCTAAAACATGATTTTTTCCCTATAGGATTAAACAAGCTTATTTCTCATTGGAAAAATGTGTAGATTGTAACCGTTCCTATTTTTATTAATAAAAATACCTTTGAGTCTAGTTATAACGATGTAAAATTCATTATCTGAAATCTCAGTTGCTTTTGTACCAACCTGATAATTATTTTCTTCTGCTTATATATTCGGAGAAGGCAATGGCAACCCACTCCAGTACTATTGCCTGGAAAATCCCATGGATAGAGGAGCCTGGTAGGCTGCAGTCCATGGGGTCGCTAAGAGTTGGACACGACTGAGCGACTTCACTTTCACTTTTCACTTTCATGCATTGGAGAAGGAAATGGCAACCCACTCCAGTGTTCTTGCTTGGAGAATCCCAGGGATGGGGGAGCCTGGTGGGCTGCGGTCTCTGGGGTCGCACAGAGTCGGACACGACTGAAGCGACTTAGCAGCAGCAGCAACAGCTTATATATTAAAAAATGCAAAATGTAACATTTTTCCTTTTGCTAATTTCAATTATAATTGCCCAAGATATGATTGAATGGAAAATTTGAAATCTATAATATTTTAAAAGCTACATTCATAACCAAATAAATATATGAGAAAGAAGAAATATTTAAAGTACTTTTGGATAAAAAAAATAGCTTTCAAATAACATATTTCCAATTTATTTTTTTCTGTGACTTAATTGTAACCTGTATCACAACCATGTAACACCGTGATACCAGAATATTTATCATTTTGTGTGGTGAATTATATAGTTTCTACTCTGAAATCAATACACAGAAATATCCAAATATTTGCATGATCTAGCTTATACTAAAATAAAGAAAAGAGTATAATTTAGAAGTTGGGCCTGGCATAAATTAATGACATTTATTTCCAGTACCTAGAAATTTCCTTTAAAAGTCAATTTTAAAATATGTGAATTCAGAGCAATTCAACTGATACCAGCTCAAAAATCTAGAGTAATTTAAAATATGAATAACATATGAATAAGTTGAGTAAGTATGTACATTATATTTTCTGGTATTTGATAATTTTTCAAATGTTTAAGCAGATCTTCACTTATGGTTTTATTTGTACAATTTAATATGGTTATAAGAGTGCAGACACCAAAATGAGTAAAGAGAATTAAGGCCCCAAATTATGTCATGTTACTGCAAATTGTATCACCATTTTTTAGCCCTATGGCCTTATAGTTTGAAACGTCCTTGATTTAATGACAATCAAGAGTCTCTTTTACTGCCATTAATAGGTTAATCAACCATTAAATTTGCCTTAATAGTTCTTTGATCTGAGTAAAGAATTTTAATTTTTTCTTTGGATTATTTCAATTGAAACATACGTTTGGTTTTAGAGTAATGTATTTTTCTTCTTTTTGGAACCTATGATGCTCATTCCTTTTCAAGAATTTTTTGAGAAGATGTTTTATTCGTAATCACTCTTGTTTTCTGTAAAGCAAATGCCGCAATGATTGATCTGTCCAATACTGAAGGAGCCCTGTTTGAATTGATCCTGAGTCAATACATACTCTTAAAAACGAATGAGTCCTGAGAATGAGTATCCAAGATTTTCCATCACTAAAGTTCAGTTTAATTCCTGGTTGGAAACATTTTCCAAGATTGTAGCACAGGAAGAAGGCACACAGGTGAAGAATGCTGCTCTCATTGAGTTATAATGATAAAGCGGTCTTCTGTGGAGGCCTAGGCAACCAGAGTTCCAAAGCAGGCCAACAGAGAATAGAATGCTTTGCAGAGAGAAAATTCTGGCAATCTGTAAGATCCTCTTCAAGCCTTCCTCTGGGTGCTAATCAGCGTATATGTATGAGGAAACTGGGTAAGTCAAGGAAAGAACCATACAAAAGTGTTTCAGGAAAGAGTACTTGGAGCCAACACAAGACAAGGAATAGTATATCTATTCTTTTAAGTTGGATGGAAGATTTGATAATTATGGGCCATGATGAAAATAACTCAGAAAGTTATTGCCTTATTATTGAATTATTGAAACATAGTAATATTAAAATTAACCATATATCTAAATTAACCGTATAACTATAGTAATTATTGAAAATATCCATATACCTGAATAGTGTGTGTATGTGTGTATATATATACATATAAATATAAATATAATTTTTTTAACTTTATCACAGAAAAAACTATAGAAATGTTATAGAAATACAAAATATCCAGGGTCCAAAAAGATAAATCCTCAGTGTCTATCATACAACCAAAAATGACCAGGCAGGCAAAGAGAAGGAAAATATGAATCATAATATAGAAAAAAATCAGTGCTGACCTAGTATAGAACTGACATGATGTTTAGTTAGTAACAAGATGTAAGAGATGCTTTGTTAATTAATAGCTGTTTAATTAGTAACAATAATATTAAAATAGCTACAATTGAAATTAAAAAGCACTTGATCCTTGGGAGAAAAGCTAGGACAAACCTAGACAGCATATTAAAAAGCAGAGACATTACTTTGCCAACAAAAGTACGTATATGCTAAGCTAACATTTTTCCAGCAGTCATGTATGGATGTGAGAGTTGTACCATAAAGAAGGTGAATGCTGAAGAATTAATGCTTTTAAACTGTGATGATGTATGGCAAAACCAACACAATATTGTAATTAGCCTCCAATTAAAATAAATAAATGTATATTAAAAAATAAATAGATTAAGAAAAAACTAAAAATAAAATAAAATAAACTGTGGTGTTGGAGAAGACTCTTGAGAGTCTCTTGGATTGCAAGAGCAAACCAATCAATCCTAAAGGAAATCACTCCTGCATATTTGTTGGAAGGACTTGATGCTGAAGCTGAAACTCCAATATTTTGGCCACCTGATGTGAAGAGTCAACTCATTAGAAAAGACCCTGATGCTGGGAAAGACTGAAGGTGGCAGGAGAGGAGTATGACAGAGGATGAGATGGTTGGATGGCATCACTGACTCAATAAACATAAAATTTGAGCAAGCTCCAAGAGATGGTGAAGGACAGAAAAGCCTGACATACTGCAGTTCATGAGGTTGCAAAGAGCTGGACATGATTGAGCAACTTAACACCAATAACAAGAAGCCAGAAGAAAGATTGCATATTTTAAAGTAGAGATATGAATATAAAGAATCTTAAATTTTCATAGGGAAAGCTAAAATGTTCAAGATTATAACAAAATGCACTAATTGGGAATAACAAAAATTTAAAAATTGAATAAATAAACATTTGTTAACTTGAAGACATAAAAATAGAAACTATCATAAAATATATTCTTGCCATCTCTTCTTAATATCTTCTGCTTCTGTTAGGTCCATACCTTTTCTGTCCTTTAGCGAGTTCATCTTTGCATGAAATGTTCCTTTGGTATCTCTGATTTTCTTGAAGAGATCCCTAGTCTTTCCCATTCTGTTGTTTTTCTCTATTTCTTTGCATTGATCACTGAAGAAGGCTTTCTTATCTCTTCTTGCTATTCTTTGGAACTCTGCATTCAGATGTTTATATCTTTCCTTTTCTCCTTTGCTTTTCACTTCTCTTCTTTTCACAGCTATTTGTAAGGCCTCCCCAGATGGCCATTTTGCTTTTTGGCATTTCTTTTCTATGGGAATGGTCTTGATCCCTGTCTCCTGTACAATGCCACGAACCTCATTCCATAGTTCATCAGGCACTCTATCTATCAGATCTAGGCTCTTAAATCTATTTCTCACTTCCACTGTATAATCATAAGGGATTTGATTTAGGTCATACCTGAATGGTCTAGTGGTTTTCCCTACTTTCTTCAATTTCAGTCTGAATTTGGCAATAAGGAGTTCATGGTCTGAGCCACAGTCAGCTCCTGGTCTTGTTTTTGCTGACTGTATAGAGCTTCTCCATCTTTGGCTGCAAAGAATATATTCAATCTGATTTTGGTGTTGACCATCTGGTGATGTCCATGTGTAGAGTCTTCTCTTGTGTTGTTGGAGGAGGGTGTTTGTTATGACCAGTGCATTTTCTTGGCAAAACTCTATTAGTCTTTGCCCTGCTTCATTCTGTATTCCAAGGCCAAATTTGCCTGTTACTCCAGGTAACAGAGAAATTCAGAAAACGAAGATCATGGCATCTGGTCCCACCACTTCATGGGAAATAGATGGGTAACAGTGGAAACAGTGTCAGACTTTATTTTTCTGGGCTCCAAAATCACTACAGATGGTGACTGCAGCCATGAAATTAAAAGACACTTACTCCTTGGAAGGAAAGTTATCACCAACCTAGATAGCATATTCAAAATCAGAGACATTACTTTGCCAACAAAGATTCGTCTAGTCAAGGCTGTGGTTTTTCCTATGGTCATGTATGGATGTGAGAGCTGGACTGTGAAGAAGGCTGAGTGCCGAAGAATTGATGCTTTTGAACTGTGGTGTTGGAGAAGACTCTTGAGAGTGCCTTGGACTGCAAGGAAATCCAACCAGTCCATTCTAAAGGAGATCAGCCCTGGAATTTCTTTGGAAGGAATGATGCTAAAGCTGAAACTCCAGTACTTTGGCCACCTCATGCGAAGAGTTGACTCATTGGAAAAGACTGTGGTGCTGAGAGGGATTGGGAGCAGGAGGAGAAGGGGACGACAGAGGATGAGATGGCTGGATGGCATCACTGACTCGATGGACGTGAGTCTGATTGAACTCCGGGAGTTGGTGATGGACAGGGAGGCCTGGCTTGCTGGGATTCATGGGGTCACAAAGAGTTGGACACGACTGAGCGACTGAAATGAACTGAACTGAACTGAACTCTCCCTTAAATAGAAATACTGTTCATAGTGAAACTGCATCATGAATCACATACCTGAAAGTTTGTGACAGGCATGTTCAGAGCAAAATCATCTTCTTTGTAAACATGTACAGATATTTGCCTATTTAGCAATAATGTACTGTCATGATTAGCACAAAACTGATACAACAAAAGATTAACATAAATTTTCTATGTTGTTTTGTTTCAAACTATTACACACTCAACTTTTAGTTATTGGACACAATTATGTGCAATGCAAAACTAGCCAAATCCAGATTTATTAATTTTTCATGAAATATTTTAAAATCAGCATGAAGTAAATATACACAGCTGAGAAATATACAAACACTCATATAGTTTTACATAGTGGTTATATTCTTACTCTTTTTATTAGCATCTTGTAGGTGGGAAAATAGAAGTGATTAATGACAATAAAAATAAGTGATTTGCCTAAGATTACACAATAGATTACTGGTTCTGAAACAGATTTGAATGCAGACAATCTCCCTATTTTGGCCACTTGATGCAAACAACTGACTCATTGGAAAAGTCCCTGATGCTGGGAAAGATTGCGGGTAGAAGAAGGCATCAGAGGACCAGATGGTTGAATGGCATCACCTATGCAATGGACATGAACTTGGGCAAATTCCAAGAGATGGTTGGGGACAGGGAGACCTGGCATGCTACAGGCCATGGGGTTGGACATAGTCGGACATGACTGGGCAACTGAACAACAAATAAAATCTGCCTTAAATCCATTATTTTAGCCAATGCATTATGCTGCCTCTCATAATAATTGCAATATTTTGCATTTTTAAAAAAATGTAAATATTAAAAACTCACTTGTTACTCTTCTATACAGAATAATTATCACAGTGATATTCTTTAAAGACCAACCTAAGTTCAGTTCAGATCTGGCGCTCAGTCGTGTCCGACTCTTTGCGACCCCATGAATCGCAGCACGCCAGGCCTCCCTGTCCACCACCATCTCCCGGAGTTCACTCAAACTCACATCCATCAAGTTGGTGGTGCCATCCAACCATCTCATCCTCTGTCGTTCCCTTCTCCTCCTACTCCCAATCCCTCCCAGCATCAGAGTCTTTTCCAATGAGTCAAGTCTTTGCATGAGGTGGCCAAAGTACTGGAGTTTCAGCTTTAGCATCATTCCTTCCAAAGAAATCCCAGGGCTGATCTCCTTCAGAATGGACTGGTTGGATCTCCTTGCAGTCCAAGGGACTCTCAACAGTCTTCTCCAACACCACAGTTCAAAAGCATCAATTCTTCGGCACTCAGCTTTCTTCACACTCCAACTCTCACATCCATACATGACCACTGGAAAAACCATAGCTTTGACTAGATGGACCTTTGTTGGCAAAGTAATGTCTCTGCTTTTCAGTATGCTATCTAGGTTGGTCATAACTTTCCTTCCACGGAGTAAGCGTCTTTTAATTTCATGGCTGCAGTTACCATCTGCAGTGACCTAAAGGTAAACAATAAAGTTTAAAAGTAGCTTTATGTGAAAGTATTTACCTTTTCATTTCCAGTCATTCAGTCCTGCACTGAGGGTAACAAGAGTTATGAATTATACCAAAGTTTTCATAAACCAGTAGCTAAAATGGCAGACATGCTCCACACAACCCGTCAATCACAAAAGGAAAAATGGTACCATTTGGATTAGAAGTAAGAAGACTAATGCATTTTTATCCTTAAGAGTTAGAAGAAAAATAGATCTTTCAGCTCCAAGATAGCAAAACAAGCAATATGAAATCTTTATTTGCACAAGATATTTTGCCCAACAAGCAATCCAAAAGCATTATTTCTTCACAGTATTTTGTAGCATCTGTTCCATTCATCATTGGAGGAATGGTTGAGACTTGGAAACCTTTAGTTATGGTTCTGGCCCAGGATCAGTTTAATACTGATGTTCAGATTAATACCTTAGGTTTAAAGGTGACTGACTTCCCCCCAAAGGCTGAACTGCAGTAGCTAGCCCTAATTATCAATGTTTTAAGTTCCAGTGTGTTTTGAAAGGAAGAGATAGGTTTTGCTAACCTGAGGAAATGAGAACTAAAATGAAATTGTACAAATCATTTTCCCCAAAGCAAATGATTAAACAATATTATTGCATGCAAATGATATTAATCCCTGTCAACTTTCTTTTTATATATAATTATAAAGCAATCTAGAAGGTGAGGCATGTCTTTGCCTTTGATGCTATTCAGTTCCTGAGGGGAGACTTTCTCAAGTGTTTTTGAAATCTAAAAAGAAAAGAAAAGGAAAGGAAGGATTGCAAGGAGGTAACCACAGATTTTCTATATGAATCAACAATTAGGAAAAAGAAAAAAAACAACTTCAAAGGCATGGTATGTAAGACTGATAGAACATGCAAGATATGTACCATATATATTATCATACATTCACAGCATAAAAGCCTAGAGACACAGGGTTTGTTTGATGTTGTCAACCACCTAATATCTAATGCAATTAAAAACAAAACAAAATTAAATGACTTAGTAGGACCAACATCTATAAGACTAACATTGACAATATATGGACCAATTTGATTATGAATGCTACTGATAAATATACAGTTAAAAAAGCTTCAGCACCTACATTGTTTTTAAATCAAATTATTTTGTTTATCTAAGTCATAGGTCAAATAAACTGAATTCTTAAATAAGCAACAAAAGTATGTCAGCATAACAACATACGACAAGTACAATTCTAGGCACTGGAATTATATCATTTTTGATCTTACTATGTACCATACATTTAAGCAGGAGACAGAGGTAAATACAACCAGACTATGTTCAGTGCCACAGGGCAGACTGTTGGGCAGTGTGTTGCAGGGAGCTCTGTCTGAGAACATGAGAGTGGATCTATGATGAAAAGAAATGTTCTCACAAAGGATTATGTGGAAGGCATTGCAAGGAGCATCAACAGCCTGAAGATGGGGAGGGGAGGCCATACATTGGAGGAAGAATCAGGAAGTCTGTATCTGGAAGCAGACTGAGACAGGGTGAACATGAGCAGAGAATGGCAGGGAAAACAATCAAGTAAAGCTAGAGAGGTAGTGAGGAGTCAGATGATAACAGATTGTGACATGCATATGCTTCTATTATATCATGGAATGCTTTAAACAGAATTTTAGAGTACCATAGTGACTCCTGAGGAGCAATATGGAATATATTAACTGTATATAAATGATATTCTTGGACCTGTAGTTTCATGAGTTATTTTAAGGCACGATGTATTAGTTTCTCAGCATTATAGTGATACTATAGCAGTTGGATTTATGACTTAAATTTGGTTACACCAAAGCTTTTGGAGGATTGATAGTTGAGACTCTCCAGGTAGCTAGAAAGTCCCTATGTGACACCGTGTTAGACTCCCAACAGAAGTAGACTCTGGGCTTCTTCAGTGGTCCCTGGTGCTGGAGGGTTTACATGCACACCCCTTGTAGTTTGAATCTTGTACAGAACATGCCCTGAGAGACCCAGCAGTAGAGAAGGAAAAGGAAGACTACTCCATTTACACTTGTGCATTCCATTTGTACACTGTATCCTACAGTTGAGTATATACAATGTTGAATCTGTAAGTCTTTCTGCAAACACTTAAATAATGCCTAATTAAAAGACACTTACTCCTTGGAAGGAAAGTTATGACCAACTTAGATAGCATATTGAAAAGCAGAGACATTACTTTGCCAACAAAGGTTTGTCTAGTCAAGGCTATGGTTTTTCCTGTGGTCATATATGGATGTGAGAGTTGGACTGTGAAGAAAGCTGAGCTCCGAAGAATTGATGATTTTGAACTGTGGTGTTGGAGAAGACTCTTGAGGGTCCCTTGGACTACAAGGAGACCCAACCAGTCCATTCTGAAGGAGATCAGCCCTGGGATTTCTTTGGAAGGAATGATGCTGAAGCTGAAAATCCAGTACTTTGGCCACCTCATGTGAAGAGTTGACTCATTGGAAAAGACTGTGATGCTGGGAGGGATTGGGGGCAGGAGGAGAAGGGGACGACAGAGGATGAGATGGCTGGATGGCATCACTGACTCGATGGACGTGAGTCTGAGTGAACTCCGGGAGTCAGTGATGGACAGGGAGGCCTGGCATGCTGCGATTTATGGGGTTGCAAAGAGTTGGACACGACTGAGCGACTGATCTGATATGATCTGATCTGAACACCGTTCCTTACAGTTAAGAAAGAAGTCAATAAAATATTTTGTGTCTGTTACTTTTGGAAGGTTATTGGTAATAGTTTATTCAATAATTTGATGTTTGTTAATTCAGATGTTTTATCATTAATTTGTAAGTAAACTACAGCCTAGCTACTGAACTTAGTATTTCAGTAGTAGTTTTAAATTTTTTTAATCCTAAATCCTTTCTTAAAAAGATTAGACAAGGAAAATGTATAAAACACATAAAGCAAGGCTGCTTTGGATAAAGGAGAATAAGAGGAATAGAAACTTATTCACTCTACTCAAATAATAGAAATTAATGGTGATTTTCCCACCAATGTACATTACCATGAATTTAGCTTTTAATATTTATGAAACACTTCAGGAATTTTAGAAACAGACATAAGTCCATCTGTATTGGCACTAAATCATCCTCAAATGTTTAATTCCTGATTATACAGTGTACATTGATAAAGTACCAATATTTTTTTGAACCATGAAGGGATGTTTTAGGAAGTTCCAATACTGTGGCCACCTGATGTGAATAACTCACTCATTTGAAAAGACCCTGATCCTCGGAAAGACTGAGGGAAGGAGGAGAAGGGGGAGACAGAGGATGAGATGGTTGGATAACATCACTGACTCAATAGATAAGGAAGCCCGATGAGCTGATGTCCATGTGGTTGCAAGGAGTCATACATGACTTAATGAATGAACAACAGCAAATGTTTTTGGAATAAAGAGTTTTCTTCCAAATACATGGGCTTTCCTAGTGACTCAGATGGGAAAGAATCTGTTTGCCATGCAGGAGACTTGGGTTAGGCCCTTGGGTTGGGAAGATCCCCTGGAGAAAGGAATGGCTACCTACTCCAGTATTTTCCCCTGGAGAATACCATGGATAGAGGAGCCTGGTGGGCTATAGTCCATGGAGTTACAAGTAGTAAATGCATATTTAGTTCACTTCAGTTCAGTCATTCAGTTGTGTCCAACTCTTTGTGACCCTATGAATTGCAGCACGCCAGGCCTCCCTGTCCATCACCAACTCACGGAGTTCACTCAGACTCACATCCATCAAGTCAGTGATGCCATCCAGCCATCTCATCCTCTGTTATCCCCTTCTCCTCCTGCCCCCAATCCCTCCCAGCATCAGGGTCTTTCCAATGAGTCAACTCTTCGCATGAGGTGGCCAAAATACTGGAGTTTCAGCTTTAGTATCATTCCTTCCAAAGAACACCTAGGACTGATCTCCTTTAGAATGGACAGTTGGATCTCCCTGCAGTCCAAGGGACTCTCAACCATAGCTTTAAGAGTAAGTAGGAATGCATCTAGACAAAAAATACATCTAGGCAAAAAAGCAATCTTGAGAAAGAAGAATGGAAGTGGAGGAATCAACCTGCCTGACTTCAGGCTCTACTACAAAGCCACAGTCATCAAGACAGTATGGTACTGGCACAAAGACAGAAATATAGATCAATGGAACAAAATAGAAAGCCCAGAGATAAACCCACACACCTATGGACACCTTATCTTTGACAAAGGAGGCAAGAACATACAGTGAAGAAAAGACAATCTCTTTAACAAGTGGTGCTGGGAAAACTGGTCAAACCACTTGTAAAAGAATGAAACTAGAACACTTTCTAACACCATACACAAAAATAAACTCAAAATGGATTAAAGATCTAAACATAAAACCAGAAACTATAAAACTCCTAGAGAAGAACATAGGCAAAACCTTCTCCAACATACATCACAGCAGGATCCTCTATGACCCACCTCCCAGAGTATTGGAAATAAAAGCAAAAATAAACAAATGGTATTTAATAAAATTAAATGCTTCTGCACAACAAAAGGAACTATAAGCAAGATGAAAAGACAGACTTAAGAATGGGAGAAAATAATAGCAAATGAAGCAACTGACAAACAACTAATCTCAAAAATATACAAGCAACTCCTGCAGCTCAATTCCAGAAAAATAAATGACCCAATCAAAAAATGGGCCAAAGAACTAAATAGACATTTCTCCAAAGAAGACATACAGATGTCTAACAAACACATGAAAAGATGCTCAACATTACTCATTATCAGAGAAATGCAAATCAAAACCACAATGAGGTACCATTTCAGGCCAGTCAGAATGGCTGCGATCCAAACGTCTACAAGCAATAAATGCTGGAGACATTTTCACTGTTGGTGGGAATGCAAACTAGTACAGCCACTATGGAGAACAGTGTGGAGATTCTTTAAAAAACTGGAAACAGAACTACCATATGGCCCAGTAATCCTATGGCTGGGCATACACACCAAGAAACCAGAATTGAAAGAGACACCTGTACCCCAGTGTTCATCACAGCACTGTTTATAATAGCCAGGACATGGAAGCAACCTAGATGTCCACGAGCAGATGAATGGATAAGAAAGCTGTGGTACATATACACAATGGAGTATTACTCAGCCATTAAAAAGAATACATTTGAATCAGTTCTAATGAGGTGGATGAAGCTGGAGCCTATTATACAGAGTGAAGTAAGCCAGAAAGAAGAACACCAATACAGTATACTAATGCATGTATATGGAATTTAGAAAGATAGTAATGCCAACCCTGTATGTGAGACAGCAAAAGAGACACAGATGTATAGAACAGTCTTTTGGACCCTGTGGGAGAGGGAGGGTGGGATGATTTGGGAGAATGACATTAAAACATGTGTAATATCATATAAGAAACAAATCAGCAGTCCAGGTTCGATGCAGGATACAGGAAGCTTGGGGCTGGTGCACTGGGATGACCCAGAGGGATGGTTTGGGGAGGGAGGTGGGTTCAGGATGGGGAGCACGTGTACACCCATGGGGGATGCATGTTGATGTATGGCAAAACCAATACAATATTGTAAAGTAAAAAAAAAAATAATGATAATAATAATAATTAAAAAATTAAAAAAAAAAAAAGAGTCTTCTCCAACACCACAGTTTAAAAGCATTAATTATTTGGCACTCAGCTGTCTTCACAGTCCAACTCTCACATCCATACATGACCAATGGAAAAACCATAGCCTTGACTAGATGGACCTTTGTTGGCAAAGTGATGTCTCTGCTTGTGAATATGCTGTCTAGGTTGGTCGTAACTTTCCTTCCAAGGAGTAAGCATGTTTTAATTTCATGGCTGCAATCACCATCTGCAGTGATTTGGGAGCCCCCAAAAATAAAGTCTGACACTGTTTCCACTGTTTCCCCATCTATTTCCCATGAAGTGATGGGACCAGATGCCATGATCTTATTTAAATGCATATTTAACTATACTGTTAATCTATCATTGCAAAATACTTCCATAAGAATAATATGAAATATATTACAATGTGAAGCATAGCAGATGATGTAATAAGAGATATTATGCTGTAAAATTTTATTTGGTCTTAATATAGGAGTGATCAACACCATTGTTCTAATCTGGTAGAGCTGCCATAGCAAAATACAAGAAACTGGGTGGCTTAAACAACAGAGATTTATTTTCTGTTTTGGAGGCTGAAAATCCAACCAAGATCAGAATGTTAGCAGCTTTAATTTTTCACGAGGCCTCCCTTTCTGCCTTGGGCATGGCTACCTTCTCACTTTATCCTCATTCAGCCTTTCCTTTGTGTGCGTTCCTGGCCTTTCCTCCTATTTTGCATAAGGCCATTTGTCTTATTGGACTACAGCTCACTCATGTCACCTCATTTTGCCTTGATTATCTCCTAATAAGTTCTCTCTCCAAATACAGTCACACTGGGGACTAGAGCTTGATGACAAATAAAAGGATAATGGAGTAAGCATGCTGCTGCTGCTAAGTCACTTCAGTCGTGTCCGACTCTGTGCGGCCCCATAGACGGCAGCCCACCAGGCTCCTCTGTCCCTGGGATTCTCCAGGCAAGAACACTGGAGTGGGTTGCCATTTCCTTCTCCAATGCATGAAACTGGAAAGTGAAAGTGAAGTTGCTTAGTCGTGTCTGACTCTTAGCGACCCCATGGACTGCAGTGTACCAGGCTCCTCCGTCCATGGGATTTTCCAGGCAAGAGTACTGGAGTGGGTTGCCATTGCCTCCTCCGGGAGTAAGCATAGCTCAGGCATAAAAATGGAGTTGGGCAGCCATTGAGTATCTAATCTCAAACATATTTATGCATCTCTGAAAACTTGGGTTTTCTCTGAACTGTACCGAATTCAATGACACCACATCTATATTAGAACAACATTGACCAGAGAAATCTATGATCTCAAAGTCCCCTCTTGTTACTATATAACTATTTCAGACTCAACCAATCTTTGCTTAACCAACAGCCTTAGATCTTGACAGCTCCAATTAAAATTCTTGAAAAATAACTTATGTTACTAACTGGAGCTTTTAAGTTTTTGCCTTCATAAGCCTCCTCCACTTTTAATTCTAGTGGAACATAATTCAAGTGCTTCTCAAATTTGTGTCTCCTGGACTATAATCCTGATAAACCTCAAATAAGTACCTCTTTATTTTAATTAGTTCTCTATTTCTGAAATTTTACTTCAACATATTAATATGGAAGTGCAGAATTTGGTACGTAGAAATCATAGTACCAAGTGATCATCACCAGGATTTTGTCTTGGAAGAGCAAGTTTTATTCATAATATAAAACTCTAATACTAAATTCACTCTTCTTTGTTCAGTATTATGTGATTAAGACGATTAGGGAATCATCTGGTGATTATAATCCTGAGTAAGTGAAAGTAAACATCTTAAAGTTATTATTTTTATTTTATTTAAATATTTTAACCACTTATTCATGAGATAAAGACAATAGCCAATTCTACATTTCCAAAATTGAGTATTTTATTGTTATTATTTACAATAACAACTCCCATTATTTTGAAGGCTAATTACACACCTGCTCTATTCTTAAAAGAATTCAAGTTACTATCTGATGACTTTTTATTATTCCAAGTCTCATTGCCATGTTTAGGATAATATGTTTGGATAGTTTTGCTCATTTCTTCTAAAACAGAGATTGATTTCCAATAAATATCCAAGGAAAATTAAAGGTCAGTATTTGGTGTGTATTTTAAAAAGCTATTCATGTACTTATTCTAGAAATAGGCACAAGCCTGTATGATGTTTTTGCTTAAACTTTCCATATAATGATTCCAAATTCAAGTAAAACCCTACTGCCATAAAATAAATACCATGGTAAAATTTGAACACACACACAAAAAAACAATTTAGATATTATGATTTCTTTATGTTGCAAAAAATTTTGTTTTTAAAAATAACTCTACAAAATGTATCTAATATGTTCTTCTTTCTCGCTTACTCATTATCGAAGAAATATTTTTGTACTCTCAATACTACTTGATTTCTGGTCACCAAATGTGTGGGTTTTTCACCTATTAAACAATTCTCTAACACCAGCTGGGTTTCCTGAAATTAATGCAGTTCTGACACTGACGAGAGTTGGCACAGATCCCACAGGTTAAGGACTCAGTCTCACAAGATTGCATCCACTCCAGATGGCTATTGCAAGTGGTAGGTCCCCATTACCTGCACATTCCTTCTGTTGTTGTTCAGTGGCTAAGTCATGACTGACTCTTCCTGACCCCATGGACTGCAGCATGCCGGGCTCCTCTGTCATCCACTATCTCCAGGAGTTTTCCCATTCTTTCTGACTTGGCTATAGATTGGAACATCCTACAACCCCCTCTTTGGATCAGATTATCTGCTATAACAGCTCACAGAACTGTGTAATGTTCTGGAACTTAACTGGAATTACTTATGTTTACTAACTAACTCGGAGAAGGCAATGGCACCCCAGTCCAGTACTCTTGCCTGGAAAATCCCATCGACGGAGGAGCCTGGTAGGCTGCAGTCCATGAGGTCGCTGAGGGTCGGACACGACTGAGTGAATTCACTTTCACTTTCCACTTTCATGCATTGGAGAAGAAAATGGCAACCCACTCCAGTGTTCTTGCCTGGAGAATCCCAGGGACAGGGGAGCCTATAAAACAAAGGATATGATACAAGACACAGGTGAACACTCAGATGAAGGGGTGTATAAGAAGAGGTCTGGAATGATCTCAAAGGCAGAAACATCTGTCCCCATGGAAATAGGTGTGCAACACCCACAGGTACATCGATGTGGTCACCAATGCAAAGCTCCCTAGCCTCTGTATTATTGGGATTTCTATGGAGCCTTATTACATAGGCATGGTCAGTTACTAAATCCAATTTTAGCTTCTCTCATCTCTCTGGAGAAGGGGGGTTGAAAGTTCTCTTTGAGGAGGGGGATTGAAAGTTTTAGGTTTCTAATCATGGCTTGGTCTTTCTGGTAACCAAGCCCCTCCAGAAACCTAATGAGCTACCTTATTATAACAAATATTTGTATAGTGAAAGCTATGGTTTTTCCAGTAGTCATGTATGGATATGAGAGTCAGACCATAAAGAAGGCTGAGTATTGAAGAATTGTTGCTTTCTAACTGTCATGTTGGAGAAGACTCTTGAGAGTCCCTTGGATAGCAAGGAGATCAAACCAGTCAATACTAAAGGAAATCAACCCTGAATATTCATTGGAAGAACTGATGCTAAAGCTGAAGCTCCAATATTTTGGCCTCCTGATATGAAGAGCTGACTCATTGGAAAAGGTCCTGATGTTGGAAAAGATTGAGGACAAGAGGAGAAGGGGGTGACAGAGAATGAGATGTTTGGATGCCATCATCAATTCAATGGACATGAGTCTGAGCAAACTCTGGGAGGTGGTGAAGGACAGGGAAGACTGGTGTGCTGTAGTCCATGGGGTCACAAAGAGTTGGACATGACTCAGTGACTGAACAACATTGGAACAAAAGGTGTTTCTATCACCCAGGAAATTCCAAAGGATTTAGGAGTTCTGTGTCAGGGACTGTAGTCAAAAACTAAATATTAGAAAAAAAAAAAAAAGATCTCTTAGCACCCTTACTTATAAGGGTTTTAGGATCTGATATTTGTGCCATGAACCAGGGTTGCAATAAGTATTTTGTTGAACATGCCCTTTTAAAAATTTAATGCACTTAAAGCAAACAACCGAAGGTATAATAATTAACATGAACCATGAAGAAAGACAATTTGATGATTTGATTTTTAAGGCTATTTTGAGTCATACTAGCCTATCTATCTATCTATCTATTATTTATGCATCTATCAGCCTTTAGAACTGTAAAAGATTATAATGGACTTTGATAGAATCACCCATAAAAATGCAATTGATACTAGATGCATATGTGAGAGCCATCAAAATATCCCTCTTATAGGGTATCTCCCTTCCTCCCTGTTTTGCTTTTCTATTGCTGCTGGGACAAATCATTGCAACCTAGTGACTTAAAAACTAGCAAAACTTGTATTTCCAGATTCTGTATGTCAGAAATTCAATATGGGTCTCACTAGCATCAGGAGGGCTGCATTTTTTCTGGTGCTCTAGATAAGAATTATTTTTCTTGCCTTTTCCTGCCTTTAGAGGTCTCCCTCTGCTTCTTGCGTATGGCTGCCTGCATGCCAGAATTAGCAGTGTGGCCAGACGTTCTTTTCATGTTGCCTTCTCTCTCTGATCACAGCTGGAAAAGGTCCTCCAGTTTTAAGAACTCCCTTGATTAGATGGTACTCTGCTCAGATAATCTAGTAAAATCCAACCATCCTTCTCATCCTAATTTAATTTCTATTCTGTCTGCTGACAGTTGATGATGACCCATACGAATATGAATACCTGATTTAATTTGGATCAAGGAGTGCATCCGTGGGATTTTGTTTTGGGACTGCTTGCTGGCCATTCTCTTTTATGGTGTCTAAAGCTATACATTTTAAAATTATAAAAGTGTTAGCTGACATGTTTCTCTCCATTTGGAGGCAATATGCCAGTAAAGAGAATCCATCACAGATGCAGATTTAGAGACAAGAGCCAGAGATAAAGTAAGATTGACATTATTTAAATCTTCATAAGGCCCCTGAGGTCCAGATCTGTCTCTGCCCTTCCTACACCAGTAGTTCAATTTGACCTTGAATTCTAAGAACCAAAGTTATATACACACTTTATTTTTAGTGAAGTCAATTTGAACTTCTGTTCTTACATTCAAAGGTCTTAACAAATATGCAATAAATTGAACTTGCCTAGAGACTGAGACAGAAAACTAATTCTTAACCAAGCTACACTCACTTTGATTTTATTTATATATAAATTAAATAGCTAAATCCCCTTACTTATTGCCTCAACCAATGTTATTTTTTCATTGTTCTGAATTTATTTAGATCAATAGTCTCCATAGATATCTACATCATTTCTAAACTTTTGCCAAAGATACATCTTAAATTCCAGAAATGAGTTCCACCAAGTTTTTGCATATTAATGGCAACCCACTCCAGTATTCTTGCCTGAAGAACTCCATGGACAGAGAAGCCTGGCAGACTATAGTCCATTGCGTTGCAAAGAGTCAGACAAGACTCATGTCAGTGTATGGCAAAACCACTACAATATTGTAAAGTAATTAGCCTCCAACTAAAAAAATAAATTTGAAAAAAATAAATTAACTAAAAAAAGACTGAAACTAAAACTTTCACTTCTTTATTTAAGTACTCTCTCAAAACATACTATACACTCAATTCTTTAAGCAACTACTTTGTTTTTTGAAATTATTATTATTTTTTTTTTTGATGTTGACCATTTTTTAAAGTCTCGATTGAATTTGTTGCAGTATTACTTTTGTTTTTTGTTTTGGTGTTTGGTCCACAAGGCTTCTGAGATCTCAGCTCCCCAACCAGAGATCAAACCTGCAGTCCCTGCATGGCATGGCGAAACCTTAACCACTGGACAGCCAGGGGAGTCCCACAACTACCTTGTCTTAATCAGAGACTTTCCTTTATAGCTTTACATTATAGATTTTATCCCAAGAAAACAGATATTTCCACATTGAATTAGCAGATAACCTCACTGGTTTTGCAAAACCAAAAAACGTAGTTAAGAGGAAAAGTGGAAGCAGAAATTGCTTCCTCCTTCTGATGGGGCCACTCTTTTCTTTCATCTTTGTTTTTTTCTCTGCATCTGTTTCATGCTTTTTTTTGCAAAATAGTTCCCTTTGTTCACTTGTGAATTCTCTTCCCTTAGATTATTTTTCTCACATGTAGATCTTACTGGTCAAGTCAACACCTCTAGGATCATCTCTATACAATATTTTAGCTTAAGTGGCCACACCACATGATAGAGTGGCAATGCTTCAATGCACATTCCCAGGAGGGAGTCATTGTTGGGCCCGGTTTGAATTATATATCCTTCTCTAGCCAGTTAACTATGCTTCATATTTAGATGCTAATAAGCTTTTCCCTTCCTTGATCTTCTGGATGGTGTGTCTGCTTACAAATCCAGATGTCCGCTTCATTACTACTTTGCACTACTAATTTATTTTTTAAATATAGAAATTTCTTTTTTAGTGTTTTAGCTTTTCTCTGGCAGCCACTGTATCTTGTATTTCCATGAAAACCCTATAGCATGCAGACAGGCTCACACTTAGTAGGCTTTCTTAAGATTAGTTTTCTTAGTCTTATTATATCTTTGTGCATGGACTGTAGTCCATCAGGCTCCTCTGTCCATGTGATTCTCCAGGAAAGAATACTGGAGTGGATAGCCATGCCCTCCTCCAGGGGATCTTCCTGACTCAGGGATCAAATCAACATCTCTTACATCTCCTGCATTGGCAGGAGAGTTCTTTATCACTGGTGCCACCTGGGAAGCTCCTTTATCTTTACATAAAATTTAAATCTACTTCTATATCTACCCAATATAAACATCTCATTATTTCTAAAATGTGTTTAAATTAGTTGCTAAAGAGCATATAAAGTATAACTTACAAAAGCACAAAAAAATCAGATAAACCAGATCAATGACAATGGTAGATTATGGCTTTACTATTGCTATGAGAGTGTCATATACTGATTACTAATTTTATAGAACATGAAATCAAATGGATCTAAATTGTTTATTAGACATGTTATACAGAGCAAGTTCATTCATTTCTTATCGAAAATATGGAAAACATAAGACCTTTTTCATAGGGTGGTTTGCTATGTAAATGAGAGAGTAAGTACAAAACTATCCTCAATGCCTTAAATGTAACACTCTCTCAATAACTGTTAGCTGTTTTTAGTATAATTGCTAGTTTCATTGTTATTATTGTTTTTATATTATGAAGCTGTCTTTGATGGATTCATTTGCTCAATAGCTTATTATGGAAATCCTACCATATACCAAGTTATATTGGCTACAAGGAATTGACAAAAACCAGCTACACTCAGCTTGCCCCTTATGGAGCTTATGTTTTCATGAGGAAACAGTTTTGGAGAAAATCAACTAGTGAACAAGTAAACTAATTAAAGAGTAAAGACGATCCTATAAGAAAGCAAGTGAAAAGCAAGGGAGAAAGGGAAAAATATGTCCCATTAAATGCAGAGTTCCAAAGAATAGTAAGGAGAGATAAGGCATTCTTCAATGAATAATGCATAAAAACAGAGGAAAACAACAGAAGGGGAAGACTAGAAATCTCTTCAGGGAAACTGGAAATTTCAAGGGAACATTTCCCCCAAAGATGAAACCATATAAAACTATACCAAATAACAGAAGAGGTAAAACCACAAAACTGACATATAAAGGAATATAATATTGGCAGACTCTGGTTGAATCAAGCAAGATAGCAGGACCTAGATTGTCTACACTTTTGTCTCTCAATAACTTTCTCTACTATGGTTTTCCCAGATGGCCCAGTGGTAAAGAATCTGCTTGCCAAGCAGGAAACCCAGGTTTGATCCCTGTGTCAGGAAAATCCCCTTGAGAAGGAAATGATAACCCACTCCAATATTCTTGCCTGGAAATCCCATGGAGAGAGGAGCCTGACAGCTAAAGTCCATGGGATTGCAAATAATCAGACACAGTTTAGTAACTAAACAAGAACTTTCCCTACTAGGAATTCCAAAATTCCCAAATATATCATTTTTAAAACCACTAGGATGGTGGATAAGACCTCAGTGCAAATTTAGAAAGCCAGTGTTATCCTGACATAGCTTCTATACAGCCACACTATAATTGTGTGGCTTTGATCTCTGTGACCTTCAGCTTATTCAAACTCAGATAAACCAGTGAGTGTGGGAATGAAGACGATGACTAAAATTACACCCTAGTCAAAACATTTACAATGTTTGATCTACATTTAATGACTTACAAAAATGGAAAGGCTTAAGAGTTTACAACCAATGTATTTCTGAAATCCAAAACAATAAAGTACTCAGAGGAAATGTAGCAATAAATCATTTTTCAGACAGTTTGAAATACAAGCAATCTTTTTCCTTTGTATTTTAGAGCAATTTTGAATTCCATATAGAACCCCTGTGACTTTCTCTGATCATAAAAATGAATGACTAGAATGAAACAGATGAATAGCCAATGGCTATAAAACATATTAATTGAATTATTTCCTAAGTACTTCACAAATATGAAATCATAATAGCTATTACAGAAAAAAGAAATTTCAGTCTTCATAATATCTAAAAGTTGACAATCCATTTGAAGCAGAGAGAACATAGTGTTCTCTTTTTCCTGGATTCATTGTGTAGGGGTTTAAAAGAACAAAAGAACAGGAGATTCCTAAGAATAAAATAAAATATTTTCTCAGGTTTCCTTGTTGTGTGTCAGTTCAGTTTTTGACCTTTAGAACTCATGAGAACTTCTATTCATTATGAATATTCAGTCATTCTACTGTGATTCCTCTATTGTGACATCTCAATCTAGTATATCTAGATCTATGAAAAAAATGAAACAGTTTTGAAATAATCATCAGAACATTAATATGTCTATCAAGCAGTGCTCCCATAGACAATTATTCGGGTAAATATAAATCAAGCAAATACCTTAGAGAAAACAAACTATTTTTCTCATAATTATGAATGCTCAATTTTTAATATTTTGGTATTATACCTCCTTGGGCTTCCCTGGTGGCTCAGCAGTGAAGAATCCCCCTGCCAATGCAAGAGACACAGATTTGATCCCTGGATTGGGAAGATCCTCTGGAGAAAGAAATAGCAACCTCTCCAGTATTTTCCAGTATCCTTACCTGGAAAATCCTATGGACAGAAGAGCCATAGAGTCACAAAGTGTTGGACACAACTAACGACTAAGCAACAGCATTATGCTTCCTTAGTATCCACTTAATGCCTAGGCTGCTTTTGACTTTTCCTAATGTAAGGGACTTAACTCACAGGAAATATTAAAATAATTCATTGCCCTCTGCGTTCCAGCATTATTTGGCCAATGTTGATAGAGAATATGTTCAGGGTACATATTTCCCTTTTCCCCTGTGTGGGACTTCAACTGCTTCCCTTTCTGTAATTTCTCTACAGGACTCTCTCCTCTGGATCTAGGTAACCTCTTTTCCCTCTCATCTTACTTAGGGAATACAAGTGGTAACACTGATCATTCTGCTTCTGTGTTGCTGCAGTGTTCCCTGTGGTTTTTTCACAACCTGCCTATACATTGGTAAATACTGTCTGTATAAAACCCTCCAGTAATTGTGGTATATGTGTTTGACTCCTACTTATTGTGGTCAGTAATTAACACCTACTATATCTAGTGACAACATGTAATACAAAATGTCTCAGACCTGACCCTTTCAAAGTTCTATTTAGTCTTTAAGCAAATATTAAATGAGTGCTTACACCATGTACAAGTTATTCTGTTGTATAATGAAAAAGCAGTACTATATTACTGTCTCATCCTGTTGTTACTAACATCTCTAAGGGCTTCCCTGATATCTCAGTTGGTAAAGAATCCACCTGCAGGGCAGGAGACCCCAGTTTGATTCCTGGGTTGGGAAGATCTTCTGGAGAAGGGATAGGCTACTGATTCCAGAATTCTTGGGCATCCCTTGTGGTTCAGCTGGTAAAAAATCCACCTGCAATGCGGGAGACCTGGATTCAATTCCAGGGTTGGGAAGATCCCTTGGAGAAGGGAAAGGCTGCCCACTTCAGTATTCTGGCCTAGAATTCTATGGTCTTTATAGTCCAAGGGGTGGCAAAGAGTTGGACACACCTGAGCGACTTTCACACTCACACAACATCTCTAACTGGCTATCACCTCTAAGGCTTCCTCAGATTCATTATCTAGTTTTGAAAGTCTTCTTTCAAATATATAAAGATTTTACCTTAATGCTTGCTACAGCTCTGAAGGAATTTTTTTTCTTTTCTTCTTTAATTTGTTATGTTTCTTTTTTTTAATGCATTCATACCTTGAGCAGACTCACTGAGCATCTTCATCGATCAGAAGCTAGGATGGATGCAGTGAGCAAAGTTTAAAAATCCCTCCATCCTCTGGAGCTCATATCCTGATATTCATTCTTTGCATTATACCACAGGGCAGACATTCATCTTTAATCTGATCATGAAAACATTAATCTTTTCCACATCACTCTACAGGGATCATTTCATATTTCTCAGTAGCAGGAAACTTCAGCTACCTTTTTTTGTTGTTGTTGTTCAGTGACTAAGTCATGTCCAACTCTTTGTGACCCCATGGACTACAGCATGCTAGGCTTCCCTGTCCTTCACTGTCTTCTGGAGTTTGCTCAAATTCATGTCCATTGGGCCATATTTTTACACATCTTATATGTGGCCTCAGTTCTTCAAACTGCTTATATCTCCATAGAAAATCTTTCTGTGGCATTTAGACTGGTGACTTGTTGATATTCAGGCTGTTAATGTCAATGTATTCTCATCCTTTCTATTTAAAGTTATTTTTTTCCATTTTTTTCTAAAAATGTAAAATTTGAATGGCAACATTTAAGATTTAAAATAAAGTGTCTAACAATTTCTTCACATATACCAAAAGGGATGTTATAGATAGATCTTGCTGAGAAAGATGTTTGGAATAGACAAGAATGTTTCTATCTATTTATTTTTGGCTTGAATACTTTTAAAATTTTAAGATGTAACTTTAAAACTATTTAATTAGAGCAAAACATAAAACCCTATTGTCCAGGACCAAGTTCTCATTTCCTTTATGATTCCTAGAATCTTCCCAGGGATGTGGAAATTTTCTGTGGTACATATTAGCTGGAAAAGAATGAAAGCAAAAGGAGTAGGGGGCTGCAGAGAATGAGATGCTTATGTAGCATCACCACCTCAATGGACATGAATTTGAGCAAACTCTGGGAGGACAGAGGAGCCTGGCATGCTAAAGTCCATGGGATCCCAAAGAGTCAGACATGACTTAGCAACTGAACAACAATAAATATTTGAATTAGGAGCCAAGTTGCAGCTGCAGAGTCTATAAATGTTCTGGAGTCATCTAGTTTTACAGATATCAGAGATCTTTTACAACCACATACAATTTACTTTCCAGAAACAGAATGCTCATGAGTACATGACAGTCTCCGGATTTCCCTCCATGTATCCAGTTACTGTGTAAACATTAAGCATAATACAAGATCAAAATAAAAATATAGGTTTATGGTTATTTCATTTTCAGTTTTTCAACCTAGTAAGTAAACATTTACTATTTTTTTCTTCAAAGTAGGCTTGCTTTCGGTTTCAAGACACTGACTGCAGGGATTTCTTTGAAATCAGCAGGAAGTAGTTCTACCAGGTTGTTAAGTGGTTACTATATGGCTGAAACCCTTTGAAATTTCTGAACAGGAAACGTCAGATGAACGTCTCTGTCTGTGTCAAAATGTCACTTGCGGTATATATAGATATGTTTTACAAAAGGAGCGCTGTTGCCTCTGAGTCTTGAGTCTAGGGTTGGTTACAAAGAGTAATCTTTGTGTTATACTGATTGTTCAATGTCTTTAATTTCTACTAGAAATACACTCCAATATATTGTACTAGTAGTAGAAATGAGATCACTGTCAATTTTATATGTAGGATGAAAATAAATATCATTTTAGGATTCTATTGTTCTGTCAGTTCAGTTCAGTTCAGTTCAGTTGCTCAGTCCTGTCTGACTCTTTGCATCCTCATGGACTGCAGCACGCCAGGCCTTCCTGTCCATAGCCAACTCCCAGATTTTACTGTAATTCATGTCGACTGAGTCAGTGATACCATCCAACCATCTTATCCTCTGTCATCCCCTTTTCCTACCTCCTTCAATCTTTCCCAGCATCAGGGTCTTTTCATATGAGTCAGTTCTTTGCATCAGGTGGCCAAAGTATTGGGCTTCCCTGGTAGCTCTGATGGTAAAGAATCTGCCTGCAATGCAGGAGACCTGGGTTCCATTCCTGGGTTGGGAAGATTTCCCTGGAGAAGGGAAGGGTGACCCACTACAGTATTTTTGCCTGGAGAATCCTGTGGGCAGAGGAGCCTGACAGGCTACAGTCCATGGAGTTGCAAAGAATCAAACCCGACTGAGCAACTAACATTACTATTTCTCAGTTCAGTTCAGTTCAGTTCAGTCATTCAGTCGTGTCCGACTCTTTGTAACCCCATGGACCACAGCACACCAGGCTTCCCTGTCCATTACCAACACCTGGAGCTTATGAAAACTCATGTCCATAGAGTTGGTGATGCCATCCAACCATCTCATCCTCTGTCGTCCCCTTCTCCTCCCACCTTCAATCTTTCCCAGCCTCAGGGTCTTTTCCAATGAGTCAGTTCTTTGCATCAGGTGGCCAAAGTATTGGAGCTTCAGCTCCAACTTCAGTCCTTCCAATGGATATTCAGGACTGATTTCCTTTAGGACTGTCTAGTTTGATCTTGCAGTCCAAGGGATTGTCAAGAGTCTTCTCCAACACCACAGTTCAAAAGCATCTGTTCTTTGGTGATCAGCTTTCTTTATAGTCCAACTCTTACATCCATACATGACTACTTGAAAAACCTTAGCTTTGACTAGATGGGCCTTTACTACTACTACTAGATCATATTAGAACATTCAGTTGACCCCCACATCTCAGTGGCTTAAAACAGAAAAAAAAAATTTCCCTATCAGGTTATATATCAGTTATGAGTTAACAGGGTAATATCAGCTTCTCAGTCATTCAGATACCTGGGCATTTGGAGACACTGTCTGTTAAAAGAGAATTCTCCATGAATCACTTGCAGTGCCTAATAGAGATGTTGGAAGGTTTTTTCCCAGATTCTATTTTTAAGAATAGAATAATAGTCTTAGAACAGCAGTATTTAATTTGAATAATAGTCTTAGAACAGCAGTATTATCATCTTTTAGAGACAAGGCAGACTTGTTTCCTGATTGAGATAATAAAAATTCTGTCTCTGGAACAAAGGCTAGACTGATCTGCTAGAAGTCCCTTTAAAATATCGGGGGTTTCTGAACCCCTGGGCTCCTCAACTGGACAAAACTCACTGTACAGCAGCATTCCCTTGGGATATTTCCAATGGGACTTGTGGGCAAGGGGAACCTATGTGAACATGAAGCTTCTGCTTTTTGTTGTACTGTGAGGGATAAAGTCATTTGTCTCTGACCCAGGAGTCTCAAGTGTTCTGCTAGCATCCAAACATTATATTTCCATTTTTAACTTTTTCTGTGACTTTAATGTAACCTATATGACAAACATATAACACTGTGATGCCATGTGTGTGTGTGTGTGTGTGTGTGTGTGTATAGATGTATATATATATATATATATATTTGCATGGTGAATTATAAAGTCCACTCTGAAATCAATAAAATTAAAAAAAAAAAACTTCAGTGTATGCATGATCTAGTTTATACTAAAAATAATAAAAAAAGAAAGTGTAATTTGGTCATTGAGGTTGGCAGAAATTATTAAACAGTTTATTTCCAGTGTCTAGATAGTTCTTTTTCAAGTCAGTTTTCAAATATATAACTTGAGAGAGGCAGTTCAATTGATAGCAGTTCAAAAATCTGGAGTAATTTAAAACATAAGTAACATATAAATAAGTTGAGTAAATATGTACATTATATTTTCTGGTGACTGATCATTTTTCAAAAATGAAACTGTGACAAGTTAATTGGTTAGTCTTCAAATACTGTAAAATTACAGCTCCTGATTTTCTCACCTTCTGTACTATTTGGAACATAGGTGTCTATGATATGTATCTAGAAGATGCTAACAAAATAAAGTCTTATCTTTTTATGCTTCAACCCAAAATTGACACATCAAAGACTATCACTGGAATTTGTCACATGACCCTAACAAGTGGGAAGGTAATGTACCCTTCCTGGGTTCAGTTCTCCAGAAGAAAAGAGCCCTGCATATTGATGAATTCTAGTAATGCTTAACCTCATGGGCTTTCTCTATCATGTGACCTATGGATTGGCCTTCTACACCTTTATAAATGCCATATATAGATAATGTGCATTTGCTGAAATAATTCCTATAAAGATCTTCCTCTTTTTATGACTATATTTATTTCTAGCTTTCCAACTTGGGAGTACTAGCGTACTTTTTTAGATTTGTGTTGAAAAATGCACTTTTTTTTTTTTTTTTTCCCCAGTAAAGATTATAGTGACTTGCCTCTTGGTGCATTATTTCACTTTTTTCTCAGAGGCAAAAATCTGATCTTCAAAATTTCACATATTTCAATGATTTCTTGACATTATTCTCTCCATATTAGACTGATTTACCTTCTGTCTTTCAATTTAGACTGTATAATGAGTATTGGGAAGAGCACTATTAATGTGTCATTCTTACTGGATGTTCCCAAGAAAGCTTTGGAGATTTTTAAATCACTGTACAGTTTTCAGTAACTCTAAGCTATTCCATGGCATTGAAACTGTCTCATAGAGTTTCAGACTCTGGGTGATAAGTAGGTTTAATCTCATAAAGCATTTCTGAACTATTGGTCAAATAAGCTTGGATTACTTTGTGGAAAAGTGCTGTGCTAGCTGCCATGGGCCTGCAAGGAGGAAAAAGTACATGCAGTGAATAGTATTCCAAGCCAACTGAATCCTCTAGGAATATCACAAAAAAGCAGAGTCTGATTGAGAAGGAACATGTCATTAGATGAGAAAACTCATTTGCCAGCCCAAGTGGGACCTCCTGAACATTATTAAAGATTTTATTTATTTATTTTTATTTTTTAGGTTGTTTTATTGTGCTGGAAACCCACCAAAGGAGTTTAGCCTGATAAATCCCCCTCATTCCCACAGAACACAACTGTGTATATGGCTGCTTTCTCTTTTAAATAACTGACTTTTTCTCTAGACATGACTCCTAAGATTAAAACTTAATCTATTAAAATATCTATCGCCCACTGCTGGGCATAACACACAGAGGAAACCAGAATTGAGAGAGACATGTGCACCCCAATATTCATTGCAGCACTGTTTATAATAGCCAGGACATGGAAGCAACCTAGATGTCCATCAGCAGATGAATGGATAAGAAAGCTGTGGTACATATACACAATGGAGTATTACTCAGCCATTAAAAAGAATACATTTGAATCAGTTCTAATGAGGTGGATGAAACTGGAGCCTATTATACAGAGTGAAGTAAGCCAGAAAGAAAAAACACCAATACAGTATACTAATGCATATCTATGGAATTTAGAAAGATGGTAACAATAACCCTGTATGCGAGACAGCAAAAGAGACACAGATGTATAGAACAGTCTTTTGGACTCTGTGGGGGAGGGAAGGGGGGATGATTTGGGAGAATGGCATTGAAACATGTATAATATCATATAAGAAACGAATCGCCAGTCCAGGTTTGATGCAGGATACAGGATGCTTGGGGCTGGTGCACTGGGATGACCCAGAGGGATGGTATGGGGAGGGAGGTGGGAGTGGGGGTTCAGGATTGGGAACACATGTACACCCGTGGCAGATTCATGTTGATGTATGGCAAAACCAATACAATATTATAAAGTAATTAGCTTCTAATTAAAATAAATACATTAAAAAAAAAATCTATCACCTCCTTGAAAGAAAACAAAAGGAGACTGATAAAACTCAGATGGGCAAAGTATTTCTGTTAAGGCAAGGTGCTTGTTGATCTGCAAAGACAAGGGAATGTCTCAGAGGATAAGGTCTAGGGGAGACTTAGCAAACTGGAGTTATTTAAAATAATCTCCATTTCTCTGAATACTCTGTCTAGTGCTCTGAATTTTGAAAACATCTTGTATTATTGATGACTCTAAAATTTTGATACGGTTATGACAGGTTTTTGGTTATTTATTGATCCACACACTTAAAGCAACAGAGAATTAAATTTAATTAAATTCTTGCCTATTCTAGCATATTGATATTATAAACATTTTCCTTTTCTGATTTTTTACATTTGATAGTTTGTGAATAATTGCTAAGCTTTTATGAAAATCGATTTTAATTACTTTATAGTTTTTATTTTTATAATTTTGATAATCTGGAAAACAAATGTTATTAACCTAAGATTGTGATGTGTGTATGTGCTAAATCACTTCAGTTGTGTCTGACTCTTTGTGACCCTGTGGACTGTAGCCCACCTTTCTGCAAAAAAACCATAGATTTAGTACCTCCAATACACTCTAGGAAGTAATTAACTGACATGACCAGTCATTATCTGTAGTAGTTTCATGGGAAAAGAAATTTGATAAATCTTCAACCCACAAGTGCATTAAACACAGAGGCATAAAGTTTCTGGCTAAAATATATCTGCTTCTTGAGCAACATCATGGAACTCAAAAAGTAATGTGCTATTTTTTTTTAACTTGGCCTAACAATAGGAAATTTGTATTTGGATTAGTTCTGTAAGATGTAGATCTGAGTTAATCAGATATGAACCCAAGAAGAATGTTTATCTGGAAGAATGCTATAGGCAGTTGTTATCAGTTTTCTCTTGATAACTGTTTTCTGCCCCATGAATTATTCCATTCTTATGAATCATAAATTAAAACACACTTTTGAGATAGTGGAATAAAAGTAGCAGCATCATGATTAGTAATACCATTTTCCAAAATATCTATGCAAACAAAACAGAAGAAAGAAATACATATAAGGCTAAGGGATGTGATCTACAACTGTATACACAGTCTTGGTATGAATACCAGGTTCCGAATCTATTTTGTAATGTAAGAGTGTTGGAACTCTTACATGCAAAATAAAGTTAAGTAAACTTTTTTAATCATAAATATTTAATGAAGTTTTCTTAAGTGAATGAATAAATAAATCACTAGAATCTATACAATAAAATTATTCCTGATTATTACTTTGGTTGAATACAACAAAACATGTTAATAGAAATGGATTTCGAGATGATTTATTTTAGACTAAAAACTCTTATTAAACATCAGCTTTCTAAAAAACCAGTAGTAAGAGAAAAATCAGCTTTTATTTTGCCAAGGACTTTAACGTTTACTGAAAAAATTTACTAATGAGTTGTATCAAGAAGGATATACTAATTATGATACAGATATTTGTAGAATAGAAATTTCAATAGATAATGTTCTAAAAATGAATTTCTCTAGCTTATAGGGATGTTTAATTTACAAATAAAATGTGTATTTTCTTAAAACAAAAGTCAAACAGTGTTTCAAATATTTTAAATTAAATGTACATTACTTAAAGGGAAGTAGGTACAAGAACTGTAGCCAAAGATAATAAACTCTGTAGAACAGCCTTCTGAGAATCCTTTCTGTGTTTACGGTGAGCACATGTTTCAATATCAGTCTGAGGAAGAACAGCTATTGATAGCTTGTTTAGCCCTCTTGTGCTCCCCCAGCTCCTTTCTGCTAGGTGTGTTACTTTGACTGCGAGGACTGTATTAGTTCACTGCTCTGTGCTGCTTGCAACACCGTCTCTTAGGACACAAGAATAAAGGTTGCTTAGAAGATTCAAAATTGGACATCTGATTCAGATTAGTGATATTTCAGTGAACAGGTTAGTTCACCACTCTGTTGTGTGTAATACAGTCTGAAAAAACACACACATAAACAAGACGTTTCTTTTTTTTTAATTTAATTTTATTTTTAAACTTTACAATATTGTATTAGTTTTGACGTTTCTAAGACAGCTAGCTATATGCGTGGTTCAGGATAGTGTTACTTCTGACTTGACTTCAACTCTTTCTGCTCTTAAATGTGAACAGAATTCACACGATCTATGGAGGCTGAGAAGTCCTAAAATTTCATATTATGCTGGAGATCCAAAGGAGCCAATCTGATCTGAAGGTCTGGGCACTCGGAGACGTGAAAGCTCCAGTTTGAAAAACAGGAAGTTTGAGACCCAAGAACAGCTAATGTTTCAGTTTGAGTCTTGTGGCAGGAAAAGACCAATGTCCCAGCTAAGGTCTTCATTTGATTTCATGGGATCAAGAGTCAGACACAGCTGAACATGCATGCACTCTTACTAAGGAGGACAATACTTTATTCAGTGTACTGATTGATTCAAATATTAAGCTCGTCCAGGATGATGCTTACAGGCACACCCAGACTACTGTTGGACCCAGTGTCTAAACAAACTGAGGCCCAGAAAATTTGACATGTAAAATTAGCCAAAATGCAGGAAATGGTGAACTTAAACTATGCATAGACATAAAGAATTAATCAGTAACTCTTAAACAGCCTACTGCATTAAACATTCTAAGTATTTTTTTTACATTGTCAAATAGAAATGATAAACATCTTTGTTAAATTTTATAAGAATTGAAATTGCAATAAATTAGATATGTATTGCTGCTGCTGCTGCTATGTCGCTTCAGTCGTGTTCGACTCTGTGCGACCCCATAGACGGCAGCCCACCAGGCTCCCCTGTTCCTGGGGTTCTCCAGGCAAGAACACTGGAGTGGATTGCCACTTCCTTCTCCAATGCATGAAAGTGAAAAGTGAAAGTGAAGTCGCTCAGTCATGTCCGACTCTTTGTGACCCCATGGACTGCTGCCTACCAAGCCCCTCTGTCCATGGGATTTTCCAGGCAAGTGTACTGGAGTGGGTTGCCATTGCTTTCTCCAGATATGTATTAGGAAGTATGCATATAATAGTGGGAAAAAAAAAACATATTTTCTAGGATTTCGAATATTCAGTCATTTTCTAAGACTCTGAAATCCAGGCTAATTTGAGCTCCTAATGGAACCATGGTAATGGACATGGATTATTTCCCTCCATTAAACATATATAACCACCCAGTCAGTAATGAGTTCATCAATTTACTTCCAAAGTTTGTAGAAATATTTATCTTTGTAAAATTTTGCATAATATTTTTTTATTTACCTATGTAAACATATATACCATCTTCTTTTCAGAAACTGAGGTAGCTGAATCAAAGAAAAAAATTCATTTCTTATTAGTAAATAAGATCCTTCTTTGCAAATATGTAGCTGAAGTAATATGGCCATTTCAGTCATAATCTCACAAGTTAGAATTTTAGAAAACTTTACTGACTTTTCTAAGTCTCAAGTATATCGTTCAGTATAATGTGTGCTAATTTCCTAAATAATATCCAAGTGGCTTAAAAGAGCACAACTTTCCAAAGGGTTGCTTAGTCTCCCTGGTACAGTTTTCATTGTGACAAATTACAGTAAATAATGTCACAAATGTACATTGTAGGGTAGAACACAATTGCTACAATTATATTTGGGGTTGTTTTTACTAAATAATTCTCAAAGGAATGCATTTCTAATAATGTGGTAAAATTTTCATGCTGATATGCAATATTAAGAGAACATTTTCCATTTTCCCAAGTTTTACCAATAATGTTTATGTTCATCCACAAGCCAGTTTTAAGACTACTTTTAGGACTGAATGTTTATCAGTAAGGAAGGGTGGTATCAGGGCAAATTTCTTTACTGCCTGTGGAATGATGGTTTTCATCAATCCCTATTGCTCTCTGAGGTCTTTTTACAGTTCTGCACAATTATATTGTCTTGTTTTAAAGCTTGAACAACAAATGAAACATATTATTTTGTCCAATGAAATTATATGAAGGCAAAAATCTTGCTTGTCTAGGATAATTAGATTCTTCAGCTTTCTGAGAGAAAATACTCCTGTACAAAAGAATTGTTCCATGCACAAAAAATAAATATTTTCATTATTTTATTGATAGGTAAATCATAGTTGAATAAACACCATATTGTTCCTATAATATCACACAATAGAAATACTAGGATTATTTTATTTATTTTGACAATGATTATAACCACTTTTTTCAATGTTTGGAGTAAAATGTTTAAAATTAATAACTCTTTAGTAATAGAGAACTATTTTTTCCTATAGACTCAAGTTTATTTCTTTTAGTCACTCAACATTAGAAAGCTTTGCATTTCTACTGAAATAGTTTCAATTTTTAACTGGATAAATTTTTGAACAGGAACAAATTGAATAATTATTATAAATATAAGATTTCTTCTGTATTTGGGAAACTTCTTTGATGGGATAAAACTATATTGATGGGAAATTCTGTATTTTGGATTTGTTGAGAGAAATTCAATGTGACTAAGATACAAATAACAAAACAATAAATATAATTATATACATGATATATGCACATCTATTTTATGTATATACAAGTAAAAGAAAAACAATATAATGATGAACATTTATTGAAAATTCTGTGTTCAAAATTATTTCTAAGAATGTTATATGTACTGTCTCATCACATTATTAAAATAGCCCATGCAACCAGTACAATATAAACCCATTTTATAGATGTAGAAATTGAGACTTAGAAACGTCAACTTAGTTGCCTGTCATAACATGGCTAAGAGCTGAGATGAAGCACTGACTGCTGTTGTCCAGTCACTAAGTTGTGTTCAGCTCTTCACGAACCCATGGCCTCGAGCACAACTGGCTTCCCTGTCCTTCACTGCCTCCCTCAGTTTGCCCAAGTTCATGACCGATGAAACTCTGTCATCCCAGTCTCTTCCTGTCCTCAATATTTTCCAGCATCAGGGTCTTTTCCAGTGAGTTGGCTCTTCACATCAGGTGGCCATATTATTGGAGCTTCAGCTTCAGTATCAGTCCTTTCAATGATTATTCAGAATTGATTTCCTTTAAGATTGGCTGAATCTCCTGGCTGTCCAAGGGATTCTGTTTTTTTTTTTTTTAATATAAATTTTTTTGTTTTAATTGGAGGCTAATTATTCATGTCAATGTATGGCAAAACCACTACAGTATTATCGAAGGAATTCTTAAGAGTCTTTTCCAGCACCACAATTCTAAAGCATAATGAGCCATCAAGGAAGCCCATGAGGAATTGATTGGAAGTAATACAAAATAAGTACAGTTTACAATATGTTGGTCTCAGTTTACAATATGTGTTACTTCTATCACAAAGATAATGACCTAAATTTGAGATTTTTTTCCATCAGATCTCCACTTAGTGTTACCATACTTTAGTTGTTATAATGTTAGGTCACTATAAGGCAGACATGAATTTTAATTTCTCTGTGCCCTAACACACACACACACACAAATAACAATTCCCAGTAACGAAAAATTCAAATAAGCAGTGGCTCCCTTTAATGCAATGGAGGATATTTGGCCTCCGGTGTAAGAAGGTAGAAGAAAAGTAAGATGGAAGAAGCTGATTAGCTTTTATCTGCTGTTGCTGCTGCTAAGTCGCTTCAGTCGTGTCTGACTCTGTGCGACCCCACAGACGGCAGCCCACCAGGCTCCCCCGTCCCTGGGATTCTCCAGGCAAGAATACTGGAGTGGGTTGCCATTTCCTTCTCCAATGCATGAAAGTGAAAAGTGAAAGTGATGTCGCTCAATCGTGTCCGAGTCTTAGCGACATGGACTGCAGCCCACCAGGCTCCTCTGTCCATGGGATTTTCCAGGCAAGAGTACTGGAATGGGGTGCCATTGCCTTTTCTGAGCTTTTATCTGCCATGGCCTAAATCAGAAATACACCACTCCAGTCACATTCCTTTGTCCTGAAGTATTTGTATGTCTTCAATTCAACCTCAAGGGGGAATGTAAAGTGCCAGGTAATACATGGATATCTAGTGAGTGCAATACCTTTCACAGCATTTACACCAATTTTTAAACCTTACATGCATTTTTGTATTTCATTGTTATGATTGGCTTTCCCCCAAAGGCGACTCTAAAACAAGGGATCAAACAGATGTACTACTTTCAGCTAAAGAACCCAGGAAACACTGGTAGAGGAATGAGGTATTTGAATGAATAAGAGGTGGAAGTCAGTAAAGGTTAGACTATAAAGGAAGTTGCAAGTAGAGCTTACTTTTCCTGGAAACTCTGGTAATAGGAGGATTCAAAGTCATTAACAGAGAAAAGAGGAAGGTGAAATGTTTGTGCACTATCATCCATTTGTCGCTATTAAGGACATTAGTTCCTTGGAACTTTCAGTCTGCCCCAAGAGTAGAATTGAGTGTTCCAGGGGTAAGAGAAAGCCCCTTGGTAAAGAGATCCAGATATTGCTGTTGGAAGTCATGAAAAAGGGGAACATGGACAGGATGTTTACTATAAATACACACATTATGTCTGTGTGTATGTGTTTAAATGCTCCTTATTTTATTTATATATGCACATACAAATATGAAACATATATCAATGAGTATCATATATATGATTTATGTATTGAATCTGTGGTTCCCAACATTTTGTCACCAGAGAACAGTTTCAGGGAAAACAATTTTTCCATGGACTGGTGGGGGGAGAGGGTCATTTCAGAATGATTCAAGCATTTTACATTTACTGTGTATTTTATTTCTATTATCATTACATCTGTTCCACCTCAGATCATCCGGCATTAGATCCCAGAGGTTGGGAGCCCCTGTACTAAACAGTATACATAATATATGATAATAAACAATACTGCTATTAAATGCATTATTTTCTTTCGGACCAAAAAAAAAAAAAAATCTGCAGGTAAGATAAATTGTTTTTCTGACTGTCCCAGTGGAAAGCAAAGTTATCCTTAATGCTTGCACTTCTTGAAGTTAAGGAAATGATACGGTTTGACTTGCACACAATGCAATTCTCACATCGCATTCACTGCTGCAGGATTTTAAGCTGAACATTTGAGAACTAAGGTTTCTGAGTGAGAAAAAGCACCCTGTATGATATGAGTTGCCTGAGATGTGCTATCTGTGAATGGGGAATATAGTTGTGATATTACATACACTTCTTCAAACAACATAATGTATAATTTGGATCACTCAGTGATTGGTAAAGAATGCACAGGTAATTGTGAGTTGACAAAATATGCAATTTTAATATAAGAGTAAATCATTTATAAACCATTAATCAATGTTAAAACTATGAAGTTATTAAACTGCTGTGTATATTATTTTTTAAACCAGCTTTAGTTCATCCATTTTAAATGTATACTACTTTACCAAATGTATTTTATTTCTCTTTTTCATCTTGTGATTTCAGAGGTTTTAACTCTTTAGTTAGTAAATATTCTGTATATAAGAGTTTCAAAGCAGATATATGCTCAAATTTATATTTTTAGAGGAAAGAAAAACATTTCTTCTAAAGCCCTCATTTCTTCATTTCCAACTCTAAGTTTCTTACTATTTTCATAAAGAGCTACCTGATTTGGCTTGTGAACAATTCTCCAATATCATGTCTTACCTCTTTACCCATTGCTCATTTCATCTTAATTGACCACTTTCATTTCTTCATGCATGTCAAGAACACACTGAGCTTTCACATTTGCTTTTTTCACTGAAATTGTCTGTTACCAGCTATGTGTACTGTTCTCTCAATATGTTCAAATCTCTGCTAAGAGGTGAAATCATCAAATAGAATTTCCTGGATCATAGCACCTAACATGCAGCCCCAAATTTATTCTTTCCCTACCCTGGCTTTATTTCATTACCGATGTTTGTCATTCTTGAGAACATTCATACGTTCTTATGTTGTGTGACTGCTTATGAATGTGTGGTGTTCTCCTTAATTAGTCTCCATGATGGCAGGGATCTTTACCTTAATCTCTCTAAAATTCCCAGTGCCTAGAACATTGTCTGAAATATAGGACACATTAAAAAAAATTTCTTTAATTGATACAAATCAATAAATAGATGGACAAATTCATTTTAAAGAGATGATTGAAACATAAAGCAATTGTCTCATAATATGAAATAGTTATCTTCAACACAAGTCATGTCAACTATGATATTAAACCAAGATTTCTGATGACCATATTTGAATTAATTAATTTGTTCCTTTCAAAAAACCCTGAGAACTGGATTTTATTATTATTTCTGCAGTATTAGGGTAAGATAGTATCTAAGTTTCAGATTTAGTTTATACAGATAATTACTATTTAAGCATTCATATTTGTGGACTAATTTGGTGGAATGATTAACTAGCCAACTTTATTTTCTGAAACCAAATAGGAATTTCTCAACAACAGAAGAGAATTTATATTTTTTGTTAGTTATTTTGCTTGCTTGTTTTGTTCTAAGGGGCTGCTGAGTGACTGCTGAGTGGAGTTATTACTTTAGGATATATAAAATGTACAATTATCATATTATATCAATCAGAGCTAGCAAAAATGATTCATAATATTGTATTTAGGATATTAGAAAAATGTGGACCAACCAGAAATAAGAAAAATATTGAAACAATTTATTATTCTAAATGGGAGTATAAACCATTGACCTTAGCCTTTCAACATTAGGGAGGAAAATGTCTAATCATTTTAAAATACTTGTGATGGTAGTATCTCCTCCAGCAGTCCTGTTAATCAGCTTAACTTGTATGTTCTGGGACTACTTACTTCCCTAGGTGGGACCATAGTCCAAGTTTTGTTTTATTAAGCATTATAATGTAGCAAAAATAATCTGGATCAGAAATATGCTTTATCCTGTACGTCGTTCTGAAACCAAGTTTCCTATCTGCCTCATTGGGTTCTTTCCATTTCTTTGTGAGAGCTTAGTGTGTAGCTTGGCTGTTCTGTTAATTGCATTTAGCCATGGATTTCTGGACTATTTGGTCCTGATAAATGGGGTTCATTGGAAAGTATAGTACCATTGTGTATGTGTGTGTGCATGTGTGTGTGTGTGTACAGTTTCCTGGAATCTGGGATCAAATTACTCAATGTAAGGAAAGGATGTTGGAAATACACGGGGATTCTAAAGATGGGAGAACAAAGCATAGGCAATGTGTACTTTATACAGATGATAAAGAAAAGGAAAAAATAAAAATAAAACAGGCTGTCAGTGATGCCAAAGGAACACAGCTTCACTGTTACCTTTGTTGCTAGAAAATGTAATGTAATTTTCCCCCTTCCATTAATTTTTTCACCATTAGTTCTTTCAGGGCAAAATCAGACATCTATTCTTCAGGGATATATAAATAGCAAGTGACTAAAGTGGTGAGTTTTAGGGAAAAGGGCTTCCCTTGTGGCTCAGCTGGTAAAGAATCTACCTACAATGTGAGAGACCTGAGTTTGATCCCTGGGTAGGGAAGATCCCCTGGAGAAGGGAAAGGCTACCCACTCCAGTATTCTGGACTGGAGAATTCCATGGAGTGTATGGGATCACAAAGAGTTGGACATGACTGAGTGATTTTCACTTTCACTTTTAGAGGTAAAAAGAGGGCTTGAATAAATCAGTGATTCTGAAAATTGGATCTTGATTATAATTTTTTTCTGTGGGGTTGTGACTTTTTGAAAATGTATAGATTCCAGAGTCCCATTACCAACACTACCAATTTAGACTAGGCAAGCTTGAACGATATAAATCAGTACATTCATAAAGTATGACAGGTTGTTAGAATAATCAGTCAGAGTGGGAACAACATCATTTACTGACTTGAATGCTTGCCCCTGTTCTGAGAGTCTAAGATACTGAACTCTCCTCTACGGTCTCCTCCTTGTCTCCCGTGGCTACAGTGAGAACGAAATAGTAATGCTCCATTGACATTGATCCCACCTGTTTGAGCATCTATAGCCTGAAAGACTGATGGATTTCCAGCACTCTCTGTTCCATAGCTGGAGAGTGAAAAACATGGAACTATGTTTAGAACTTTTGCTAAACAAGTCACCTTAATCTGACAACAGCTCAGGGACACTTAACCTGCAGTTCCCTGGTGTGCTGAGGGTATGCTGCTTTGTTTTCAGTTGCATTTCAGGGTATCTTGGAATGTCTTCGCTAATCACTCTGTCTTAGTCTTCCCACTAAATTCCACTATATTGACATGTACACACTGTTATTAATATGCTCAAAACAGATAATCAACAAGGCCAACTGTATAGTACAAGGAAGTTTTCTCAATATTCTGTAGTAATCTAAATGGGAAAAGAATTTGAAAAGGAATAGATACATGTATATGTAAAAAAGCAATTAAAAGCTATTTTAGTATATCTTACCAGTTAAGTTTCAGCATGTGATTGGTATCACTGCACCTGTTTGGAAAGTGAAGTTGGGAGATTAATTCTGTTCTATATTTTGGTGTTACTGATTCTGTCTTAATGTTATGTACTTTGCATGGATGATAATGACAATGCTGCTGCTGCTGCTGCTAAGTCGCTTCAGTCGTGTCCAACTCTGTGCGACTCCATAGACAGCAGCCCACCAGGCTCTGTCGTCCCTGGGATTCTCCAGGCAAGAACACTGGAGTGGGTTGCCATTTCCTTCTCCGATGCATGAAAGTGAAAAGTAAAAGTGAAGTCACTCAGTTGTGTCCGACTCTTTGCTACCTCATGGACTGCAGCCTACCAGGCTCCTCCGTCCATGGGATTTTCCAGGCAAGAGTACTGGAGTGGGTTGCCACTGTGGCATCAAACATTTTAAAAAGCCAAATTGTAGTACCTATGAGTCTTAGAAATTCAGAGCTATCATTAATATATATACCAAGGCATATTAAACATAATATTAATAAATATATTATTTATATTAAAATATATTATTAATGTATAAGTGTATTATTAATAAGCATCCTGTGGCTCAGATGGTAAGGAATTTGCTTGCAATGCAGGAGACTTATGTTCGATCCCTGGGTCAGGATGATCCCCTGGAGAAGAAAATGACAACCCACTCCAGTATTCTTGCCTGGAGAATCCCATGGACAGAGGAGCCTGGTGGACTACAGTCCATGGGGTTGTAAAGAGTCAGGCAGGATTGAGTGACTAATACTTTCACTTTCATATTATTTATATATAATAAATATATAATATAGATAGTAAATCATTATATGATATAATAAATGCTATAGAAAATAATAGATAATCATACATGCCATATGTCATATACATACGTGTGTGTGTGTGTATATATATATATATATATATATATATACTTACTTTAAATGAAAATTTAATAGGATATCTGTACCAGAGAATTTACTTATAGCTCAAAAGGTATTGTAGCATTCTTGATTTGATTTGCTTCTATTTAAACTTATTTTCATAAGAGAGGGAAAAGCATGGAGTGATTATTTTAAGATCATAATTTCATGTGAAAATTACGTCTTTGAATTCATTTCCCCTTTGCTGATTGGTGACATCAGACTTATTTCACATGGCCATTCAAAGCACAGCATGAATCTGCAAATTAACTCAGAGCTGTTGTAATTTCCTTATGCAATTGTCTTATTTTTTTCTGTTATGTAAATTATCCAGATGGCAATAAGCTCTTAAGAGATAAACAATATAACATAATTTGGATAAAATCATACATGATTATATCTATGTCTGATAGTGGGAAAATGAAGGTAGAATGATGACTTCAACTTTTGGAAATATAGTTTCTTTTTCCAAGTTTGAATTATTCTGCCAGTTGCTTTTTCTTGTTGTTTTTGAGCAAACTTTTGGACTTAGGTTTCAGATCTAGATTGTCATTGATAATATAGGAAATATAAGACTAATCTTTCAAGTGTTTTAAAGCCTAGAGAAAATATTTGTAAAATGTCTGTCTCACAACTTATACTCAAGTTATTTTTACCACTGTAGTCTCAAAAGTTAATACGATAAAGTAATCACACTAACGCAGTGGTGATTGTTTAGCCACTGAATTGTGTCTTACTCTTGAGATCCCATAGGCTGTAGCCCCTTGCCCCCCCAGGCTCCTCTGTCCATGGGGATACTCCAAGCAAGAAAACTGGATTGTGTTGCCAGTTCCTTCTCCAGGGGATCTTTCCAACAAAGGGATCAAGCCTAAATCTCCTGCATTGGCAGGCATATTCTTCACGGACTGATCCACTGGAAATCTTTACATCACACTAATAATCATATATATACATATATGTTGCCTGGAGATCTCTATGGACAGAGGAGCCTGGTGGGCTATATAGTCCATGTGGTCACAGTCAGACATGATTGAGCCACTGAGCACAGCACAGCATATATATACAGCATATATATGTATGTACATATATATATCTCACTTACAAAATATAACTGGGGTATTGGACATATAAATCATATATATATAATTTGACATTTGTAATTTGATCATAAATCACAATCAAAACTACTTAAATTCTTCAGGTTTAGGGAAGAAAATAGTTTTTCATATGCAAATTTTCTAGAAATGTGACCTATTGCTTCATCATGACCACAGGTATAACCTTCTCTTTTTCCTTGCCTTTAGAGTTTGGACACTATAATTCTAAGGTTGTGGATGCTTTCCTTCTCTTAGGTATTTCTCTGCACATCAGTTAAGTTCCTGCTTGTCTTGACCTTTAATGACTCTGGTTGGTATAACTTCATGTGTCCTGAATTCTTTGTTGTAGACACTGCCCTAGTTCTCATTTGTGATCCACATTGTGAACAAGCTCCAGAACCATACATGACAAAGTTCTGTCAGGCCATCTGCACATGTCACCTGCACTTGTATCTTAAAATACTTCCTTAAGCTTGGTTTTGGAGAAGGAAATGGCAACCCACTCCAGAATTCTTGCCTGGAGAATCTCAGGGACAGTGGAGCCTGGTGGGCTGCCATCTATGGGGTCACACAGAGTCGGACACAACTGAAACGACTTAGCAGCAGCAGCAGCAAGCTTGGTTTGGCTGCTATTTATACACATTCATTCTATGATAGGAGGAAAACAACTTTCAATTGACGTTTGTTTATAATTCAAAAGAGAAACTCCAATCACAGTCCACAATAACTGTTGTTTAGGTGAGTTCAGTTATAGAATGTGAAAGAATTGGTCAGTAAGAGGTCAACCTAAAGTGTTCTTGAATCTGTTTGCTGGTATTTACTGCCTCATCTCTATGTTAGTCCTGCAGGAACAATTACTTGGAGAACTTTATCTGGCGCTTCTGTGTTCACTATGCATGACTGCTCTTACACATTTGTTTCCCTTGAGATCACATCTATTGCTGTTTACATATCACTATTTCTTGGCTATGATTGTAGGACACATGACAAGGATATGTAAAGGATGACATAAAGAGATCATGGGATGAAATGGAAGCATGCACTTTGGAGTGAAAATGTAACTAAGTCAGTGATTTTTAAAGGATCTATTTAGATTAGTTTACAGAGTGTTTCGGAGAAGGCAATGGCACCCCACTCCAGTACTCTTGCCTGGAAAATCCCATGAGCAGAGGAGCCTGGTAGGCTGCAGTCCATGGGGTCACGAAGAGTTGGACATGACTGAGCGACTTCACTTTCAATTTTCACTTTCATGCATTGGAGAAGGAAATGGCAACCCACTCCAGTGTTCTTGCCTGGAGAATCCCAGGGACGGGGGAGCCTGGTGGGCTGCTGTCTATGGGTTCGCACAGAGTTGGACACAACTGAAGCAACTTAGCAGCAGCAGCAGCACAGCACAGACTGTTTAAAGAAACAAAACCTTCAACAATCACATTGGCAAAGGTAGTGATTATATTGATGCTTAGGAGTTAGAGACAAATCTTTACAGAATTTGAACAAACGCATGCTGAATTAGTGACTAATGTTTATGAAATCTGAGTTAGTTTCAAATGTTTGGGTAAAATTGAACTTTATTTACAATGGCAACTTAGGTGGTAGAATACTAAGTAGATTAATTTAAAAAGTTACCATTTCATTTACATATTCTGATATGTACACAAAAGCCCTCATGGGGCAAGCTTCTTTACAAATAGCTAATTAATTCATTAATTAAGTCAACATATACTACTGTGTTCTAGACACTAGGACACACAGGAAATATAACAAGGGATAAGTTCATATTGAGGAGATATACAAGTTAATCAGTCAGTTAATGTATAGAAGTATGTTCTGAGTAATAGACAATGTATGCTATACTGTAAGTCAAGAAGCCACAACCTTAAAACTTCTTATTTCTGGAAAGAAGTACACATTCACATACAACTTACTTTCCTGTTGAGAATGTTGAGAAATTCAATGAACAGAGTATGTATAATGGTGTGTAAGTGTTTAGAAATGTTAGAACATTTAGAAACTTCTCTAACATTTCTAATGTTAGAAACATTAGAACATTCCCTAAATGTTAGAAATTTAGGGAATATTCAATTTTATAGGTTCAAAACTAAACTCATCCTCATCAATATCCCTCAAAGAACATTTTTAATGCATTTTGGTTCATGACATTCCCCTTTATGCACGGAGAAGAGTAAAGTACTCAAGGGGTGGAGGATGGGGGTGGGGCACGATTAAGAAAACAAACATGTTTTTTTTTGCCTAGCCTTGAAGTTGGTTGTCACCACTAAGTACTCAATTGGAGAAGAAGGTACACAAGAGGATCAAAAACAGATCTCTGTGTTCTCACCATGTATATATGTATGTATGCACATATGTGTGTGTCATTGTGGGTGTGTTACTGTGTTCTCTGTGGTGTGAAGCAGAATTAAAAATATTACACCTTCTTCCTTAAAAAGAAAAAAAAAAAAAAAACAAAACACAGAAATCACCTATTCCAGACCACTTCTGTATAAGTGAATATAACATTTGTTTAACCATGGAATCTGACTAATTTAGAATGGAATGTTCAATTTTATAGGCTCAAAACTAAAGTCATCCTCATCAATATCCCTCAAAGAACATTTTTAAGGCATTTTGGTTCATGACATTCCCCTTTATATAGTTCAATAAGCTAGAATCTTAAAAACATGTGTTATTTTGTCTTTTTCCCTCATTCTCAGTGGCTGTTGCTGTTAAGTCGCCTCAGTTGTTTCCAACTCTGTGCGACCCCATAAACGGAAGCCCACCAGGCTCCCCCGTCCCTGTGATTCTCCAGGTAAGAACACTGGAGTGGGTTGCCATTTCCTTCTTCAGTGCATGAAAGTGAAAATTGAAAGTGAAGTCGCTCAGTCGTGTCCAACTCTTTGTGACCCCATGGACTGCAGCCTACCAGGCTCCTCTGCCCATGGAATTTTCCAGGCAAGAGTACTGGAGTGGGTTGCCATTGCCTTCTCCTATGTCTTTCCAAATCATTTTGGGATCTTTAACTTCACAACTTTCTAATTATGCTCATCTGCTTCATATATATTGTTTCTCTTTCCTATTTTTGTTTTCAAAGAGTAGTACTCACCATAATAAAGACTTTGGCAGCCCTTTCCTCAATATCATCAAGTAGGAGTCAACCACATCTATAACTTCTCCACAATCTTAGCTTTCTAACTTACAGCAAGCCATCTCAGGTGGAGCTAGTGGTAGAGAACTCGGCTGCAATGCAGGAGATGTAAGAGATGTGGGTTTGATCCCTGGGTTGGGAAGATCCCCTGGAAGAGGGCAGGACAACCCACTCTAGTATTGTTGCCTGGAGACTCCCTTGGACAGAGGACTGGCAGGCTACAGTCCATGGGGTTGCAAAGAGGTTGACATGACTGAAGTGACTTAGCACATATGCATGTCTTACACGACCTGTACACAAACTTTGAGTCTGGGAAAATAATTCTGCATCTATGTTTTTAAGAGTTCATTTTAATGAAATTCTGAACCTCTTCCATGAGGAATCATCATGGTCATCCTGGCAAACCTGACCTCTACCTCAACTGCACTTAATTATTAAAAATGACTACTTACTTTCATAGTCAATTAAGGTAAATGGGTTAAATGTTTCAGCTCCAGTCAATTCAGACTCATTGGTGGATCTTTCCTACAAGTACTTGATTGATAATTAGTGACTAACAGTGAACTCCTGAGCTTTCTTAGTTACCATAACACCCAGAGACAGACACAAGGTTATCTTCCAATAGAAATCAATGACACGAATTGAGGAAGCAGAGATCTGTACCCCAATGTTCATTGCAACACTATTTACAATAACTAGGACATTTAAGCAACCTAGATGTCCATCAGCAGATAAATGGATAAAGAAGTTGAGGTAAGGGTAAGACAGTGGAGTAGAAGGACATACAATCATCTTCCCCTGTAAGAAAACCCAATGGAATAGTACTCAGCTATAGAAAGGAACACATTTGAGTCAGTTATAATGAGGTGGATGAACCTAGAGCCTATTATACAGAGTGAAGTAAGATGGAAAGAGAAAGACAGATATTGCATATTAACACATATATGTGGAATCTAGTAGGATGGTACTGATGATCTTACATACAGGGCAGCAAAGAATGCACAGACATAAAGAACAGAGTTCTGGACTCAGTGAGAGAAAGGGAGGATGGGATGAGTTGGGAGAATAGCACTGAAACATGTGCATTACCATATGTAGAATGAATGGCCAGTGAGAGTTTGATGCATGAAGCAGGGCACCCAGGGCTGTTGCTCTGTGACAACTTGAGGGATAGGGTGGGAAGGAAGGTAGGAGGGGAGTTCAGGCTAGCAGGGGGCATATGTATACCTATGGCTGATTCATGTTGATGTATGGCAAAAGCCATCACAATATTGTAAACTATCTTTCAATTAAAATAAATAAATAAAAATTTAAAAAAGCAGCATAGTTTCTCATTCCAAATGCTAAGGTTTAAGAACAATGATGCTGGTAATTTATGGCTTTTTCTCTTGCTGATCATTCTCTTTCAGAATAAACTTCCAGATCAACAAGGATGATCCCACATGTTATTGGAGGTCAGCAGGGAAGTATAAATATTGCCCAGTTTGGGTAGGTTGTCTTTAACCACCAGTTTCTCTGGGTGGCATCTGCTGAGTCAAATCTCATATTGTTCTGCTCAAATCATTCTGAATAATCATACACTGGAATCAGATACTGAAATCCATGCTTGTGTCATGGGCTCCATTCTCCTGGGCCATGCACTTTGCAGGCTTTTCCATCTGATCCACCCAAACATCCTCAGGCTTTTTGCTTTTATTCCTGACCATTGGACTGCTCAGCTACACTCTGCTGAGGTGTGCAGGTCTCTGTGAGGTTACTCTATGACATTTTTATGTCTACTTTTAACTTCAATATCATAAAATATAGATAATCGACAATGGAATTGGACATTTTATTAGTTGTGCAGTCACACTAACTACTCTTTGGAGATGTAAACACACTGTCTTCTCACCTCAAACATTCTTACTCTTTTCTTTCCTCTAGTCTTTTGAATGTGCATTTCTTTTCTCTACGGGAGAAATTCTAGCGTTTGTATAATTTTCCATTGTTTCCCACTCTGTAGATTTCATGGTGAAAACTGTAGGCTATGAATCTTTCAGACTCTTTGCATTGGTGTGCTAAAATTCATCTGTAAAACAGCCTAGCTTTCAAAGTGTTTCTGCTTTAAGACTAGTATCTCTTGTAAACATGAAAAATAATTTATTTAGAAATGTACCTTTCTTCCTGAAGCAATGAAAGTCACTGATATTACATACATTTTAAGATATTTTTGCCTACAAGAAACAGAATTTAGTCTCAAGTTGGTTTAATCAATAATAAAACATATATTCCTACATGAAGGAAGACTAGAAGAGTGGTGTTGTCTTGAGGGTAGTTGTTTCAACAGTTCAACAACATTTTAAAACACTGGACTCCAGATGGCTTCACAGCTGAATTCTACCAAAAATTTAGAGAAGAGCTGACACCTATCCTGCTCAAACTCTTCCAAAAAATTGCAGAGGAAGGTAAACTTCCAAACTCATTCTATGAGGCCACCATCACCCTAATACCAAAACCTGACAAAGATGCCACAAAAAAAGAAAACTACAGGCCAATATCACTGATGAACATAGATGCAAAAATCCTTAACAAAATTCTAGCAATCAGAATCCAACAACACATTAAAAAGATCATACACCATGATCAAGTGGGCTTTATCCCAGGGATGCAAGAAGTCTTCAATATCCGCAAATCAATCAATGTAATACACCACATTAACAAATTGAAAAATAAAAACCATATGATTATCTCAATAGACGCAGAGAAAGCCTTTGACAAAATTCAACATCCATTTATGATAAAAACTCTCCAGAAAGCAGGAATAGAAGGAACATACCTCAACATAATAAAAGCTATATATGACAAACCCACAGCAAACATTATCCTCAATGGTGAAAAATTGAAAGCATTTCCTCTAAAGTCAGGAACAAGACAAGGGTGCCCACTTTCACCATTACTATTCAACATAGTTTTGGAAGTCTTGGCCACAGCAATCAGAGCAGAAAAAGAAATAAAAGGAATCCAAATTGGAAAAGAAGAAGTAAAACTCTCATTGCTTGCAGATGACATGGTCCTCTACATAGAAAACCCTAAAGAATCCACCAGAAAATTACTAGAACTAATCAATGACTATAGTAAAGTTGCAGGATATAAAATCAACACACAGAAATCCCTTGCATTCCTATACACTAATAATGAGAAAACAGAGAGAGAAATTAAGGAAACAATTCCATTCACCATTGCAACGGAAAGAATAAAATACTTAGGAATATATCTACCTAAAGAAACTAAAGACCTATATATAAAAAACTATAAAACACTGGTGAAAGAAATCAAAGAGGACACTAATAGATGGAGAAATATACCATGTTCATGGATTGGAAGAATCAATATAGTGAAAATGAGTATACTACCCAAAGCAATTTATAGATTCAACGCAATCCCTATCAAGCTACCAACAGTATTCTTCACAGAGCTGGAACAAATGATTTCACAATTTGTATGGAAAAACAAAAAACCTCGAATAGCCAAAGCGGTCTTGAGAAAGAAGAATGGAACTGGAGGAATCAACCTACCTGACTTCAGGCTCTACTACAAAGCCACAGTTATCAAGACAGTATGGTACTGGCACAAAGACAGATATATAGATCAATGGAATAAAATAGAAAGCCCAGAGATAAATCCACGCACATATGGACACCTTATCTTTGACAAAGGAGGCAAGAATATACAATGGATTAAAGACAATCTCTTTAACAAGTGGTGCTGGGAAATCTGGTCAACCACTTGTAAAAGAATGAAACTAGACCACTTTCTAACACCATACACAAAAATAAACTCAAAATGGATTAAAGATCTAAACGTAAGACCAGAAACTATAAAACTCCTAGAGGAGAACATAGGCAAAACACTCTCTGACATACATCACAGCAGGATCCTCTATGACCCACCTCCCAGAATACTGGAAATAAAAGCAAAAATAAACAAATGGGACCTAATTAACCTTAAAAGCTTCTGCACATCAAAGGAAACTATTAGCAAGGTGAAAAGACAGCCTTCAGAATGGGAGAAAATAATAGCAAATGAAGCAACTGACAAACAACTAATCTCAAAAATATACAAGCAACTCCTACAGCTCAACTCCAGAAAAATAAATGACCCAATCAAAAAATGGGCCAAAGAACTAAATAGACATTTCTCCAAAGAAGACATACAGAGGGCTAACAAACACATGAAAAGATGCTCAACATCACTCATTATCAGAGAAATGCAAATCAAAACCACTATGAGATACCATTTCACACCAGTCAGAATGGCCGCGATCCAAAAGTCTACAAATAATAAGTGCTGGAGAGGGTGTGGAGAAAAGGGAACCCTCTTACACTGTTGGTGGGAAGGCAAACTAGTACAGCCACTATGGAGAACAGTGTGGAGATTCCTTAAAAAACTGGAAATAGAACTGCCTTATGATCCAGCAATCGCACTGCTGGGCATACACACTGAGGAAACCAGAAAGGAAAGAGACACATGTACCCCAATGTTCATCACAGCACTGTTTATAATAGCCAGGACATGGAAGCAACCTAGATGTCCATTAGCAGATGAATGGATAAGAAGGCAGTGGTACATATAAACAATGGAGTATTACTCAGCCATTAAAAAGAATACATTTGAATCAGTTCTAATGAGGTGGATGAAACTGGAGCCTATTATACAGAGTGAAGTAAGCCAGAAGGAAAAACAGAAATACAGTATACTAACGCATATATATGGAATTTAGAAGGATGGTAACGATAACCTGGTGTACGAGACAGCGGAAGAGACACTGATGTATAGAACAGTCTTATGGACTCTGTGGGAGAGGGAGAGGGTGGGAAGATTTGGGAGAGTGACATTGAAACATGTAGAATATCATGTAAGAAACGAGTTGCCAGTCCAGGTTCGACGCGTGATACTGGATGCTTGGGGCTGGTGCACTGGGACGACCCAGAGGGATGGTGTGGGGAGGGAGGAGGGAGGAGGGTTCAGGATGGGGAACACATGTATGCCTGTGGCGGATTCATTTTGATGTTTGGCAAAACTAATACAATTATGTAAAGTTTAAAAATAAAATTAAATTAAAAAAAATAAAATAAAAAAAAATAAATAAAACACTGGACTCTTTAGAAATTCTGAATTCATTCTCAGGCTGGTAGGAAGATAGCTATAGCCATTCTAATTTTCACAGCTCCACGCACATTCACATCATGAGGAAAATGAGAAGCCTATCTCTTCTTATCTTTTTCTCCTTAAAATGGGAAAATTCCCTGAAGTTTCTGAGGTCACTGCTACCAGTCATAGTAGTAGAAATGCAGTCCACTGCTGCACCAATCTCTGGAAAGATATCAGAGATTGTCCTAAGGTTGATTATGCCAACGGAATTCACCCTCCCCCAGGTCATCATGGGGGCAGAGGGAACAAGTATATATCTTCAACAAATGGGTTCTATTTGGAAGGAGAATGGCATGAATGTTCATTGTGTCACAAACAGTGATGTCTACAACAATCTTAAAGTGATATTATTCCTCAAAAATATACTTGTGAGGAATTTGAAGACACATTTATTTAGCATGCTAAAGATTTTAGACTTATCCCTAAAAGGAGGGACACCATCAAGGGTTTCTGAACAGAGGTGTAAGATGACAGTATTTGCATTAAAGGCTGAACTTAGAAAACATGGGAGCAAATGGAGTTCTGATGTATGATGCGTGAATGGGGTGGGAGTGGAGAGGGAGTGACATAGAATTTCAGGAAGCCCCACAAGTTTATTAAGAAAGTGACGAGAAGTGAAGTGCTCAAACACAAAGAGTGTAGAGACAGAAGAAAAGGTTTTTATTTTACAAATTTTCCCACTGTCTTTTCTTTAAAAAGAAAGTTTCTGCCGAGATTTGCCTCTTCAGACACAAGTTTCCATATGAAAGTGTATGGGGCTGGCCTCTCTAAACGGGAATGGAGAAAGGCAACTATGAAATTGCATTTCTTTGGGATTCAGTTGTTCTTTTCCTAATTTTAATGAGTTTGGGCATAAAAGAGTTTAGTTTTTCTTTCATTATATGAAGCCACATTTATCAATTAATTGATACTAAAATACTGTTTTGTATTCATTATTCACCCAAATGTGTTCACCCTGTATTCATATTTTTCTCATGTGTTGTTGTTGTTTGTTTGTTAGCTCAGTAGAGTCTGACTGTTTGTGACCCCATGAACTGTAGCAGGCCAGGCTTCCCGGGTTCTTCACCATCTCCCAAAGCTTGCTCAAACTCATGTCCACTGAGTCTGTGAGGTCATCCAACCATCTCATCCTCCGTCATCCCCATCTCTTCCTGCCTTCAATCTTTCCCAGCATCAGGGTCTTTTCTAATGAGTCAACTCTTCCCATCAGGTGGCCAAAGTATTGGAGCTTCAACTTCAGCATCATTCCTTCCAATGAATATTCAGGATTGATTTCCTTTAAGATTGACTGGTTTCATGTGTCACTGAACTCAATTTACTAATATTTAGATTAGGATTCTTGAATCAATTGCTATGAGTATGATAAATGTACACCTACCCTTTTTTCCCCCACTGTTTTTTGTTTGATTTTGACATCAAGACTATTTTCCACTTGTATAATAAATTTGAGATTGAACTTTTTCCTGCCATCTAAAACAATTTCTATAAGTTTACAGTGAACTATTCTTTGACATTTAGTAAAATGGGAGCCATCCAGAGGTGGTGACTAAGGAAAAATTAATTACTGGCTCATTTTTCTAAATGTTTCCACAGGGCAGGTGAACAATTTTCCCAACAGAAACTATGTTCAAGAATAACCACAAAAGTAAGGGAAGAAGAGACTCTCTTTGAAAGAGATATTCAGGACATGTTATATTTTGTTATATAATCTTATAATGAAGCCTCAAGAAGGCTTGAACATTGAAGGAATGTGTAATTAGCTAAGGCTATGTTATTTATTGAGAAACCTATATACAGGTCAGGAAGCAACAGTTACAACTGGGCATGGAACAACAGACTGGTCCCAAATAGGAAAAGGAGTACGTCAAGGCTGTATATTGTCACCCTGCTTATTTAACTTATTTGCAGAGTACATCATGAGAAACGCTGGAGTGGATGAAGCACAAGCTGGAATCAAGTTTTCCGGGAGAAATATCAATAACCTCAGATATGCAGATGACACAAACCTTATGGCAGAAAGTGAAGAGGAACTAAAAAGTCTCTTGAGGAAAGTGAAAGAGGAGAGTGAAAAGGTTGGCTTAAAGCTCAATGTTCAGAAAACGAAGATCATGGCACCTGTTCCCATTATTTCATGGGAAATAGATGGGGAAACAGTGGAAACAGTGTCAGACTTTATTTTCTGGGGCTCCAAAATCACTGCAGATGGTGACTGCAGCCATAAAATTAAAAGACGCTTACTCCTTGGAAGGAAAGTTATGACCAACCTAGATAGCATACTGAAAAGCAGAGACATTACTTTGCCAACAGAGGTCTGTCTAGTCAAGGTTATGGTGTTTCCTGTGGTCATGTATGGATGTGAGAGTTGGACTGTGAAGAAGGCTGAGTGCCGAAAAATTGATGATTTTTTTTTAAATTTTATTTTTAAAATTTACATAATTGTATTAGTTTTGCCAAATATTAAAATGAAAATTGGTGCTTTTGAACTGTGGTGCTGGAGAATACTCTTAAGTCCCTTAGACTGCAAGGAGTTCCAACTAGTCTATCCTAAAGGAGACCAGTCCTGGGTGTTCATTGGAAGGACTAATGCTGAGGCTGAAACTCCAATACTTTGGCCACCTCATATGAAGAGTTCACTCATTGGAAAAGATCCTGATTCTTGGAGGGATTGAGGGCAGTAGGAGAAGGGAACGACAGAGGATGAGATGGCTGGATGGCATCACCGACTCTATGCACATGAGCTTGGGTGAATTCCAGGAGATGGTGATGGACAGGGAGGCCTGGCGTGCTGTGATTCATGGGGTCGCAAAAAGTCGGACACGACTGAGCAACTGAACTTAACTGGGTTGAAATGTATTTCAGAACAGTCAAAACTTAGATGAATTTTAAAGCATTTGGGTCTGATTAGTATCTTTTCCCCAAGCCCTTCACATCTTTCAGAAACATAAATGTCAATATTGTCAACCAGCCACTATTCATGTCCTAGGAAAGTATTTGAGGAACCTACAATTGTCTAATACTGATATTTTAGGGCATTTAAGTAAAAATGTAACAAAGAGAAAAAAAATAGGCCAAAATAGGCCACCAATATGATAATCCTTCATTGGTATTAACGAAAAGGTTCTTATTCAAGCCACTCATATGACTACTCCTGGAGAAGTGCGAGGCAACCCACTCCACTATTCTTGCCTGGGGAATCCCATGGACAGAGGAGCCTGTTGGGCTAGTGTGCATGGGGTCACAGAGTCAGACACAACTGAAGCAACTTAGCACACACATATGACTACTACTTGCAGCCAGAGAAACTAAAAAGAATAGAATCAGTTCAATTCAGTTCAGTTCAGTCACTCAGTCATGTCCAACTTTGCAACCCCATGAATCACAGCATGCCAGGCCTCCCTGTCCATCACCAACTCCCGGAGTTCACTGAGACTCATGTCCATCGAGGCAGTGATGCCATCCAGCCATCTCATCCTCTGTTGTCCCCTTCTCCTCCTGCCCCCAATCCCTCCCAGCATCAGAGTCTTTTCCAATGAGTGAACTCTTTGCATAAGGTGGCCAAAGTACTGGAGTTTCAGCTTTAGCATCATTCCTTCCAAAGAAATCCCGGGGCTGATCTCCTTCAGAATGGACTGGTTGGATCTCCTTGCAGTCCAAGGGACTCTCAAGAGTCTTCTCCAACACCACAGTTCAAAAGCATCAATTCTTCCGTGCTCAGCTTTCTTTACAGTCCAATTCTCACATCCATACATGACCACTGGAAAAACCATAGCCTTGACTAGACAGACCTCTGTTGGCAAAGCAATGTCTCTGCTTTTCAGTATGCTATCTAGGTTGGTCATAACTTTCCTTCCCAGGAGTAAGCATCTTTTAATTTCATGGCTGCAGTCACCATCTGCAGTGATTTTGGAGCCCCCCAAAATAAAGTCTGACATTGTTTCCACTGTTTCCCCATCTATTTCCCATGAAGTGATGGGACCAGATGCCATGATCTTCGTTTTCTGAATGTTGAGTTTTAAGCCAACTTGTTTACTCTCCTCTTTCACCTTCATCAAGAGGCTTTTGAGTTCCTCTTCACTTTCTGCCATAAGGGTGGTGTCATCTGCATATATGAGGTTATTGATATAGAATCAGTTAGCCCATGGCAAAACCATAAACAACTTTACAGCTCAGATGAAGAGACTGTAAAATGATCTGGTCTTTACCAAAATTTTCAGAATTTTTCTACTCTAGAATCACAAGCTCATCAAATTTCATTCTTTTATAAATTATAATTTAAACTTGCTCTAAAAGCTGAACTTTATTATGATGGTTTCTTAGTACTTTCGTGTCTGAAAAGGTTAATATATTCATCATTCCAATAATTCATTTAAAAGTATTGTGTGTATTTAGGTCAGTGAAATTCTGAATTTTTAAAAAAATTATTTGACTATTTCTTACAGTTAGACATCTGGTTATAAAATGAAGAATTTATTTTAATGTTTTCAAAAGAATTTTTAAAATTCTTTTAGCTCTCTTAGCTAGGAACTACCCCAGCAATTAGCATAGCAATCATGCAAGATTTTTCTCATTCCATTTAGATAGCAAATTATGATAAATTCCTCTTATCCTCTTTTGTCCTATTGTAAGAGGAATATTATCCATAATCAGAATCTATGAATATAAACCTCAGAATATGGTTCTGTAATAATTACAGAATAAAATGAAGTAATTTGCCATAATAAATAAATTTCTATACTTGTACATTTAAATGAATAAGTGTACTGTTTCAAATATAAATCAGTTTGTAAATTGCAAACTATTCAAATGCAAGCTGTTCAAATGTAGTTTTTAAAGAGTAAAAGAAAAGCTTTTCGTTCCTGTCATTTAGCATTTGGCAATTAAATGTGTATTTCACTAAGCTCTCTTCTTTTATATTGTTGCGATAATGTGAAAACTCTGGCATACCAAAGACATAATGAAAAACCAAGTATTAAATATTAAGAAGTTATTACTATAACCAAAATAATCACAAATGAAAATGTATTTGGAATCTCTGTTCCTAAAATAACTATTTTAAAAAGTTAGACGTTTACTGGTTTGATATAGAAGGGTTAAATAAAATAATATCCACTGAAATTTGGAAATTTCAGAATCTCTTGTTAAATATTTCACTCTTATTTAAGGTGACAATTTTTAAAATTAAATAAACATTTATCTATATGACAGGTAAATTAAATAAATACATTTTGGAAATTTCATTACCATGTGATTATAACATTTATTAATTTGTCACAAATACTAAGAGAATATGGTCTCAGTGACACTGTGGGCTTTTTGCAGGAGGTTAGTGTTGTTAGATCATTTACCATTATTGTTAAAATGGGAAATACTGAGATTTACCTCTGGATCTGGTCCCAGAGATGCAAAATGACTTTTCACTGGTCAAATATCTCATGAATGACAAATCTTGAGTTAGAATCTCAGCTTCTTGACCTGTAGACTGCTGAAACTTTATTAGCCTCACAAAGGAGGAAAGAACCTTACTGGAGCAGTCAACAGGCTAGAATTCCAATGCCACTTCTGTTTCTTAAAATATTTGTGACATCCAGCAGATTCATTATATTTTCTGATTTTCACCTTTCTCATCTGCTTAGTGAAGACTGTAACAATTTATCATTATGAAGATTTGATGATATAAAATTGGGAAAGGAGTACATCAAGGCTGCATGTGTGACCCTGCGTATTTAACTTTTATGCAGAAAACATTCTGTCAAATGCCAGGCTGGATGAAACACAAGCTGGAATCAAGATTTCTAGGAGAAATATCAATAACATCAGATATGCAGAGACACCATCTTATGGCAGAAAGCAAAGAGGAATTAAGCAACCTCTTGATGAAGTTGAAAGAGGAGAGTGAAAAAGCTGACTTAAAATGCAACATTCAAAAACCTAAGATTATGGCATCTGTTGCCATCACTCCATGGCAAATAGATGGGGAAGCAATGGAAACAGCGATAGACTATTTCCATGGGCTCCAAAATCACTATGGGCCATGAATGCCATGAAATTAAAAAAATCCTTGCTCCTTGGAAGAAAAGCAATGAGAAACCTAGACAGCATATTAAAAAGCAGAGACATTTCTTTGCCTACAAAGGTCCATATAGTTAAAGCTATGATTTTTCCAGGAGTCATGTACAGATGTAAGAGCTGGACAATAAAAAAGGCTGACTCCTTAGAGGCCTTAGAACTGTGGTGTTGGAGAACACTCTTGAGAGTCCCTTGGAGAGCAAGGAGATCAAACCAGTCAACCTTAAAGGAAAACAACCTTGAATATTCATTGGAAGGACTGATGTTGAAGGTGAAGCTTCAATATGTTGGCCACATGATGTGAAGATCTGACTTAATTGGAAAGACCTCGATGCTGGGAAAGATTGTAGGCAGAAGGAGAAGGAGATGACAGAGGATGAGATGGTTGGATGGCATCATGGACTCAACGGACATGAGTTGAAGAAACCCCGGGAGATGATGAAGGACAGGGAAGCCTGGTGTGCTGCAGTCCATAGAGTTGCAAAGAATCAGACATGACTGAGCGACTGAATGAAAACAACATTTTTTTTTTTTTAATAACAACCCACTCCAGTATTCTTGCCTGGAGAATTGACAGACAAGTCCAGTGGTCTACAGTCCATGGAGTCACAAAGAGTGACTAATACACACACACATACAGACACACACAAAATTTCACTGGGGCTTCCTAAGTGGTGCAGTGTTAAAGAATCCGCCTGCCAGTACGAGAGACCCAAGAGAAGTGGATTCGATCCGTGGGTCAAGAAGATCACCTGGAGTAAGAAATGGCAATCTACTCCAGTATTCTTGCCTGGAAAGTTCTATAGACAGAGGAGCCTGGTGGGCTATAGTCCATGGAGTCACAAAAATGTTGGACATGAATGAATGACTGAGCATGAACACATGTGGTGCCATTGAACATCAGCTATTTCATTACCACAAACATTTTTTCACTGTAGGTGTTTTTGATATAATGCTATAAACATAGAAGCACTGCTCTGTGTCTCCTTTCAGTTCAGTTCAGTGCAGTCGCTCAGTCGTGTCCAACTCTTTGTGACCCCATGGACTGCAGCACTCCAGGCCTCCCTGTCCATCACCAACTCCTGGAGTCTACTCAAACTCATGTCCATTGAGTCGGTGATGCCATCCAACCATCTCATCCTCTGTCGTCCCTTCCTCCTCTCGCCTTCAATTTTTCCCAGCATCAGGGTCTTTCCAAATGAGTCAGCTGTCCTTTAGAAGTAATATTTTAATTTTAGATATTACTCTAATAGTATAACATGGGATCTACGTTTAATTTCAATATTGTATAGCCATCTTGGTTTTAAAACTCAACTTCGTATTAAGAAGATTTAAACACTATTTTATCTAACTTAGGAGAAGTTATATCCAACCCTTATCTCTTTGCTTCTCCTTCAGTACTAAAGTAATTGCCAGCTCAGCAAATTAAAAGAACAAAACAAAAAACAACTATGCCTCTAAAATGGAAATGTCCATGTGTATCCGTTTCATAAGTATTTCCTAATGTTATTTAAGATCTCAGTGAGAGTTACTGAGGTAGTGTTGGATGCCAGGAAATTTGCCTCAATCTTGTGTTCCCAGTTTCAGGTTCTCTGCTCATCAAGCCCTGCCAAAGGTGGGGTCAGGCTGGGTGGAAGCCATAGTTAAGTGCAGCAAATCTCCAGCTAAACAGGCAAAGCTGTTCCGTCCCCTGCAGTACGTTCACTATTGCTTATCTCCTATGGTTTGCATCAACACTGTATCTTCCCTGTAGGGCCCATAATCAACTATTAGAAAAAGAAAATAATTAAGAGAATAGATTCTCTAATGTGGGGGAAACAAAACGTTCTTGTATAAAACAAGGAAACAAAATTGAAAAATAAGGCAAAATAAACTTCTGGTAGCAGTCAATGAGGGAAACAGCTGCAGCAGAGATGGTAATAAGAGAGAAAGCATAATTAAACCAGATGTTTTAAAATGTGCAATTTTAAATGATATACAACATTGATTTAAAATATAAATGTAAATAAAAGTGGATGGATGGGAGGCATAATTTAAACCAAAAGAAACAAAAATAATCTCAGTGAAAATGAAATTAGAATGATAGACAATAAATGCCTTTGCTTAGCCAACAAAATATTAGCTAGTGAAGATTTTTCTTGATCTTAATTTTAGTGCTGCTTAATCAAACATGCATTTAACAGGGTCTCAGTAGATGTGTTCAATGATGATGAACTTCAGGGAAAATGAAACAGGAAAAAATGTGCTTTTATAACATTTTGAAATACAGTTCATGGTACTATATTTAATGCTCTCAGAAATTTCTGCAATCTGAGACACTGGGGGACTCTCAGTAATGAGACTAACTTAACAATTTACTTATACCCCAATTCACTCCATTGTCTCACCTTACCTCAACTTCTCTTTTTGCTTGAACTAGCACTTTCCTTTCATCCTGAAACCCAGCTCAACCCTATGACTTGGAAAACCACAGGTCTGTAACTGTTTTCTCTTGATCTTACTTCTCCCCCATTTTTTAAAGTATCATTCCCTACCTGCACTTCACTGTGCCTACTGCTGGTTAGCCTGGTAACACACACACTGCTGCGTAGTCTGTTCACATCAGGGGCTGTCATAAAGGAAAGAGCAGCTACTGAAGTCACGTGGAGAAGCCTGTAGGGAAATGAGGAGGGGCACTTGGTAGAGAAGCAGTGGCTGGAAGGCTGGGTTGCCTTCAAAGGAGGCAGTGTGAGTGCTTCCCAAGGTAGAAGGTGGAGCTCACATTGCCACAGACATGGGACCTTTCAATGAAGTAGTGGCTGGGTATCTCACCAGCAGAGGCTGATGAAGTATGCATATTAAGGGCAAGTGAATACAGAGTACCTAGGAACTCTGGAATTTCATTAGGAATTTCCTCACCCTAGATAATATAACTGGTATTTATACATATACATATATACATATATATGTGGACTTCCCAGGTGGAACAGTGGTAATAAATCTGCCTGCCAATGGGAAGATCCGCTGGAGAAGGAACTGACAACCCACTGCAGTATTCTTGCCTGCAAAATTCCATGAACAGAGGAGCCTGTGTATAGTGGGCTACAATCCATGGGGTTGCAAAGAGTCAGTCACAACTGAGCACACCCCACCCGCATGCATATATATATAGGCACATGTATATGAAGAATGAATATCTCTGTGATGAGTGTTAATACAACATAAAACTAATTATTAATCTCCTTTTGTCATATATGTCATTAGATTTACTTTAATTTGTTGAGATGCTTCAGTTCTATTAATTATTTCTTATGAATCTTCTATTTTGTAATTGATACTTTATTGCATAGGTACTTATATAGCATTCTCAGCACTTTACAAATAGTCATTTTTTTCATGCTTATTACAAGCTCTTGAGCCAGAGACCTGTCTTTATCCTCATTTAAGAGAAAAGGAATGAAAGTGAGCCGCTGGGGATGCTAAGTACCCAGCCCAAGGTCACAGGGACAGTAAGTGGAAGGTCTGAAATCTGATCTCAGGACTCCAGACTGTGCATTTCCTTCCTATTCTTAAAACAGAGAGGGAGAGGGTGGGGAGATTTGGGAGAATAGCATTGAAACATGTATAATATCATGTATGAAATGAGTTGCCAGTCCAGGTTCAATGCACGGTACTGGATGCTTGGGGCTGGTGCACTGGGATGACCCAGAGGGAGGGTAGGGGAGGGAGGAGGGAGGAGGGTTCAGGATGGGGAACGCGGGTATACCTGTGGCAGATTCATTTCGATATTTGGCAAAACTAATACAATATTGTAAAGTTTAAAAATAAAATAAAATTAAAAAAAAAAAACCAGAGTGCCTTAATTACCTATGGTTAATTAGTTAATTAATTAAAATCAGACACCTACATTTTGTTCACTATCAGCTTAGAGTTCACACACACTGTCTACTGCAGTCCTCAAACCAAATCCTTTGACGAAGGTACTGAATTTCTGTCTTAAAACTGTCTTTAGCCCTATTTTCTATCTCTCAAGTATTACCGACCAACCATATAAAGTTGATACAGAGGTTCACTCAACTATTCAAAGCATTATCTCTTGATTTGTTGTCATGAGGAGACAACTATTTTTTTTTTCCTTTTTAAAACATGTGCGGGAGGGAGTTCCAGGAGGGAGGGGATATATATATCAATTCAGTTCAATTGCTCAGTCATGTCCAACTCTTTGCGACCCCATGCATTTCAGCACGCCAGGCTTCCCTGTCCATCACCAACTCCTGGAGTTTACCCAAACTCATGTCCATCAAGTTGGTGATCCCATCCAACCATCTCATCCTCGGTAGTCCCCTTCTCCTACCTTCAATCTTTCCCAGCATCAGGGTCTTTTCCAGTGAGTCAGTTCTTCACATCATGTGGCCAAAGTATTGGAGCTTCAGCTTCAGCATCAGTCCTTCCAATGAATATTCAGGACTGATTTCCTTTAGGATTGACTGGTTGGGTCTCCTATATAGTTGATTTATTTTGTGTACTGCACAAACTAACACAATAATGTAAAGCAACTATACCTCAATAAAAAAAAATAGGTACATGTCTGCATGCATTTAATATGTATGTTGATTTATTTATAACAGATAATTATTATATTTATAACAAAAATGCCATTGGAAATGTATAAAATCATGCATATGATCTATTTAGCTGTGTGAGTTTGGGAAAATGCACTGCATTACAATCTTCCCCTGGTTCCTTTGGCTGTGAGCAAATCCCATGGCCCAGTGGTCTCAGTGGGGCTTCTGTTATCTCTCACAACAGAAGCAGACCATTTGGAAGTTGACTACCAGCTGCCAAGATATGGCTTAAAGTACAGTTAATGCTCTTTTTCAAATAAAATAAGGTTTATTATTTAAATTCTCTTCCTGGGTATAAACAAAAAATAAAACAGGAACTATGACTAATACAGTGGCAAAAAATTGTTTTCTAATCTTGAGAAGAAGGATTTTAAATGTTCTTTGCATCTGTTCCTACCTTGATGAATTTAAGTAAGCACTGAATTTCACATCTGATCCAATGAAAAGAGGTAAAATCTTGAAAGGATATATTTTCAATAGGCTCCTTGAGGTAGAATCTAAATTTAAGATGTCCAAGGAAACAGAAGATGGAATATTATTTGCTATTGTATCACGGAATAAGATATTACATAGTTAAATAAAATAAGCATGTAAAAAGTAATATAGTTTGTACACTAGTTTATCTCTTTCTTTAAAAGTGACCTGAAGAATTGATGCTTTTGAACTGTGGTTTTGGAGAAGACTCTTGAGAGTGCCTTGGACTGCAAGGAGATCCAACCAGTCCATTCTAAAGGAGATCAGTCCTGGGTGTTCTTTGGAAGGAATGATGCTAAAGCTGAAACTCCAGTACTTTGGCCGCATCATTCGAAAGGTTGACTCATTGGAAAAGACTCTGATGCTGGGAGGGATTGGGGGCAGGAGAAGGGGACAACAAAGGATGAGATGGCTTGTTGGCATCACTGACTCGATGGACATGAGTTTGGGTGAACTCCGGGAGTTGGTGATGGACAGGAAGGCCTGATGTGCTGCTATTCATGGGGTCACAAAGAGTCGGACACGACTGAGCGACTGAACTGAACTGAACTGAAAGATGGTCAGATTGAAAGAGTAAGAACTGCCTTAAATTGCTGTAGATGTAATTGAAAAATTTTGGTATCATAATAATTTGAGAATGAGTACCTTCCAGTGATCTGACAACAACAACCAGTCATTTATATGGAAACTGTTAGAAGTTACTAGAAACCAGCTAACACATTTCAAACAGTAAGTTAACATCCACACAATGCCTTCTTTCTCTCTCTCTCTCTCTCTCCAAGCAGTTAAAAAAAATAAATGAAACATTTTACTGACTTAAAATTTCATTATTTACATATTGTCTTATTAAAAATTACAAAGGCGGAACTAAATCTTGGAGATATAAACAAAAATAACTGCTTCAGGGCTTATCCATGGCTGTGTGTTGTGGTTTTAAAATTCAGAATAATGCAATGTCCGAAAATGGATGTTAGAGAATGGACATACTTAAGAAGGCGCAGATCTAAAATGCATATACACTGGAAAAGTTAATCTCTTTCAGTAGGCTCTGGGAGAAGCAAACTGCATGAGCATATTGATGAGAAGCAGATCCTCTAATGAGTCAGTGAAGCTTTATTCTATGTTTGAATTTTGTGAAAATATATTGTGTTGGTTTGGTACTTTTGAGAAAAAGATAGCATTCATTCATGAAAAGATATTCCTAGTTTTGATGAAAGTTAGAAATTTAAGGCTACATCTGAGTTTAAGAACAACACATTTCCTTTAGCCAAAAATTATTGTGCTATATTCTTTAACTCTATTGTTAATGCTCTTTTCACTGCATTTTATTCACCTATCTATTTTCTGATGTATGTATAAAGAGTTGTATTGTGCTAATAATTTGACATTTTATTTGTTTCAATGATGTTTAGACTCATTTTGTCCAAGATTAAGATAAATCATCCATATCCTTCCTGATTAATTAATAATCATGCCATACCTTAGCTATCTACAGACATTAGTAATATGGTTAAATCATCAGAAAAGTTAGCTTGTTAAGATAATTGAATCAGATCTACATGTGATCTGAATTTCAGTGGAGGTTATTTTTATATCCCTTAAAAATCATATTCCATCACTGGTGCCTGTTTTCACTCAATGTACGCGGTAAAGAGGGACAGAAAATAAATGTTTCAGTAAGGTAAGCAAATAAGCAACATTTATCCATCAGTCACTGTCCTCATAATTTATAAATAAAAGAGATAGGACGTTCTTAAAAGGATGTGTTATTTAACCACTTCTCTGTATGGAATAGACACTTGAATCTTTAAGAATCTGCTGAAATCCAATGACTGCTTCATTTTTTTTTAATGGAAAAAATATGAAATAAGGAGAAAGATTAGACACAAAGAAGGAGGGATTAAAGTTCAGTGCAAGACCATTCATTACTTCAGTTTTACAGGAACTAGTACTGGGGTCAAGTGAATGAATTACTTGTCTGAGGGCATAACAGTTATAACATCTGAAATTCAAACATAGATTTTTCTGATTTCAAAGCCTGTGCTACTGGTAAATGTGAATCATTCTTTTGAATAATTCTAAAATATTTTCTTGATAATTAAAATATTTAAATGATATTTTCAAATTGACTTAGCTAATATTTTATTGTCTAATTTATTACCTATTTGAAAGTGAAAATGTTTAGTTGCTCAGTCATGTCCAACTCTTTCAGATTGTATAGACTATACCCTTCCAGTCTCTGTCCATAGAATTCTCCAGGAAAGAATACTGGAGTGGGTAGTTATGCCCTTCTCCAGAGGATCTTCCTGATCCAGGGATTGAACCTGGGTCTTCCTCATTGCAGGCAGATTCTTTATCATCTGAGCCCCAAGGGAAGCCCAATTACCTGTTTAACTTGGATCATATTATATATTTCTTCTTAAATATTTATAATTATTTTTTCAATAATTAATTTCAAATCAGATTAATATATAAATTTACCCTTAAAATCCAGAGTATTATAAGCATACTTATTTTTATATTTGAGGTAAATGTGCATGCATGTTCAGTGGCTCAGTTGTGTTCCATTTGCTGCACCATGGGCTGTAAGCAACCAGGCTCCTCTATCCACGGGATCTTCCTTACCCAGCAATCACCCATGTCTCCTGTGTCTCCTGCTTTGGCAGGTGGATTCTTTACCACTGCACACTTGGGAAGCTTGAGATAAGTTTCAGTTCAGTTCAGTTCAGTCGCTCAGTCGTGTCCGACTCTTTGCAACCCCATGAATCGCAGCACGCCAGGCCTCCCTGTCCATTACCATCTCCAGAGTTCACTCAAACTCATGTCCATCGAGCTGGTGATGCCATCCAACCATCTCATCCTCTGTTGTCCCCTTTTCCTCCTGCCCCCAATCCCTCCCAGCATCAGAGTCTTTTCCAATGAGTCAACTCTTCGCATGAGGTGGCCAAAGTACTGGAGTTTCAGCTTTAGCATCATTCCTTCCAAAGAACACCTAGGGCTGATCTCCTTTAGAATGGACTGGTTGGATCTCCTTGCAGTCCAAGGCACTCTCAAGAGTCTTCTCCAACACCACAGTTCAAAAGCGTCAATTCTTCGGCACTCAGCTTTCTTCACAGTCCAACTCTCACATCCATACATGACCACTGGAAAAACCATAGCCTTGACTTAGACAGACCTTTGTTGGCAAAGTAATGTCTCTGCTTTTGAATATGCTATCTAGGTTGGTCATAACGTTCCTTCCAAGGAGTAAGTATCTTTTAATTTCATGGCTGCAATCACCATCTGCAGTGATTTTAGAGCCCCAGAAAATAAAGTCTGACATTGTTTCCACTGTTTCCTCATCTATTTCCCATGAAGTGATGGGACCAGATGCCATGATCTTCGTTTTCTGAATGTTGAGCTTTAAGCCAATTTTTTCACTCCCTTTCACTTTCATCAAGAGGCTTTTGAGTTCCTCTTCACTTTCTGCCATAAGGGTGGTGTCATCTGCATATCTGAGGTTATTGACATTTCTCCCGGCAATCTTGATTCCGGCTTGTGCTTCTTCCAGCCCAGGGTTTCTCATGATGTACTCTGCATATAAGTTAAATAAGCAGGGTGACAATACACAGCCTTGACATACTCCTTTTCCTATCAATTATTAAAGAAAAAAAATTGTGACTTTTTTATTCTACAAGGACATTTGCTAAAATTAGACATGTCATTGTGAAGCTAATGATTTACAGAGGAAAATGCAGTTCTATTCAATCGCACAGCAAAAAATCTTGACTCATAAAGGCTCATGGAGCTTTTAATACACTAAACGTTTTTATGTGAGTATAGGAAATAGATGGTCAAGATGCATAAAAAGATGACATTTTGCAATGGATCTAAAAAGGGAACATATGTCTGAGATTATAGAAATATGAAGAAGCAACCTAACTGTTCCTTTTCCTCAACTTTAATCTGTTCAATGTTCCATTAATTTAACAGTTTCTGTGTCCTCAATATGTGACATTCCCTAGGTTCTGCTTTGGTCAAAAAGAAGGTCAGCATCGAAATTTTCTTCTCTGGTTCAGAAGAAAAGATGGGAAAGTATAAAAAAACAAAGTTCTGAATGAGGCTCTGGAGAGATCCCGAATCCCTGAATCCTTCAGATTTAAGTTTCTCAGAATTAAAAGCACATGCTGGCTACTTGAGTTCCCTTTGGAAGAACAGCTCAACTTTCTGTATTTTTTAATTGAAATATAGTTTATTTATAATTTGTTAGTTTCAGATGTACAGCAAAGTGATTCCATTATTCATACATATGTATGTATGTATATATATATATATATATATATATATATTTACATTCTCCTTTCTAGGTTATTATAAAATATTGAGTATAGTTCCTTGTGTTATACAATAGAACCTTGTTGGTTATATATTTTATACATAGTAGTATATATGCATTAATTACAAACTCTTAATTTATCCCTTCCCAACCACTTCCCCTTTGGTAGCCACAAGTTTGTTTTCTGTGTCTATGAATAGAGTTTGTAAATAAGTTCATTTGTACTATTTTTTAGATTCCATAGCTCATCTTTATCAAGAGAAAGTTAATAAATCATGAAAGAAAATTTTCTAGATGTACTAAGGGCTTCCCTGATAGCTCAGTTGGTAAAGTGAAGTTGCTCAGTCGTGTCTGACTCTTTGCAACCCCATGGTAGCCCACCAGGCTCCTCCATCCATGTGATTCTCCAGGCAAGAATACTGGAGTAGGTTGCCATTTCCTTCTCCAGGGAATCTTCCCAACCCAGGGACTGAACCCAGGTCTCCTGCATTGCAGGCAGACACTTTAACCTCTGAGCCACCAGGGAAGCCCCAGTTGGTAAAGAATCCACCTGAAATGCAGGAGACCCTTGTTCAATTCCTGGGTAGGGAAGATCCCCTGGAGAAGGGGTAGACTACCCACTCCAGTATTCTTGGGCTTCCCTTGTGGCTCAGCTGGTAAAGAATCTGCCTGCAATGTGGGAGACCTGGGTTTGATTCCTGGGTTGAGAAGATCCCCTGGACAAGGGAAAGGCTACTCATTCCAGTATTCTGGCATAGAGAATTCCATGGACTATATAGTCCATGGGGTTGCAAAGAGTTGGACATGACTGAGCAACTTGCACTTCACTTCACTTCACAGATGTACTAAGTGGATATAAATGTTGAGACTGGATGCTGCTAAGTCGCTTTATTCATGTCCAACTCTGTGACCCCATAGACGGCAGCCCACCAGGCTCCTCTGTCCCTGGGATTCTCCAGGCAAGAACACTGGAGTGGGTTGCCATTTTCTTCTCCAATGCATGAAAGTGAAAAGTGAAAGTGAAGTCACTCAGTCGTGCCCGACTCTTAGAGACCCCATGGACTGCAGCCCACCAGGCTCCTCCGTCCATGGGATTTTCCAGGCAAGAGTACTGGAGTGGGATGCCATTGCCTTCTCCGTGAGAATGGATAGGGGGCTGGAAATCAAGCAGCAGAACTGATTTGGAGTAAACGCATAGAGAGATATGCACTTATTTTAGGAAAAAAAGTAAATGGTAGTTTGATATTAGAAAATAATATCTGAATAATAGAATAACAGAAATGGTAAAACATACCAGGTGGAAGGAGATGGTGAATTAATTAACGAAAAAGCACTAGAAGAATTACTCTCTGAAATGAAGAATGGATTTAAATATGTAGATTGAAAGGGTTAACTGAAATTCAGACAGATCTGATTAGGAAAAAAAAAAAATATATATATATATATATATTTAGTCTTATTCTGGTAAATGCCTAAACAACAAAGATGAGATTAAAAATGGCTAGGCATGTAAACTGAGGGAAGGGGTTAATAACTGATTCTAATACCTGTGTGTTTCTGCTTAGAGATGCTTAATGAGTAGACCCTTGATAGAACAAATCTTGCAGCTTTTACTTAGCGAGTCCAAGGTGAGTGAGAATCTGGCCTATGCTCTCATGAAATGGGCCCATTTTTGAGATTATTTATTCATTTGGTGGCTGTGCTGGTCCTTCGTTTTTGTCCAGGCTTTCCTCTAGTATTGGCAAACAGGGTCTGCTCTCTAGCTGCAGTTTGCAGGCTTCTCACTGCGGTGGCTTCTCTTGTCATGGAGCACAGGCCCTGCGCTTCAGCAGTGGCGACTGCCAGGCTCCTGAGCACAGGCTCAGTAGCTGTGGTGCGTGGGCTCAGTTACCCCACAGCGTGTGGATCTACCCACACCATGGATCAAACCTGTCTCTTGCACTGGCAAGATAACTCTTTACCACTGAGCCACCAAGGAAGTCCTAGATTTTATTTTATTTTTTTATTTAACTAATATTTTGGCAGTATTAATAAGAGATAGCTGTGCCAGAAAATAGAAGCTAGTCCATATTCCTGAGAGACTTCATAACCAGCAAAGTTTGAAATCCAAAGGATTCCTTGAGTTGATGGCTTGCTTTTCTATGTTGCTGTTCTCAGTACCCATCAAGTTTCTCTAGAGATCACGTGGGTCCCAAACTCAGCAAATGGGGACTTCTGGAAGTTTCATTTGGGAATCACAAAAATTGCCACATACTGTTGCTACGAATGCTGCATTTTTCCATGTTTTATGTTTTCATGTAATAAAAATTAAAAAGTGGCACTGCATGAGGCCCATTTTTTCTAAGCAAAATGTTGGTTGTTGGTTTGAACTGAAGATCACTGATGTTTCTAGAACTGAGAGCAAACTACTGAGCTCAGAAGCAAGAATCATTGTCACAGCCTCAGAGTAAGATGTAAAAGGCAGCTTTGCAAAGTTCAGAGAGGGTAGTTCTGACAGACTATGATGCCTGGATATTTGATAAATTATTCTTGATTTGATGTGGTGAAAATTCTGTTGTATCTTTCTGGAGATGAATGTTTTAAGTACATTTTGGATATTATAACTGCTCATCCTCAGCAGAACAGCCGTGTTGCTTCTGTGCTATGCTGTACAGGGCTTAGTCGCTCAGTCATGTCTGACTCTTTGTGACCCCATGGACCTTAGCCTGTCAGCTCCTCTGTCAATGGGAGAATACCGGAGTGGGTTGCTAGGCCCTCCTCCAGGGGATTTTCCCAAACCAGGGATTGAATCCAGGTGTCCTGCATTGCAGGCAGATTCTTTACTGTCTGAACCACCAGAGAAGTCCACGAATACTGGAGTGGGTAGCCTATCTCTTCTTCAGGGGAACTGCCTGAGCCAGGAATTGAACTGGGGTCTCCTGCATTGCAGGTGGATTCTTTACCAGCTGTGCTATCAGGGAAGACACAAGTTGCTTGGGCAGTGACTGAAACTGACTGACTGAAGATAGGTAGACAGAGCCCTCTGGGATTGTTAGAAACTGGTGCACAGTGAACTGTTATCCCTGTAGAAGGATGAAAAAACAGTAACAGAGGGTTGAAAGCAAAATGTGAAGGTATGACGAGTGGTGGGTGAAGCCTATTATGTTTATGAGTTTAGTTTATTGACTGCTTTCAATGACGAAGTCAAGATTTAGTGTCATTTTCTTAAATCCTAGTTGGTATCACGTATAATTAGTAAGTAAAAAAAAAACATTTTGTTTCCAGAAATATTAATATATACCTAAACAAACAAGTCAGCCAGTCAGTTCAGTTGCTCAGTCATGTCCGACTCTTTGTGACCCCATGAACTGCAGCACGCCAGACCTCCCTGTCCATCACCAACTCCCGAAGTCCACCCAAACCCATGTCAATCGAGTCAGTGATGCCATCCAACCATCTCATCCTCTGTCATCCCCTTCTCCTCCTGCCCTCAATCTTTCCCAGCATCAGGGTCTTTTCAAATGAGTCAGCTCTTTGTATCAGGTGGCCAAAGTATTGGAGTTTCAGCTTCAATATCAGTCCTTCCAATGAATACCCAGGACTGATCTCCTTTAGGATGGACTGGTTGGATCTCTTTGCAGTCCAAGGGACTCTCAAGAGTCTTCTCCAACACCACAGTTCAAAAGCATCTATTTTTGGCGCTCAGCTTTCTTCACAGTCCAATTCTCACATCCATACATGACCAGTGGAAAAACCATAGCCTTGACTAGACGGACCTTTGTGGACAAAGTAATGTGTCTGCTTTTTAATATGCTGTGTAGGTTGGTCATAACTTTCCTTCCAAGGAGTAAGCATCTTTTACTTTCAGGCAATATACATATAGATGTATATCAACATTTCCTCATATACATCATTTTCCTTTCTTATACTATAGCATTTTTTTATACAGCAGGAGGATTTTCATTATACTTTTGCATATTATTTTTTTCTGATTATTTTTCTAGTAATTAATTTTATGTCCATGTTTATGTAGAAGTCAAGTTGAAAGTGTAGTTTGTTATAAATTTTTTCTTTTAAAATGTAAAATACTGCTATTTTAATTTTCTTTTAACTACATTAAATGACAAAGCTTCAAAAAGTCAGTCATTCTTTAGCACTTAGTGTTATACCATTAGAAGACTATGAAATATCTCTGTTAAAGGCCTTACATTAGCCTTTCAATTTTTTTTTAGTCTTTATGATATATTTGAGCAAGTATTCATCCCCTTAGCTTCAAGAGTGATTCACTATCTCTGATTCCATTCCAAAATATGAAACAATTTCAAGTGAGCTATCAGGGAAGCCCTTGAAATATATAGTTAGTTATTTTTCACAGACAGAGTCCTTTAATTGCCTACACTACCTAAATTAATAAACAGCTTCTAAAGATATAGTGTGATCAAAACACAAATATGAATGCATAATATATATGTGTACATGTAATTATTCATGTACACATATATGTATTATTCTATCATGCATTGCATAATACATATATAATAGTTACATAATATGAATTCTTTATAATTATGTACAATATGTGTATACAATATGTTATAGATTGTATATAGTACAAAGAAACTATAAGGGGCTAAAAATAACTGTGTGCTTGCACAGTTGGGACAAATTATGGACAACAAAATATAAAAAATGTCAACTGCCAGTTCTGAAAAGCTGGGAGCAAAAGCAGAGTACTGCATACAGCACCACTAAAGGGCTGGGCAAACCACCTAACCCACACCTCCTCCGACTCCTAGACACACCCCTACTCTCACAATCTACAAGGAGCCAACTAGCCCTCCACCCCTTAGCAAACAAGCAAACTAGGGAACAGGTCACTTGTACTTGCTCCCTCCTGCTGTAGCAGGGGCCCCAATAAAGCCTTGCCTGAATTTACTGTCTGGCCTCTGATCAATTTCTATTGATTAAAGAGGCCAAGAACCCCAGTCAGCAGTCATAAGTCAGAAGTGCTAAATAACCAGGTTATATAATCCAAATTAAATTTTGTGAAACTTTAATAGTCTAATATTTGTTAAGGATTTCTGTGTGAATTAAAAATAAATACTATCACACATTCATTTTACATTCCTGGTGTAACCTTTGTGAAACCACAGTGTTATCTTGAATGAATTTGATATTTGGAACACTAAAATAATAGTTTTCCCATGTTAGGCAAAAGAGTCTGACAAAAGACAAACGACTTCAATAAAACTGAGCATGTTTGCAACAGGAAAGTTTAGTGCCTTCTAATTTCTATCATCAAAGAAAAACAAAAATTGTCCAGTGATAGCATGGACAGAAAATAAGAGCAAAAATGTGTCTGCTTTTCTTACTGAACTGAGATTTTATGAACTCTCCGTGCCTTGTGGCTGGCCATAGGTTTTTACACTGGCCGGTTTGCCATCTCAGAGTATCAGAGAAGTGTTCACCCCGACTTAACATCTCTTTCTCATCAGAGTTAGCTGCAGGAAACATCAGACCAAAAAATTGTTTCATAGCTTTGCCATAAAGCTTTAGAGGAGGACTCCTTCCTGAGCTGTATAATTTACTTTTGTAATACTTAGAAATGTAGGTTTCAGGGGGATAAATTCTTTGAGTAAAAGCAACAAAACACACCTTTGTCCTTATCCTCTTTCATCCTGTCTGATTTATTTGTTTGTTTGTTGTAATAGTGATTTCAAGCTTGGGTCTCAGGTAATAATCAACTTAAGTATGGAATTAGGACAATTCTCTTAGTCTTTAGTCCATTTCTGATTAAATCCCAGGGAATATTAATGCTGACTTGGAACGTTTGCCTGACAAGGTTGGGACCATCTTCTTGACTCTGCCAATGGGACCTTCAACTGATGACACAGATTTATCCAGGGCCTTCAAGTGTCCAGAAATGTTATCTCCTGAAATGTTCTGACACAGCATTCTGTCTAGAAAATTTGATGTAGAAAATGTATATAAGCCCTTGAGCTATGAGAGAATGGTTCAGCTTTGTCATTTTCAACTGCATATCTTTGCCTAATAATATAGAATCTCTAAGAGACTAAAAATCCTTATCAGGTTCTTACATGTAAAAAGTGTTAAAATAAATGCCAAAGAACTAGAGTTTGCTATCAACTTTACACCTTCTAATTCAAATCCATTCTGCTTATTAAACAAATTTAATTGCTACTTGGAGATATCAGCAGATTCGATCAGGACCACAGAAGTGATTTATGGCAAAGAAGAAGGTGGAGTTCTCAACTTCCAGACCACTGTTTTTTTCCAGCATGTCAAATTAATGCTAATGCTATCTTTATTTTTGTGTGTGTGACAATAATTCCTTGACATAATTGCTCTTATTTTAAGGTAAATACTAAACAATGAAGCATATTATTAGAGCTAAAGTTAGAAAACTTAAAATAATTCAATAATAATAATAAAATATATTAATATTGCATTCATAATTACTGCAATATTTAATTAATGGAAATATCAACAAAGCAAAATATCAGACCAATCCCAGAGCAAACCAATAAGAATAGATATCTCTTCTCAGATAAGGTAAACGTTTTTTACAGGACACTTGAAGGAGCTTATTTGTAAGAAAGAACTGGCCATTCAGATTTCTACATTCCAATTGTTTCCAAGATAGCGATTCTGTTTAAGGTAATGTTCAATTTGCATTCCTGAGACAAAATATTTTTGAGTGGGACACTTTAAGTTGAATAATCACTCAAATAAAAACTTTCACTGGACTCAGAAATGTGACCAGCTGAAACTAAGTCTAGCTTTAATTACATATTGAGACAGAGACAAGAGAGTGTAGATTTTAATTATTCTGGTTCACAAAGATGCTGACACTCATCTTTTCTGGAAGTGACGATCAAGACATCCACACGGACTCTTTTTGCTACTTTATAGGACAGTCATTTTCATTTGGTACATTTGTATAGCTTTTCTTCATGGAAAAATCAAAACATTTGTCCATGAAACAGTTTATGCTGAATATCAGGATAAAGCTAAAAATGCTTTCTTGGGGGTAAAATTATGTTATAAAGTCATGTGGAATCATATATATATATATATATATTTATAAATATATACATATATGTGTAATTGTAGTATAAATACATAAAATTTACCATTTCAATCTTTTTAAAGTATGCAGTCCTAAGACATTAAATACATTCACATTATGGGGAAACAGTTGCCACCACCTATCTCCAGAAATTTTTCATCTTTTCCAACTGAAACTCTGAACCCATTCAACACTAAATCCTCCTTTCTGCCTCCGCTCAGCCCTGGCCACCACCAACCTCTCTCTATAAATTTGACTATAATAGCACTTCATGCAAGTAGATTCATACAGTATTTGTCCTTTTGTAACTGGCTCGTTCCACTTAGTATTCTGTCTTCAGGAATGATCTATGTTGTAACATGTGTCAGAATTGTCCTTCTTTTTTAAAGCTGAATGATACTACCTTGCATTTATATGTCAAATTTTAGACATCGAAGGGCACAGGTTTGTTTCCTCCTGTTGACTATTGTGAATAATGGTGATTTGAACTTGTGTGCATTAACATCAAGTTTCCTCATCAGTTCTTCTGCATATATACCCAGCAGTTAAACTGCTGCGAAAAGTGAAAGTGTTAGTCTTTCAGTTATGTCTGATTCTTTTAGGTCCCATGGACCGTAGCCTGCCAAGTGCCTCTGTTCATGGAATTCTCCAGGCATTTACACCAGAAAAATAAAGTAGTCATTCCTATTTCCAGGGGATCTTCCTGACCCAGAATTGAACCCAGGTCTCCTGCATTGCAAGCAGTTTCTTGACAGTCTGCCAAGTACCATGTGACAATTCTATGTTTAATTTTTTTTAATTATATCCTCATACTGTTTTCAGAAATGACTGCATCATTTTGCATTCCCACTAGCAATGCACAAGGGTTCCAGTTTCTTCAAATCTTTGCCAGTGTTGGTTTATTCTGGATTTTGTTTGTTCGTTTCTGTTTTTTTTAATTGTTTTTGTTTTGGTTATTCAATAATAGCCATTGTAATAGATGTGATGTGGTATTTTATTACAGTTTTAATCGTATTTCCTTAATGACAGGTGATGATGATGATCTTTTCATGTGATTACTGGTTGTTTTCTGGAGAAATATCTGAAGTTCTTTCCCTATGTTTCAATCAGCTTGTTTGTTTTATTGCTATTGATCATTTCTGTATCTTAGCAAATAAATACTTGGAATGAACACACTTTTACAAATATATTAGGATGACATCTCAAAACCCATTTTATTTCAATTTTCAGAAAATTTCTCTAATATAATCCTAAAGTACATTTTTATGTGAACTTAAAGAAGAACACTGTTTCCTATATGCAGCATGATGTTCTATTTTTCAATGACCAACTGAATATATAAATTATCTGACTGTTTTGAAGCAAAAATAAAAAAATCAGTGGAGATAAATTCTAGTCCAAGCTCTGCCCTGGCCTGCTTTCTCATTCTTAGAGAATTTACAGAACCTATTTCATCTTTAGTAATTAATACACTTAATTTTTTATTTTGTAAAACTTGCAACTGCCCACATTGCATCTGATTCACCCGCCTTTGTCTCATTACTTTACACCTTTTATGACGATCTTTCAGAAGTACTGCACGAAGTCTTCATTTATTCAAATATGGAGTCAATACCAATATCACATATTTTAACATTTGGTACTTAGAGCTCCTTTCACTGTCATGAAATGCTTTTTCAATTTAAGCAAACTGAAATTTTTAATGTTGAATCACTTTATTTCAAGTGCCAATACAACTGCATTGCATACCTTGTTTCAGATTGTTTGCAAGTCTAGAGAAAGTCAACTGGTTTATGCCGGAGTCTTTGTGATTCTCATGCTATAGGGAATAAGATTGCCTAGTTGCCACAATCCATTTGTAAATTAGTACTTCCCTGGTGGCCCAGCTGGTAAAGAATCCACCTGCAATTCGGGAGACCTGGGTTCCATCCCTAGATAGGGAAGAACCCTGGAAAAGAGAATGGCTACCCACTCCAGTATTCTTGACTGGAGAATTCTATGGACAGAGGATACTGGCAGGCTACAGTCCATGGGGTCTCAAATAGTTGGACACAACTGAGCGACTTTTCACTTTTGTATATTAAATTATTTCTGTCTGAACTGTAGCTATATGTGTTATTAAGGCAATGAGTGGTCAATATCCTAAAGCTTATCCAATGTTGGACCTGAGAATGAAACATCTGGGAAATGCAAATTAGACTCTTGTGGTTATTTACATAGCAAGCTCATTATTATCATTATCATCATTATTATTATTCATCATTTGAAAAATTAACTTTCACATTATATAGATCAGTTTTAGAATCAATCCCATGCTTTAGTATTTTTCTCATCCTATCTTTGGAAAGCTATTTAATTGATGTCAATTTAATTGACAAGTCAACTGGCAGTTGACTTGTTCATCTGAAAATTTTCGTGGATATTGTATAAAATATTTAGATACAAGCAAAATCTGAACATACATTTTGAGATGACTTTATTTTAGCTGAAGTTAGTATATCATTAAGTAGCATGTCATTTACAACCCTTTTTACTGTTTCGTGGCACCCTTCCATGATTTCCAAACTTTATACAATGACCATATTTAATTTAGTGATTAGAAAAAAGAAAGCAAAAAGAATAATCTCATTTATCTCTTTTTATTAAAATTGTATTTCAAGGACAGAACTGATGTGTGAACATAAGAATGGATATTTTTTTTCCCTAAACATGGCTACCTGAAAATAGGTATTGTAAGGGCTATAAGAGCAGCATTATTTTTATTTCAGATAACTGGCCAGTGTAGCTACTGAATTTTCTTTTGCTTTCACTCGTTTGATGGGGCTTTGATTAAGATAGAATTTGCTTTTCAGCTCAGTGCTGCAGCTCAAAAATTCCTCTGTAATTGCTACCTTAACACTCTGCTGGGAATCTTCATTAACTGTTAACTCAGAGGAGGAAAAAAAATAACTGACAGTTTTAGAAGTGAAACTATGAATATCACAGAGTTCAAAATAATCTCTGAGTATAATGCCAGTTTGAGAATGTTGGGAAAGAAGTATAGGCAGGATGGTGGAAAAAAAATGAAGGCAAAATTGGCTTTGTTATAGTCAGGCCTCAGTACATTTTAAATTACAAGTAACTAGAGTTATTTTAATAATGGTTAATTGTACTGAATGGTCTTTATGGGTCAGTCATTGCTCTAAGACATTTGCATATGTAGGTTTATTTAATACCCACTGGAAGCTTGTAAAGGAGCAAGACAATTTCAACAGTTTAAGTAGTTTCCTGAAACTGTAAATGATAACCACATAAGTGACAAGAGTATGATGCTTATTCTAGTAAAAACTATTTTAATATCTTATGTAAGACTTTCTGAAACAATTATTCCAGAAAAATTGTCATGTCATGCTCTCAGTCCAGTCCAAGTTTTGTAGTTCCATGGACTTTAGCCTGCCAAGCTCCTCTACCCATGGGATTTTCCAGGCAAAAATACTGGAGTGGGGTGCCATATCCTACTCCAGGGAATCTTCCCCACCCAGTAATTGAACCATCATCTCTTGCATCTCCTGCATTGCCAGGCTGATTCTTTACCACGAGTGCCACCTGGGAAGTCCCAACATTTATTAAATTTACAGGAAATTCTGATTTTTTAATTTGCAATTTAGATTTGTACAAGTGTGTTTTCAAATACTGTTGTATTACTATTTAAAAAGCATAAAACGTTATCACCATCTTGAAAACATATTAATTATTCATGTAGAAAATTTTAGGTGACTGATATATCAAAGGATGACTCCCATAATACTAGCTTCATATGAAAATATATATATCACATTCCTGCTTAAATATTCTTGTATATGTTTTAGTTCTTATCTCAAGAAAAAAGGTTAATAGGAATGATTTTTAAAAACAGTACGTAGATTATAGAGAACACTTAGCTGAATTAAGTTAATGGCATCCTGCTGCTGCTGCTGCTAAGTCACTTCAGTCGTGTCTGACTCTGTGTGACTTCATAGATGGCAGCCCACCAGGCTCCCCTGTCCCTGGGATTCTCCAGGCAAGAACACTGGAGTGGGTTGCCATTTCCTTCTCCAATGCATGAAAGTGAAAAGTGAAAGGGAAGTTGTTCAGTCGTGTCCGAATCTTAGCGACCCCATGGACTGCAGCCTACCAGGCTCCTCTGTCCATGGGATTTTCCAGGCAAGAGTACTGGTGTGGGGTGTCGTTACCTTCTCCGAATGAATACTGCTAGTTTAAAATAAAATTAAAATTTTTCTTTCAATACTGCTATTATAGGAAATATTTTTGTGCAAATATTAGCTCTCTTATTCCAACAAAAGGTTGTAGTTTTGTTTTTTGTACGCTGTAATGATTTAGTATAAGCTTGCAGAATCACTGGCTGTTGCTAATCCCAGGTATAAGATTTATTTTAAGAATGTGATATATTGACATTTGCTAAAATCTAATATTAATAAATAACTTAAGAAACAATTTTTAATTTGTCATCATTTATGATTTTAAGCAACAGCAATTTATTTATGTACAGCCTTTGTTAGACCATGCTATCAGACTCATTAGAGTTATTATGAGATTTAAAAATTAGAACATTAACAAAATTAAGATTTTTTCAAGAATAATTTAAAAAGTACACTACTGAAATCAATATTTAGCACAAATCTATAGAATTTCAGCAATATTTCTATAATAATATTATACCTAAATATTAGACTAAATTTAATATTTAAATATTCACAGCACCAAAAAGTAAATGTTCTTTTATGATTTAGCTTCTTAAAATAGTTCAATAGTCACATTTTTTTTTTTTTTATAGGGCAAATATTTATTTATTTATTTTTTAATTTAATTTTATTTTTAAACTTTACATAATTGTATTAGTTTTGCCAAATATCAAAATGATGTAGAAAATATTATTTTTTAAAGTGAGGATTGAGCTTTTGTTAGAATTTTAAAGGTCTGTGTTTTATTATGAGAATTTTTTCTGATATAATAAAAATTATACTCATAAACAACAATTACACATTTCTTACTTGTACTTGGGAAATTATACTCCGCAAGCCCTCAAAAGATAAATGTGAAAGATATAACTTGCAATTATGTCAAAAATCTCTCTCAGGGTGGCTCACCAAAAGGAAACTTAAAAATACTTCACAAATAGCATGGCTGATTATTGACACAAATGTTAACATTTACTGATGAACTTAGCTTTTTGATAATAAAGAGGAGACTGCTGTTTAAAATAGGAGGGCCTATTTAGAAAATGTCAGAGCTATATTATTAAGGAAAGAATTGTTTAGTCAGTAAGTTGTGTCTGACTCTTCATGACCCTATGGACTGTAGCCCACCAGTCAGAGGATTTCCCTAGGCAAGAATACTGGAGAGGGCTGCCATTTCCTTCTCCAAGGGACCTTCCCCATGCAGCCATGGAACCCACATCTCCTGCATTGGCAGTCAGGTTCTTTACCAGAGTCACCAGGGAAGCCCCGAGGAAAGAATTAGAGGAATTGAAATGATAGGGAAAGTTAATTTTTATTTAAGCAGTATAAATATAAAAATGAATTTATTAGATGGGTTGAATGAGATATATATGATATGAAAACTTATTTTATTAGTATTTGAATTAATACCCACCACTGGACAGAACTTTATTTACTGTGTTTTATTTAAGTAAGTTCTAAACAGTAAAATGAGTATAAGATTCCCATGCTTGGCACAGAAAGTTGCAGTTACAAATACTTTTAAAAATTATTAGACAGAAAGACTTTGCCACACCATCCACCATTCAAACTGAGTGTGCCATTTTCCAAAATTTATAATATGATATTCTCCTGTGTTTATATAAGAGTAAAATGAACAAACAACTGATAAAACTATTACAATTTGTGTATGTGTGTGCACACACATGCAGGAGATCTAAGAGACACAGATTTGATCCCTGGATGAGGAAGATCCCATGGAGGAGAGCATGGAAACCCAATCCAGTATTCTTGCCTAGAGAATCCCATGAACAGGGGAGCCTGGTGAGCTACAATCCATAGAATCACAAAGGGTCTGAAACAACTGAAGCAACTTAGCACGCACACATACACGGAATAGTAGTACTACTGGAAAGATACGATTACTTTCCTGCTTCATTCCATAATAATGTATATTTTTTTTCTTTCTTTTTTTAAAAAATAATTTATTTTAATTGGAGGCTAATTCAATTCAGTTCAGTCCTGTCCAACTCTTTGTGACCCCATGAACTGCAACACGCCAAGACTCCCTGTCTATCACCAAATACTGGAGTTTACCCATTATACCTATTGAGTCGGTGATGCTGTCTAACCATCTTATCCTTTGTCGTCCCCTTCTCCTCCTGCCCTCAATCTTTCCCAGCATCAGGGTCTTTTCAAATGAGTCAGCTCTTCATATCAGGCGGCCAAAGTACTGGAGTTTCAGCTTCAACTTCAGTCCTTCCAATGAACACCCAGGACTGGTCTCCTTTAGGATGGACTGGTTGGAACTCCTTGCAGTCCAAAGGACTCACAACAGTCTTTTCCAACACCACAGTTCAAAAGCATCAATTCTTCAGCACTCAGCTTTCTTCACAGTCCAACTCTCACATCCATACATGACCACAGGAAAAACCACAGTCTTGACTAGATGGACATTTGTTGGCAAAGTAACGTCTCTGCTTTTTAATATGCTGTCTAAGTTGGTCATAACTTTCCTTCCAAGGAGTAAGCATGTTTTAATTTCATGGCTGCAACCACCATCTGCAGTGATTTTGGAGCCCCCCAAAATAAAGTCTGCCACTGTTTGCACTGTTTCGCAATCTATTTGCCATGAAGTGGTGAGACCGGATGCCATGATCTTTGTTTTCTGAATGTTGAGCTTTAAGCCAACTTTTTCACTCTCCTCTTTCACTTTCATCAAGAGGCTCTTTAGTTCTTCTTTGCTTTCTGCAATAAGGGTGGTGTCATCTGCATGTCTGAGGTTATTGATATTTCTCCTGACAATCTTGATTCTAGCTTGTGCTTCTTTCAGCCCAGTGTTTCTCATGATGTACTCTGCATGTAAGTTAAATAAGCAGCGTGACAATATACAGCTTGATGTACTCCTTTTCTTATTTGGAACCAGTCTGTTGTTCCATGCCCAGTTCTAACTGTTGCTTCCTGACCTGCATACAGGTTTCTCAAAAAGCAGGTCAGGTGGTCTGGTATTCCCATCTCTTTAACAATTTTCCAGTTTATTGTGATCCACATAGTCAAAGGTTTTGGCTTGGTCAATAAAGCAGAAATAGATGTTTTTCTGAAAATCTCTTGCTTTTTTCATGATCTAGCAGATGTTGGCAATTTGATCTCTGGTTCCTCTGCCTTTTCTAAAACCAGCTTGAACATCTGGAAGTTCACAGTTCACGTATTGATGAAGCCTGGCTTGGAGAATTTTGAGCATTACTTTACTAGTATGTAAGCTGAGGCTAATACTTTACAATATTTTAGTGGTTTTTGCCATACATTGACATGAATCAGCCATGGGTGTATCCCCCATCCTGAACCCTGTGCCCACCTCCCTCCCTATCCTATTCCTCAGGTTATTGCAATGTGTAATAAACAATATTTTTCATTGTCACAAGAAATCTGTTGTCTTATTTCATAACTAAAAGGCTAAGCAGACATATTTTGTTTTTTTATTCAGAATGCTTTTTGTATACCTCATCCATGTCAAATTTCCAATAACCTATAAACTGTGACTAATAAGTTGTATTTAAACCACAGAAAAGTATACCTAGTCTCTTGAAAATGTGGTTGTAATAAATATTTCTAGTTAAACTATCAAAGACAACTGTGTTTTCCCTAACTGAATATAAAAATTATATTCCTGTGTTTCAGTTTTTGATATTTCCATTTTACAATTAGGTCGAAATATATATTAACATGATATTAAACTTAGCATTGTTTTCCATTTCAGAGCAAGATAATTCTGCATACAAAGTTCCTGAGTTCTATCTGTGTCTCTCCATCACCTTATTAACTTGAACATTTGTATAATTTTATATTCATTATGTAACATAGATTCTTTATGATATCACAGTCTTCCCCTGTGGCTCAGAGGGTAAAGAATCTGCCTAAAATTAAGGAAACATAGGTTTGAACCCTGGGTCAGGAAAATCCCCTGGAAAAGGGAATGGCAACCCACTTCAGTGTTATTGCCTGGGAAACCCCATACACAGGTGAGCCTGATGGCTATGGTCCATGGAGTAGCAAAGAGTCAAAAACTAGCACAACATATGATATATAACTGGCTTCGCTGGTGACTCATCGATAAAGAATCCTCCTGCCAACACAGGAGGTGTGGGTTCAATTCCTGGAGAAGGAAATGACAACCCACTGTAATATTCTTCCCTGGGAAATCCCATTGGCAGAGGAGCCTGGTGGGCTACAGTCCATGGGGTTGCAAAAGAGTCAGACATGACTTAGAGACTAAGCACAAAACAATCACCTGTAGCTTTATTTATGGACAAACAATGATAGTTGGAAATAATCATTGATTCCAATTGACAGGGCAAGTTATATCACCTCATGTCAGCAGAAATGCTTGGAGTTAGTAATACAAAGCAAGTGCCTATGTGTGTGTGTGTGTGTTGATAGAGTCCCTCTGAATTTTGCTGGTATCAGTCATCAGTGACTTTGGTAATGCACTAAGTGTTCAATGTGCACTTTTCTATCTTTAACATGGTGCAATGTCTTGTATTTCATTTTGTAGCAAAGTAAATAATAATCTTTGCCAACAAAAAGGAAGGAGGGCAACAAAGAAGGAAAAACCTTGATTGGTATCCTTTACATAACATTTACTAATTTGGAAGTCAAATTAATCCATCAAGTTAGGAATATTCCCCCATTTGATAGTTGTCAAGAGACCATGTTTATTTATTTGGCTTAAAAATTATGTTTAAACATCCTTCAAAGTTATGATGAGTTCTGAAAATTTACCAGAATTAGTACTTTTTGCCTTACTTTTAGAAAAGAGAGATTGTGATCAAGAGAAACACTTAATATGACTATGTCTATTATTAACTGTGGAAATAATAACTTGTGTAACATACTTGGGTGTCTTTTAATCTCTTACAAAAGCCTCATTTTCTTAAAAGAAATTGACTCATTTTCTTACAAAGTGTGTTAGAATTAAATTTTAAATTATCTACAGTTTGATCTATAAATTGCAATACTTGGTTCTTTTTATGGGGGTTGTGGTGATAGGGGAACTTATAAAATTGACAGTTTAAAATTTTAAGGTCATGCTTCTCTACAGGTACAAGAGAAAATGTCACAGGGTAAATTCTATATTGTCATTTTAATGGAGCCAAAATTCCCCCAAGGGTTTTATGATGTAGTTCTGGTAATGGATGTCATATCTAGTGATCAGCTAAGACTGAAGATTTGAGATAAACTAAGGATAGTGGCTCAAATGGTAAATAATTCGCCTGTGAGGCAAGGGACCTGGGTTTGATCCCTAGGCTGGGAAGGTATCTTGGAGAAGGGAATGGTTACCCACTCCAGTGTTCTTGCCTGGAGAATTCCATGGGTAAGGAGTCTGGTGGGCTACAGTCCACAGGCTTGCAAAGAGTCAGACAGAACTAGCGACTAACACTTCTGCTTTTTTCAAGGATGGTTTTGGGTATCTTCTGATCCAACAATTATATTAAATGGAAAAGAAAACAGAGCAAAAGGTGGCTATGAGTGGGTAACAACAAGGGGTCTGTAGAAAATGAGAAAAAAAAAAAAAAAAGACTATACACAACCAGGCAAAAGAAAGAATACAAGATTAGACAGAGGTCTTCATCCATCATCTTGGAGGGAAGAATTCCACTAATATCACTGCTTTGTTCCAATGGTCTTGGCTCAGCTGCATAGTTCTGAAATTGGCTATTCTCAGAGTCGGACACGACTGAAGCAACTTAGCAGCAGCAGCAGCAGCAGCAGCAGGGGATCTCCAAGACTCTTCAGTTTGAGCTCCTATCTTAGAGTAGCCTTCCAAATGTGTGGAATTAGGAACTGTATCTTTTTAGTTATGAAATGTGAACCCAAATATTGGCTTCCATTTTTTTTTTCCTTAACAGAACCTAAAATGATTCCTTCAATGATGTTCAAATGTTTTATTTATTCTTCAATAAATAAAATTCCATGGTTGAAGATCACAAAAAAGCTGTTTTGTAAGATGTTGTAGGAAGAACATCTGAATTTCTTGAGGAGATTTGATTACAGTATGTGAATCCCTGGCAATATTTTGCCATACCCGTGTAGTAAGGCAGAGTCTGGTGTCAGAAATAAACCACTAAATGCATATATCTTCCAGTTATCAGTTCAAAAGGGTTAAGTGAGTGTGCTTGAAGGAGCAGACTATATGCATATAATGTCTAGGGGTCTATCTTTAGACAAAGGAGTTCAAAAGTTTTTGAAACCTTGTCAATTTTTATACATAGATATTGGTCCCTTTTGGAGAAGGCAATGGCACCCTACTCCAGTACTCTTGCCTGGAAAATCCCATGGACAGAGGAGCCTGGTGAGCTGTAGTCCATGGGGTCGCTAAGAGTCGGACATGACTGAGCGACTTCACTTTCACTTTTCACTTTCATGCAGAGAAGGAAATGGAAACCCACTCCAGTGTTCTTGCCTGGAGAATCCCAGGGATGGGGGAGCCTGGTGGGCTGCCATCTATGGGGTCGCACAGAGTCGGACACGACTGAAGTGACTTAGCGGCATTGCTCCTTTTTCTGCCTTTCCAGATGATCCTGAGTGGTAACTGCAGCGCAGATTTTGCAGCTTAGTGATGGTATATCCATACGTAGTTCTTTTTAAATGGTTCCCAAAAAGTGTGTGTCTCCCTCACTTAAGATAAAAATTGGTATGCCCTGGGGTTGAATACACAAATCATGCACGTTTTTAAGAACTGTAAAAGATGTAGCTTTATTTTATTATTATTATTATTTTTTTATCATCTTTTTTTTTTCCTTTTTTTATTTTATTTTTTAACTTTACAATAATGTATTGGTTTTTGCCATGTATCAACTGCTACTGCTAAGTCACTTCAGTCGTGTCTGACTCTGCGAGACCCGATAGATGGCAGCCCACCAGGCTCCCCCGTCCCTGGGATTCTCCAGGCAAGAACAATGAAATGAGTTGCCATTTCCTTCTCCAATGCATGCAAGTGAAAAGTGAAAGTGGAGTCGTTCAGTCGTGTCCGACTCTTAGCGACCCCGTGGACTGCAGCCCACCAGGCTCCTCCGTCCATGGGATTTTCCAGGCAAGAGTACTGGAGTGGGGTGCCATTGCTTTCTCTGCCATATATCAACATGTAGCTTTAAAAAATTTTTTTAGCCCACCCTGAAAATAGATGTAACTGATTGAGACATTTTTCTATCCCACAGATGGCAGAAGCTTGATGAATTATATCTGGATATATTCAAATGACCAGTAAAGCTTTGGTTTCTGGCAAAGTGCCACTTTTTTTTTTTTTTTCCCAGAATTATGTGGTTGGCACATCCCCTGTAACTCAAAAGTAACCTCAAGCTTTATTTCAGTGTTTTCTGTGATACATAGTTTTGTGGGGAAATTTAGCTCATATTCATTTGAAATCATCTGATGTGAACAAGTGGAAGTCATGGGAGCATTAAACATGATCTGAGTGAGTGACGTAACCAGATTTTTTCCCCATATGTCCTTTTCAAAATAAGCAGCTAAACATTACTATTTTATAATTTCCTCTTTGAATCCCTGGAGATATTTATCCTTTAAGTACTTAGTTATGACTTTATCTTGATTATGATTATTTGTTTGACATTATAACCTGCTAGAGATTTTTCTTTGTCTTCCATATATTTTTTAAAAAAGTATATTCTTTTCCACTTTGGCCTCAGATTTTAGAATAATGTCTCTCTAGCATGCAATAGTGCATTTGAAAGTTTTTTAATTTGTATAATTCTGATGAAGTTTCCATCAGAAGTGAGAAATTTTCTTTTGCTTTTCAAACCATAACAAGGTCACCTACTACTGAAAAACATGTCTACTATTTACTCAAGGATGTTGTTTAGTTGACAAACCCTAATGTTACCAAATCCAAGTTCACTTTGCTCACTGCCAGAGAGGCCAACGAATCTGAAAGATGAGGCAAGAAATAAAACTTTATTCAGAAAGCTGGCAGACCGAGAAGATGACAGACTAATGTCTCAAAATAACCATCTTACTGGGGTCTGGATGCCAGGTTCTTTTGTGGATTATAGATGGGGGTGAGGTGAGGAAACAAAGTAAAAAGGCCATTAATCTTGCCCAGTATCTCCTAGAATGACAAGTCTCAGGTAGGGAAATGTGTTAATTTCTTCCTTCCTGCCATCTACAGGTGGACAGGGGTCTGAATATAAGAACTTTAGTTTAACAGTCAGGCAGAGTGACAGGATCTTCTGAGTCAGGCCACTATGTATAATTATAATAGCAAAAGACAAACAAAAAGCACAACAAAGAAACAGTTCCAACATGGAATCAGAATTGCCTTCTCCTTGCTAATTCATGCAGTCTTTGTGCCATCTGGACTAATTTTATCTCAGATATAGGACTGTATAAGAAAGAAGGATTTTTGTTAATGATAGCACAAGCTTTTTATTAACCTCTAGTTTTGGTATTGAGGCATGATTCATGAACTAATAATATTAGGTCAGTGTTCTTAGTGGAAATCTTTAGTAAATCTGAGAAAGATAAACTTTCTTAAATGATTATGGCAATAGCAAGTATTCTATTTTTCTGGTAAAGCCCAGAGAACGATGACATTTAGGGTGTTACAATGGGAATAACAATGCTGGAAAGAGATCAATAGATTCAGATAACAGGTTAATCTGTTGGTTTAAACATGTTGTGTTTCTTTACTTACTAGTGTATATACTGACTGTGTGAAAAACCATGAGGTAAAGTGTAGAGCTTAGAACTAGTTCTGTAAAAGCATCAATATTTTTTGTAGCTATTGCCCTAAAATAAAGCAGAGATAGGCCTTTGCAACCTGGTCAAGGATGAAGCTGTAATAAACAGTGCATTTTTATATTTTCCCTGAAATTGAGGTCACTTGTGTATAAAAGCTGTTCCATTAGGGATACCTAGCTGTTGAAGAGTCTTTCAAGTTCTAAATGGACTCATTGTATTTAGGTTCAGTATTTAGTCAAGTAACTAAAGAGGTTTTAGAATCTTAGGGGGAAAAAACTGCAATTAAGTCTGCAATATCCAGTTAAATCTAGTACTATGGACAGAATATTTGTGTCTCCTAAATTCATATTTTATGACCTCACCCCAAGATGATGATATTTGGAGATGGAAACTTTGGAGGTGATTACATCATGAAGCTGAAACTCTTATGAATGGGATAAGTGTCCATACACAAAAGGCATGAGAAAGCTCCTTAGCGTCTTTCCCCAAGTGAGGTTATGGTGACAAGATGGTCATCTATGAACCAGATAACAGGCATTCACCAGACGCAGAAAGTGATATAGAGGGCACTCTGATCTTGCAATTCCAGGCTCCAAGCTGTGAGAAATCAATTGCTCTTGTTTATAAGCCACTCAGTTTATGGCATCTTGTTCAGTGGCCTGAGTGGACTAAGACACCTAGGAATTTTTCTGATTGTCATTTTGTGAGGGGTCTAATATAAATTTGAAGAATTTCTAGTCTATCAGGATAGACAATCTTTTTTCTCTTTAAGTAGAATACACCCTAAATTATCGACATTATGCTGTTGTTATTGCTAAATCCTTTGAATTTGGTTTCATTTTATTTTTCCTAGAGATAGGGATACAGTGTAGTGGAATATGTACTGAGTGAGGTCAATTCCATTCTTGAAAGTAGAGACATGATTAACACCCTGTTTTCACACCAGCTTCTATTGATAGCTTTGAACTCTGAACAGAGCCTCTGTATTTCCATTGCCTCCTCTGCTTCTCTTTAATTGTATTAGGTTGCTACTGTCTTAGTTAACTTTATTCATTTACTTCATCTTCTTTTTATCATCCTGGTACTTGTTTAAATGTCCAATTCATTGGTGATTCTCTTTATCACCTTGTCCAGGAATTAAAGGTACTATTATTTTTAATAGAAGCAATGATAGTTCACTGTACATTCAAACACATAGTCATTCTTATTACCAATGAAATTTATAAATCAGTATCTATTGCATTAACTCATTAGTCAATCATTCACATTTGACTATAACAGAGGAAATGCTTATCTGACACTTTATCTGAGGGCAAGAACAAAATATTTTGGCCCACTCTTTATAAAGGAGTATAGTGGATCATGGAAGGACAATAGAGTTTAATGAATGTGAATAATAAAATTATGTTAAAATTAAGTGCAATGCATATTATATCTCTTTAAGATAGTCATTACAATAAATATACTAGTGTTATCCCATTCTGCACTTATCTACTTTCACTAAAGAATCGGTGATTAAAATCTCTATAACATCAATATTTCATGGAAAATGAGGTCTTAGCCTTTGTCACGTTATTGCAGTCTTTCTAATATAAAAAGGAATGCTGGCAATCATTATGAAATTTCCACATTTATTTTATAATCTATATTAGTTTTTCAATGTAAAATGTCCAAACGTTATAAAGTAAGAAAAAAAGTTAATATAATTGTAGCATTCAAGAAATTCAAGAAATAAATTTGAAGGAGCCATCTACTAGAGAGACTATTCATAAACTTATAAAATATATCTCACACTGACAGGTTTATTGAAATAGCCTTGTTGCTAAACTATGGGTACACAGTTGTTAAGGACAAAAAATTCTTAGAGGTGAGTGATAATAAACAATGATGTGGTCATAAACAGCTTAAGATAAATTATAAAGGTTCTGCAGAGAATTTCAGAATTTTTAAAATTAAGTATTATAATTATTGGATATATTTAAGATGAGGGTTTGCATATGTATAAACATTCTCTAAATAGCAAGTAATGTTCAAATGCTTACATGAAGGTAAACAAAGACAAGTCTACTAAAGAGATTTTGATTTTTAGAAATTAATATCCAACATAGTAATCATTCTTTAATCATTTGTAAAAGGGGAACGATGCTCTTGTCTGTTTAGCGTCCTCTCCCTATTTCATTCTGTGTGTTCTGGTTTTGCTTTACAGGAAATGTTTTCCCCTGAAATTTAACAACATTTGTTCAAAAGAGGGCAGTGTGTCTTCACAAATGTAAAAAAAATGCATATATAAAACAAGATTCCCATATGTTTTTTAATTTCAATCTTTTGAAATTATTGAGTGGAAATGAGTTTGAATATAATGAATAATGCTTAATTTGAGAACCTTTTTGAAATGAACATTATTTTTACTTAAGTTGTTTTAGCATCATGTTAACTTACATAAACATGGAACATGAATGATTTGCTTTAGACAATGGTCAAAGATTAAATCCTTAGGTAATCAACAGTATTCTCAGTGTAAAATATGGTAAAATACAATTAAGGTACTTGTAGATTTTGCTGGGTTTTAGTATGCATTTGTTTAATTTTCAAGTAGAGTGGGAACAATTTACACATTCCTTGGCTTTGTAATTACTATCTTTCTATACTACATATTAGAGTTTAAACCAGAATTGTTGTTTCTGAAAGCATTATTACCATCTTCTGAAAGATGTATCCATAATGCAATGAAGAAATTTGAATTCATAGTGACCTAGAAAACATTCCCTCATTCTAACTTGCAATGTGCTAATCCAAATCTTGCTATCCATCCAGGATAGAATAAAGTATAAGGCAAAGTGTTTAGCTTTATTTAAATATGGGTCATTTTAAAAGGCTTTGTTTTTGAATGATATACTAAAACGAGTGAGAGAAAAATATCTGGAAGAACGGAATCATATGATTTAGGCAGAACGAAGTCCTGAACCTGGCGTTATGTGATCGTAAACTTATGCCTTTTTGTATCTTGGTCCAGTGTAGAATTTCTTTATGGACTATATAGGACTTCCCTGGTAGTTCAGATGGTAAAGAATCCTTCTGCAGTGCAGGAGATGCAGGTTCTATCCCTGGGTCAGGTAAATACCTTGAGGAAGAAAATGGCAATCCACTCTAGTATTCCTGCCTGGGAAATCCCATGGACAGAGGAACCTGGCAGGCTACAGTCCATTGGGTTGCAACACAAATATAGATCTAATTGTTATGCACAGTTTAAACAACAACTGTACAATGAACGCTAGTGTATTCATCATCCAAGTTAAGAAACAGATAGATGCCATGTCTCTGAAACACCCTTTCTTGGTTATTGATTGGATCCTCATCATTCTTTTTCTCCTGGATCCTCACCATTCTTCTTCCCTTTCTCCTAGGACAGTGATCACACTAACTGTGCTAATAACACTATTTTATTTCATTAGTGAAAAGCTGTTGGCATTTGTTAAGAGAAGCATAGGGCTTTTATCCTTTGTGTTTAGCATATTCATTGTTAAATAATTTTGTAATGTTGTATTAATATTTTATTTGTAAAATTCTCAATCTGGCCATAACCTGTTCTCATTTTTAGCCACCTGAGATAGAAATTTTGCATCACTGATCTTAAATGATAATGACCTGTAATTTTATTTACTCACACAGTTCTTAACTGGTTTTAATAACAATGTTAAACAAATTTTACAAAATTACTTGAGGCTGTTTCTTCCTGTTTTATTTATTCCAGATTTCTCCTTCCTTCTGTTAGAAACTCAAATATCTCTATGCCTTGGAGATATTCCAAAGGCATTTGCCTTGAAGCATGTATCATCTCTTTAATCTTTTTTGCCTTCTAACTCACTTCTCTCTGCTACCCCCATGGAAAGTCTTCTGATATTTATTGCATCAATTGGCAAGATATGTAAATGGTGGCAACTCTATATATGCATGGTGAACTGTCACAATAACTTTAACGACTATTAATATAGAACAAAATGTACAAGAGAGGTGAAGAGTGTTTGCAAGCATTCTATGCTGTTTCCCTGGCAAATCCAATTAATTACTTATAGAGAGTTTTCCGAAATATCCTTCTGGGTATACTTGGTCAACAGATTCCTTTTAAAAACGGTAACAGATTCTTTTTAAAAATATATCTAAACTGTTAAATAAAGTATAATGGGATATAGAAACACACAACATTATATTTATACCCATTTTAATTATTTATGAAATAATAAATATTTGTGTCCTCCCCAAATGCATATGCTGAAACCCCAGTGTAATGGTATTTGGGGCTGGGGGCTTAGGAAGTCAATAGGTCATAAAGGTGGAGCCCTCATGAATGGCGTAAGAATACCAGGTGGCTCTCTTGGTAAAGAACCTTCCTGCCAATTCATGAGATGTTAGAGACATGGATTTGATCCCTGGGTTGGGAAGACACCTTGGAGAAGGGAATGGCTGCTGTCTTGCTGTATTTCACTGTGTGCACATTTTGCTGAACCCAGGGTAGGTAAGGTGTGAGCCAAGAGGCTGAAAGAAGACTTGAGGAGCTGTAGAAACTGCAGACACATTTATTCTCTCCTGGTTGATGCAGCAGCCATAACAGTAGACACATTATATTCTGTCCTCTAATGGCTGACCCAACGGACACAGCCATGACACAGCAGTAATGCTGCTGCTTTTTAGGTGGAGCTTATATAACAAAAATAGCCCATGTCCAGCCAAGTACATCATGATGTGCATGCAAAGTGCTATGAGTCATCTCAGCTGTTACATAGTCATCATTTACAAAATAATGGGGTGAGAAGACCTGACCATGCCATCTTGGCTAATTTGCTCTTTCCCTGCAGCTACCAATTCCAGTATTGTTCCCTGGAAAATCCCATGGACAGAGAAACCTGGTGGGCTACAGTCCATAGGGTCAGAAAGAGTCGGACATGACTGAAGTAACTTAGCACACACACACACCTCATAAAGGAGACCTTGGAGGAAACAGTGACAAACTGTATTTCCTTGGGCTCCAAAATCACTGCAGATGGTGACTGAAGCCATGAAATTAAAAGATGCTTACTCCTTGGAAGGAAAGATATAATAAATCTAGACAGTGTATTAAAAAGCAGGGACATCATTTTACTGACAGGTCCATGTAGTGAAAGCTATGGTTTTTCCCACAGTCAGGTATGGATGTGAGAGTTTGACCATAAAGAAAGCTGAGCTCTGAAGAACTGATGCTTTTGAACTGTGATGTTAAAAAATACTCTTGAGAATCCCTTGGACTGCAAGGCGATCAAACCAGTCAATCCTAAAGGAAATCAGTCCTGAATATTCATTGGAAGGACTGATGCTGAAGCTGAAACTTCCAATACTTTGGCCACCTGATGCAAAGAACTGACTCATTGGGAAAGAACCTGATGCTGGGAGGAATTGGGGGCAGGAGAAGAAGGGGACGACAGAGGATGAGATGGTTGGATGGCATCACTGACTCGATGGACATGAGTTTGAGCAAGCTCCAGGAGTTGGCGATGGCATGCTACAGTCCATGAGGTTGCAAAGAGTTGGACACGACTGAGAGACTGAACTGAACTGAGAGAACTCCCTTACCTCTTCTTCCATGTGACAACACACTGAAAAAAATATACATCTGTGAACCAGAAAGTGGGCCAGTACTGGGTCTGCTTGTACCTTCATCTTGGAACTCACAGCTTCTAGAACTGTAACAAATGCATTTCTGCTCTTTAAAAGACAGAGACCACGGTATTTTTATAGCAGCCCAAATGTATTAAGATATCAATTCCAGGACTTCCATGAAACCACTGTGTTTCTAAAAGCGATTTTTGCATTTCACACTGTAGTAGGAAAGAGAATCAGTTGCTGATTAAAAATATCCATTTTCTCTTATTTTGTAAATTATAAGAATGGACAGTTCTATTTCCAGTTTTTTAAGGACTCTCCACACTGTTCTCCATAGTGGCTGTACTAGTTTGCATTCCCACCAACAGTGTAAGAGGGTTCCCTTTTCTCCACACCCTCTCCAGCATTTATTGCTTGTAGACTTTTGGATCGCAGCCATTCTGCCTGGCTTGAAGTGGTACCTCATAGTGGTTTTGATTTGCATTTCTCTGATAACGAGTGATGTTGAGCATCTTTTCATGTGTTTGTTGGCCATCTGTATGTCTTCTTTGGAGAAATGTCTATTTAGTTCTTTGGCCCATTTTTTGATTGGGTCACTTATTTTTCTGGAGTAGAACTGCCTTTTGATCCAGCAATCCCACTGCTGGGCATACACACTGAGGAAACCAGAAGGGAAAGAGACACGTGTACCCCAATGTTCATTGCAGCACTGTTTATAATAGCCAGGACATGGAAGCAACCTAGATGCCCATCAGCAGATGAATGGATAAGAAAGCTGTGGTACATATACACAATGGAGTATTACTCAGCCATTAAAAAGAATACATTTGAATCAGTTCTAATGAGATGGATAAAACTGGAGCCTATTATACAGAGTGAAGTAAGCCAGAAAGAAAAACACCAATACAGCATACTAACGCATATATATGGAATTTAGGAAGATGGTAACAATAACCCTGTGTATGAGACTGCAAAAGAGACACCGATGTATAGATCAGTCTTATGGACTCTGTGGGAGAGGGAGAGGGTGGGGAGATTTGGGAGAATAGCATTGAAACATGTATAATATCATGTATGAAATGAGTCGCCAGTCCAGGTTCGATGCACGATACTGGATGCTTGGGGCTGGTGCACTGGGACGACCCAGAGAGAGGGTAGGGGAGGGAGGAGGGAGGAGGGTTCAGGATGGGGAACGCGGGTATACCTGTGGCGGATTCATTTCAATATTTGGCAAAACTAATACAATATTGTAAAGTTTAAAAATAAAATAAAATTAAAAAAAAAAAAAAGAATGGATATTGCCATATTCCTATGCAGCATCACTATTTGTTTAAATCAGAGAAAACTGACTTCTCAAAGGAAAATTTGCTCCATGAACAATGTTTTTGTAGTCCTTGACCACTTGTTTTATAAAGATAAAAAAAAAGCAAAACATGCAATATCAGAGAATCAACATTAGAAATAATTTGTCTGTTTTCAAAATAAGGTGAGAAGATAAATGATTTTCATCAGCAAAGGTTATATTTGATATTATTGTTTTAGTCCAGGAAATATACTATACAGCTATGAACATCAATAGTTAATTTATCTTGCACGCTTTTCTCTAGTGAGTATGTTTCATAATGCGAGGTCTGCTATAATGGAAAAGAAGAAAGAGAAATTAGTAGTTTAAATATTAAAAAATTAATATTTTAAATGATAAAATACTAATATCTAAACGTTATATCTTTATAGTCAATTGCAAATGCAGTTAGATAAAAGCAATTAATTGTCCCCAGTAATAAACTAGTAAGACAGAATATATTAATAGTATGTAATAAAAATCAGACTAGTTGTTATTATGCACCCATATTATACCATATAAAACTTTGCAACAGTAAATACTAATTTGATCTATATGAGTTACTAAATTATATCTTAAAATATGATATAAATCTCAAGTGTTTATATTTTTCTAGTACAATACATTTTTGTAGTAGCTTTAACACAGTACTAAATTTGAAGTGGTTAAATAAAATATAAGATATTACACAATTATAGTATTGCAAGAATAGTGGAGTGGGTAGCCATTCCCTTCTCCTGGGGATCTTCCCAGCCCAGGGATCAAAGGCAGGTCTTGCACATTGCAAGCAGATTCTTTACAGTCTAAGCCACCAGGGAAGCCCAATACATGCAGAGTTACCACACTGTCACTTACAGTTTTAGCAATCTCTCCAGCCACTGAAAATATACAAGAACTAGATGGAATACTGATTTCTCTAAACTGTTTTCCTGAGGCACTAATCATCAGAAACAACAGACAAGCCACCAAGGACCATAATGCAAAAATAGAATCAATGTTGATTGCTTTTATTGTGGTTTGCACATGCTTATTTCATTATTTCTTCATTTCCTTTGATTTGCTGCCAATTTTCTATCGTATTTTACAAAAACACTAATAAAATTATTAATGAAACATATTTGTTTTGAGTTAACTGGAAAATCTAGTGGAAAAAAGCAGAGTAAGAGGAAATTGATCACATTTTATACTCAATATAGTGACTTTCTTATCTACTTAGGAAGGGAAGGGACACACTTCCATTGGTATTTTGAAGAGCACATGGAATACAATGCAATTGGCAAAAGAAAAGAAAGTCAGTTGATATCTACACAATTACTGGAAAGGGTTAGGCTGATTATTTATTTCAAAATAATGAAAAGGACTTCAGTGGTATATAGTTTGGTTTTCCAATTATATATTCATATTTCTAGAGTAGTAAAGACATATGAAAATCAAAGTTTCCTCAAAAAATTAAATTTTTTTAAAAGTTGAGATTGTTACTGTATGCTAATTAATGTTTAACTTAAAGGTTGAGCTGAGTTCAGTTCAGTAGCTCAGTTGTGTCAGACTCTTTGGGATCCCATGGACTGCAGCACGCTAGGCCTCCCTGTCCATCACCAACACCCAGAGTTTACGCAAACTCATGTCTGTTTAGTCAATAATCCCATCCAACCATCTCATCCTCTGTCATCCCCTTCTCCTCCTGCCTTAAATCCTTCCCACATTTAGGTTCTTTTCCAGGGAGTAAGTTCTTTGCATCAGGTGGCCAAAGTATTGGAGTTTCAACTTCAGCATCAGTCCTTCCAATGAATATTCAGGACTGATTTCTTTTAGGATGGACTGGTTGGATCTCCTTGCAGTCCAATGGACTCTCAAGAGTCTTCTCCAACACCACAGTTCAAAAGCATCAATTCTTTAGCGCTCACTTTTCTTTATAGTCCAACTCTCACATCCATACATGGCTACTGGAAAAACCATACCCTTGACTAGATGGACTTTGTTGTCAAAGTAATGTCTCTGCTTTTTAACATGCTGTCTAAGTTAGTCATAACTTTCCTTCCACGTAGTAGCATCTTTTAATTTCATGGCTGCAATCACCACCTGCAGTGATTCTGGAGGCCCCCAAAATAAAGTCTGTCACTGTTTCCCCATCTATCTGCCACGAACTGGACACGGAACAACAGACTGGTTCCAAATAGGAAAAGGAGTACGTCAAGGCTGTATATTGTCACCCTGCTTATTTAACTTGTATGCAGAGTACATCATGAGAAACGCTGGACTGGAAGAAACACAAGCTGGAATCAAGATTGCCGGGAGAAATATCAATAACCTCAGATATGCAGATGACACCACCCTTATGGCAGAAAGTGAAGAGGAACTCAAAAGCCTCTTGATAAAAGTGAAAGAGGAGAGTGAAAAAGTTGGCTTAAAGCTCAACATTCAGAAAACGAAGATCATGGCATCCAGTCCCATCACTTCATGGGAAGTAGATGGGGAAACAGTGGAAACAATGTCAGACTTTATTTTTTGGGGCTCCAAATCACTGCAGATGGTGACTGCAGCCATGAAATTAAAAGACGCTTACTCCTTGGAAGGAAAGTTATGACCAAACTAGATAGCACATTTAAGAGCAGAGACTTTACCTTGCCAACAAAGGTCCGTTGGCTATGGTTTTTCCAGTGGTCATGTATGGATGTGAGAATTGGACTGTGAAGAAAGATGAGCACTTAAGAATTAATGCTTTGAGCTGTGGTGTTGGAGAAGACTCTTGAGAGTGCCTTGGACTGCAAGGAGATCCAACCAGTCCATTCTGAAGGAGATCAGTCCTGGGATTTCTTTGGAAGGAATGACGCTAAAGCTGAAACTCCAATACTTTGGCCACCTCATGCAAAGAGTTGACTCATTGGAAAAGACTCTGATGCTGGGAGGGATTGGGGGCAGGAGGAGAAGGGGACGACAGAGGATGAGATGGCTGGATGGCATCACTGACTCGATGGACATGAGTCTGAGTAAAGTCCGGGAGTTGGTGATAGACAGGGAGGCCTGGCGTGCTGCAATTAATGGGGTCGCAAAGAGTCGGACACGACTGAGCAACTGAACTGAACTGAACTGAACTGATGGGACCAGATACCATGATCTTAGTTTTCTGAATATTGAGCTTTAAGCCAACTTTTTTACTCTTCTCTTTCACTTTCACCAAGAGGCTCTTTAGTTCTTCTTCACTTTCTGCCATAAGGGTGGTATCATCTGCGTATCTGAGGTTATTGATATTTCTCCTGGCAATCTTGATTCCAGCTTGTGTTTCATCCAGCCCAGCATTTTTCATGATGTACTCTGTATATAAGTTAAATAAGCAGGGTGACAATATATGGCCTTGATGTACTCTTTTTCATATTTGGAACCAGTCTGTTGTTCCATGTCCAGTTCTAACTGTTGCTTCCTGACCTGCATATAGGTTTCTCAAGAGGCAGGTCAGGTGGTCTGGTATTCCCATCTCTTTCAGAATTTTCCACAGTTTATTGTGATCCACACAGTCAAAGGCTTTGGCATAGTCAATAAAGCAGAAATAGATGCTTTTCTGGAACTCTCTTGCTTTTTCCATGATCCAGTGGATGCTGGCAATTTGATCTCTGGTTCATCTGCCCTTTCTAAAACCCACTTGAACATCTGGAAGTTCATGGTTCACATACTGTTGAAGCCCGGTCTGGAGAATTTTGAGCATTACTTTACTAGTGTGTGAGACGAGTAAAACTGTGTGGTAGTTTGAGCATTCTTTGGCATTGCCTTTCTTTGGGATTGGAATGAAAACTGATCTTTTCCTGTCCTGTGGCCACTGCTACGTGTTCCAAGTTTGTTGGCATATTGAGGCAGCACTTTCACAGCATCATCTTTCAGGATTGGAACTAGGTCCACTGGAATTCTATCTCCTCCACTAGCTTTGTTCCTAGTGATGCTTTCTAAGGCCCACTTGACTTCACATTCCAGGATGCCTGGCTCTTGGTGAGTGATCACACCATCATGATTATCTGGGTTGTGAAGATCTTTTTTGTATAGTTCTTCTGTGTATTCTTGCCACCTCTTCTTAATATCTTCTGCTTCTGTTAGGTCCATATCGTTTCTGTCCTTTATTGAGCCCATCTTTGCATGAAATGTTCCCTGGTATCTCTAACTTTCTTGAAGAGATCTCTATTCTTTCCCATTCTATTGTTTTTCTATTTCTTTGCACTGATTACTGAAGAATTCTTTCTTATCTCTCCTTGCTATTTTTTTGGATCTCTGCATTCACATGGGTATATCTTTACTTTTCTCTGTTGCTTTTCACTTCTCTTCTTTCATAACTATTTGTAGGGCCTCCTCAATCAGCCATTTTGCCTTTTTGTGTTTCTTTTTCTTGGGGATGGTCTTATCCCTGGCTCCTGTACAATGTCATGAACCTCCATCCATAGTTCATCAGTTAACTTATAAAGTTATAGTTAACTTATAAACAGCCTCATGCTACTGCTGCTGCTAAGTCACTTCACTTGTGTCCCACTCTGTGCAACCCCATGGATGGCAGCTGACCAAGCTCCCCTACCCTGGGATTCTCCAGGCAAGAACACTGAAGTGGGTTGCCATTTCCTTCTCCAATGCCTGAAACTGAAAAGTGAAAGGACGGTTTCAGTCGTGTCCGTCTCTCCGACCCCATGGACTGCAGCCTACCAGGCTCCTCCCTCCATGGGATTTTCCAGGCAAGAGTACTGGACTGGGTTGCCATTGCCTTCTCTGAAAGAGCCTCATGGAAAACAAAACAAACAAAAAAAATGTCTAGTTCTTTGGCCCATTTTTTGATTGGGTCAGTTATTTTTCTGGAGTTGAGCTGTAGGAGTTGCTTGTATATTTTTGAGATTAGTTGTTTGTCAGTTGCTTCATTTGCTGTTATTTTCTCCCATTCTGAAGGCTGTCTTTTCACCTTGCTAATAGTTTCCTTTGATGTGCAGAAGCTTTTAAGGTTAATTAGGTCCCATTTGTTTATTTTTGCTTTTATTTCCAGTAATCTGGGAGGTGGGTCATAGAGGATCCTGCTGTGATGTATGTCAGAGAGTGTTTTGCCTATGTTCTCCTCTAGGAGTTTTATAGTTTCTGGTCTTACGTTTAGATCTTTACACATGAAAAGATGCTCAACATCACTCATTATCAGAGAAATGCAAATCAAAACTACTATGAGGTACCATTTCACACCAGTCAGAATGGCTGCGATCCAAAACTCTACAAGCAATAAATGCTGGAGAGGGGGTGGAGAAAAGGGAACCCTCTTACACTGTTGGTGGGAATGCAAACTAGTACAGCCACTATGGAGAACAGTGTGGAGATTCCTTAAGAAACTGGAAATAGAACTGCCTTTTGATCCAGCAATCCCACTGCTTGGCATACACACTGAGGAGACCAGAAGGGAAAGAGACACGTGTACCCCAATGTTCATCGCAGCACTGTTTATAATAGCCAGGACATGGAAGCAACCTAGATGTCCATCAGCAGATGAATGGATAAGAAGGCAGTGGTACATATACACAATGGAGTATTACTCAGCCATTAAAAAGAATACATTTGAATCAGTTCTAATGAGGTGGATGAAACTGGAGCCTATTATATAGAGTGAAGTAAGCCAGAAGGAAAAACACCAATACAGTATACTAACGCATATATATGGAATTTATAAAGATGGTAACAATAACCCTGTGTACGAGACAGCGAAAGAGACACTGATGTATAGAACAGTCTTATGGACTCTGTGGAAGAGGGAGAGGGTGGGAAGATTTGGGAGAATGACATTGAAACATGTAAAATATCATGTATGAAACGAGATGCCAGTCCAGGTTCGAAGCACGATACTGGATGCTTGGGGCTAGTGCACTGGGACGACCCAGAGGGATGGTACGGGGAGGGAGGAGGGAGGAGGGTTCAGGATGGGGAACACATGTATACCTGTGGCAGATTCATTTTGATATTTGACAAAACTAATACAATTATGTAAAGTTTAAAAATAAAATAAAATTAAAAAAAAAAGAAAACAAAAAAAAATTAAAAGTTAAAGCCCTGTTTTAAATTTGGGTCACCTATTTTTATTTTTATTTGTTTCTGTTTTGCCACTGCTTTAGCAGTCAACTTCTCAGGCTGTAAATTTCTCTATAAATAGTATGTTGCAGGGCACAGAAAAAGGCACTGAACTTCAATCTTCAAGCTTTTGATTAATATATGGACTGAATTGCTCCTCCTATCCTCTGCTCAATTCACATGCAGAAGCCCTAATCTTCAAAGTGACTGTACTTGGCTATAGGGCCTTTAAGGAAATAATTAAGGTCAAATGAGGTCATAAACGGAGAAGGCAACGGCACCCCACTCCAGTACTCTTGCCTGGAAAATCCCATGGATGGAGGAGCCTGGAAGGCTGCAGTCCATGGGGTCGCTGAGGGTCATACACAACAGAGCAACTTCACTTTCACTTTTCACTTGCATGCACTGGAGAAGGAAATGGCAACCCACTCCAGTGTTCTTGCCTGGAGAATCCCAGGGATGGGGGAGACTGGTGGGCTGCCATTTATGAGGTCACACAGAGTCGGACACAACTGAAATGACTTAGCAGCAGCAGCAGAGTTCATAAAGTGAGGTCCTGATGCGATAGGAATGATAATCTTATAAGAAGGAGAATATCTATCAGTGACCTCTCTCTGTGTACACACAGAGGATAAACAATGTGAGAACAAGAGGAGAAAGTCGTTATTTGAAAGCCAAGAAATACGTCTTATGAAATACTAATCCTGCCTGGCGCCTAGATGTTTGACCTTGAGCCTCTAGAATTATGAGAAAGTAAGTTTCTGTTACTTTAGTAAGTTATTCTATGGCATATGCTTATCTTACATGGCAGCCCAAGCAGACAAATGCACCTCATATAATTTCCAAATTAAGAGAACATTCTTAATCTCTGTCTGTGAAGATTGGGGTTTTTGGCAAAAGTTGAAGCAATGTCCCTGTTTCAGAAACTCTGTCCAGTAGGAAAATCCAGAAACTATTGATTGCCAATGAAGTGAAATAGAATTCCTGGAAGAAATGGTCAAATCTAGGGGTGGGGAAGGCAGAAATACAAGATGGACCAGGAGCATTTGTTGTGATAGAAAGCAAGGAGGTGAACAAAATACCAAAGGATGGGAGCAGGTCCAAGTCACACAGAGGCCAACTTGAAAGATGTCACCTAGTTTGGTTCCAAAAAAACAGAGAAAGATCACACATGGTTATAGCACATCTCCAGATGCACAAAGGCACTCATAATCTCAGATTCAGTCTTGTAGAACACACTTGACTATGGAATTTCATTAGAGATGTATAGAAGATGAGATAGGGAAAGGGGGATGACACTTTGGACTTTGTTTCCTTTTTGGAAGTAGAAGACAGTGGAAAAAATTAAATTATCAAGGGAAGAAATTTAGAAATTCACTAATAGGTTTTTAAGAGCAAGACTTTGGCCACAGCAATCAAAGCAGAAAAAGAAATAAAAGGAATCCAAATTGGAAAAGAAGAAGTAAAACTCTCACTATTTGCAGATGACATGATCCTCTACATAGAAAACCCTAAAGACTCCACCAGAAAATTACTAGAAATAATCAATGACTATAGTAAAGTTGCAGGATATAAAATCAACACACAGAAATCCCTTGCATTCCTATACACCAATAATGAGAAAACAGAAAGAGAAATTAAGGAAACAATTCCATTCACCATTGGAACGGAAAGAATAAAATACTTAGGAATATATCTACCTAAAAAAACTAAAGACCTATATATAGAAAACTATAACACACTGGTGAAAAAAATCAAAGAGGACACTAATAGATGGAGAAATATACCATGTTCATGGATTGGAAGAATCAATATAGTGAAAATGAGTATACTACCCAAAGCAATTTAGAGATTCAATGCAATCCCTATCAAGCTACCAACAGTATTCTTCACAGAGCTAGAACAAATAATTTCACAATTTGTATGGAAATACAAAAAACCTCGAATAGCCAAAGCAATCTTGAGAAAGAAGAATGGAACTGGAGGAATCAACCTACCTGACTTCAGGCTCTACTACAAAGCCACAGTCATCAAGACAGTATGGTACTGGCACAAAGACAGAAATATAGATCAATGAAACAAAATAGAAAGCCCAGAGATAAATCCACGCACATATGGACACCTTATCTTTGACAAAGAAGGCAAGAATATACAATGGATTAAAGACAATCTCTTTAACAAGTGGTGCTGGGAAATCTGGTCAACCACTTGTAAAAGAATGAAACTAGAACACTTTCTAACACCATACACAAAAATAAACTCAAAATGGATTAAAGATCTAAATGTAAGACCAGAAACTATAAAACTCCTAGAGGAGAACATAGGCAAAACACTCTCTGACATACATCACAGCAGGATCCTCTATGACCCACCTCCCAGAATATTGGAAATAAAAGCAAAAAGAAACGAATGGGACCTAATTAAACTTAAAAGCTTCTGCACATCAAAGGAAACTATTAGCAAGGTGAAAAGACAGCCTTCAGAATGGGAGAAAATAATAGCAAATGAAGCAACTGACAAACAACTAATCTCAAAAATATACAAGCAACTCCTACAGCTCAACTCCAGAAAAATAACTGACCCAATCAAAAAATGGGCCAAAGAACTAAATAGACATTTCTCCAAAGAAGACGTGCAGATGGCTAACAAACACATGAAAAGATGCTCAACATCACTCATTATCAGAGAAATGCAAATCAAAACCACTATGAGGTACCATTTCACACCAGTCAGAATGGTTGCAATCCAAAAGTCTACAAATAATAAATGCTGGAGAGGGTGTGGAGAAAAGGGAACCCTCTTACACTGTTGGTGGGAATTCAAACTAGTACAGCCACTATGGAGAACAGTGTGGAGATTCCTTAAGAAACTGGAAATAGAACTGCCTTTTGATCCAGCAATCCCACTGCTGGGCATACACACTGAGGAGACCAGAAGGGAAAGAGACACGTGTACCCCAATGTTCATCGCAGCACTGTTTATAATAGCCAGGACATGGAAGCAACCTAGATGTCCATCAGCAGATGAATGGATAAGAAGGCAGTGGTACATATACACAATGGAGTATTACTCAGCCATTAAAAAGAATACATTTGAATCAGTTCTAATGAGGTGGATGAAACTGGAGCCTATTATATAGAGTGAAGTAAGCCAGAAGGAAAAACACCAATACAGTATACTAACGCATATATATGGAATTTATAAAGATGGTAACAATAACCCTGTGTACGAGACAGCAAAAGAGACACAGATGTATAGAACAGTCTTATGGACTCTGTGGGAGAGGGAGAGGGTGGGAAGATTTGGGAGAATGGCATTGAAACATGTAAAATACCATGTATGAAACGAGTTGCCAGTCCAGGTTCGATGTACGATACTGGATGCTTGGGGCTAGTGTACTGGGATGACCCAGAGGGATGGTGTGGGGAGGGAGGAGGGAGGAGGGTTCAGGATGGGGAACACATGTATACCTGTGGCGGATTCATTTTGATATTTGGCAAAACTAATACAATTATGTAAAGTTCAAAAATAAAATAAAATTTAAATAAAAAAAGGTAAAAAAAAAAAAAAAAGACTTCAGGATATATCTGCAAATTTAAATTAAAAACAAAGGGGATAAGGCCCATTGGATAAGCAGACCAAGTGGGACACTAGGTAGCTGGGGACCTGTGGTTAAATCTGTAAGCCAAGAAGCCAAAGAAAGAAGAAAAAAAGAAAAAGAAAAAACAAAACAAAACAAATTAACTCTTGAAAGATGGTCAATTTGATTAAAACCTAAAATGAGTTTAAAAACTTAAAAACAAAGATAATTTTAAATTAATTTTGTCATATTGTACTAGTTTCTGCTGTACAGCAAAGTGAATCATCTGTGTGTGTGTGTGTGTATACATGTATCCTGAATTTTGGATTTCCTTCCCATTTAGATCACTACTAAGCACTGAGTAGAATTCCCTCTGCTATACAGTAGGTTCTTATTAGTTATCTATTCTATACATATTATCAGCAGTGTATATATGCCAATCCCAATCTCCAATTCATTCCACCACCACCCCCTTCCCCTTTGGAACCCATACATTTGTTCTCTACATCTGTGTCTCAATTTTTGCTTTGCACATAAGAAATACACCTCATGTGAAGAGTTGACTCATTGGAAAAGACTCTGATGCTGGGAGGGATTGGGGGCAGGAGGAGAAGGGGATGACAGAGGATGAGATGGCTGGATGGCATCACTGAATCGATGGATGTGAGTCTGAGTGAACTCCGGGAGTTGGTGATGGACAGGGAAGCCTGGCGTGCTGCAATTCATGGGGTCGCAAAGAGTCGGACATGACTGAGCGACTGACCTGATCTGATCTGATACTATTTTTCTAGATTCTGCATACATGCATTTATATTTACTTATTTTTTCTGACTTACTTCACTCTATATTACAGTCTCTAAATTTATCCATCTCTCTGCAAAGGTATAATTTCATTCCTTTGTATGGCTGAGTAATATTCCATTGACTATATGTACCACATCTTCTTTATCCATCCCTCTGTTGATGTACATTTAAATTGCTTCTATGTGCTGGACATTTTAAATAGTGTTGCAATGAACATTGGTATGCATGTATAAGAAAAATAAATTTTAAAATAATTTTTTGAGAGGTCAACTCCATATTGCTACAATAAGAGGTTGTTGAAGGGACTGGCCAAAATAATCTACTGCATTGGAGCCATGGGATAACCACAATCATTGGTCATAGTGTATTTTCAAGACTATTGCTATGCTTTTCATATCTATTACAAAATATCAGTGGGATACCATAAACTATCATGGGTTACATTGGGCTTCCCTGGTGGCTCAGATAGTAAAGAATCCACCTGCAACGTGGGAGACCTGGGTTCCTATCCCTGGTTTGGGAAGACCCCCTGGAGAAGGAGCTGGCTATCTACTAGAGTATTCTTGCCTGGAGAATTTCATGGACAGAGGAGCCTGGCAGACTACAATCCATGGGGTCCCAAAGAGTTGGACATAACTGAATTATATAGTACTTTATGATCAATTACTCGTCTAAAAAATGACAAGAGATATTTCCATTTGATGATCTTAAGGCATTAGTGTTCTTTAACTATTATTATTAGCTTTCAAAACTATCTGGGATGCTTTCTATTCTCAATAAAAATTTTCCCAAATGCTGAAATTTGAAATTAAATCACGAGAAGGACCAGATTCACTATAAATTACCTTTCATTGAAGTTACTTCTTATTGACAGTTATAGCATGCAAATTTATTTTTTAAGTTCTGGCTATTATTCCTCTTGAAATCATTTACTGGAAGGCAGTGCTCTGTGTTATGAACATCTCTCCTGGTTCTAGCATTCAAGCAATAGGCCTCCTAAAATCTATAAGGAAACAAAGATTTTCCTTTTTACCTTAGAATTCTCAGTTTGACATTGTCAGATTACTACACCGTTTTTACTAAATAGAAAGGACAATAACTTAAACATACACTGTTCTTATTGTAATGCAAAACAATGCCAAATTTGAACTGACATCAAAAGTCAAATACAATACTTGAGTTTTCATGCTAGCCAAGTCCTTAGATTATTATGAAAATTGTTCTTAGAAATTTGCCACTATGACGGTGAATATAATGAACACTGACATATTTTTTTTATTGATCTAGGTGTTTCATAGCAAGTTTTACAGAACCTGGCATTTAAGAACTTGGATTTTAAAGCAGTCAACACTGATATTTGACTCTAAAGTGACGGTATTTGAAATAGAGAGGAAAAAGGGAGACTGGAAAGATGAACAGAAGTGATGCAGTGATAGATCATAAAAAAATACCACTACATTATAGCTGACTCAGATAACAACTGCATCCCACCTTTTAATTACATCCTTACGAGGGAATGGATGACTCAAGATCAAAATTCTCTGCAAGACTGAGGTATAAACAGGCATAGGAGAGTCTCAAAACAATAAAATCAAATAACACTTTGGATGTAGGGATGTGATTAAGGGAACACCTTTGACAAACAAGGCTTTATATTCGTCTGCTAAACATAAATGCTTTGCTGAAAAAATTACTGGTGTTTTTGGTTTTGCTTTTAAATTATTGGAGAAGTGGAATTAGCCATGGACACCAATGTTATAAAGAGCCAGTTACATATATACATGACAAAGGAATCAAGAATACTTAATGGGAAAATCACAGGTTTTTTTCAATAAAGGGTGCTGGGATATTTGAATATTCATATGCAAATGAATGCAACTGGACCAATGTCAAAACATCAGTCAAAAAAAAAAAATAACTTGAAATGGGTAAAGACTTACATATAAGACCTAAAACCATGAAACTCCTAGAAGAAATTGTAGAAACAAAACTCCTTAACATAAGACTTAGTGATACTTTTTTTTTTTAATGACACCTAAGGGCACTTATCAAGTTTACGGCTTGCAAATAAATTAAATTTTTTCATTCTGTAAGTTATCTTCTTATTTTATTGACTGTTTTGTTTTGTTTTGTTTTTGTTTTTTTTTTTTTTTTTGAGATAATTTTTTTTTATTTTATTTTTAAACTTTACATAATTGTATTAGTTTTGCCAAATATCAAAATGAATCCACCACAGTTTTCTGTGTGTGTTTTTCTTTAGTTTGATGTTATCCAACTTTTTCATGTTTGATTTTATTGCCTACGCTTTAGGTGTCATAAAAAATCATTGATATAAAATTGATATTGAATTGATAAGGGTTCAATACCCAAAAATGTGCTTCCCAGGTGGTACTAGTGATAAAGAACTCGCCTGCCAAGGCAGGAGACAAGAGACACGGGTTTGATCCCTCTGTCAGGAAGAGCCCCTGGAGGAGTCAAAAGCAATCCATTCTAGTATCCTTGCCTGGAGAATCCTATGGACAGAAGCTACCGGTGGACTACAGTCCATGGGGATTGCAAAGAGTCAGACATGACTGAAGTGACGTAGCATGCATACACACACACAAAGCATATGAAGAAAGCATACAATTCAAAAGCAGAAAACTAAAACATCCAATTTAAAGCAAGAAATGGACCTGCATGGGCTTCCTCGGTGGCTCAGATGGTCAAGAATCTGCCTGCAAAGTAGAAGACCTGGGTTTGATACCTTGGTTAGGATGATCCCCTCGAGAAGGGAATGGCTACCAATTCCAGTATTCTTGTGGTCTGGAGAATTCCACTGACAAAGGAGCCTGGCAAGCTGAAGTCCATGGGGTCACAAAGAACTGGACATAACTGGGTTACTAACACTTTCACTTCACTTCACAATGGACCTGAATGGACATTTCTCCAAAGAGGATATATGAAAGGCCAAGAGGTACATGAAAAAATGTTAAACATTAGTAGCCATTAGAGAGAAGGCAATGGCACCCCACTCCAGTACTATTGCTGGAAAATCCTATGGATGGAGGAGCCTGGAAGGCTTCAGTCCATGGGGTCGCTAAGAGTCGGACACAACTGAGCGACTTCCCTTTCACTTTTCACTTTCATGTATTGGAGAAGGAAATGGCAACCCACTCCAGTGTTCTTGCCTGGAGAATCCCAGGGATGGGGGAGACTGGTGGGCTGCCGTCTATGGGGTCACACAGAGTCGGACACGACTGAAGCGACTTAGCAGCAGCAGCAGTAGCAGGGAAATGGAAATTAAAAGCACAGAGATATAAACTTATGTCATTATTAAAACTATGAGTTAACAAATGCTGGTATAGATGTGGAGAAATGAAACACTTGTGCATTGTTGTGATTGTAAATTGCTACCGTTACTATTGGGACTTCGCTTGTGGCTCAGAGGTTAAAGCGTCTGCCTCCAATGCGGGAGACCTGGGTTCGATTCCTGGGTTTTGAAGATCCCCTGGAGAAGGAAATGGCAACCCACACCAGTACTCTTGCCTGGGGAATCCCATGGACGGAGGAGCCTGGTAGGCTACGGCCCACAGGGTCGAAAAAAGTTGGACAGGACTGAGCGACTTCACTTTCACTTTCACCATTACTACAGGAAACAGTATGGAATTTCTTTAAAAAATTAGAAATAGCACTAACATACGATCCAGCACAGTGTGTGTGGGTCACAACATACTGTGCAAAATTCTTAAAGAGAGAATACCAGACTACCTCACCTGACTCCTGATAAATTTGTATGCATGTCAAGAAGCAACAGTTAGAACCAGATATGGAACAACAGACTGGTTCCAAATTGGGAAAGGAGTATGTCAAGGCTGTATATTGTCAGCCTGCTTATATAACTTATACAGAGTACAACATGAGAAATTCCAGAAAAAATCTGGAATCAACATTGCTGAGAGAAATATCAATAACCTCAGATATGCAGATGACACCACCTTTATGGCAGAAAGCGAAACAGTGTCAGACTTTATTTTTTGGGATTCCAAAATCACTGCAGATGGTGACTGCAGCCATGAAATTAAAAGACGCTTATTCCTTGGAACAAAAGTTATGACCAACCTAGATAGCATACTGAAAAGCAGAGACATTACTTTGCCAACAAAGGTCCGTCTAGTCAAGGCTATGGTTTTTCCTGTGGTCATGTATGGATGTGAGAGTTGGGCTTCGAAGAAGGCTTAGCACTGAAGAATTGATGCTTTTGAACTGTGGTGTTGGAGAAGACTCTTGCGAGTCCCTTGGACTGCATGGAGATCCAACCAGTCCATTCTGAAGGAGATCAGCCCTGGGATTTCTTTGGAAGAATTGATGCTAAAGCTGAAACTCCAATACTTTGGCCACCTCATGTGAAGAGTTGACTCATTGGAAAAGACTCTGATGCTGGGAAGGATTGGGGGCAGGAGGAAAAGGGGACGACAGAGGATGAGATGGCTGGATGGCATCACTGACTCGATGGATGTGAGTCTGAGTGAACTCCGGGAGATGGTGATGGACAGGGAGGCCTGGAGTGCTGCGATTCATGGGGTCGAAAAGAGTCGGACACGACTAAGCGACTGATCTGATCTGATCTGATGAAAGTGAAAGAGGAGAGTGAAAAAGTTGGCTTAAATCTCAACATTCAGAAAACTAAAATCGTGGCATCCAGTCCCCATCACTTCATGGCAGATAGATGGGGAAACACTATAAATAGTGACAAGCTTTATTTTCACCATCACTGTAGACGGTGACTGCAACCATGAAATTAGAAGATGCTTACTCCTTGGAAGAAAAGCTGTGGCCAACCTAGACAGCATATTAAAAAGCAGAGACATTACTTTTCCAGTAATTGATGCTTTTGAACTGTAGTGTTGGAGAAGACTCTTGAGAGTCGCTTAGACTGCAAGGAGATCTGACCAGTCCATCCTAAAGGAAATCAGTCCTGAATATTCATTGGAAGGACTGATGCTAAAGCTGAAACTCCAATACTTCGCCCATTTGATGCGAAGAACTGACTTATTGAAAAGACCCTGATAAAGACTGAAGGCAGGATAAGGGGATGACAGAAAATGAGATAGCTGGATGGCATCACCGACTCGATGGACGTGAGTCTTAGGAAGCTCTGGAACCTGGTGTTGGACAGGAAAGCCTGGCTTGCTGCAGTCCATGGGGTCACAAAGACTTGGACATGACTGACAGACTGAACTGATGATCCAGCAATTTCACCTGTGGGAATACATTCAAGTGTAACAGAAGTACTAACTTAAAGTTATATCTGCATGCCCACTTTCTTAGAAGTACTATTTGCAATAACCAATATATGGACATAGCCTACATGTTGAATGGACAAGTGGATAAATGAATGTATTAATGGGCAAAGAAACTGTATGATCCATACATACATGTGTTACTATGTGATACACAACTTGAGTGAGTAAATCCTAAGAGCACTCATCACAAAGATAATTTTTTTCCTGTATTCTTTTTTCTTTTCTTATAGCTGTGTGAGAAGATGGGCTTCCCTGGTGCTCAAGATGGGCTTCCCTGATAGCTCAGTTGGTAAAGAATCCACTTGTAATGCAGGAGACACCAGATTGATTACTGGGTAGGGAAGACCCACTGGAGAATGGATAGCCTACCCACTCCAGTATTCTTGGGCTTCCTTTGTGTTTCTGCTGATAAAGAATTCCCCTACAATGAGGGAGACCTGTATTAGATCCCTGGGTTGGGAAGATTCCCTGGAGAAGGGAAAGGCTACCCACTGTAGTATTCTGGCCTGGAGAATTCCATGGAGTGCATAGTCCATGGGGTCACAAAGAGTTGGGCACAACTGAGTGACTTTCACTTTCATGTGAGAAGATAGATACTGGCTGAAACATTGTGGCAACTATTTCATAAAATATTTAAATCAAACCATCAAACTGTATGCCTTAAACTTATATGATAATGTATGTCAATTATTTTTCAATTAAAAACTGGAAAAATATATGAATGTGAAATTTCTATTTCCAAATATTCTCACAAGAAGAAAACAGAAACCCTTACCAAATTATATAAAAATGTAAAGAAGGGAAGTCTTTTAAAAATATCACCAAGGGATAAATATTATTAAGCTTAAATTGTCTCTATAGAATCTCCCTTATTTTTATTTTTCCCCTTGAGTTGCATACCTACACACAGTGAAGGGCAATGAGCCCTGCCTGTGAGTTGAGAGGCAAATCTCAATAACCCTCTCATGGTCCTGAATGTCTTCTGAACAGATTCACTGATATTCTTGAACATTTGTTTGTTACATATGTTTAAGGATGTGCGTATAGGACAGCCATGAAGGATAGAAAGGTTATTTCTCTCCAGGACAAAGAACAGGTGTTTTATTCCTCTCCAGAATAAAAAAGAAAATGTCTTTATCTGGAGAAAAGGTTGGACACATTTCTTAGCAGCCACATGTGAAAGACTGAAATTTCCTCATCAATCATGCACATATGTTGACTGTGCAGAATCTGAGCTGCTCTCCATTGTCTAGTGGGACTTGGTGATGAGAGAAGCTACTGAGAACATAAAACATATGCTCCTTGCTGTGCCATGAATGAGAAAGTCCATTGTCTCTGACCCAGAAAGTCTTGTGTCTTCTGCCACCATGTACGGAACTGTGATAAACTAACTTGTTAGCTTGCAAGTGGGATAAAATCTTTGCCCCTTTTCAGCTCTTAAAACCATGGCTCTATTAGTCCTTACATGATTAAGTTAATGCCAGAATCGAGGCAATCAGTGTCATCTAAGAAGATTGAACTTACTGCCTCAGATCTTCACTCATTTTATATTTTTTAATTGAATCTACTCTCTCAATCAAATTGAAATTCCTTCTACTATTTCAGACAAAAATATATCATAAATGTCAGATAATCTTATATTTGCATTTTAAATAAAAAATACTTCCATAATGAACAGCTCTGTCCATCATGCAAGGCTGATAAATGAGTGTGCACATTTGACTGTGTGATTTGACTTCAACTTTACAAAGGAATACTGCTTTTGAAGTGAGTGGATGTTTTGTTGTTGAGTTTTTAAAAATTGTATTGGAATATAGTTGATTTACAATGATGTCTAGTTTCTGCTGTACAACAAAGTGAGATACATTTACATATATCTACTCTTTTTAGATTCTTTTTCCATGTAGATCATTACAGACTCTTGAGTAAGAGTTTCCTGTGTTATATGGTAGGTCCTTATTAGTTACTTGTTTATATATATATATATGAAATTGAGTGTTTTTTTTTTAATTGAGTGGTTTTAACTGCCATAATGTTGCCTCTGCCTAATACTTCTGAGGAGGTTCAAGACAAACCTCCCCAAATGTGCCACTGCGTGGCATGTGAAGTATTTTGAGCTAAAGACAATCAATGCTCAAAAAATTCATAAGAGCTTTTTATATCTCATTTAACTACCTAATGAAATGTATATCAAAGTGTACTTAGAGAAAGAGCTACTTTTTTGAAAAGTACAAAGGTAACTTTTATCTGACTGACCTACCTGCTAATTACCAAATGTCTGCTTTTCTGATTGTCCTATGAATTAGCTTCCTTCCTTTTGAAAAGCCCCAGGCCACTGGCCCACTCATTAGCTCTGAATGGCATAGAGGCTTCAACCACACAAATGACTTTTGGGGAATCTTTGGGATTCCCAAATGTACATAGTTGAGTTTGTCTTTCTTTTATTCATCTGCCTTATGTCAATTTAATTAGAATAGCCAAAGAGCCTAGGAGGTTAGAGGAAGAAAAAGAAAATTACGCCTGAACACTTCCTTTCAATTTGCCCATTGTGTAAAGGATGCAATCTGAAGGAGACTATAGGTTTAAAAGTTTTTGCCCAGCAGAAGTTGCTTAACAGCTTAACTTTACATAAAGATAGTTAAAGTGTTAGTCACTTAGTTATGTCTGACTCTTTGCAACCCCTGGACTGTAGCCAACCAGGCTTCCCTGTCCATGAGATTTTCCAGGCAAGAATACTGGAGTATGTTGCCATTCTCTTCTCCAGGGAATCCTCCCAACTCAGGGGTAGAACCCAGGTCTCCTGCACTGCAGGTGGATTCTTTACCATGTGAGCCCCCAGGCAATTATCACTGTTTATAATCTGATTCTCAGCTGACTTTGATTGCACAAATAAAACAATTTCAATCTCTTAAGAATTAGTTTACATTAATAAGTCTCATAACTGATATTAAACAGTGTATCAGTTATTGAATTGTAATGAGCAATGCAAAGTCCTTGAGGATAACCAGCATATTTCTTCATTATAGGAAACAAATTTTAAGACACATTTTAATCACAAGTTTGTTTGAAAAGGATGACATATAGTATATAACGACATCTGGTTGTCAGAAGTACTGAAAGCCTCCATCTAAACATGAGAATATATGCCTGCTAAACAGACTTCCCTGGTAAAAAATCTGCCTGCAATAAGGGAGACCTGGGTTCAGTCCCTGGGTCAGGAAATCCTCTGGAAAAAGGAATGGCTACTCACTTCAGTATTCTTGCCTGGAGAATCCCATGGATAGATAAGCCTGGTGTACTACAGTCCATGAGGTGGCCAAGAGTCAAATGCCACTGAGTGACTAACACAAACAGACTTCATAGTAAAATAAAATAGTGAGTCTGTACATCCCCTTGGATTTGCTAACTGGGGAAGGCCAGTTTCCCTTTCAGAGAAGGCAATGGCACCCCACTCCAGTACTCTTGCCTGGAAAATCCCATGGACGGAAGAGCCTGGTAAGCTGCAGTCCATGGGGTCGCTAGAAGTCCGACACGCTGAGTGACTTCACTTTCACTTTTCACTTTCATGCATTGGAGAAGGAAATGGCAACCCACTCCAGTGTTCTTGCCTGGAGAATCCCAGGGACAGGGGAGCCTGGTGGGCTGTCGTCTCTGGGGTCGCACAGAGTCGGACACGACTGAAGCGACTTAGCAGCAGCAGCAGTTTCCCCTTCATATCTCAGTGCTGAATTTTAGTAAGTATTTAGATATTCTATACTAATTATTAATAACTCTCTCTTCTGTCAAATTGTGTTTAAGTACAGGAATATTTCTACCAGAATTTTGCACAGTCCTTAGAATGCAATTCACTAAAACTTCTAGAATAACTTTGGATATCTCTTCATCTCCTGGCTCCCAAAGAATATCCATGGAAGTTATATAAACTGTATAAAGTACTCCTTTTCAAAAGACATTTTAATTTTTGGGGGGTCTCCTTAATTTCCATCATTACAAATAAAAATATACAATAGGCCATTCCTTAGAAGTTTATATCTCAAGCTTTGGCTATCTTGTGATAGATACTTTTAGTTTATTTATACTAACCTAGCACTAGAGTTTTCATTAGGCTGAAATGTGGGCAGAACTTGTTTGCCGCTTCCTAGAAAGATGTGAGGAGGAAGAATCCTATTGATTTTATTTCTAGCTCTTGGCTTCGAGCTAAAAGAGCAAAAAAGGCCTCCCAAGAGCCTTAGCTACTGTGAGGGAGTGGTTTTATAAATAATTGAGTTACCTACCCTGGAAGAAAATTCTTTCTTTCCTTATATTTTGTGATTTTTCACTGAAATTTTCTTTTGACATTCTGTTTATTCTAAATAAGGATTCTGAAAAAGTGAGTTAACTATACCAGTTAATCCACAACAAGCAGAAATATTAATTTATACCTCATGTTATATCGGGACAAATGTCTAATGAATACATTCTCATTTTTTAACCTGGTTATATGATGGAATATTATGCAATTTCTAGTGGAAAATAGAATATGCTATCCCTTTGGCATGGGAACTATTTAAAGGTAAAAGCATTTAAAATGAAGCAAACACAGTAATTTTCCTACATGCTAACACACAAATTGCAAACTTTCAAAGATGGAAACATTATAAACCTATTACAGCACAGTGCTACATAGCCTATTGTGTTAGTTTGGTGCCTAAGCTAATTTTGTTGGACTTATGAACAAATTGGTCTTATGAATGCACTCTTGGAATGGAATTTGTTTATATGTAGGGAGAAGGCAATGGCACCCCACTCCAATACTGTTGCCTGGAAAATCCCATGGATGGAGGAGCCTGGTGGGCTGCAGTCCATGGGGGTCGCTAAGAGTCACACACGACTGAGCGACTTCACTTTCACTTTCCACTTTCATGCACTGGAGAAGGAAATGGCAACCCACTTCAGTGTTCTTGCCTGGAGAATCCCATGGATGGAGAAGCCTGGTGGGCTGTAGTCCATGGGGTCGCACAGAGTCGGACACAACTGAAGCGACTTAGCAGCAGCAGCAGTAGCAGGGGACTTAAAAAAAAAAAGTGAGACTGTTAACCTCTCAGTCATGTCTGACTCTTTGCCACCCCGTGGACTGTAGCCTGCGAGGCGCCTATGTCCATGGGATTCTCCAGGCAAGAATACTGGAGTGAGAAGCTACTCCCTTCTCCAGGGAATCTTCCTGACCCAGGGATCAAACGTGGATCCATGTTGCAATCAGATTTTACCAACTGAACCACTAAATAACAAAAGCTTTCTGTCTTTCCACTATTTGCCTAAAATAAGGACATAAATGTACAAATGTGGCCCTCCTCCTCTCTCTATGTGGAAGACAAAAGATACTCATTGGAAACAACTGTAAACCTTTATTGCTCAGAGACATCATCAGGAGGGTCAACATGGAAAATCTTGCTAAACCACCTTTTATCTGGCATTTGTTTCCCCATATTTTTACTTTCCACAGTATTCCACTCCAAGACTCTCAAGGTCAATTTCCTTTGCCTTGTTAGTTCTCTAAAAATGCATTGTTATTTATTATGGTGCTATATAAGTTCAGATTCACATCATTGTTAGATATATACCTGATGCCCATATTAGAAACTTGTGTTTGTTAATCTTTCTGTCTCTTGTTAGTCTAATATACAGGGCCTGGCCAAAGAGCCAATGAGGGTGGAGGGAAAAGTCATTTTTTTTCTCCCCTATAAAAGCAATTGTGGATTTCTGACACATTGACTCATTTTTACCTTCACCGTCAGAAAAAATAAATATTAGGTGCTCTTAAAATCTTGATTAATATTAAGTATCTTTTATATAAGATTACAATGATATTTTAAAATTCTCATATTGACAAGGAAGGAAATTATTTAAAGAATTTTTGCCAGCTAATGAAGGAAATAATTATAAATCCATTTTCTAAAAGTGTTTTTAAATTAAATAATAAACTATTAATTTTTATTAGTAAGTCATTTTTCCCTCTGAGGAACTTAAACATACTGCCCATACATTTAACATGTATGAATGTCAAAGCTTAATTAGAAATCTCAAAGACAGAAATACCAGCTATTACCTAAGGCTGAAAAGAAAGAATAGCAATATTTAAAGACTGTGAATTAAAAAGTAGATAAAGTCAGGACTAGAAAAAACAAGGGAAAACAATTTTTCATTAATTATAAATTCCACTTTTTTCTGATGAATGAATTCAAGCAACTTCAATAAATTCAGGGTCCTCCTTTCTGTGATGCCTCTAAATTGCCTCCTGCAAGTCAGACTGCATTTGTTAGACATCCCCCTTACTGATGTATACTCCTGAAACACAGGCACAGCCATCCTTTCACTTAACATGAATTCATTTATAAAATTCCTGTTTTTTTTGCCTGGCCTCTCTTGGCGGCATCTTATTTATTTTCAAACACCAGGATCTGGAATAATTGATCTGTGTGTGTGTGTGTGTGTGTGTGTGTGTGTGTGTGGTGTGTGTGTGTGTGTGTGAAGTCACTTCAATCGTGTCAACTCCATGCGACTCTATGGTTCCACCAGGTTCCTTTGTCCATGGGATTTCCCAGGCAAGAATACTGAAGTGGGTTGCCATTTCCTTCTACAGGGGATCTTCCTGATCCAGAGATCAAACCTTCATCTCTTAAGTCTCCTACATTGACAGGCAGGTTCTTTACCACTAGCGCCACCTAGGAAGCAATTAATCTAGTATCTTTTAAATAAATATATGTTTAATGAATGAATGCACTAAAGAGATATTACCAGGGAGAAATTTAGGTAAAAACTGACTTTTGTTTTAGTCGTTCTCAATTCTACTTTTAACAAGCATAAATTATGAGATCTTGAATAAGAATAAACATATCTTTTAGTTTCTTATTTGTAGATTACAATAATTGAACTTGTTATAGCACAAACACACACACACACAAACACATACTATTGAATGCATATCCAAGTTCATCTTTCTTTATGCTTTTTAGTAAAATCCTAGATTTGAATGGGTAGTCACTCCATTCCTGAGCCCAATTATTTAGTAAGTGGAAACTCTCCTTTGACCCTGGAACTTTATTTTTCTTTGGTCTGTTACAAAGTTTCTCAAATTTAGATCTCCAAGAAACAGCTTAGAAATTATGGAAGCTCCATAAAGAGAAGAGAAAGAAAGTGTATTTAAGGAAATGATGAGAGGGCATTCGCTAGATCTGGAAAATAAACATCTAGATGCATGATACCCATAGAATTTCAAGCCGATGGAACATAAGAGGTGATCATCAAGACACATTATAGCAACTTATCAAAAATCAATGACAGAGAGAGAATTTTGAAAACAGAAAGAGAAAAGAAACTCATCATATACAGAGGAACCCCCATCAGATAATCAGTAGATTTCCCATCAGAAACCTTGCAGACTGGGAGACAGTGAGATGATTTATTCAAAGAGCTAAAAGGAGGAAACAAAAAAGAGCCCTGCCAATCAAAACTGGCACAACACAGTGAACCAACTATGCATTAATTTAAAATAATAATTTTTTTAATGGGGGGAAAAAGAACTTGAGAAAATAATAACAAATCCTATTTGTTATTTTCTCATTTTAATAAACCATAACACAGTACTCATATGTTGAAATGCCATGTATATCTACTGCACATTTTCCACTGCTACTGATAATTTTTTATACTAAAATTTATCTGAGGCAAATCTGACTTAGTAATGGTCATCTTAACTCCTGTCTTTTTAATCTCCAGTCAGATTTTTATAATAACAAATTATCACCATCCCTGAAAATTTAAGATTATTCTCTCACTTCCTAACACAATTATAAAATACTCAGTTTCAAAGAAGAAAAAAAAATCTACACTTATCCAAGATTTGGACTCTCTTCATACTTTTTAATTCCCTTAATAATCTCTCATCATTCAATTTACACAGCTCTATTTTTCCCTAATTTTCTAATTTTTACAAACAATGTCTTCTGGAGTATATTTCTTTTAGAGAATATAACATGTTAACCAATATTGTCATGATACTGTCTTATTTTCTGCTTTATGAGATGTCCTATCATATCATCAATTAAACTGGACTCAGTGACAACCTTCATTATGAAGTATTCACATAGGGATCTTTATTCTTGGAATCCTGAATAACATTTTCCTTCAACATCATGCATTTGAGCATATAAACTGTCTTAGATTGTATAGCTAAGTATGTGTATCCAATGCTATTAGGGGTCCAAAGCTCAAAGTCTCGGTAAGAGATAGAACCAGGACACAAATTAACTCCCCAAGATCCACGAGGGCAGGGGCATAATTTACACCTCATAGTTCCTCTCAGAATATCCAGTATTCTGCAGAGCACACATTTTATGCTGTTTTTCTTTCTTTAAAATGGTGGGATGTTTTGGACACATGAAATTTAAAGATTATAGGGAGGATAAAGCCTGTCTACTCTGTCTCATTTAAGCTGTAACCACTCACTGCCTGTCTGTTATATCTGATGGCATGAATCATATCTCCTCCTCAAGGACTACAAGCAGGGAGTGTTTCAGTTTGTAACCTAATACGACTGCACTGAAATGTGGTCTTATTAGAGCTAATGTCAATGGACCTGTCAGATTCAACATGAGTTCCTGTCATTGTCTTCAGAGGAATGAGGTATTACTTTGATTGATCCGCAGAGTTGCCAGTTGCTTGACATCATTCAGCTTTTCTTTGGGCTTTGAATGAATTCATGGCTATCAATCAACATGTATACATATATATGGGAAACTCATCTGGGAATTCTCTTGGCATTAATATGCCAAATCTTTGTGATTTAAGCCAAATGCGTTGGATAAGCGTACATTGTTGGATCCTATAGACAAGGAATATTTGTACTGCAAGTTACATTTCAAAGCCAAAGTAACTAGTTCATGCTTTAGGCAACCAAATATAAAATGGTATTTCTATAACTTAGCTTCCAAAATCGGAGAAGGCAACGGCACCCCACTCCAGTACTCTTGTCTGGCGAATCCCATGGATGAAGGAGCTGCAGTCCATGCAGTCGCTAAGTGTTGGGCACGACTGAGCGATTTCACTTTCACTTTTCACTTTCATGCATTGGAGAAGGAAATGGCAACCCACTCCAGTGTTCTTGCCTGGAGAATCTCAGGGACAGAGGTGCCTAGTGGGCTGTCATCTATGGGGTTGCACAGAGTTGGACACGACTGAAGCGAGTTAGCAGCTTAGCAGCAACTTCCAAAATTGTGATTTTTACTTCCTAAATTAATAAAATATCAAGTATAAAAATGATTGTAAAATTATGAGGTAGTTTACCGAAAACTCAAATTTTAATGTTAGTGATTCTATGGAAAACAATGGCTTAAGGATAGCTTGAAATTTGTCATTCAAATGTATGCATTTTTGTCAATAAATGATGTTTCTAGGAACTTTTTCAAAATATTATTAAGAGATGACACTAAATCCCTGAATGGCTGATGCTATAGTTTGAATATTTTTGGCTCAGATTTACCTCCCCCAATTCATACCTTGAAATCCTAATACCTACAGGGAATATATTAAGAGATGGGCTCTTTTAGAGGATACTAGGTCATGAGGGTTGAGTTCTCTCTCTAATCATGATTAGAATGATTGCTTTTCTTAAAAAACAACAACAACAGTACAGGTATCCTTCACTCCTTCCGCCAAGTGAGGACAGAGTGAGAAACAGCAATATTTAGAAGTGGGTTCCCCCACCCAGATACCCACTCTGCTTGGCACCAGCCTTCATGGTCTATCCAGCCTATGGTATTTCTGTTATGGCAGCCTGTATGGATTAAGACAAATGATTAGGGGTGGTTTGATAATAAGCTTTGAGGATGGAAGTCATGGAAGTTTGAATAATATTCATCCTCACTTATCTTGGGTCTTTTGTGAGTCTACATGTGACTACATGCCTATGTTAAAAAAAAAAAAAAAAAACTACTAGTACCTTTGAGTCTACTCTTTAATCCTACAGTATCTTCATCATTTTCATCATCAAATCCTAACCACGTCCTCATAGAATTTAGCAGCTGACACAACTTTTGTTATAATACAAGTGACATTAACCAGGTCACCCTGCTTGGGATGGGGCAGGTCATTCTGTAGGCCAGATATATTTTATTGCTGGACTGGGAGGTATTCATTCTGTCTCTTGGAAGGCCTGAGAATCTGACTCTAGCTCTTGGATAAGGTAAATGTAAGTGGATTAATTAACACAACTTAATGTTTTCTGATGTACTATTTAAGAGTCAAAACTCCCCTTGTGAAAACCAAATTCAGTTTATTTGTGAGTGGTTTTCACCTGACAGACAAGAGAGCTATACAACTCAGTTGTTAGAAATTTTCATCAGAAGTCTTCTGAAACTAAGGTTCATCACACTCATCTTGGCAGTTTGTGTCAAAGCCAAAGTATGTCCTTGAATGAGAAAGAAGACTCTAGGGTGGTTTGGTCCTAAATATCCCTCAGAATTATGATGCTTACCTACACTCTTTTTCTCTTATTCTATCATATTCTTTTTTCATTTAATTTAATTTAAATTAATTTATTTTTCATTCAAGTATAGTTTATTTACAATGTCGTGTTAGTTTCACGTGTACAGCAAAGTGATTCAGTTATATATACATATATATCTATTTTTCCATACTCTTTTCCCTTATAGTTTATTAAAAATATTAAATATAGTTACCTGTGTTATACAGTAGATCCTTGGTGGTCATCTATTTTATCTGTAACAGTGTGCATATGTAAATCCCAAATTCCTAATTCATCCCTCTTCTCCATTCTTTCTGGGCTTCCCAGGTGGTTCATTGGTAAGGAATCTACCTGCCAATGCAGGATATGAGTTCAATCCCTGGGTTAGGAAGATCTCCTGGAGGAGGAAATAGCAACCTACTCCAGTATTCTTCCTTGGAAAATTCCCATGGATGGAGGAGCTGGCAGGCTATACAGTTCATAGGGTCACAAAGAGTCAGACACAACTGAGTGACTAACACACACATACATACGTTGCCATTGATATCTATATTTTTGTTTAGAGAGTAGATGTAGAATTAATCGTGGAATTTATCAGATATCTAAGACTTTAAGGGAAAGTTTCCTGAGCAATAACTCATTTTAAGAAAAAGAGAAACATGCATATAAACTTTTTCAATAACATTAGTTTGATAATCGAGCTTCCCTGCTGGCTCAGGCAATAAAGAGTCTGCCCGTAATGCTGGGGACCTGGGTTCAATTAGGTCAGGATGATCTCCTAGAGAAGTTAATGGCTACCCACACCAATATTCTTACCTAGAGAATGCCATGGACAGAGGAGCCTGGCAGTTTAGAGTTTGTGGGGTCACAAAGAGTCAAGACACAACTGAGCGACAAACTCTTTCACTTTCTTTTAGCTTGATAACTAGGCTTGGTGGACTTTTATCAGGCATGGTGGGGGAATTATGGTTTAGGAGTTCTATAAAAACAAACAAAAAAATTGAAAAGATTGGTTCAGAAACTTAAGATCAAAATGTAGGATTGCTTTGAGAACAAAATCATAGAAAAACATCTTGGAATGGCCAAAGTGTTCATTTGGGTTTTTCTATAAGATGTTATGTTATTTTTGGCCAATATGGAAACCAATATGTTTTTCTATAAGCTTGTTCTCAAAGTACTCTTCAATTTCAATCTTAATATTTTGAATGATCTCCTTGGCCAATCCAATAGATAAAGGGAAATGGCATTACCTCTTCTTAAGAACAAGAAGCACAAATGGCTTTTGCTCACTGTTGCTCCAAGGAACTGAATCCAGATGGTAAATCTATTCTGGTTTTCATCAGGGCTAGTTTCATACTTTGAGCTAGTGTTTGCAAAGTCTGTGAGAGTGGTCAGCTAGGGCTCCAAGAACAATAGCACTTAGTGCCACAAGTTTCAACATCATGAAGGACAGAAATTTGGGGAGTAAAATTCAGGCAATAGTGTCCATGGCACATAGATCTGGCTTTGAAATGTGTACAACAGAACTTTTAGCAGGGGGTGATCTGCATACAGTAGAAATGAATTTAAAGGTAGATAATAATTCCAAAGAATAAATTAAGCAAGAAAAAGCAAAATGCTTTCTTTACTGTTTAATGTTACATTTTTATAGATCTAGGCTATTGTATTACAGTAATTACACAAATTAATCTGAAAGGGGAGCATTACTACCCCAAACTGTATATTATTCTTCAGTTCCCATTATATTTCATAATATAGCTATTTATGGTATAATTATTAAAACTTTAAACACATTAAATCATTCAAATATACAAACACAAACATTAAATAATTTCTTTATATTTAAAATGTACAACCCTGGAGAAGGAAATGATAACCCACTCCAATGTTCTTACCTGGAAAACTTCCTGGACAGAGGACCCTGGCCGGATACAGTCCATGTAGTTGCAAGAGTCAGACACGACTGAGCATGCTCACAAGAGTCAGACACGACTGAGCATGCTCACACTCAAAATGTCAAAATATGATTTTAAAGTCCTAGAATTTTGAATAACATCAAATTATTCATTTAATAATTCAAAAACTCATTCATTTTTTCAAGCATCTCTTGTAAGGTTATGAGTGTTTTTGACATGTTAATATTCAATATGATACAGGTTATAGTAAAAGACTAGATACGCGAAAGCAAAAGTGAAAGTCACTCAGTTGTTTCCAACTCTTCGCGACCCCATAGACTAAAACAGTCCAAGGAATTCTCCAGGCCAGAATACTGGAGTGGGTAGACTTTCACTTTCTCCAATGTGTGAAATGATGTATAACTGAAATCTGAAGTATTGCTAGTAATCCAGATGAACGTAAATGTTTTGATTAGTGGTATGACTCAGGTACTATTTGTAATATGATTCTCATCAAAGAGATGATTTCTTGGCTAATAATGAGAGTATTCAAATATACTTATTTCCTGACATGGTGACATTCTTGGAATATACCTTTTTTTTTTTTTTTTTTCTATTTGATGTTTTTTGTTTTTCTTTATAAGCTTCAGTTCCTATCTGTGCCCTGTTCACTTTCATGATGCCAAGTGTTTATCCTGCCTGCATACAGAATCAGTGCCATTGAACTGTCAAAGTATTTAAAACCTATGTTTTAAGCAAGAAATTGCTACTCAAAATCTATAATCAGTTCAGTTCAGTTCAGTTCAGTCGCTTAGTCATGTCTGACTCTTTGCAACCCCATGAATCGCAGCATGCCAGGCCTCCCTATCCATCACCAATTCCCGGAGTTCACTGAGACTCACATCCATCGAATCAGTGATGCCATCCAGCCATCTCATCCTCTGTCGTCCCCTTCTCCTCCTGCCCCCAATCCCTCTCAGCATCAGAGTCTTTTCCAATGAGTCAACTCTTCGCATGAGATGGCCAAAAGTTCTGGAGTTTCAGCTTTAGCATCATTCCTTCCGAAGAAATCGCAGGGCTGATCTCCTTCAGAATGGACTGTTTGGATCTCCTTGCAGTCCAAGGGACTCTCAAGAGTCTTCTCCAACATCACAGTTCAAAAGCATCAATTCTTTGGCGCTCAGCCTTCTTCACAGTCCAACTCTCACATCCATACATGACCACAGGAAAAACCATAGCCTTGACTAGATAATGTCTCTGCTTTTGAATATGCTATCTAGGTTGGTCATAACTTTTCTTCCAAGGAGTAAGCGTCTTTTAATTTCATCTGCAGTGACTTTGGAGCCCCCCCCCCAAAAAAAAAGTCTGACACTATTTCCACTGTTTCCCCATCTATTTCCCATGAAGTGATCGGACCAGATGCCATGATCTTCGTTTTCTGAATGTTGAGTTTTAAGCCAACTTTTTCTCTCCCCTCTTTCACCTTCATCAAGAGGCTTTTTAGTTCCTCTTCACTTTCTGCCATAAGGGTAGTGTCATCTGCATATCTGAGGTTATTAATATTTCTCCCGGAAATCTTGATTCCAGCTTGTGTTTCTTCCAGCCCAGCATTTCTCATGATGTACTCTGCATATAAGTTAAATAAGCAGGGTGACAATATACAGCCTTGATGTACTCCTTTTCCTATTTGGAACCGTTCTGTTGTTCATATCATAAAAGTCACTCAGTAACATATATGGTTGAATAGATTATTAAATTTAAGATCAATATATGTAAACTTTTTTTTCAAAATTATTTGTTGGAGCCTTCATCCATTCATATTAACAGAGGGAACATTGTTCTCTTCTCTTCTCTCTCACCTGTCCTCTCTCTTAGGTCCCCACATTTTAACTATTCAGGAAACCAATATATTTGGCTTCCCTGGTGGCTCAGAAGGCAAAGAATCTGCCTGCAATGTGGGAACACCTGGATTTGATCTGGGTCAGGAAGATCCACTGGAGAAGGGAGTGGCAACCCACTCCACATTTTAATTGTTCATGAATCAGATATATTTACTCAATACCAAAAGATCATTGTTATGGTCAAATGTCAGATAAAAGAAAAATTAAGTATGCTATTAATGTACTTGCAAACCACAATACATTCATTGAATGATATAGCTCTCTTGGAAATGAGGACCAAATGTCTTTACTTAATTTATGTGAAATATGTAAAGGTTAATATGTTAAAGTTGAAATCATTCTCTTTGCTGTGTACTAGTATGGATGCTGATTACAAGCAATTGTATTTGCATGCTGAGATGGAAAGGCTACTGAGAGAGAAATATTTAGAGACTATCTGAACTGCAAACAAACTTAGTTTTCCTGTAAAATGTGAAAGTTTTTTCCCAAATTCTTACATAGGTCAATGGCCAGCCTAATTCGTCAGAAATCTTCTGAGAAAAATTTTTGAAGTAATTGTTACTCCCCTATATATTTTTTGTTCTAATGTTTACATGTAGTAAAATACAAATCTAATGCCTGCTTACTCTAATAGACAATATTACGTGTCTATATAATTTATTTAATAATTTGTTTATTGAGTGTTTGATTATGAAAATTTCAAACACACAGCAAAGATAAATGGCAGAAACCAACACAAGATTGTTATAAAATTATCCTCCAATTAAAAAAAAAAAAACTTCACTAAGTTCCCAAACAGATATTGGATTAGAGTCAAAGTGGAAATACTAATTTAAAGAAATGTAATCTAAATATTGGGCTTCCCAGAAAGCACAGTGGTAAAGAACCCACCTGCCAAGCAGATTTGATCCTTGTGTTGGGAAGATCCCATGGAGAAGGAAATGGCATGCCATTCCCATATTCTTGCTTGGAAAATTCATGAACAAAGAAGCCTGGTGTGCTACAGTGCACAGACCCTGATGCTGGGAGTTGCAAAAAGTTGAATATGAATTAGCAATGAAACAACAACAATCTAAGTATGCAAAATAGGATCACTCCAGAGGAAAATTACATGCAAACCACTTAAGGTTTAAGAGATGATGTTTCTGCCATTCTGAAAAATAAGCGTACAAAGTTTTATGAACACATGAAGTTCATCAAAAAATGCATGAACTGTCTTTGGATTCATTTGTTGTTAGTTGAGATCCGGGGAATTGTCAGCTACCTTCCCAGGGCACATGTTACAGAGACAGTCCCTGCACTGGTATAAGCTTGAAATGTGTGAGAGTGGGGTAAGCAGTGTATAGAACTGCCTCACCATCCTGTGAAGGGTTTATTCCAAAAGGTTATCTCTGAAGACATAAGCAGAGATACTTTAAGTAACAATCCATATACTGATATGGGAGACTTTATACTCTTTCACTTCATCTTCAAAGGCAAGATAAAACAAATGTATGAACTAGGGACTACAAATGCAAAGCTGAGGAATCCAAACATTCGGTTGGATAGTGTCTACTAGCTTGGTGAAAAAGAGTAGAATAGGAATAATGGAGAATCTTTGAAATACTAGGCATAAAATGAAGAACTGTTTTCAGTGAGATTCAAAAATATGGGTTTGAACTGACATAGTGGAGCAAGTAGTGTATGTGTTTAGTCGTGTTCAACGCTTTCCAATCTCTTGCACTGAGGTCCACCAGTCTCCTCTGTTCATGGAATTTACCAGGCAAGAACACTGAAGTGGGTTGCCATTTCATCCTCCAAGGGGTCTGCCTGACCCAGGGATTGAACCTGCATCTCTTGCACCTGCTGCATTGGCAGGTGGATTCTTTACTACTGTACCCTCTGGGAAGCCCATTTCTGGAACAAGGAGTGTGCCAAATTCAACATCATTTCTGAGCCTTGCGAAAGAAAAATAAAGCCATTTCCAAGGCTCTTGATGAAACGTGCCTTGAGGGAAGTGGCAAATGTCGATTTCCATTAAAGTAAGGAGTCTGTGCTATGTGCTGGTTAAATAAATAGACATTGGAGTCAGATAGAACTGACTAGAATGTTTGGTCCCAACAATTAATAATTGCCTCAATCTTTCTAAGTCAGTCAAACCAGTTAATTCTAAAGGAAATCAACCCTGAATATTCACTGGAAGGACTGATGCAGAAGCTGAAGCTCCAATACTTTGGCCACCTGCTGTGAAGAGCTGACTCATTGGAAAAGACCCTGACGCTGGGAAATATTGAAGGCAGGAGGATAATGGGATGATAGAGGATGAGATGTTTGGATGGCATCACCGACTTAATGGACATGAGTTTGAGCAAGCTCTGGAAGATGGTGAAGGACAGGGAAGCATGGATGTTGCGGTCATGGGGCCACAAAGAGTTGGACATGACTGAGCAGCTGAACAACAAAAATCTTTCTAGAAAACAGTTTTAAAATCTATGTATTGAGAATAGTAGTAGTTGCTTATGAAGACACGTGTTTGTTAAATATTCAACTTGTAAAACATTAGTACAGGGATTTGCAAAGAACTAGTACACTCTCCAGGCAAGAGTACTGGAGTGGGTTGCCATTGCCTTCCCCTGGAGCAGGCAATGGCAACCCACTCCAGTATTCTTGCCTGGAGAATCCCATGGAGGGAGGAGCCTGGTAGACTACAGTCCATGGGGTCACAAAGAGTTGGACACGACTGAGCGACTTCACTCACTCACTCAGTACACAATTTGAGAAATGAAAATTAAGATTATTAGAAGAGTAAATAGAATATGCCCCAGTGTGGACTCTGTAAAAAGTATGAATTCATGAATGAGGAGTTGAATGTTGGGTTAAGGCAGAGGGAGTTAGAGCATTATGAAGCCAAAAAGTTTAACAGTGAAGAGAAGAGCAGAATCAGGAGGGTTATAGCATCATGGTTGCCAAGATAATGGGACTATGTTCTATTCTGTCTGTTTTTTTGTCATTATTTTTTCCCAAATGAATTCATATCTGAGGTTTTTTGACTTTTGAGTCTGGGAGAATCCTAATCTAGAAGCCAGGCTAGTCACTGAATGTATCATTTTCTAGGACACATAAATACATTGAAATATGCAGATTTTGAAGGATGGTGAAAGTTAGTTGAACTAGAAGTGGTTTGCTTGGTATGAAAAGGTATTCCTTTCCAGAGGAGCAAGGGCAGGCCACAATTTTCTAGCAAGTCAGTGAAAGTATGAGCAGAGATATGTGCATAATGGAAAAAGTCAATGTAAAAATCATCTATTTGCACACTTCCATTTTCTCTATCAATTTGTTTTGCTTCAACTAGCTTGTCCATTGCTTCCACATTCTAGGGGATTTCCTGGTGAGTCAGATGGTAAAGCATTTTCCTCCAATGCAGGAGACCTGGACTGGATCGCTGGGTCAGGAAGATCCCTTGGGGAAGAAAATGGCTATACACTCCAGTATTCTTGCTTGGAAAATTCCAAGGCTAGGGGAGCCTGGTGGGCTATAATTCTTATGATCCCAAAGAGTTGAATAGGACTGAACCACCAAAACTTTCACTTTCCACAATCTAATCCACAAACCAAGCAAGCAAAGTAAATGATTCTCATGGTTTGGATTGTTTAATGCTCTCAGTATAGCTGGAACATCCAAACAGTTGCTTTTTCTTGGCTGGATCATTAAAGGCTCTCTAATCATTACATGTTAAGACAATAAAATCCTTAGAAAGCAGCTTTTTAAAAAAAATTTTAAACCATACTGTGGTTTCTGATTCCTGACTCCTCCCTCATGAATTCATAAATTTTACTTGGTCCACATTGGGGTGTATTCTATTTACTCTTTTGATAATCTTAATTTTTATTTCTCAAATTGTGTACTAGTTCTTTGCAAATCCTTGTACTAATGCTTTACAAGTTGAATATTTAACAAACACATATCTTCTTTCTGATAGACAATTTCATCAACATTCACTTTAATGTTGTTGGCATTACTAGAATCTAGACACCAGTGATGTTCATATACAGGTTATTCTGTATAAAGAATTTCTGTATTATTGCATTTTTATAAAAATTTTGTCAGAATTTAACAGCACTTAATGTGGTGTCCTTATTGGAGAAGGAAATGGCAATCCACTCTAGTGTTCTTGCCTGGAGAATCCCAGGGATGGGGGAGCCTGGTGGGCTGCCGTCTATGGGGTCGAACAGAGTCAGACACAACTGAAGCAACTTAGCAGCAGCAGCAATGTGGTGTCCTTAGGAATGATGTTGATCTGGGAAACAATGGCTGTCTTGGTGACCCTGAATGGATGTGCCATATTATCAGTCACCCAGTACTCCATTGTGGGAGGAAAGTTTAACTTGAGATGGATGTATTATTTTAACTGTAGTTTAGAGAGAGACACTATAGATCACTGGTTATTTCTTTTACATAAAAATCAGCATAAAAACATTCACTGATACATGTGAAGTGTCCCATTTAACTATCACTGTAATAGGAAATCTTACAAAAATACAGGTTGAATGAAGATATACTTAATATTCTATTAGACATATAAGACTAGTGGTACTGGTATCCACACACTTGTATATAATAACCTGTATACTATAGGCTTTAAAATATGTATGACTATATCTATTTCTCTTACTATGTCTATCTACCATTTACCTAATACTCAAATTTGAATCTATGTGCCATGTATTTGGCAGACATTTAATATAAAACCGAACCATGGTGCAGATTTGGCTATGCACATCTATTAATACTTTATTTTCATTTTTCCAACAATTTTGCATAATTTCATCATTGACAAGTCCTTCCCAGCTGGTGCTAGTGCTAAAGAACCCAGTGCAGGAGACAGGCAAGAGAGACATGGTTTCAGTCCCTGGGTTGGGAAGATCCCCTGGAGGAGGGTGTGGCAAGCCACTCCAGCATTCTTGCCTGGACAATCCCAAGGATAGAGGAACCGGGCAGTTTGCAGTCCATGGGCTTGCAAAGAATCGGACATAACTGAAGTGGCTTAGCCTGCACACACTCCCTCATTGACAGCTAAGTTCCAACCAGGTTGGCCTTCTTTCATAGCATCTGAAGCATAGGAGGTCATCAACAACCACTTGATGATTAATGAACATCATTGTGCTACCCCATAACACTGTTATTATTCTTGCATATTTCGAATATTGAAGTGAAGTGAAGTCGCTCAGTCATGTCCGACTCTTTGCGACCCCATCGACTGTAGTACCAGGCTTCTCAGTCTATGGGATTTTCCAGGCAAGAGTACTGGAGTGGGGTGCCATTTCCTTCTCCAGGGGATCTTCCCGACCCAGGGATTGAGCCCCGGTCTCCTGCATTGTAGGCAGACGCTTTACCGTCTGAGCCACCAGGGAAGCCTGGTGTTTTGAATATTAACAGCAATCAAATTTAAATTGCTAAATATTCCCTAGGTAAAATGTTTTAAACTATTTTTAATTAACTTTGAATTCAGAGACTAAATAGCCACAGAAACAAATAGACAAGAGCTAAAGAAGAATGCAATTTGTTCCATCATTAAACAAGAAATATTAAAAGAAAAACTGAGCATGCTGTTATTCTAATTGAATGTCTTTTCTCAGATGGAGGTTGACATGATTTTTTGCTACTCCAGGACAAAAAGATGATAATAAATCTGCATTATGAAAGTTAGCTAATCAAAATCAGAAATTACATTTAGAAGTATGAGGTGATCTAAAGAATATTCATACTTCATTTTGATGTTCCTAGTTTTGCGTTAGTTCAAACAATGACATTTTAGTGTCAATATTTTTATATTAAAGTATGTTATGATATATATCATGCTTTCTTATTCTTTTAAGTTGCATTAAAATCCAGGGTCTAAATCTACATATTATTGAGACATGGGACTTCAGTTCAGTTCAGTTCAGTCGCTCAGTCATGTCTGACTCTTTGCCAACCCTATGAACTGCAGCACAACAGGCCTCACTGTCCTTCACCAACTCCTAAAGTTTACTCAAACTCATGTCTATTGAGTCGGTGATACCATCCAACCATCTCATCCTTTGTCATCCCCTTCTCCTCCTGCCCTCAGTATTTCCCAGCATCAGGGTCTTTTCCAATGAGTCAGCTCTTTGCATCACGTGGCCAAAGTATTGGAGTTTCAGCTTCAACATCAGCCCTTCCAATGAACACCCAAGACTGACCTCCTTTAGGATGGACTGGTTGGATCTCCTTGCAGTCCAAGGGACTCTCAAGAGTCTTCTCCAACACCAAAGTGCAAAAGCATAAGTTCTTCAGTGCTTATCTTTCTTTATAGTCCAACTCTCACATCCATACCTGACTACTGGAAAAACCATAGCCTTGACTAGACGGACCTTTGTTGGCAAAGTAATGTCTCTGCTTTTTAATATGCTGTCTAGATTGGTCATAACTTTCTTTCCAAAGAGTAAGGGTCTTTCAATTTCATGGCTGCAGTGATTTTGGAGACAGGGGTCTTATTGTCCCATTATTTGAATTTGCCTCTTTGCATCAGCACTTTGGAAAAGTTACTTATTGTATTTAACCCTCCCTTTCTTTATTTTTCTTTCTTTAAATATAAAGATACCTGTAGATACCTCATGACTCTTTATGAGTATCAGTGAGATAATCCATGTAAAGTATATAAAAGAGTGCCTGAGGTACAGATATCATTCTAAAAATGTCAGTTGTTGTTACCATTAGTAAGATGCTATTATTAATAACATTAACCTATAGAATTGATACTTTTGAACTGTGGTGTTGGAGAAGACTCTTGAGAGTCCCTTGGACTGCAAGGAGATCCAACCAGTCCATTCTGAAGGAGATCAGCCCTGGGATTTCTTTGGAAGGAATGATGCTGAAGCTGAAACTCCAGTACTTTGGCCACCTCATGCGAGGAGCTGACTCATTGGAAAAGACTCTGCTGCTGGGAGGGATTGGGGGCAGGAGGAGAAGGGGACGACAGAGGATGAGATGGCTGGATGGCATCACTGACTCGATGGATGTGAGTCTGAGTGAACTCCGGGAGTTGGTGATGGACAGGGAGGCCTGGCGTGCTGCGACTCATGGGGTTGCAGAATCGGACACGACTGAGTGACTGATCTGATCTGATCTGATATCAGAGTTTTAATATTTCACTACTAAGTTTTTGTGACAATACTTTTACCTATTTACCTGCTCTCACATTTTCTAAGGTAAAGACTTCTGAACCAATAGTTTAAGAATTAATTAACAGGATAAACTCCAACAACACAAGAGATGACTCTACACATGGACATCACCAGTTGGTCAATACAGAAATCAGATTGATTATCTTCTTTGCAACCAAATGTGAAGAAGTTCTTGTTCAGCAAAAACAAGACCTGGAGCTGACTGTGGCTCAGAACATCAGCTCCTTATTGCAAAATTCTGGCTCAAATTGAAGAAAGTAGGGAAAATCACTAGGTCATTCAGGTATGACCTAAATCAAATTCCTTATGATTACACAGTAGAGATGATGAATAGTTTCAAGGGACTAGATCTGGCAGACAGAGTACCTGAAGAACTGTGGACAGAAGTTTGTAACATTGCGCAGGAGGTGGTGACCAAAACCATCCTCAAGAAAAAGAAATGCAAGAAGGCAAAGTAGTTGTCTGAAGAGGGATTAAAATTACTGAGAAAAGAAGAGAAACTATAGGCAAAGGAGAAAAGGAAAGATCTACCCATGTGAATGCAGAATACCAAAAAATAGCAAGGAGAGATAGGAAAGTTTTCCAAAGTAAGCAATGCAAAGAAATAGAGGAAAACAATAGAACGAGAAAGATAGAGGTCTCTTTGAGAAAATTAGAGATACAAATGGAATATTTCTTGCAAAGATTGGCACAATAAAGGACAGAAACAATATGGGCCTAAAGAAAGCAGAAGATATCAAGAATAGGTGGCAAATATACACGGAAGAACTGTACAAAAAAGATCTTAATTACCCTGATAACCATGATGGTATGATCAGTCATCTAGTCCCAGACATCCTGGAATATGACGTCAAGTGGGCCTTAGGAAACATCCCTATAAACAAAGTTAGTGGAGGTGATAGATTCCAGCAGAGCTATTTCAAGCCCTAAAAGATGATGTTATTAAAGTGCTTCACTCGATATACCAGCAAATTTGGGAAACTCAATAGTGGCCACAGGACTGAAAAAAATCAGTTTCCATTCCTATCCCAAAGAAGGGCATTTCAAAGCATGCTCAAACTATTGCACATTTGCAATCACTTCACATGTTAGCAAGATAATGCTCAAAATCCTTCAAGCTAGGTTTCAACAGTAAGTCAACTAAGAACTTCCTGATGTAAAACTGGAATAGAAAAGGCAGAAACCAAAGATCAAATTGCCAACATCTGTTGTCTCATTGAAAAAGCAAGAGAATTTCAGAAAAGCATCTATTTCTGCTTCATTGACTATACTAACGGCTTTGACTGTGTGGATCACAAAAAGCTTTGGAAAATAAAAGAGATAAGAATACCAGACCACCTTACCTGACACCTGAGAAACTTGTATATAGGTCAAGAAACAATAGTTAGAACCACATGTGGAACAATGGACTGCTTCTGAATTGGGAAAGAAGCACAACAATGCTGTATATTTTCACCCTAGTTAAATAACTTATATGCCTATTTAACTTATATGCAGAGTATATCATGTGAAATGCCTGGCTGGATGAAGCACAAGCTGGAATCAAGATTGCCAGAAATATTGCCAATATTTTTCAAGATTGTTGAGAAAACAACCTCAGATATCCAGATGATGTCACCCTTATGGCAGAAATTGAAGAGGAACTAAAGAGCCTCTTGATCAAGTTGAAAGAGGAGAGTGAAAGTCCTGGCTTAAAACTCAACATTCAGAAAAAATGAAGATCATGGCATCCAGTCCCATCACTTCATGGCAAATAGTTGGGGAAACAATGGAAGTGTTGACAGACTTTATTTTCTTGGGCTTCAGAATCACTGCAGATGGTGACTACAGCCATGAAATTAAAATATTTGCTCCTTGGAAGAAAACCTATGACCAACCTAGGCAGAATATTAAAAAGCAGAGACATTACTTGGACGACAAAGGTCCATTTAGTCAAAGCTATGGTTTTTCCTGTAGTCATGTATGGATGACTCTGTATGAATGAGAGCTGGACTATAAAGAAAGCTGAGCACAGAAAAATTGATCCTTTTGAACTGTAGTGTCAGAGGAGACTCTTGAGAGTCTATTGGACTGCCAGAAAATCAGACTAGTCAATCCTAAATGAAATCAACGTTGAATATTCATTGAAAGGACTGGAGCTTAAACTGAAGCTCCAATACTTTGGCCACCTAATGCTAAGAGCCAACTGATTAGAAAAGCCTCTGATGGTGGAAAAGATTGTAGGCAGGAGGAGAAGGAGACGACTGGATGAAATTTTTGAATGGTATCACCAACTCAATGGGCATGAGTTTGAGCAAAATCTGGGAGATGTTGAAGGACAGGGAAGCCTGGAGTCCATGGTTTCACAAACAGTCGGATATAACTGAGTGACTGTTCAACAACAACAAATTTCCTTAAAGACCCTCTAGGCAAATACAGTCACATTGGAGTTTAGGACTTCTGCATGTCAATTTGGGAGAGGATAATTCCATCCATAACAGTTAAAAACTTAAGAATCGAAGTACAGTACCTTTTTCTGTGCCCTATGACTGAACATCTGAACAACAATAATAACAAACTGGATAAAGTTTAATCATGAATAGTAGTTGAATTTGGAGAGTGGGTGGCATGTTAAAACATTGATTAGAGCCCAATGGGCCTGCAATATAAAGAGTGGTAGAAGAATAGTTCTGCACCTGCTAAAGTCTTTGGGAGCTATGGCAGGAATGTTGCTACTTTCTAATAGCACATGAGGTCTGGGAAGCCAATAAAGCAATTTGAATCTGGAGTGAATCATAATCAGCTCAAAAATTTGTATTTTGTGCAAACGTGATTTGAGTCTTAGATTTTGTATATCACCATATATATACTGCAGCCATGAAATTAAAAGTTGCCTACTCCTTGGAAGAAAAGTTCTGACCAACCCAGATAGCATATTCAAAAGCAGAGACATTACTTTGCCAACAAAGGTCCATCTAGTCAAGGCTATGGGTTTTCCAGTGGTCATGTATGGATGTGAGAGTTGGACTGTGAAGAAGGCTGAGCGCTGAAAAATTGATGCTTTTGAACTGTGGTGTTGGAGAAGACTCTTGAGAGTCCCTTGGACTGCAAGGAGATCCAACCAGTCCATTCTGAAGGAGATCAGCCCTGTGATTTCTTCAGAAGGAATGATGCTAAATTGAAACTCCAGTACTTTGGCCACCTCATTGAAGAGTTGACTCATTGGAAAAGACTCTGATGCTGGGAGGGATTGGGGGCAGGAGGAGAAGGGGATGACAGAGGATGAGATGCCTGGATGGCATCACTGACTCAATGGACGTGAGTCTGAGTGAACTCCGGGAGTTGGTAATGGACAGGGAGGCCTGGCATGCTGCAATTCATGGGGTTGCAAAGAGTCAGACACGACTGAGTGACTAAACTGAACTGAACTGAACTGACTATATACGTATGAACCAATGAATTATTATAAATCATATTCTAAGAAAAAAGAAAAGTAATAAGTGTACCTCATTGAACAAATTAAAAATAAACTAAAAGATGTTAATTCTCATTTTAGAAAAAGACAATAACATTTAAATAAGATGTGGAAATAACATGATGGTGGGAATCGGACAATAAAAATCAAAATAAAAAAGTTATCAAATCCTTATGGATAAAGATTTCTTATAATTAAAATAGTTTTTCATTATTATCACAGCAAGGGCTAATCAAGGAAGAAATTAGAGTTCTCTGGCATGAAATGAGAAATAAGATAGCAAGGACAATAAAACTGCTGAAGTATTAAATGAATATTTTCCAATATATTTATAAAGAACAGAATTAATGGTTCAAGAACTGAAAATTCCTAATTAATATATCTTTTGCTAACTCTCAAAGGGTCAGCATTTTAAATAGACTTTCCAATTTGCCATCAGCAACACTGATGATACTAAAAATTAAAATTCCTATGATTCTTACTGAATCTATTGGGCTTTATATTTTATTTTAAAATTTAAAATATAATGACAGATTAATCAAAAGCTCTTTTAAATCCTAAAGCAAGTAATGTTAACACTAGCAAAGTAATTGAAATAATTACTTTGTGATTTTAATACATAAAGAAGGCTAAAAGCTTTTTGCATTTTTCCAGGTCATTTAATATCTTTTTCAATAGCATGCACTACATCTGTACTGTTATTGTTTGGTTGTTGAGTTGTGTCCAGCTCTTTGCAACCTTGTGGACTGTAGCCCACCAGGCTCCTCCATACATGGTATTTCCCAGACAAGAATACTGGAATAGATTGCCATTTCATTCTTCAGGGGAACCTCCCTACCCAGGGATCAAACCCAAATCTCCTGTGGATTCTTTACCACTGAGCAACCAGGGAAGTCCATCTGCACTGTAGAGAAGTGGTGGTTATGGAAAAATATATAAAGCAATAAGCATAAGTATACTTATTCCTGAGCTCACTGTTTAGAGATATCCATTAATAACATAAAAAGTAGACACACACATGTCATAGTAAAGGAAGGAAGCCTTTGAGGAAAGTGATAACTTTTGCTTGGGGGGACAGCAACAACTACAACCATAACTCAAGGATGTTCAGGGAAGAGTTGAAGTTACAGAGCCACTTTTTTTTTTAATTTGAAAGTTTCTAGAGAGGAATTTGGAAATATTAGACAAAAGCAGCTAGGTGGAAAAGTAGCAGATTGAGATTAAAAGCACAGAAAAGATAGAAGTAATTTCTATAAGTTTCTTCTAGAATTAAGTGAGCAAAGAAATTAAAATTCTTGGTAGGTGTTGATTTCTGAAATTACTGAGATAAATCACTGGCTGAAGTGTGGCTTGTGTAAGAGCATTTAGGGACTGCTTTGGATCAGTAGTTATGGACATTTATGCACCTATGTGGTTTTAGCAATTAAATAAATGATAATAAGAATATATGCAGGATGTTGGAGGTAGAACACTCTGGATTAGTCAACTAAGGTTGTCTGTAATAAGCAACCTCAAAATTTGTTGTTTTTTAGTTGTTGTGTTTGACTCTTTGTGACCATAAGGACAATAGCCAAACAGGCTACTCTGTACTTAGGATTTCCCAGGCAAGAAAACTTGAGTGGCTTTCTATTGCCTTCTCCAGGCAACCTTCCTGATGCAGGGATAGACCTGTGTCTCCTATGTTGCAGGCGAACTCTTTAACACCGAGTCACTGGGGGAGACAAATTCAAAACTTACTGATATTCAAAACTAAGAATTTACTTTTCAAATAGAGAGTCAGTTCAGTACAGTTCAATTACTCAGTCGTGTCTGACATTGTGTCGCTCCATGGACTGCAGCATGCCAGGCTTCCCTGTCAATAACCAACTCCTGGAGCTTACTCAAATTCATGTCCATCCACTCAGTGATGCCATGCAACCATCTCATCTTCTGTTGTACCCTTCTCCTCAACTGGAATTCCATCACCTCCACTAGCTTTGTCTGTAGTGATGCTTCCTAAGGCCCACTTACTTCACATTCCTTGATGTCTGGCTCTGGGTGAGTGATCACACCATCATGATTTTCTGAGTCGTGAAGATCTTTTTTGTAGAGTTCTTCCATGTATTCTTGCCACCTCTTCTTAATACCTTCTGCTTCTGTTAGGTCCACACCATTTCTGTCCTTTATTGTTCCCATCTTTGCATGAAATGTTCCTTGGTATCTCTAAATTTCTTGAAGAGAAATCTAGTCTTTCCCATTCTATTGTGTTCCTCTGTTTCCTTGCATTGATCACTGAGGATGGCTTTCTTATCTCTCCTTGCTATTCTTTGGAACTCTGCATTCAAATGGGTATATCTTTCCTTTTCTCCTTTGCTTTTTGCTTCTCTTCTTTTTCTCAGCTATTTGTAAGGCCTCCTCAGACAAACATCTTGCCTTTTTGCATTTCTTTTTCTTGGAGATGGTCTTGATCACTGCTTTCTATACAATGTCATGAAGCTCTGTCTATAGTTCTTCAGTCATTCTGTCTATCAGATTGAATCCCTTGAATCTATTTGTCACTTCCACTGTACAATCATAAGATATTTCATTTAGGTCATACCTGAATGGTCTAGTGGTTTTCCCTACTTTCTTCAACTTAAGACTGTATTTGGCAATAAGGAATTAATGATCTGAGCCACAGTCAGCTCCCAGTCTTGTTTTTACTGACTGTATAGAGCTTCTCCATCTTGGGCTACACAGAATATAATCAATCTGATTTAAGTAATGACCATCTGGTGATGTCCATGTGTAGTCTTCTCTTGTGTTGTTGTTAGAGGGTGTTTGCTATGAGCAATGCATTCTCTTGGCAAAACTCTATTAGCCTTTCCCCTGCTTCATTCTGTACTCCTAGGCCAAATTTGCCTGTTATTCCAAGTGTTTCTTGACTTCCTACTTTTGCATTCCAGTCCCCTATAATGAAAAGGACATCTTTTTGGGGGTGTTAGTTCTAGAAGGTCTTGTTGGTCTTCATAAAAGTGTTCAACTTCAGCTTCTTCAGTGTTACTGTTCTGGGGATAGACTTGGATTACTGTGAAATTGAATGGTTTGACTTGGAAATGAGCAGAGATCATTTTGTCGTTTTTGAGATTGCATCCAAGTACTGCATTTTGGACTCTTTTTGTTGACTACGATGGCTACTCCATTTCTTCTAAGGGATTCTTGCCCACAGTAGTAGATACAATGTTCAAATGAGTTAAATTCACCCATCCAGGTCCATTTTAGTTCACTGATTCCAAAAATATCAAAGTTCACTCTTGTCATCTTGTTTTACCACTTCTAATTTACTTGGATTCATGGATCTAGCATTCCAGGTTCCTATGCAATACTGTTATTTGCAACATTGGACTTTACTTCCATCATCTGTCACATCCACAACTGGGTGTTGTTTTTTCTTTGGCCCCATCTCTTCATTCTTTCTGGAGCTGTTTCTCCACTCTTCTCCAGGAGCATATTGGGCACCTACCAACCTGGGGAGTTCATCTTTCAGTGTCCTATCTTTTTGCCTTTTCATACTATTCATGGGGTTCTCAAGGCAAGAATACTGAAGTTGTTTGCTGTTCCCTTCTCCAGTGGACCAAGTTTTGTCAGAACTTTCCTCCATGACCTGTCTGTCTTGGGTGGCCCTACATGGCATGGCTCATAGTTTCATTGAGTTAGACAAGGCTATGGCTTATTTATCAGTTTGATTAGTTTTCTGTGACTGTGGTTTTCATTCTGTCTGCCTTCTGATGGATAGGATAAGAGGCTTAGGGAAGCTTCCTGAAGGGAGAGATTGACTGAGGAGGAAACTGGGTCTTGTTCTGATGGGCAGGGCTGTGGTCCCTTCCTGTTTTGACCTAAGGCCAAACTATGGTAGAGGTAATGAAGATAATGGCGACCTTCTTCAAATGGTCCTGTGCACACACTCTCATAGTTAGGGCCCCCAGCTGTGCAGCAGGCCACTGTTGCCCATGCCTCCGCTGGAGATTCATGAGGACACTCATGGGTAAGACTGGATCAGTCTCTTGTGAGGTCACTGCTCTTTCCTCCTGTGTCCTGGTGTGCACAAGATTTTGTTTGTGTCCTCCAAGAATTTGTCCTGGCGGCTCTATTGTGGGGTTAATGGCAATATTCTCCAAGAGGACTTAAGCCATACCTAGGTCTGCTTCACCCAGAGCCAGTACCCATATGGCAGGCCACTGCTAACCCGTACCTCCATAGGAGACACTCAAACATTCAAAGGCATGTCTGGCTCAGTCTCTGTGGGGTCTCCTGGTGCACTCAAGGTTTTGTTTGAGCCCTCTGAGCATCTCTGGTGGGTATGGGGTTTGATTCTAAATGCAGTTTCACCCCTCCAACCATCTTGCTGGGATTTCTCCTTTGCCCTTGGAGGTGGGGTATCTTTTTTTGTGGGATCCAACATTCTGCTGTCGATGATTGCTCAGCAGTGAATGGCAATTTTGGAGTGATAGCAGGATAAGATTAGTGCATGTCCTTCTACTCCGTTGGCCCTGGGATTTCTTTGGAAGGAATGATGCTAAAGCTGAAACTCCAGTACTTTGGCCACCTCATGCGAAGAGTTGACTCATGGGAAAAGACTCTGATGCTGGGAGGGATTGGGGTCAGGAGGAGAAGGGGACGACAGAGGATGAGATGGCTGGATGGCATCACTGACTCGATGGATGTGAGTCTGAGTGAACTCTGGGAGTTGGTGATGGACAGGGAGGCCTGGCGTGCTGTGATTCATGGGGTTGCAAAGAGTTGGACACGACTGAGCGACTGATCTGATCTGATTCTACTCCTCATCTTGGTGCTGCAGAGATCTCCAGTTCAATTGGTTGGGGCTGGACCCATTTTGGTGGATATTCTTGAGCTGAGCTTGGATCAAAACTGAGTACAATTTTTCTACTTTACATTCAATTATTCTGGATCCAGACTCCAAACAGAAGACACCTGAAACCTGGCCTTGGCATATGCTGGTATTCATTAACCAAAGCAAGCTGAAGGTTAAGCCTAACCACCTGATGTGAAGAGTCAGCTCACTGCAAAAGATTTCAATGTTAGGACAAATTGAAGGCAAAAGGAGAAAGAGGTGGCAGAGGATGAGATGGTTAGATAGTATCACTGACTCAGTGGACCTGAATCTGAGCAAACTCAGGGAGATAGTGGAGAACAAAAGAGTGCTGCAGTCCATGAGGTCACAAATAGTCATGACAACTTTGAGACTGAAAAGCAACAAGAACAGCACAATCTGCCCAGAGTGAGAAGAGACATTGAATAATAATTTACTGAACAGTTCCTCAAACTATCACACACTTCCTCAGACTTCCCTCCCACTGCTTTCTATGTAATTTTGATAGCCTTTCATCTTTTAGAGAGGCACTGGTGAGGATGAAAAAGTCCCAACATTAGCACAGAATGTCTATTTGGCCTGGGACATTTCCTTCATATTTCTTTTGCTTGAGACAAAGGTGAATCTATATTTTTAAGCCTTAGACTTAGTCTTTGTTCCATAAAAACATCTATTTCTGCTTTATTGACTATGCCAAAGCCTTTGACTGTGTGGATCAAAACAAACTGTGGAAAATTCTTAAAGAGATGAGAATACCAGACTACCTGACCTGCCTACTCTGAAATCTGTATGCAGGTCAAGAATAACAATTAGAACTGGACATGGGACAACAGACTAGTTCCAAATGAGTAAAGGAGTACATCAAGATTATATACTGTCATCCTGCTTATTTAACTTATATGCAGAGTACATCATGAGAAATACTGGGCTGAATGAAGCACAAACTGGAATTAATATTGCCAGGAGAAATATCAATAACCTCAGATATGCAGATGACACCACCCTTGTGATAGAAAATGAAGAACTAAAGAGCGTCTTGATGAAAGTAAAAGGGGAGAGTTAAAAAGTTGGCTTAAAACTCAACATTCAGCAAACTAAGATCATGGCATCTAGGCCCATCACTTCATGGCAAATAGATGGGGAAACAGTGGAAACAGTGGCTGGCTTTATTTTTCTGGGCTCCCAAATCACTGCAGATGGTGATTGCAGCTATGAAATTAAAAGACCCTTCCTCCTTGGAAGAAAAGTTATTACCAACCTGGGCAGCATATTAAAAAGCAGATACATTACTTTGCCAAAAAAGGTCCGTCTAGTCAAAGCTATGGTTTTTACAGTGGTCATGTACAGATGTGAGAATTGTACTATAAAGAAAGCTGAGTGCAGAAGAATTGATTATTTTGAACTGTAGTGTTGGAGAAGGCTCTGAGAGTCCCTTAGACTGCAAGGAGATCCAACCAGTCCATCCTAAAGGAAATCAGTCCTGAATATTCATTGGAAGAACTGATACTGAAGCTGAAACTCCAATACTTTGGCTACCAGATAAGAAGAACTGACTCATTGGAAAAGAACCTGATGCTGGGAAAGACTGAGGGCAGGAGGAGAAGGGGGTTACAGAGGATGAGATGGGTGGATGGCATCATTGATTAAATGAACATGTTTGTGCAAACTATTGGAGATAGTGAAGGACAGGGAAGCTTGGCATGCTCCAGTCTTGGGGTCCCATAAAGACTGAACTGACTGACTCAACAACAACAACAACAACAACAAAGCATTGATTATGGAATGGGTCTCTATTTCCATCTGTGTATGGAACAATGCAGCAGAATTTATTGGCAACAAAGTTATCAGTAACAAGGCAGTGACAGGACAGAACAGACCCAAGAATCCTGGTGGTTTTAGTCACAAAATCCTGTCAGACTCTTTGCAGCCCCATGGGCTGTAGCCCACCTGACACCTCTGTCCTTGGGATTTTCCAGTCAAGAATACTGGAGTAGATTGCCATTTCCTTTTCCAGGGGAATCTTCCCAACCCATGGATCGATCCCAGGTCTCCTTCATTGCAAGTGGACTCTTAATCAGCTGGGCCACTAACCCATCCTCAAAGACGGCCCTCTCAACCTCAGTTATGATGAAGTGTTAGCATGGCATTCTATACAGGTGTAGGGAAGATAGCAGTTTGAAAAGTTAAAGACTATGAGACCTCCTCTGTGGTCACAGAGCAATCAGAAAACATTGATGTATTGTAGTTTGAAAGGTGAAAATTAATGACTTGTTACTTTCTAGTATCAATGCTATACACAAGAATATTAGTATCCTTATTGGCATCTTGGGGAGTTCTAAAATGTCTTCTCTTGTTATGTAGAAATTTTGGAGATTAGCCACTAGGTTTTAGATGTAGTACCTCTGAAAACAGAGATTAAGAGAGAAAATATACACAGTAAGAAAATTTACTCGTTTGGAAATTAGCAAAGAGGGGAAGGGAAGTGAGGTTTTACAAAAAATCATAAACTCTGTGATTTTTAATTTCCTTAGCCAAATTGTAGGTAGATATTATTTTAAAAGATACACAAAACCTGAAAGATCTATTCTAAAAGAAAAACATTATATGGTAGACATAGACGAACATAAGTTCTGTGTTGCCTGCTGATTTAGGTAGGTTTCAGTTCATTTGACCCTTGCAAGGAGTAAAAGGAGAAGATATTGTCTTCACAGATGTATTAGAGAGTACTGCTAACTATAGCTAAAAGCTTATCTTACTGCAAACATAAAAAAAAAAAGAATTGATGGCATCTAAAGCACATAACTTCAAGCAAAATTCACAAGCTGGAACACATAAAGAACATGATGCTCTGTTTACATACAAAGTCTTTTCCCACCTGGAGAAAAGACATGAAACTAGGAATTAAAAGGTCAGTGCTTAGAAATAGTCTATATAGAATACTTGGATTTATTGCTATCTTCTTGTAGTAACTATGTTTTAATGTGAAAATTTATCACATATGAGAATGGCAGTGTGTGCTTAAAGAAATAAATACGTGAATAGTATATTTAGATACACATAGAAAAGGTGGACAAAATATTTTTTAAAATGACTAACTTGAATACACCATCAACTTGATACAAAGTTTGACTACAAGTCAAGGTTAGATTAGGTTAGAGGTTTTTTTGTTTGTTTGTCTTTCTTTTTGTTTAATATATCTCACAAGCTATAGTAAACCATTTAGTGTCTGGGCTTTCTCAAATGCATTGATGCAGGTGAGAATTGTCTGAAGGACCAGATAAAACTCATGGCATTGACTTTTTTCTTTCCCTTTTTCTGTCATCCCTTCCTCACTCTATTAATAATTCAACTCCAAATCTGCTGGATAATGGAAAACAAGGTAGGGGTAAATGCCAGCTGTATTTTGTGTGAAGGCATCATTTGAATGATTATGAGACTATATATGTTAAATCCAAATTTAAGGACATTCTTCCAAATATCTGTGTAAAATAGATTAAAAACATACAGTGCCTGTGCTGTGTGCTTAGTAGCTCAGTCTTCTCCATCTCTCTGTGACCCCCATAGACGGTATCCCATCAGGCTCCTCTGTCCATGGGGATTCTCCATGCAGGAATACTAGGGTGGGCCACCGTGTCCTCTTTCAGCAGATCTTCCCAACTCGCAAATCAAATCCAGGTCTCCCGCATTGCAGGGGGATTCTTTACCACCTGAGCCACCATGGAAGCCCAAGAATACAGGAGTAGGTAACCTATCCTTCTCCAGGAGAACTTACCAACCCAGCAATTGAACATGGGTCTCTTGCATTGCAGGCAGATTCTTTACCAGCTGAGCTACCAGTGAAGCCCTTTTAGTGCCTCCTTTAGGTAAATGTTGATCAGTTAACAGGTGCATTGATGTGTATAAGCAAAAAGAAAAATACACTCAGTTGAAAATATAATAAAGGGTAATTTGATTTCATAGGGAATTTTAAGAAAAATATAAGTCTATAAATAAATGAAACTAAACAAAACTGGGGAACCCCAGAGCTCAAAAATTTATTTACAGAATTAAACCCCAAATACATGGATTTAAATGCATTGTGGAGAGCAAGTTGGGAAGTTTTATAAGATTTTTTTATATTTTTCAATTTTCATAAAAAAAACAAGTTTAAGTGCTCTTAGAATACAACCCATTCTTAAGCCTGAACTATCATTTCATTGCTTCTGTCTGTTATAAAATAAGCTAAATTTATGTAATTCTAGATTTCACTGTGTAAAGAGAGGATGGAGAAGAATGTTTTTAGGTCCTGAGTATGGATGTACCACGTTAGAGGTTAGTTTGCCGGCTGGAAGTGGGTCTATGGACGTTACCCTTATTTGGTGAAATGTCATGACTAAATAATGCTCTTGGGCTAAAATTACTTCTTTAGGAGTATATGTATGTGTCTTTTTATTAGATCTAGATGTCTCTTAGTTACAGCTATGCTGCCATGCTGAGTAACTAGACTGTCATAGGGACAGTATACAGGCAGTAGCCTTTGAGGTCAAGTGAATCCTTGGAAGAAAAGTGATGACCTACCTAGACAGCATATTAAAAAGTAGAGACATTACTTTGCCAACTAGCCAGATGGACATTACTTGTCCATCTAGCCAAAGCTATGGTTTTTCCAGTAGTCATGTATGGATGTGAGAATTGGACTATAAAAAAAGCTGAGTACTCAAGAATCAATGTTTTTGAACTGTGGTGTTGGAGAAGACTCTTGAGAGTCCCTTGGACTTCAAGGAGATCCAACCAGTCCATTCTAAAAGAAATCAGTCCTGAATATTTATTGGAAGGACTGATGCTGAAGCTTAAACTCAAATACTTTGGCCACCTGATGCAAAGAACTGATTCATTTGAAAAGACCCTGATGCTGGGAAAGATTGAAGGTGGGAGGAGAAGGGGATGACAGAGGATGAGATGGTTGGATGGCGTCACCGACTCAATGGACATGAGTATGAGTAAACTCTGGGAGTTGGTGATGGACAGGTAGGCCTGGCGTGCTGCAGCCCATGGGACTGCAAAGAGTCGGACATGATTAAGCAGTGGAGCTGATTGGATGAATGATTAAGCCAGTGAGATTTTCATGACTCTGGCTGAATGCTTACATCTTTCAAAATATTTTTACTGATAAATTCTGTACATATGCAGGACTTTATTTTCTAACTGATCAAATGTGCCCTAAGGTATTTTAAGTTACTGTGCATGGTGCCTGAACCTGTGAAATTAAAAGACACTTTCTTTTTGGAGGTAAAGCTATGACAAACCTAGACAGCATATTAAAAAGCAGAGACATCACTACTGACAGAGGTCCATCTAATCAAAGGTATGGTTTTTCCAGTAGTCATATACAGATGTGAGAGCTGAACCATAAAGAAGGCTGAGCACTAAAAACTGATGCTTTCAAACTGTGGTTCTGGAGAAGACTCTTGAGAGTCCCTTGGGCAGCAAGGAGATCAAATCAGTCAATCCGGAAGGAAATCAATCCTGAATGTTCATTGAAAAGACTGATGCTGAAACTCCAATATTTTGGCCAGCTGATGCAAAGAGGGTGGCTCACTGGAAAAGATCCTAATGTTTGGAGAGATGGAGGTCAGGAGGAGAAGGAGGCAACAAAGGATGAGATAGATGGAGGGCATCATTGCCTAAATGGACATGAGATAGTGAAGGACAGGGAAGCCTGATGTGCTGCAGCCCATGGGGTCACAAAGAGTTGAACATGACTGACTGAACAGCAACTTTGGTCTCATAGGCAGTAACCAAAGACCACTTCAGTTCAGTTCAGTTCAGTCACTCAGTCGTGTCTGACTCTGTGACCCCATGAATCGCAGCATACCAGGCCTCCCTGTCCATAACCAATTCCTGGAGTTTACTCAAGTTTTCATGTCCATCGAGTTGGTGATGCCATCCAGCCATCTCATCCTCTGTCATCCCCTTCTCCTCCTGCCCCCAATGCCTCCCAGCATCAGGTCTTTTCCAATGAGTCAACTCTTCGCATGAGGTGGCCAAAGTATTGGAGTTTCAGCTTCAACATCAGTCCTTCCAATAAACACCCAGGACTGATCTCCTTTAGGATGGACTGGTTGGATCTCCTTGCAGTCCAGGGGACTCGCAAGAGTCTTCCCCAACACCGCAGTTTAAAAGCATCAATTCATTGGTTCTCAGCTTTCTTCACAGTCCAACTCTCTCATCCATACATGATCACTGTAAAACCCATAGCCTTGACTAGATGGACCTTTATCGGAAAAGTAATGTCTCTGCTTTTTAATATGTTATCTTGGTTAGTCATAACTTTCCTTCCAAGGAGTAAGCATCTTTTAATTTCATGGCTGCAATCACCATCTGCAGTGATTTTAGAGCCCCCAAAAATAAAGTCTGACACTGTTTCCACTGTTTCCCCATCTATTTCCCATGAAGTGATGGGACCGGATGCCATGATCTTCGTTTTCTGAATGTTGAGCTTTAAGCCAACTGTTTCACTCTCCTCTTTCACTTTTATCAAGAGGCTTTTGAGTTCCTCTTCACTTTCTGCCATAAGGTTGATGTCATCTGCATATCTGAGGTTATTGATATTTCTCCTGGCAATCTTGATTCCAGCTTGTGCTTCTTCCAGTGCAGGGTTTCTCATGATGTACTCTGCATATAAGTTAAATAAGCAGGGTGACAGTATACAGCCTTGATGTACTCCTTTTCCTATTTGGAACCAGTCTGTTGTTCCAGGTCCAGTTCTAACTGTTGCTGCAGGTCAGTGGTCTGGTATTCCCATCCCTTTCAGAATTATTCACAGTTTATTGTGATCCACACAGTCAAAGGCTTTGGCATAGACAATGAAAAAGAAATAGATGTTTTTCTGGAACTCTTGCTTTTTCCAAAGACCACTTAGTTTAGATAAATATGAACCTAGACCAATGTGATCAGATTTTGTCAGGCAGTGATCTCACTGTGCTAAGGGTTTAATGCTATGTGGTAGAAATACTATAGGATGATATGCCAATGAGCCATTCTCCCCAACTCCATACCCGAAGATGTCATACTGATAACTTAAAATCAATGCTGATGAAAGTATGTACACCTTAAAAACTGAGTAAAAATCAAAGTTTAATTCATTACTTGGCTGTGTGAATGAAGATAATATTAATAACACAATTAAGTTGAAATGTATAATCATTATATTGTTCATAACACAAAACTGAGGAAGTGCACTTCTAATAGTCAGACTATTATTCATTTCAGTAAAGGAAAATCAGTACTGTCACAAAAGAATGAGGAATGTTCTGACAAATGTTTTTATTCTTTAACTTTTGTCATATTCTTTAACATAAACTCAAAACCCAACAAATGCTAATGTCGAATAACTCAAGATACAAGAGCTGACACACATAAAAAGAAAGTATATGGTGAGATTCAATTAGCTACATGGAATGTATAGTAAAAAAAGTATAATTTATATTTCTGTTATTTATAAATTATATGCTATGCATAATTTATAATGTTAAACTTCATAATAAATTTTGTTCCTACGTATATCCATCCTTTTTTATCGGTAGAGGCAAGTGTTTGACCTTGACCAGTACATCCCTGTCTCTCAATTCTATAAGGAACTTCCTGAGCTGGAGAAAGAGTTCCTGAGTATTAGTAATAATTAGGACCCTACAGTGCAGGGTGAACAATGTAAGAAGAACAGTATCTGCCATTGCTGCCATTTGTTTACCACAGAAAAGACCCTGATTCACTTTCAAGTCTTTGGATTGACAATAATACCTATTGTATATGTTCACTGAAAACTAAAAGTGAAAGTCACCCAGTTGAGTCTAGCTCTTTGTGACCCCATGGACCATATCTTCCCAGGTTCCTCTATCCAAGAAGTTCACTAGACAAGAACACTGGAGTGGGTGGCCATGCCTTTCTCTAGGGGATCTTCCCGACCCAGGGATTGAACCCAGGTCTCCTGCATTGCATGCAGATTCTTTACCATTCAAGCCACCAGGAAAGCCCACATGTACATTGAGATTGGGTGCAAAATACTAGAAGTTTCTAGCACAGGACCATGCTTAGTAATTATTCAACCCTTTTCTACATATCTCACTAAGAGAATAAGGTTAATGATGATAATAGCAATAATAAGACTCGATAGCACTTTTAGAACCCTCTATTACTCTGCCAAATACTTTACATATATAAATGTATTTCGTGCTCAGCACAACTTTATACGTAGGCATTATTCCTGTTCATGTTTTACTGATGATTAATTATTATTTGATATTTAACTATAGAGATGTAATTTCTGATGTAAACTATGTAATACCAAACCAACAAACAGGATATTTCCTCACTTTCACTTAATATTAATGTAAGATGTGGTTTTCAGTCTCAGTGCTGTGATCAGTGAGCTCGTTGCACAGCAAGAGGTTGATAGCGAACAGAAGTTCCAGCACACGAACTAAATTAATAGGTCAGCAAACTGTCTAAAAGTTAAGAACACAGTGGGTATATTTTCATACATGAAAAAAGAAAATCTAATATCAAAACTAATTTTCTATCATGTTCACTAAAGAATAATTTCCAGAAGGTACTATAATTTCATTCATTATATAAACTACCTCAAAAGAACACACTGATGAACCATTTTTAAGAAATTTTATTTTCATCACAGCTTGTTAACCTTATCAAAATTATATCAATATATTTCTAATCAGCCTGCTGTTTAACCTAAAATTGAGTTTTCATCAGGATGCTGACTTTATATTAATGCAAACTTTGTAAAATCAAAATATTGTCTGCAGACTGTTTTTAAGAAAATCAGGAGCATAAAGATTCCCTCAATAATTTGCCCATGCCTAAGTTAATCTCACCAAACTATAATATGCAATGCATTTTTGGCAAGTTACCAATAATCACAATTCTAAGAAAGCCTCAAATTTCAGAAACTGTGCATCAATATTTCAACTATCAGAATATATACTAGCTTTTAAGTAAAATAAAGAAAATTATCAGTGAAAATGAAGAGAAAGTCAAAGTGGTTAAAAATAAAAAGGTCCAGCTCTATATTGTCTGTAAGAAAACCATTTTAAATGTAGCTGTGTATGGACTTCCTTGTGGTCCAGTGGTTAAGACTCCAAGCTTACACTGCAGGGAGGACAGATTGGATTCAATTTCTGGTCAGAGAACTTAGATCCCATATGCTGTGCTGTGTGGCCAGAAAAAGAAAAAAAAATATATATATATATATATATGTATATATATATAAAATATACATAGAACATATATTGGGGTCTGTATATGTTATAGCTAAACAAATGCAAAAATATATTTTATGCCTACATACCAGCAATGAACAGTCAGAAACTGAAAACTTACATTTATAAGAGCATCAGCATTATAATAGACATAATGATAAATTTGATGCAAGTTAGGCACGCTGAAGGGTGTAATCTTAATTTCACCTGCAAAGTCCTTCCACAGCAGTACCGGATTAAACAGTGAAGGAAATCTTTCAGGGATCTCTTTAGAATTCTCCTTACCATATATAGGGTTGTTGGACTTCCTTGGTAGCTCAGTGGTAAAGAACCTGCCTGCCAATGCTGGAGACCCAGCTTTGATCCCTGTGTTGGGAAGTCCCCTGGAGAAGGGACTGACAACCCACTCCTGTATTCTTGCCTGGAGAATCCCATGGACAGAGGAGCCTAGGGGTTTACAGTCCATGGAGTCGCAAAGAGTCAGACACAACTGAGTGAGCACATACACTTGCAAACACACATGCACACTGAGGAGAACGAAACACTGGCACACTAAATGGCACACGGAAAACAGCAGCATATTTCAAAAAGTAATTAAGTACATGATGGAGGAATATTCAGGCATAAGAATGCTCAATATTGTTAAAATGTTTATTCTTACAGTACAATATATATATCTTTAACGCAATATCAATCAGAATCCTAGGAAGCATATTTTGGAAAATTGTAAACTAATTGTAGAATTACATGGATAGGAATGTGTGTGAACAGGATCCTGACAACATCAACTGAAACAGGGAAAAACAAAGTTGAACAGCTTACATTACCTGTGCCTGTGCTAGTTTTTTTTTCCCCCTGAATTATAAAATTAGAAATGAAAAGGGAGAGATCACAACAGACAACACAGAAATACAAAGGTTCGTAAGAGACTACTATCAACAATTATATGCCAATAAAATGGACAACGTGGAAGAAATAGGAAAATCCTTAGAAAAGTACAACTTTCCAAAACTGGACCAGGAAGAAATAGAAAATCTTAATAGACTCATCACAAGCATGGAAATTGAAACTGTAATCAGAAATCTTCCAGCAAACAAAAGCCCAGGTCCAGAAGGCTTCACAGCTGAATTCTACCAAAAATTCAGAGAAGAGCTAACACCTATCCTGCTCAAACTCTTCCAGAAAATTGCAGAGGAAGGTAAAATTCCAAACTCATTCTGAGGCCACCATCACCCTAATACCAAAACCTGACAAAGATGCCACAAAAAAAGAAAACTACAGGCCAATATCACTGATGAACATAGATGCAAAAATCCTTAAAAAAAATTCTAGCAATCAGAATCCAACAACACATTAAAAAGATTATATACCGTGACCAAGTGGGCTTTATCCCAGGGATGCAAGAAGTCTTCAATATCCGCAAATCAATCAATGTAATACACCACATTAACAAATTGAAAAATAAAAACCATATGATTATCTCAATAGATGCAGAGAAAGCCTTTGACAAAATTCAACATCCATTTATCATAAAAACTGTCCAGAAAGCAGGAATAGAAGGAACATACCTCAACATAATAAAAGCTATATATGACAAACCCACAGCAAACGTTATCCTCAATGGTGAAAAATTGAAAGCATTTCCTCTAAAGTCAGGAACAAAACAAGGGTGCCCACTTTCACCATTACTATTCAACAGTTCTGGAAGTTTTGTCAACAGCAATCAGAGCAGAAAAAGAAATAAAAGGAATCCAAACTGGAAAAGAAGAAGTAAAACTCTCACTGCTTGCAGATGACATGGCCCTCTACATAGAAAACCCTAAAGACTCCACCAGAAAATTACTAGAACTAATCAATGAATATAGTGAGGTTGCAGGATATAAAATCAACACACAAATCCCTTGCATTCCTATACACTAATAATGAGAAAATAGAAAGAGAAATTAAGGAAACAACTTCATTCACCATTGCAATGAAAAGAATAAAATACTTAGGAATATATCTACCTAAAGAAACTAAAGACCTATATATAGAAAACTATAACACACTGGTGAAAAAAATCAAAGAGGACACTAATAGATGGAGAAATATACCATGTTCATGGATTGGAAGAATCAATATAGTGAAAATGAGTATACTACCCAAAGCAATTTAGAGATTCAATGCAATCCCTATCAAGCTACCAAAAGTATTCTTCACAGAGCTAGAACAAATAATTTCACAATTTGTATGGAAATACAAAAAACCTTGAATAGCCAAGGCAATCTTGAGAAAGAAGAATGGAACTGGAGGAATCAATCTGCCTGACTTCAGGCTCTACTACAAAGCCACAGTCATCCAGACAGTATGGTACTGGCACAAAGACAGAAATATAGATCAATGGAACAAAATAGAAAGCCCAGAGATAAATCCACGCACATATGGACACTTTATCTTAGACAAAGGAGGCAAGAATTTACAATACATTAAAGACAATCTGTTTAACAAGTGGTGCTGGGAAAAATGGTCAACCACTTGTAAAAGAATGAAACTAGAACACTTTCTAACACCATACACAAAGATAAACTCAAAATGGATTAAAGATCTAAATGTAAGACCAGAAACTATAAAATTCCTAGAGGAGAACATAGGCAAAACACTCTCTGACATACATTACAGCAGGATCCTCTATGACCCACCTCCCAGAATATTGGAAATAAAAGCAAAAATAAACAAATGGGAGCTAATGAAACTTAAAAGCTTCTGCACAACAAAGGAAACTATAAGCAAGGTGAAAAGACAGCCTTCAGAATGGGAGAAAATAATAGCAAGTGAAGCAACTGACAAACAACTAATCTCAAAAATATACAAGCAACTCCTGCAGCTCAATTCCAGAAAAATAAATGACCCAATAAAAAAATGGGCCAAAGAACTAAATAGACATTTCTCCAAAGAAGACAAACAGATGGCTAACAAACACATGAAAAGATGCTCAACATCACTCATTATCAGAGAAATGCAAATCAAAACCACTATGAGGTACCATTTCACGCCAGTCAGAATGGCTACAATCCAAAAGTCTACAAGCAATAAATGCTGGAGAGGATGTGGAGAAAAGGGAACCCTCTTACACTGTTGGTGGGAATGCAAACTAGTCCAGCCACTATGGAGAACAGTGTGGAGATTCCTTAAAAAACTGGAAATAGAACTTACTTATGACCCAGCAAACCCACTGCTGGGCATACACACCAAGGAAACCAGAATTGAAAGAGACACGTGTACCCCAATGTTCATCGCAGCACTGTTTATAATAGCCAGGACATGGAAGCAACCTAGATGTCCATCAGCAGATGAATGGATAAGAAAGCTGTGGTACATTTACACAATGGAGTATTACTCAGCCATTAAAAAGAATACATTTGAATCAGTTCTAGTGAGGTGGATGAAACTGGAGCCTGTTATACAGACTGAAGTAAGCCAGAAAGAAAAACACCAATACAGTATACTAACGCATATATATGGAATTTATAAAGGTGGTAATGATAACCCTGTATGTGAGACAGCAAACGAGACACGTATGTATAGAACAGTCTTTTGGACTCTGTGGGAGAGGGAGAGGGTGGGATGATTTGGGAGAATGGCATTGAAACATGTATAATATCATATATGAAACGAGTCACCAGTCCAGGTTCAATGCACCATACTGGATGCTTGGGGCTGGTGTACTGGGATGACCCAGAGGGATGGTATGGGGAGGGAGGAGGGAGGAGGGTTCAGGATGGTGAACACACGTATACCTGTGGCAGATTCATTTTGATACACAGAAAATCCAATACAATATTGTAAAATTAAAAAATGAAATAAAATAAAATAATTAAAAAAATGAAAAAATAAAACTAAAACTTAAAAAAAAACAACAAATAACATTATTTGTGCTTTTAAAGAGATAAGGTATTAGTTTGGAGGTTGAATCCTTTATGTGTTAAAGAGGTAAACATTAATTTAGCAAGATCTCTCGCACTAATTTGAAAAGAAATCCAGTTCTTTCCTACATTTCTCTAAAACCTTGGAAAGCACGCACATTCTGATTTTTATGCATCCCCCCCTTTCCCTTCACTTCTCATCTGTTAGCAACCCAAGTTGCTTCAGCACCCCATTCTTCAATTCCATTCCTAGCCTAGGAGACTTTTACTATTTCTGTAATCTTCTATGAACCCAAGTTGAATGAACCTTTTAAAATTAAACACTTCCTAATTGTATAAACCTTAATTGAGTCGGACACGACTGAGCAACTAATCTGATCTGATAATTATGTTGAATTGGTTCATAGTGATTTTGAGCTCTAATGTATCCTTCTACTTTTCTGTATATTCATTCTACTTATTTTTGATTGTTTTATATCAATATTTTTTATAACAAAAACGCTAACAAAAAATCTTAATTTACCTAAAAATAATTGAAATATGTACTAGAACTATACGTAACTTTGTCTGCATTTTCCAAGGCTCCTGTATATGTGTTATCATAGTTTCATAATTAAAAAAAAAGATAAAAAAATTAAATACTTTCTCTCTTCTCCATATTTGCAATTATTGTTCTTTCCCAACCAAATTGTGTTTTCTTGTTATAGGAGTAGAAAAGGATGCCTCTCAGAGAGCTGGGTTTGAAGAAGTGCAAGATTCTAATATTTTTTAGAAGGAAAGAGTTAAAAGAAAACTGGGAAAATAAAAATTAAATATCAAAATTGGAAATTCATTATTTTAATAAATTAATAATACAATCACAAAGGTAAATACCCTTAAAAATATTTAATTGAAAATTGAAAGAGAGTTCCAAAGAAATAAAATATTTAATCATAACATTTCAAACAATTTATAAACATATGTCAAATATATTGCATTATAAGTTTCCTTCAAGGTAAGTGTTCTCAAACAGGCCCATACTGCAGTTTAATTTTGGAGGAATCATTTGTGGGAAATGAAATAGTTATTCATTTTTAGACTCTATTAAAAAAAAGAAAACTCTGATTAATAAAGTATTCTTAGATTCTTGATGGACACTAGGGTAGACTGCTGTATTTCTACACACACACAAAAATTTTAATAGTATTAGGGTTTATAAGAAAATTGTCTAAGCATTTTGTCAGAAATGCTAACTTTTTATCAGATGAAAATTATAGATCAGATCGAATAAAGTTTTTTGTTAGATTACTTCAGGGTCATTTTTCATAACATTACTGTATCATATAGAGTACTCAAGGTTAGGGCTTCAAGTGAAATTAAAATACAAAATGAGAATATATAAGGAGGAAAAAGAAATAAAAATATAGAAAGAGAATAATGAAAAGGCCAACCGAAATTTGAACTGCTCTGGGGTACTTGGTAATACTTGAGCTTTTGTGGAAATAGTTTTGACTTTTGATAGCTAGAGATGATTGGCAGTTACATAATTCCATGGTCCCCTGGAGCTATAGAATCCCTGCTACCTTAGAACCCTTGACCCAGGAGTAGAATTTTAAAATTCTTTGAAATTTGTACTCTAACCACTGGTAGCTGTGATAAAGAAGAGTATATATGGTGTGGATGTCTAGATATTAATATTCAGTGTTAAAATTTAAAAAAAAAAAAAACAACATTATTTCTAATTTTTCCCTACATTTTCTGAGACAAAAGGCAAAGAGAATTTCCATCACTCCAGGTTGAAGTAGATAGACAAAATTAAAGATTGAAATTAAAGTAATAGTCTTGAATGTCAATGATGAGTGAAACAACCATCAAGTTTCAAATTCATTACTCCAGATACAATTTCAACAAAAAGTCACTGATATCCTAAAGATAATAATTCATCAAACTTTCAAGCATTCTAAAATCCTCAAGATAGGTTAAATGGAACCTATCTTTAAAACAAGCTGAAAGAAAATAAAAACAACAACAACATGTAATATATACTTTTTCAGCTAACTTCTTCAGGAAGCAAGTGACTGATTTTTCAGAAAAGTTACAAGGTGAGAATATAACAATGTCAAAATGTTCAAACTTATTTTATTTATTTTTTGCTAAATGAGAAGTTAGGACACATAAATGAATTTCCCCATTATGATCATAAACACTTCAACAAATGATTTCTCCTACATTATATGATAACCTTTCCTGGAAAAGTCAGTTCAGTTCAGTTGAGTTGCTCAGTCGTGTCCGACTCTTTGCTACCCCATGGACTACAGCATGCCAGGCCTCCCTGCACATCACCAACTCCTGGAGTTTATTCAAACCCATGTCCATTGAGTCGGTGATGCCATTCAAACATCCCATCCTCTATCATCCCCTTCTCCTCCTGCCCTCAGTGTTTCCCAGCATCAGAGTCTTTTCAAATGAGTCAGGTCTTTGCATCAGGTGGCCAAAGTATTGGAAGTTTCAGCTTCAACATTAGTCCCTCCAATGAACACCCAAGACTGATCTCCTTTAGGATGGACTGGTTGGATCTCCTCGCAGTCCAAGGGACTCTCAAGAGTCTTCTCCAACAGCACAGTTCAAAAGCATCAATTCTTCAGTGCTCAGCTTTCTTTACAGTCTAACTTAGATCATGGCATCCAATCCCATCATGTCATGGCAAATAGATGGGGAAACAGTGGAAACAGTGGCAGACTTTATTTTTTGGAGCTCCAAAATCACTGCAGGTGGTGCATGCAGCCACGAAATTAAAAGACGCTTGCTCCTTGGCTGGAAAGTTATGACCAACCTAGACAGCATATTAAAAAGCAGAGACATTACTTTGCCAACAACAGTCCTTCTAGTCAAGGCTATGGTTTTTCTAGTGGTCATGTACGGATGTGAGAGTTGGAAAAGTCAGGAAGCATTGATACCTTGCCTATCACTATTAATAAGGTGCCTTATTCCTTTATTTTATTTTTTAGTTTTTTAAAAATTATTATTATTTTTTTACTTTACAGTATTGTATTGGTTTTGCCATACATAAACATACATCCACCACGGGTGTACATGTTTTCCCAATCCTAAACCCCCACTCCCACCTCCCTCCCCATACCATCCCTCTGGGTCATCCCAGTGCACCAGCCCGAAGCTTCCTGTATCCTGCATCGAACCTGGACTGGCGATTCATTTCTTCAATGATATTATACATGTTTTAATGCCATTCTCCCAAATCATCCCCCCCTCCCTCTCCCACAGAGTCCAAAAGATTGTTCTATACATCTGTGTCTCTTTTGCTGTCTCACATACAGTGTTGTCGTTACTAATTCTGAAAAAAATTAACCTGTCAGAGGAAAAATTTGCAAAGTTAGAATGTTGAGGGAGATTTTATTCAAGGTTATTGCAAGAAAGCAGTGAGATTACCATTGACTTTGGAAGACAAAGAACACAGTCTAAGCACTCTTATGTACAATATTTAATGATCTGAAATCATGGGGAAAATGCGATTCCCAAATGAAGTCAGAGAAGGACAAATCCTGCATTATTTTGCTTATATGAGATATAAACAAACTCATGATGAATAGTCAAACTCACTTTCAGCAGAAAGTAGAATGGTGGTTGCTAGGGGCTGGGTGGAGATGGAAATCTAAAGTTACTCCTCAACGTATGTGTAGTTTCAGTCACACAGGGTAAAAAAGTTCTAGAGATCTACATACAACACTATGCCTTTTGTTAATAGTACGGTGTGATACACTTAAATATTTGTAAAGACAGTACATATGTGTTATATGTCTTTTTTTAACCACAATAAAAAAGCAATGGTTTCTATACATGAGGAGTTCTGTGAAAAATTAACATAATTTATCTGCTGTAATGTGAACACTCAATCATTCACTCAACAAATACTTATTGGTAATATTTATTTGCCTGGCATTGTGTCAAATCAACAATATTTTCATAAAGGCTGTGGTTTCTTCTGGAGAGAGACAGATAACACTAGTGTGACATTTGGAGATACTTATAGCAGTAAGCTTAGAATAAAAATAAGGAAAATAAAATGAAAAAGAGGAAACTTGCCATGAATTGTAAGTAAAATGCCTTTTATTATTTTAGTAAATTCTAAAAGGCTTCTGAGTAAATAAATGCTTGAGTGCATTCATGAATCATTCCTGAAGATTATAACATTATTTCAGCTTAGTGAATCTCCCCAAGTGCCACTTTAGCCCATTATTCATAAAATAACACAACCTGAATAGCTTCTTTTGAATCTGAATATTTTAAAACTTTCTACTAAATATATAATTGTTATCAAATTCTCTATAGTGGTAAAAGTATCTTGGATGTTATATTAATATAAGATTTTAAAATCTAAACATAAATAGAAACAAAAAGAAATGAAAGTAAATTCTAAATCAAACTGTTTCTAATACCTTGAGATATCACAGATATTTTCTTTCAACATTAAGAAACTTTCATTAACGGGTTTCTTGAAACTCTACGTTGGTTTCTTTGAGATTTTGAACTTACATTCAAATTTTTTAATATTTTATTTTGAAATAATTATAAACTCCCAGGAAATTGCAAATATAGTCAAAGATTTGGGTTTAATTTGGGGGTTTTCCCTCTTCAAACAAGAAATCTCAGTCTATTGAATATCTTTTTTTTTCCTTTTAATGTTAAAGGTAGACTATTTTCTCCATTGTAATGAATTTTTCTGGGGAGGGGGCATTTAAAAAGGGGAGTTGTTGCCATAAATAGAGCATAAATATATAAATGTATCTAGGGCAAATAGTGCATGTCACATGCTCTTTTAGCAACAGTACTTTGTAAGAAATTTCAGAATTTTGGAGATACTGTGATAACAATGATAATGATGAAAATTATAAGAATGTCAGCACTGTGATAATGACATTATACCCTAACAACCATCCTCTGATGTACATATAGCTATGACTATGCAAGATAAGGAGTTTGTTTGACTCTAATTTCAGTTTACAGTTAGAGAAACTATAGAAAAACAAAACCCTGCTGAACTGTACATAGAAATTGTTTTTAATGGGGAGCTAAAACCATGAGCCAGCTTCGGTTTTATTTTTGTCTAAAGATATTAATTAAATGTGTGTGTGCTTCTTAATTTTGGCATTATTACTGCTCTGGTAGCATCGCATGTATTTTTAAAATTTGAGGGTAAGCTGTCATTGGAAAAAGCATAAAAGCTTAAAATAAAATAAGCCTCAAACACATTGACATTTACTCTATGGTAGAGATGTTGTCTTTAGGGCAATGAAAAAATTAATTTCATTTAATAAGTGAAACTGTCTCATTTTATTAAAATTGGAGAAAATATTGTAATTTTCTTCCAGTTTGCTCTCCAGGAAGCTTGCATTTCCCAGATTGGAAAAAAAAAAAAAAATAGAGGCAAAAATAAAGAATATAGAATTGCCTGTATCAATTTAGAAGTCATATAAAAATATAGAAAAATTAATTTTAAAAGATGAGATTTTAAATTTTTTGCCATTTTAAAAATGTCATTTTGTGTGCAATAATTATTATAGTAAAATACGATTAGTATCGCTTAAAGCTGTATGGATAATAAAAAGCAGTGAAAATTTTATGAGCACATTTAAGGTCCAAAGAAGTTATCTATCAAAGTAAGACTCTCTGTTTGAAGAAGTTACTAAATTATAAATAGTTCAAGATAGCAACAAATTTAAAAATTAAGCAAAGAGAATTCTAATTTTCCCTCTAAGTTGCATGTGTCCTTGAACAAGTCTTTTAAACTCCATGTCTCACTATTTGTATGTTAATTGAGACAAAGGAATGGTCTTTTAGTGGGTTTAAGAAGCAGTAAAATTAATTTTAATGAAACTTGGATCTAATAAAATATAAATTTCTATCTTGTGGCAAAAAGAGAATAGATAATCTTACTTAGGAACTATCAGCAGAGTGAGTGGATCACAAAATGGGGCACTTAGCAATCATTTATAAAATTCACATTTAAACCAGACATTATAAGATTTTATAGAAACCAATACTACATAGAAAATGCATGTCTTTCTTAAATTCCAACAATTACATATTCTGTATTAAAACTAATCATGCTTTCTAAAATATACATTTGTCTTAATCCATATTGGTTATATTATTATAAAGTTTAATGTACAGTTATTCATATGATCCTTTCTTCTACCTGAATGTGTCTTTCACCTTAAAAATTCAAATTCTGAAGGAAAATATGTTTAGATGACATTAAACAAAATGTTATGTTTTCTGGGAACATAAAGAAAGATATCAGTTCCTGGAAGGTTTTATACTCACCATTTTGGTAACCGCTTGCTTTTAAGTTTGAAGGTAAAGCAAGAGTAACTTTATTAGGACAAAAACATAAAAGTTAAACTAAAACATTTCTTTAGAGTTTTGCATATTGTTTGCAGTGGTGTTTTATTGACAATAGAGATGATAAATTTTAGTTCCAATTAGATATAACCTTTCTTATTTTAGCCTTATTACATAGCCAAATTATTTTTTAATTAATATATTGACAAGATATTTTAAATTCTTTAAAATTTTATGTAAGAAAAATTATATTTAGCTATTTATTTTATAATTGTTCCTTGGATTGAGATAATTTAAGCAGAATACATGAAAGGCAGTTGTATTTTTGCTATATCCTGTGATCCTGTGACTGCAGCACACCAGGCTTCCTTGTTCTTCACTGTCTCCCAGAGTTTGCTCAAACTCATGTTCACTGAGTTTATGATGTCACTGTTTTTTTGTTTTTCTTTTTTTTTTTTTTTACCATTTTAAACATCTTGAATTTCTGTTATAATCATAAAGTTTATTTTTGTCTATTGCGTTTTTGAGAGATTTTCAATTATTCTATCAGTTCAGTTCAGTTCAGTTCTGTTGCTCGGTCGTGTCCGACTCTTTGCGACCCCATGAATCGCAGCACGCCAGGCCTCCCTGTCCATCACCAACTCCCGGAGTTCACTCAGACTCACGTCCATCGAGTCAGTGATGCCATCCAGCCATCTCATCCTCTGTCATCCCCTTCTCTTGCCCCCAATCCCTCCCAGCATCAGAGTCTTTTCCAATGAGTCAACTTTTCGCATGAGGTGGCCAAAGTACTGGAGTTTAAAGATGCTACTGTTTACCAGTTTTCATATCTTCATGGTCTTTTATTCTTTAAACTTTTTTTGGATGACATATGTCTTTAGTATCAGAAAATATCCATGCTACATTAAACTGCCACCAGTACAGTACATAATTGTTTCATTCAAATAAAAAAAAAGCAGAATAGCTAAAAACTTTAAGGTGTTTTCCCGAAATAATAAAGCAATTCTGTTACTGTCTTCAAAAAAAGTTTTAGTCATACAGTAGTTCATCACTCACTCCTTCATAGTTTACTTAATATCAATTTACCTAATAAACTGATGGGTTTCGAGCAATTCCTTTTGGTCTTCCATAAGTACAAAGCTCACTGAATAGAGGGTTATGAGTCGTTATTATGAATGAAGAATACAGACCGCAAACCCTGTTTCAACTACAGCAGATTTGGCATTTTCCTGTTCAGTTACTGTGTGTGTGTGTTGTAGTTAAGGGTTATATTACTTTATTATGCAACACAGTTTCAGTTCATTTCAGTTGCTCAGTCCTGTCTGACTCTTTGTGACCCCATGAACTGAAGCACACCAGGCTTCCCTGTCCATCACAAGCTCCCAGAGTTTACTCAAACTCATGTCCATTGAGTCCATGATGCCATCCAACAATCTCATACTCTGTCATCCCCTTCTCTTCCTGCCTTCAATCGTTCTCAGCATCAGGGTCTTTTCAAAAGGATCAGTTGTTCACATCAGGTGCCCAAAGTATTGGAATTTCAGCATCAGTCCTTCCAATAAATATTCAGGGTCGATTTCCTTTAGGATTGACTGGTTAGATCTCCTTGAAGTCCAAGGGACTCTCAAGAGTCTTCTCCAACACCACAGTTCAAAAGCGTCCATTCTTCAGTACTCAGCTTTCTTTATAGTACAACTCTCACATCCATATATGACTACTGGAAAAACCATAGCTTTGACTAGATGGACCTTTGTTGTCAAAGTAATGTCTCTGCTTTTTAATATGCTGTCTAGGTTGGGCACAGCATTTCTTCCAAGGAGTAAGCATTTTTTAATTTCATGGCTGTAATCACTGTCTGCAGTGATTTTGAAGCCCCCCAAAATAAAGTCAGCCACTGTTTCCCCATCTACTTACCATGAAGTGATGGGACCAGATATCATGATCTTATTGTTCTGAATGCTGAGTTTTAAGTCAACTTTTTCACTCTCCTCTTTCACTTTCATCAAGAGGCTCTTTAGTTCATCTTCACTTTCTGCCAAAAGGGTGGTGTCATCTGCATATCTGAGGTTATTGATATTTCTCCCAGCAATCTTGATTCCAGCTTGTGCTTCTTCCAGCCCAGCGTTTCTCATGATATACTCTGCATATACATTAAATAAGCAGGGTGACAATATACAGCCTTAACATACTCCTTTGCCTAATTGGAACCAGTCTGTCGTTCCATGTCCAGTTCTAACTGTTGCTTGCTGACCTGCATACAGGTTTCTCAAGAGGCAGGTCAGGTGATCTGGTATTCCTGTCTCTTTCAGAATTGTCCATAGTTTACTGTGATCTACACAGTCAAAGGTTTTGACATAGTCAGTAAAGCAGAAATAGATGTTTTTCTGGAACTCTCTTGCTTTTTTGATGATCCAGCGGATGTTGGCAATTTGATCTCTGGTTCCTCTGCCTTTTCTAAAACCAGCTTGAACATCTGGAAGTTTGCAGTTCACGTATTGTTGAAGCCTGGCTTGGAGAATTTTGAGTATTATTTTACTAGCGTGTGAGATGAGTGCAATTGTGTAGTAGTTTGAACATTCTATGGTATTGCCTTTCTTTGTGATTGGTTAACTACAGTTAACAGTGTGTGTGTGTGTGTGTGTGTATGTGTGTGTGTGTGAAAATCACTCAGTCATGTCGAACTATTTGCTACCTCATGGACTGTAGCTTGCCAGGCTCCTCCGTCCAGGGAATTCTCCAGGCAAGAATACTGGAGTGGTTAGCCATTCCCTTCTGCAGAGGAACCTTCCAAACCCAGAGATCAAACCCAGGTCTCCCATATTGCAGCCAGATTTTTTGCCATCTGAGCCACCAGGGAAGCCCATATTCTATTGAATAATGGAAACCTGCTAAGAAAGTAGATTTCAGGTGCTTTCAGGCACTTTCTCCCCTACCCTTCCCATGAAAGGTTACTGTGAGGAAATGATAAGGCTACTAGCTTGACTATGATAATCACTTGATTATGTATATCAAGTCACATTACACACTTTAAATACATATAATTTGTATTTTAAAATAAAGAAGAATTTTTAAAATACAAGTTTAAATACATTACAAAATAAACTTTAGTGAAATATACATAAAAAATCTATAAAATGTGTTGGAAATATTCTCACCAAATCAGAATTACAAAGGCTTACAGTCGGTTATGGGCTTCCCTCGTGGCTCAGAGGTTAAAGGGTCTGCCTGCAATGCAGGAGACCTGGGTTCAATCCCTAGGTCAGGAAGATCCCCTGGAGAAGGAAATGGCAACCCACTCCAGTTTTCTTGCCTGGAGAATCCCATGGACAGAGGAGCCTGGTGGCTACAGTCCACAGGGTCGCAAAGAGTCAGACAAGACTGAACAACTTCACTTTCACTTTCACAGTCAGTTATAGTCACCGTTGTGATTAACACAATGGTGTTATAGTCACCATAATGTAGGGAAAGAAACTGATTCTACATATAAAGTTATATACATAGAGCTTTTAGAAGTTCAAAGCGATTTCTGAAAACTATTGTACTTCATTAAATAGAATAATGAACAAAAAACTAAAATCAGTTTTATCAGTCAAAAATGTTACTGTCCAAAAATAATAAATATGATTGAGATTACTTATGTAGACACATAAAAGTCTTCACATTATTTCATTAAGTGAGACAAACAGTCCTTGCTAATGTTGCTTTAGTCATTTCCAACTCTTTGCCACCCCATGGACCATAGCCCTCCAGGCTCCTCTGTCCATGTGATTCTTCAGTCAAGAATACTGGAGCGGGTTGCCATTTCCTACTCCAGGGGATATTACGGAGCTAGGGATTGAACCCACATCTCTAGAAAGAAAAACATCATTTTATATACTACAATAAGAACCTTAATAATTTTCTTTGACAAACAGCTAACAATATCCAGCTACTTCTAAAACAGAGATTATAAAATATTTATGAAATAAGCTTATTTTACTGGCTTTAGGGCTCTATTACTTAGCTCCTTTGGAATTTTGAAATGTGAATTTCAAAATTCCATCACTTATATGTCATGCAACATGAGGCTTCTCATATGAGACCATTTTTTAAATCTATTATTTACAGTTATGCTGAGCTTCCCTGGTGGCTCAGTGATTGAATGCTTTATATCTTGTCTTGAGGATCCCGGACAAGCCTCCATGATGAAAGCTTTAGCTTAGCCCCCAAGATGAGAGATGAAAGCTTACAGTGTTCCACCAGATTCATGGTCTCCAAAGAAGAAGGTTTAACTCCAGGACCAAAGACAGTCTCAGTCACTCAGAACTTTGTGTAGTAGAAATTTTATTAAAGCTATAGTGACAGAAAAAGCTTCTTACACAGACATCAGAAGGTGGTAGAATGATTATCTGCATCATTGACTTGAGCAGAGCATTGTATATTTATTTTTCAGTTGGCATGCTGAGAATAGAAAAAAAAATACCTCAAAGCTATGAAAATTTTGCCCAGATTTTTTTCCATAACATGAATCCTGGGATGACATCAGTATGAGATTAGCCAGAAGGAACAAGTTAACCCAGAGCTCAAGGCTGTGGAACTTTTAACCAGACCTCCCATAACATACATTCTGAGCTCAAAAAAGCATATCTTTGAACAAGAGATACTGATGCCTGTGAGGCCTATGTGTCTAAGGCAAAAGAAATGTGAAAAATAAAGAATGCTCACTTTCTCCTTAAACTTAGACTTAAATTTAAGGGGCCTTAGACTTGGACTCCTATCAACCTGCCTAAGCTAACTCTCTCAAAGTATCCACTTGCCCATGCAGGAGATGCAGGTTTTATCCTTGGATCAGAAAGATCCCCTGGAGAAGGAAATGGCAATGCACTCCAGTATTCTTGCCTTGAGAATCCCATGGACAGAGGAACCTGGTGGGATACAGTCCATGTGGTCACAGAAGAATCAGACATGACTGAGTGACTAAAACAACAACAGCAACATGGCTGTGATAGAAAGCATGTTCAAGAAAGGGAAAATTTTTCTGAATAAAAATATTGCTTCTTTGATAAACCTATTTTTTTGACATACTTTTTCTAGTATGTGTACTTATAACTTTATTTCTTAAATAATAAATACCATAACATGTAATAAACTCAGGAGACATGGCACTATTTTTATATATGCAGTCAATAGAATATAAAATTAATTGAAGAATAAGAAGTTGCATAAGTTATGACTTCTTGGGAAGCTTCTAGTTAAGATCTAGATGGCATGTAGTATTATTGCAGAAATGATTCTTTGACTTCATGAAACAGAGGGTTGCCATAGTAACCTTTTTCTATATCATACATAATGCATTTTTTCCTTTTGAATATTAAGCCTAGCAATATAATTTAAATTAATTTTTTGTATTTTATACTTTAAGTTGTCACAGTAAAACATTCTTGAATTTGAGAAGGATATTTGGAATTTTAGAACCACAATACATTTTGTCCATAAAATTAAATAAAATCATGTAAAATTGAGAATTATAACTTTTCTGTGCATTTTCAATGTTAGTGAATGTGTCTCTTGACAAGAATGCCAAAAAAAAAAAAAATGGAAATGTTTAAACTGATTAAAGCTGATTAAAATTCCTACTACCTGACACATCTTATATTTTATTTGCTTTGCTCAGTATAATATACCCTTCATAGACAATTTGTTCATGACAGTGAATATCTAGAGCCTATGACATTACCTAGTACACAGAAGTTGCAAAATAAATGCTGCCAAATAAAATGTATATAATAAATTCATATCATTTTTACAATTAGAAAATTATAAGTATCATTAAAATGTTTGTTGAAGTCAGAAACTGGTATATTAATTTTTTTTACACTGTAAATAAAAAAGCTTGAATTTTGACATTCCCTTCCAGGTGGCACTGAGAGGAAAGAATCTGCCTGGAGTGAGGAAGACCCAGGTTTGATCCCTGGATCAGGAAGATCCCCTGGAGAAGGGAATGGCTGCACACTCCAGCATTCTTGCTTGGAGAATTCCATAGACAGAGGAGCCTGGCAGACTACAGTCCATGAGTTTGCAAAGAGTCAGACACGACTTAGCAACTAACAACTGCTCGAAGTTTTAAGGAATAATTATTTTCCCTTTAGGTTTTACATGGTAACATGTATATTTGTCAGAATGGAGTGAATTCTGTGTGGTATTCTGTGCCAAGGTTCATCTTCCAATAAAAGCTTTCCACTTTATAATCATCTGATTTTAAGTTTACATTTATCTAAAAAAAGAAAAAAGGTTGTTAACATGATTTAGAATAACTTTGCACCTCAAACTACAGAGAAGTTGGAATGCTTTTTTTTATATTTATGAAAGTATTAAAATCAATACCATTTTAATAAATATCTATATTTTTAAGCCATCAAGTTTGTGGTAATTAGCTTCAGCAGCCATAGAAATTTGCTACATTTTCCCTCACCAAATATACAACTATGATGATCAAACTTTATCTACACTTGCCTTTTATTAAAAGTATATCATTTTAAATCATAAACATGAGGTCTTTTATTCTGAAAAATCAAGAAAACAGTCGCACTCTTTTCCTTTTTTTATTATAACAAGAGCTACGAAGATTTTCCGTCAGTATTCTTTCTTGTGAATAATTTCATAACATTGTGACATAATCACCTTCTTTTGTACATTCTCTGTTTTCACTTTGAGCTGATTTTAATTAATAATTTTTCTGGCATATTCCAAGTTTTGCAATAACAAATAACATGGAACTTATGATTTTAACATGGACTATAGCTATGTAATAAGAAACTGTATTGGCACTGTCAGGGTCATTTGGTTAATTTCAAACGCTCAGAACTGAAAGTGAATCAGAGTCACACATAAATTTTAATTCATATGTAATAACAAGAGCATAATATATATAAACATATTTCTATCCACATAAATACATATGTGCAAATGAATGTGTATATATAAGCAAATATATGTGTATATACACATATATACATACTACATATGTATGCTATTTATCTACATGTATCATTTTAAATAGGGTGAATTGTATATCAGAACCTCCATCATGTATTGATGGAGATGGATATTTAAAATATAATACAAGCGGCTTCCCTGGTGGTCCAATGGTTAAGAATTTACCTAAATGTGTAGATTTCAATTCAATTTCCAACACAGGGGGTACAGGTTTGATCCTTGGTTGGGGAACTAAGATATCCCACATGTCTTGCTGTCAAAACACTGAAAACATAAAACAGAAGCAATATTTTAACAAATTTAATACTTTTAAAATAGTCTACCTCAAAAAAGTCATTTAAAAATAACATAATAGTACAAAAGACAAAATATATCTTTTTGTTTATAATAGAATTTTCTCTAAATATCTTGATCAATGTGTAGGTTTTAACTCAATTTCTCTGCATAAATATAGAACTAGTGTAGATATGCTTTTTGCACTATAGATAAAAGAGCATATTTATATAAATATGCTCATTAGAATTTCACTGAAATATTGTGCTGAGAACTCCATAGCAAAACTTTAATCAATCTGTGTACTTTCTTCTTAAGAGTCTAAGTAGGACAAATGCTAGATAACAATTGAAGATTTTCCTTTTTTTGAAGACATTTGTAAAATAGAAACAAAATTAAATGTCAGAATTATTTTCAGTACAGAAAAATAAATCTCTAAAACCAGTTAAACTCCAAATGAAAATCAGAAGAGGTATTTATGTAAGTGCAACCTTAAAGCTTACATCATATATGGGTACCATGTCATTTCCTTTGTATGTTTAAAATAGTTTCAGAGCCTGTTTTATTATCTATTTCTATACTCAAAACATCACTACCATAAAACATCAGATTAAAAAAAAATCTAAAAGGAGATAGAGCAGAGAGGAAAATTAAATTTACTTTAAAAGTATGTTATTCTCCCAATCTAGTAAAAACACAGACATTTATCATTCTAATTTGTAAACATTCAGAAAAGAATGCATAGTCATTTGTCTTCCCTGATACTAAAGTAATATAGAAGTTTTGGTCATAAATGATAATGAAGGAAGAAGTTTCTGTCCCAGCTTCCATATCTGTTTCTGTCTCTCTCTGTGGCTTCCACGATTCGATAACTGAAGTGTGCAGCAGATTGGCTAATTCCTCTGTGTGTGAACTACAGCTCAATGAGAGATAAACGAACTCTCCTCTGGGAACAACTGAGCAGAAGTTTGCCTGATAACCATCTGACTTATGATCACTGCTACATTTTAGCTGTTGAAATGAAGTGCTCCCTAGTCAAGAGACTAGGCTATAAAATAATAGGTGAATAAACTTTAAGGTGCTTAACTTATGGTGTTTAATCATGTATTTGGATTGCACAGTATAAATTATGTTGATAGTGTCATAGGCCATTGTTTCTGAACATATAATTTAACTATCAATACATAAAAGGATATGAACATTTATAGCATTAATCATATAAATTAATCAATCGAGACTTCACACTTGTATTCATCTCCTTTAAACTTAAGAGTAGAATATTTTAACAAATCAAAGATATTATTTTCCTACCTGATAAGCTTAGCTGTCTGTTAAATTGATTGCAAACATGCCCTTTAAAAGTATACCTACAAATTTTGATTTTTTAAATTTAAGTATTCTTTAATATCAGTTTTATTTTCTACTTTTTTGCTCTATCAGATAACATCTTTATATATGTTACTGTTGACTACCACATTGCTCTTAGGCCACAGGTTCATGTTTGCTTCAGTATTAAAAATAGGATGTTTTTTTAAAAATATATGTATTTAACTTTGAAATTAAATTATTTTAATTTAGATATCAAAAATGAAATAATTAATATTCAAGAAAGTGCATGTGTGTTAACTGAGTGAGTTTCTCTTGATTATCAACATCTTTCTTTGCTTGACAAATTAGAAACCAAAAGTTTATGATCACTACCCATTTCTAACATTCCTTCATTTAATAAGTAGTCTTCTGAGGCCTACTACTTACCAAAGACTGAAAGTGAGAGCTACACTACAGAACAAGGAAACATTGCCCTTGTATTTACAGAGTTTATAGACTGGTAGGGATAGGAATTGTAAATAATAATCCCCCAAATCAGGTATTACATGCATATCCTGCATTTTTATGTTATTTAATTACTGAAATCATTTATTTTTCCTTTATATTTTCACAGACAAAGGAATTGTGAAATTGCATCGCTCTAAAAGAATATAAAGTGGAATGTGTATATGCATTACAGAGACCTAACCAAAGGCCTCAGACAAAGCTTTCCTAAAGATATGATATTGAGCTAATTATTTATAACACAACTAGAAGAATGAAGAAGAGTCATTTAAGTGGAAAGCTAGCTGAAAGGATATTTTAGTCTATAATTCTTTAGATTCAGAACAATATTCAGAATCTTGAGGAAGTAACAAATGCACCAAATCCAGAGTACTAAGGAGTATGAAACAGTGGCTTAGCAGACAGAGGGGACAATAGACAAATACAAGATTTGATGTAGTTGGCATTCTCAGAAACTGATATTCAGATAAGCAAATAAAGTATTTCTCTATGTTGTTGTTGTTCAGTTGATAAATCAGGTCTAACTTTTTGTAATCCCATGGACTGCAGCATATCAGGCTCCTCTGTCCTTCACTATCTCCTGGAGTTTGTTTAAATTCATGTTCATTAACATCCATGATATTATCTAAACATCTCATCCTCTGCACGCTCTTCTCCTTTTGTCTCAGTCTTACCCAGTATCAGGGTTTTTTTCCAATGAGTCAGATCTTCACATCTGGTGGACAAAGTATTGGAGCTTCAGCTTCAGCATCAGTTCTTCCAAGGCATATTCAGGGTTGATTTCCTTTAGGATGGACTGGTTGGATCTCCTTGCCTTCCTGGGAACTCTCAACAGTCTTCTGCAACACCACAGTTCGAAAGCATCAGTTCTTTGGTGCTCAGCCTTCTTTATGGTCCATCTCTCACATTTGTACATGACTACTCAAAAAACTGTAGATTTGACTATATGGACTTTTGTCAGTAAAGAGGTGTTTTTACTTTTTAATCGGTTCATTTCAGTCACTTAGTCATATCCGACTCTTAGCAACCCCACAGATTACAGCACGCCAGGCTTCCCGAGCTTGACTCCCAGAGCTTGCTCAAACTCATGTCCATCGAGTCAGTAATCCCATTCAACCATCTCATCTTCAGTAGTCCCCTTTTCCTCCTGCCTTCAATCTTTCCCAGCATCAGGGTCTTTTCCAATGAGTTAGTTTTTCACATGAGATGGCCAAAGGATTGGAACTTCAACTTCAGCAACAGTCCTTCCAATGAATATTCAGGACTGATTTCCTTTAGGATTCACTGGTTGGATCTCCTTGCAGTCCAAGGGACTTTCAAGAATTTTCTCCAAACAACAGTTCAAAAGCACCAATTCTTCAGTGCTCAGCTTTCATTATGGTCCAACTCTTGCATCCATACATGACTACTGGAAAAACCGTAGCTTTGAGTAGATGGACTTTTTTGGCAAAGTAATGTCTCTGCTTTTTAATATGCTGTCTAGGTTGATCATAGGTTTTCTTCCAAGGACTAAGTGTCTTTTAATTTCATGGCTGTAGTCACCATCTGCAGTGAATTTGGAGCCCTAGAAAATAAAGTCTCTCACTGTTTCCATTGATTCCCCATCTATTTGCCATGAAGTGATGGGACCAGATGCCATGGTCTTCGTTTTCTGAATGATGACTTCTTAAGTCAGCTTTTTCATTATGGACAGAAAGCAAAGTAGACCATAAGTGAGAGTTTATTCCTGGGGTCTTAATTCCTTTTATTACATTGATCTACAGTACTATCCATGATACATTACCCGTATTAAAACTCTGGCTGCCTTTTTAAAACTTAATCCTGAATTTAATATGGGAATGCAAAAACTGAAACAATCTTGGAAAAGGAGAAAAAAGTCAGAGAGCCTACACTTAACAATTTTAAAACTTATAACAAAATTACAATAAAGTGTCGTGCTGGCATATGGATACTATTGTATATCAATGTAATAAATGGAATTAAGTCCCTAGGAATAAGCTCTCATTTATGGTTTATTTTGCTTTCTATCCATAATGAAAACAGTACATCTATCTTCTTCAAACTTTCTTGCCACTGTATATTTTAAATGTTGCTGTTCATCAGAGGGGAATATTTTTCCATCTGTAATTATTGAATGGACTCAGGAGACTACTTTCAAGAAGAGGGGACCTTCTCAAACCTCAAAGTGCATTTGAATAATCAGGGTAACTTAGTAAAATGCACATTCCAAATCATTAATTTTGAATTAGGGTCTGAAATCCTGCATATCTGACAAGCTAAGTAAACTGAGTACAGATTTACTCTTAGTAACCAAAATCAACAGTATATTAAACTATATTATTAGTAAAATGGGAAATGTTATGGCAAACAAAATGATTTATGTGTTGCTGCTGCTGCTGAGTCGCTTCAGTCATGTCCGACTCTGTGCGACCCCATAGATGGCAGCCCACCAGGCTCCCCTGTCCCTGGGATTCTCTAGGCAAGAACACTGGAATGGGTTGCCATTTCCTTCTCCAATGCACGAAAGTGAAGTTGCTCAGTCATGTCCGACTTTTCTCGAACCCATCGACTGCAGCCTACCAGGCTCCTCCGTCGATGGGAGTTTCCAGGCAAGAGTACTGGAATGGGTCGCCAGTGCCTTCTCCGATTTATGTGGTAAGTTACCCTAATTATTCAAAATTTGCGTTGCAGTCAGATTCTTTAGTAGGTGAGCCACCAAGGAAGCCCAAGAGTACTAGAGTCGGTAGCCTATACCTTCTCTAGCAGATCTTCCTGACTCAGTAATTGAACCGGGGTCTCCTGAATTGCAGGTGGATTCTTTACCAGTTGAGCTGCCAGGGAATCCCTGTAAAATTGGAAATGTTATGGTAAAAAAAAAAAAAAAAAAAGATCTATGTGGTCAAGAAGCCTGGAAACATTCAAATACACAAAATTTTCAAAAAAAAAAGTCTCCTATTAGTAGAATATTCATATTATCAGGATTAATCCATAATAGATATGGAAGAGGAAATATCCCAAATCAAGAAATATCAATAATATTAATAACCTATAATATGTCCTTAGAGCTTATAGTTAAGAAAATATGTTTAAAAAGAAAAAATATCACACAGAACAAGATGAGTAAACAAAAGTTGATTTTATTCTGATCCTATTGCCAGCAGCTGGGGAGACAGCACAGATCAAGCCTGCATACCCAGCTCCATGGAAAGAAAAGGCAACAAGATTTTAAATACTGGAGTGAGCTAGTGGAAAGTTACTGAGGGCTACTGAGTGGGAGCTTGATACATTGGGTATGTCTACCACATTAAGTGGTTCCCAAGTTTGCAAATGTTTTCCTCTGTAGGCCATTTGTGTTTGATAATGAGCTTTTCCCAAAGAAAAGAAAAAATTTCTCCTGTCTTCATCACTAAAAGTAGTTTTGCAACTTGAAGCAAGGCTCTAGGTTAGACTGAATTTAGTCTCCTACACTCCTGTAGAGATCGACACATAGGGACTGCTTCTTCCTTGATTACTTTAAAAGGGATGGCTCTCAGGTCTTTGAGAAAAAACAGGGGTTGTTGCTATTGTTCAGTTGCTAAGTTGTGCCCAACTCTTTGTGACTCCACGGACTGTGACACCTCAGGCTTTTCTGTCCTCCTCAGGCTTCACTGAAGGCTTAGTGGTAAAGAATCCACCTGCCAATGCACAAGATGGTGGTTCAGTCCCTGGGTTGGGAAGATCCCCTGGAGAAGGAAATGGTAATTCACCCCAGTATTCTTACCTGGAAAATTCCATGGACAGAGGAGGCTGATGGTAGGCGGTCTATGAGGTTGCAAAAAGAGAAAGATAGTCCTGAGTTACAAAATTGGAAAGAGCCTTTTAAAAAGATATTTATCTAAAAGGGACAAAGAAATAAATTAAAATTATACATTTTAATGCTCTAAGAAAAGAAATAGATCAGATGATTCAGGAAAAAGTCATGAAATACCCATCAAGTAAATACCTAAATATATGTTAGAAGTCATTGAAAGTGTCTACTTGAAATAGAAAGTTTTGTTTTGATAAAAGTTGTTTAAAATTTCAGTTTAATCTACAAGAAGCAAACATATCCATCATTCTGGCCTTCTTGAAATTTTGCTAAATGTATGACTGTTCATATTATACAATATTCAGTTCACTTCAGTTGCTCAGTCGTGTCAGACTCTTTGCGACCCCATGAATCACAGCATGCCAGGCCTCCCTGTCCATTACCAACTTCTGGAGTTCACTCAAACTCACGTCCATCGAGTTGGTGATGCCATCCAGGCATCTCATCCTCAGTCGTCCCCTTCTCCTCCTGCCCCCAAATCCCTCCCAGCATCAGAGTCTTTTCCAATGAGTCAACTCTTCACATGAGGTGGCCAAAGTACTGGAGTTTCAGCTTTAGCATCATTCCTTCCAAAGAACACCCAGGACTGATCTCCTATAGCATGGACTGGTTGGATCTCCAGTCCAAAGTTATGTGCTATATTTTGTTATTTTGACAAGGAGATTCTTATACATACAGAAAGCTAGCATCATTGACCCAGTGGTTTATTGATTGTATTGTTTCATATTGTATTGTTCAAGGGAAATTTTGTTTGTAGATCCTAAGAACATTACCCATTCATCTGATTAGTGTCATACAGATTGCAGACCTTATATTTAGCAAGAAGAAAACAGCTTTTATGAAGATTAGCTATCCAGTTTGAAATCTTGGTAAAGTGTGGAGAGGAATCTCACTGAAGTCACTTAAAAAAAAAATCCTATGAGTCTAAACCAAAAGCAGAAGCACCATTCCATACAGAAAGCTGTCTGAGATTGACAGTAGTGAGGTTTCCGAGAAAAAGTAAAGCCTTTGTCTGGCTGCCAGAAACAGGCCTGATTCATGTTCAAGGAAATATTCTTCCTAATCTGAAGAATATTGAGATATATCTGAGAATATTTCAAATTCAGTGGATCAGTGAATTAAAGCTATCTCTGATGTACACCCTCAAATGTACACAGAGAATGCCATTCCCTGTAACAGCAAAGATCCATATATGTGTTAATATCTAGAGTTCAAATATGTAGCAGAATGCGTGTACAAGCCTCTACCTTCTAAAATGTAATTTTTAAATCATCTGATTTTGAAAACAAATAACTAAACATCAGTGTAACCTCTAATTCAATCTATGACATAAAAGTAAGACACATAAAATTTTAACACAGAGATCTCAGAAAATCATCCTCAGATGCCCTAAGAAAATTACAGAATTTTACAGGGAAAAATCATGAGGTCCTAGGATAGACAACCTTCATTTCATGTGTTAAAATCAAGGTCAGGAAAGGATGAACAGTTAGGGAGTGGCTATGAATAAAACTCAAGCATGTGGTAGCTCAGCTGGTAAAGACTCCACCTGCAATGCAGGAGACCCCACATTCAATTCCTGGGTCAGGAAGATCTACTGTAGAAAGGATAAGCTACCCACTCCAGTATTCTTGGGCTTCTCGGGTGGCTCAGCTGGTAAAGAATCCGCCTACAATGAGGGAGACCTGTGTTTGATCCCTGGGTTGGGAAGATCGTCTGGAGAAGGGAAAGACCACCCACTCCAGTATTCTGGCCTGGAGAATTCCATGGACTGTGTAGTCCATGGGATCCCAAAAGAGTGGACAAGACTGAGTGACTTTCACTTTCATGTTTAAAACAACAACAACAACAACAACACTGGCATGCTATTTCTTTCTTTCTTTTTTTTTCAACTGTCATTACATTATTTGTTTCAAAAGGTTTTATTAGCTAGAAATTCACTCATTATTTTCACAACCTCTTGCAGAGGTTAAGAAAAGCAAATTTGAGATCTATTAACTTGGCTAATCCTCTCATTTATATGTACTCTAATACCTTGTTTAACCTTTCTAGCTATGCCACATGATTATTTAACTGGGAAAAATGCTGGCTACCTTATGGTTTCATTGTGGATATTAAATGTAATAGTGTATATGAAACAATTAGCATGCTTCCTGTGCCAAACAAATATTAGCTACTCTGTAATTATCATTATCATAAGATATTCAAACTGATTTAACCAATATTATTATCATACATTATCTGATTCAGCAGCTCATGTACCTGCTCACATACAATTACTTCTGTACATATTCTAAGTGAAGAGTCAGCAAATGCAGTGAAGGGTTGGCAAGTTAATGACATTTCAATGATCCAAAGAACAACAGAAAACAAACAAAACTTTTCAGTTAAGAAAAATGTTTTTCTATTTTCTCTGTTATAAACAGTTCTACACCTAGCTTATGGAATGGCCACACTATTTTCCTTTGCTGATAAATATGACCTTTGTCCCTCTACTGGTGAAGAGCCACAGATTTTCCTTCTCTAATTCTATATTTACTCAACTTTTCTAGAGAGAGTCCATCTACATTTTTTCCTGAACTTCTATAAGTTTTGTCACTAAAAGATTGTTGCGGATACATTTTCTATCACAAAAAGTGCTAGTTTTTCATTTGTAAGCTAAAGAACAGAAAAAAAAAATTGTAGAATATTTTCCCTCCTTGATTATTATTCAGTTTTACTTTTATTTGAACTCAAATAAATTCACAATAATATATTAATGACATATTTTAAATTTATACTGAAAATGGCAGTATTTTGTTGTTTAGTCTCAAAGTCATTTCTGACTCTTTTGTGATGCCATGGACTGTAGAATGTTGAGTTCCTCTGTCCATGGCATTTCCCAGGCAAGAATACTGGAGTGGGTTATCATTTCCTTCTACAGGAATCGTCCTGACCCAGGGATCGAACCCACATCTCCTGCACTGGCAGGCGGATTCTTCATTACCGAGCCACCAGGAAGACACAAATGGCAATATTAATTGGTATCATTCAAAGGTAGCTTATTTAAATTTATAAACGGCTATCAGAAATCAAGTTTTGCTTGTCTTGATTTGAGTTGCAACATTTTACTGACTTGACAAGATAAGTGAACTCTACTTATATAAGAGATTGATGTACATGCTTGTTTGAACTTAACTGAAGATTAATGTTCCAAATCAAGCCTTCCTTCTTCTTTAAAGAAAATGTATTAAAAATTAAATATAATTCACTGAAACTTCCATTCACTTTATATGTTTACTTTTTCTCTGATGTTGAAATGAATTATTTTCATTGTTTGAGGTTCAGAGCATCTTCTATGCCACTGGAATATAATCTACTGACTATAATATAAAGATCTCACTGGGGCAGCAGTCCCAATATGGAAGAGGAATAGGACAGGGAGACCACTTTCTCCCCCCAAAATTCATCAAAAGATCATTTGAATACTGAGCTACTTCCACAAAACCACTTCTGAACGCTGGTGGAGGACACTGGACACCAAGAAAGGCAACCAATTCTCTTCAAAAGGAGGTAGGACAAAATATAAAAGACAAAAAGAAAGACAAAAATTTAGGGATGAAGACCTGTCCTGGGGAGGGAGACATGATGTAGGAGAAGTTTCCAAACAGTAGGAAATGGTCTCACAGACAGGTCTGTGGGGATTTTTGGAATCTCAGAGGGCAACATAGTCAGATTCAGTCACTCAGTCGTGTCCAACTCTTTGTGACCACATGGACTGAAGCAGGCCAGGCCTCCCTGTCCAACACAAAATCTGGGGTTTACGCAAACTCATGTCCATTGAGTCGGTGAAACCTTCTAACCATCTCATCCTCTGTCATCCCCTTCTCTTCCTTCCTTCAATCTTTTCCAACATCCTGGTCTTTTCAAATGAATAATCACTTCACATCAGGTGGCCCAAATACTGGTTTTTGCTTCAACATCAGTCCTTCCTATGAACACCCAAGACTGATTTCCTTTGGGTTGGACTGGTTGGATCTCCTTGCAGTCCAAGGGACTCTCAAGAGTCTTCTCCAACATCACAGTTCAAAAGCATCAAATCTTCTGTGCTCAGCTTTCTTTATAGTCCAACTCTCATATCCATACATGACTAATGGAAAAACCATAGCCTTGACTAGATGGACCTTTGTTGGCAAAGTAATGTCTCTGCTTTATAATATGCTAAGTTGGTCATAACTTTCCTTCCAAGGAGTAAGTGTCTTTTAATTTCATAGCAGCAATCACTATCTGCAGTGATTTTGGAACCCCCCAAAATAAAGTCAGACACTGTTTGCACTGTTTGCCCATCTATTTGCCATGAAGTAATGGAACCATATGCCATGATCTTAGTTTTCCGAATGTTGAGCTTTAAGCCAACTTTTTCACTCTCCACTTTCACTTTCATCAGGAGGCTCTTTAGTTCTTCTTCAGTTTCTGCCATAGGGTGGTGTTATCTGCATATCTGAGGTTATTGATATTTCTCCTGACAATCTTGATTCCAGCTTATGCTTCCTCCAGCCCAGCGTTTCTCATGATGTACTCTGCATATAAGTTAAATAAGCAGGATGAAAATATACAGCCTTGAACTACTCCTTTTCCTATTAGGAACCAGTCTGTTGTTCCATATCCAGTTCTAACTGTTGCTTCCTGACCTGCATATAGGTTTCTCAAGAGGCAGGTCAGGTGGTCGGGTATTCCCATCTCTTTCAGAATTTTCCACAGTTTTTGTTATCCACACAGTCAAGGCTTTGGCATAGTCAATAAAGCAGAAATAGATGTTTTTCTGGAACTCTGTTGATTTTTAAATGTTCCAGTGAATATTGGCAATTTGATCTCTGGTTCCTCTGCCTTTTCTAAAACCAGCTTGAACATCTAGCTGTTCATGGTTCACGTATTGCTGAAGCCTGGATTGCAGAATTTTGAGCATTACTTTATTAGCATGTGACATGAGTGCAATTGTGCAATATTTTGAGCATTCTTTGGCATTGCCTTCCTTAGGGATTGGAATGAAAACTGACCTTTTCCAGTCCTGTGGCCACTGCTGAGTTTTCAAGTTTGCTAGCATATTGAGTGCAGAATTTTCACAGCATAATCTTTTAGGATTTGAAATAGCTCAACTGGAATTCCATCACCTCCACTAGCTTTGTTCATAGTGATACTTGGCTAAGGTCCACTTGACTTCACATTCCAGGATGTCTGGCTCTAGTTGAATGATCACACCATTGTGATTATCTGGGTCATGATGATGTCTTTTGTACAGTTCTTCTGTGTAGCCTTGCCACCTCTTCTTAATATCATCTGCCTCTGTTAGGTCCATACCATTTCTGTCTTTTATTGAGCCCATTTTTGCATGAAATGTTCCCTTGGTATCTCTAACTTTCTTGAAGAGATCTCTAGTCCTTCCCATTCTGTTGTTTTCCTCTATTTCTTTGCATTGATCGCTGAGGAAGTCTTTCTTATCTCTCCTTGCTATGCTTTGGAACTCTGCATTCAGATGCTTATATCTTTCCTTTTCTCCTTTGCTTTTCACTTCCCTTATTTTCACAGCTATTTGTAATGCCTCCTCAGACAGCCATTTTGCTTTTTTGAATTTCTTTTTCTTAGGGACGGTCTTGATCCCTGTCTCCTGTACAATGTCACAAACCTCTGTCCATGGTTCCTCAGGTACTCTCTCAGATCTAGTTCCTTAAATCTATTTCTCACTTCCACTGTATAATCATAAGGGATTTCATAACTGTGAGAAAAAAACAAACAAACAAACAAACCAACCCACAGAATATGCACCTAACATAACTGCCAGCAGAGAAGTATCCCAGAATCTCATGTCCATCACCATCTTGTGGGGTTGGACAGGGAATAATGGGCTGCATAATTGGTGCTAAAGGTAAGGACCATCATATAGTGCCTTGGCCAGGAATTGAATCTGGGTGTCCCGCGTGGGAGATGAGAATTCTATTACTGAACCACCAATGTGGTGACCATGTATATTGTCACCCTGCTTATTTAGCTTATATGCAGAGTACTTCATGAGAAGCACTAGGCTGGATGAAGCGTAAGCTGGAATCAAGATTGCTGGGAAAAATATCAATAACCTCAGATATGCTGATGACACCACCCTTATGGCAGAAAGCGAAGAAGAACTAAAGAGCCTCTTGATGAATGTGAAAGAGGAGAGTGAAAAAGTTTACTTAAAGCTCAACATTCAGAAAACCAAGATCATGACATCCGGTCCCATCACTTTATGGCAAATAGATGGGGAAACAGTGCAAACATTGGCAGATTTTATTTTTTGGAGCTCCAAAATCACTGCAGATGCTGACTGCAGCCATGAAATTAAAAGATGCTTACTCCTTGGAAGGAAAGTTATGACCAACCTAGACAGCATATTATAAAGCAGAGACATTACTTTGCCAACAAAGGTCTGTCTAGTTAAGGCTATGGTTTTTCCAGTAGTCACGTATGGATGTAAGAGTTGGACTTTAAAGAAAGCTGAGCACCAAAGAATTGATGGTTTTGAACTATGATGTTAGAGAAGACTCTTGAGAGTCCCTTGGACTGCAAGGAGATCCAACCAGTTTCTCCCAAAGGAGATCAATCCTGAATGTTCATTTTAAGGACTGATGTTGAAGCTGAAACTCCAGTACTTTGGCTACCTGATGCGAAGAGCTGACTCATTTGAAAATACCCTGATGCTGGGAATGCTTGATGGTGGGAGGAGAAGGCGACGACAGAGGAGATGTTTAGATGGCATCATCAACTCAATGAACATGAGTTTGGATAAACTCCGGGAGTTTTTATCACCAACTCCTGGAGTTTAGGACAGGGATGCATGCCTAGCATGCTTCAGTCCATGGGGTTGCAAAGAGTCAGACAGGACTGAGAGACTGAACTGAACTGAAGGTAAGGACCAGGGGGCCTGAATGTCCTGAGGACCATCTGAGGGAGCTAATGTGAGATAGCAACACAAACTGTGGGATTGCCACAGAGAAAACAAAAGAGAACTTTCTCATGAAAGTCTCTAACACGCAGCCTGGCCTACTCACAGAACAAAGGATTAAATGAATACCAAAGAAGAGCTAGCCGGCTGCATACAGGCCCCTTCTACCCTCCATCAGAGGCAGAGAGGCAGGCCAGTGACATCCAGAGCCAGAAAGCAAGGAGCTCCTGCAATCTTAGCCTTGGAGACCAGTATCCTCCACCAAACTGTGAGCAGGCTCCCAGTTGCCAACCATGTCTTGTTGGGATTTTGGACGGTTGACATCTGCCAGGAGGGTCACAGCTTGAGATCAGCTCCCCAGAGGAGACACTCGGCATACCTGAGATGGTGCTCTCATGGCGCACCCGGGAATCTGAACGGCTGGGCATGGGGAGGTGATTAAGACACACGGTCCACCAGGGACAATATGTTAGCCAAACACCTGCTTGCTTGAGCTGCTCAGACCTGTCAAGTGCACAAAACTCATGCCCAACTCAGTCTAGGCACTTTGGAGTACACAAGAAACTGAGTGGCTTAGACCTTGGAAGTGCACCAAATGCAGGGCCCACTTTGGACAATGTCCCTGCAGAGCACCCTGAAGCCTGAGCAGTGTAGACCCAGGAATCACACGCCACCTTGAGCTGGGGCAAACCCCTCCCTCTCCACAATGCAACTGAACAAGTGAGCCTAAATAAATGACCACCTTCACCCGCTTGCATCAGGGAGGAAATTGGAGACTGAAGAGACTTGCAAAAAGAGGAAGCCAAATAAAAAACAAAGAAGAGAGAACCACTCTGGAAGTGACAGGTGCAACAGATTAAAACCCTGTAGTTAACATTGACTAAGCATTGGAGGGGACCTATAGACCTTGAGAAAAAGTACAAGATGAAACAAAGAAACTATCTAAAACTGAACTGACCCCACACTGTCCACAACAGCTTCAGAGAAATTCCTAGATATATTTTTTATTATTATCATTTTTAAAAGATCTTTGTTAATCCTTTAATTTTCATTTTTATAACATACTATTACCTTGCAAAAAAAAAATCCAAGTTTTAAAGAAAATTTCATATATATATATATGAAATATATATATATATATATATATATATATGAAATATATATATATATATATATATATATATATAAATTTTTGTGACTGATTTTGTTTGGTATTTTTAATTTTTTTTTTTGATAGTCTAACCTCTACTCTAGATTTTTAATCTTTGGTTTTTGGTATTTGTTATCAATTTTGTACCTTTAAGAATCTAATCTTCAGTTTCCATTTTCACTTAAGGATGTGATAACTGGCTTGATTTTTCTTTTCCCTTTTGACTCTCCCTTTTCTCCCCCAGGTCACCTCTATCTCCTCCCTCCCCCTTCTCTTCTCTATGTAACTCTATGAATCTCTTTGGGTGTTCCAGACTGTGGAGAGCACTTAGGGAGTTGATTACTGGATAGAGTGCTCTCTCCATTTTTGACTCCTCTTCTCCTCCTAGTCACCTCTATCTCTTCCCTCTCTCTATCTCTATCTCTCTCCCACCCTCTTTTCTTCTCCATGTAACTCTGTGAACTTCTCTGTGTGTCCCTTGCTATGGAGAATTGTTTCACCATTAATCTAGGTGCTGTATCATCTGTGCTGTCTGGATGGAGAAGTTTAGTGGCTACTGTAAGAATCATATTGAAAGTCAGAGGCAGGAGGCTTAACTTCAAAACTTGAGAACTTCAAAGAACCCCCAATTCCAGGGAACATTAATAGACAAATTTCACCAAAAACCTCCATAACTACACTGAAACCAGGCCCCACCCAAGAGCCAATAATTTCCAGAGCAAGACATGACATGCTAATTCTCCAGCAAATCAGGAACACAGACCTGAGCATTAAAAGATAAGCTACCCAAAGTCATGCCAAACCCAAAGACACCACAAAACTCACTACCGGACACTTCATTGCACTCCTGAGAGAAGGGATCCAGCTCCACCCACCAGAACACAGACACAAATTTGCACAGGAAACGTTGACAAGTCACTGGTCCAACCCCACCCACAATAAAGAGGAATCATGAACTTCCAGTCTACAGAAAGGGAATCCCAAACACAGAAATCCAAACAAAATGAAAAGGCAGAGAAATATACAGCAGGTGAAGGAACATGATAAATGCCCAACAAACCAAACAAAAGAGGAGGTGATAGGGAGTCTACTTGAAAAAGAATTCAGGATAATGATAGTACAGATCATCCAAAATCTTGAAAACAAAATGGAGCTATAGATAAGTAGATTAGAGACAAGAATTGAGAAGATGCAAGAAATGTTTAACAAGGACCTGAAAAAAAATAAAGAAGAGTCAATCAATAATGAATAATGCAGTGACTGAGATAAAAAGGACTCTGGAGGAATCAACAGTAGAATAACTGAGGCAGAAGACAGGATAAGTGAGGAGGAAGATAGAATGGTGGAAATAAATGAAGCAGAGAGGGGGGGGGGAAAGAATTAGAAAAAGTGAGGACAAATTCAGAAACCTCTGGGACAATGTTAAACGCCCCAATATTTGAATCATAGGAGTCCCAGAAGAAGAAGACAAAATGAAAGGGCATGAGAAAATACTTGAGATAATAGTTGAAAACTTCCCTAAAATGGGGAAGGAAATAGCCACCCAAGTCCAAGAAACCCAGAGAGTCCCAAACTGATAAACCCAAGGCCAAACACCCCAATAAACATATTAATCAAACTAATGAAGATCAAACACAAAGAGCAAACATTAAAAGCAGCAAGGCAAAAGCAGCAAATAATACACAAGGGGATTTGCATAAGGATAACAGCTGATCACTTCATAGAAACTCTTCAGGCCAGAAAGGAACAGCAGGTCATACTTAAAATAATGAAAGAGAAAAGCCTACAACCTAGATTACTATATCCAGCAAAGATCTCATTCAAATATGGAGAAATTAAAAGCTTTATAGACAAGCAAAAGCTGAGAGAATTCAGTACCACCAAACCTGCTTTTCAACAAATGCTAAAAGATCTTCTCTAGACAGGAAACACAGAAAAGGTGTATAAACTCGAACCCCAAACAACAAAGTAAATGACACTGAATCATACTTATCAATAATTACCTTAAATGTAAATGGGTTGAATGCCCCAAACAGAAGACAAAGGCTAACTGAATGGATAAAACAAGACCCTTATATATGCCATCTACAAGAGACCCACCTCAAGCCCAGGAACACATACAGACTCAAAGTGTAGTGCTAGAAAAAGATATTTCATGCAAATTGAAATTAAAAAAAAAAAAAAAAGCAGGAGTAGCAATACTCATATCAGATAAAATAGACTTTGAAATACAGACTGTGAAAAGAGACAAGGAGACTACCTAATGATCAAAGGATCAATCCAAGAAGAAGATTAAGCAATTATAAATATATGTACAACCAAGATAGCAGCACCTCAATATGTAAGGCACTTTAATATCTCACTCACACCTATTGATAGATCAACCAAACAGAAAATTACCAAGGAAACAAAAACTTTAAATGATACAATGGGCCATTTAGACCCAATTGATATCTGTAGAGAATTTCACCCCCCAAAATGGATTTCATCACTTTCTCAAGTGCACACAGAATGTTCTCCAGGATAGATCACATCCTGGGCCATAAATCTTGCCTTGGTAAATTCAAAAAATTGGAATCATTTCAAGCATCTTTTCTGATAACAATGCAGTAATATTAGATGTCAATTACAGGGGAAAAATGTTAAAAATACAAACATGTGGATGCTAAATGACACATTTATGAATAACCAACAAGTCATGGAAAAAATAAAAAAGGAAATAAAAGTACACATAGAAACACATGAAAATGAAAATATGAAGACCCAAAACCTATACCAGTGAACCAGTGAATTTTCTCAGTCGTGTCTGATTCTTTGGAATCCCATGGACTGTAGCTTACCAGGCTCCTCCATCCATGAAAATTTCCAGTCAAGAGTACTGGAGTGGGTGGCCATTTTCTTCTCCAAGGGATTCAGTAAAAGTAGTGCTAAGGGGAAGGTTCATAGCAATACAAGCTTACCTCAAGAAACAAGAGAAAAACCAAATAAATAACCTAACATTACACCTAAAGTGAAAAGCAAAGGAGAAAAGGAAATGCATAAGCATCTGAATTCAGAGTTCCAAAGAATAGCAAGGAGAGATAAGAAAGCCTTCCTCAGCAATCAGTGCAAAGAAATAGAGGAAAACAACAGAATGGAAAAGACTAGAGATCTCTTTAAGAAAATTAGAGATACCAAGGGAACTTTTCATGAAAAGATGGGCTGGATAAAGGACAGAAATGGTATGGACCTAACAGAAGCAGTAGATATTAAGAAGAGGTGGAAAGAGTACACAGAAGAACTGTACAAAAAAGATCTTCATGACCAAGGTAATCATGATCGTGTGATCATGATCATTCACCTAGAGCCAGACATCCTGGAATGTGAAGTCAAGTGGGCCCTAGAAAGCATCACTAGGAACAAATCTAGTGGAGGTGATGGCATTCTAGTTGAGCTATTTGAAATCCTGAAAGATGATGCTGTGAAAGTGCTGCACCCAATATGCAAGCAAATTTGGAAAACTCAGCAGTGGCCACAGGACTGGAAAAGTCAGTTTTGATTCCAATCCCAAAAAGGCAATGCCAAAGAGTGCTCAAACTACCACACAATTGCACTCATCTCACACTCTAGTAAAGTAACGCTCAAAATTCTTCAAGCCAGGCTTCAGCAGTGTGTAAACCATGAACTTCCAGATGTTCAAGCTGGTTTTAGGAAAGGCAGAGGAACTAGATATCAAATTGCCAACGTCCACTGGATCATGGAAGAAGCAAGCGAGTTCCAGAAAAACATCTATTTCTGCTTTATTGACTATGCCAACGCCTTTGTGTGGATCACAATAAATTGTGGAAAATTCATAAAGAGATGGGAATACCAGACCACCTGACTTGCCTCTTGAGAAACCTATATGCCGGTCAGGAAGCAACAGTTAGAACTGGACATGGAACAAGAGACTGGTTCCAAATAGGAAAAGGAGTACGTCAAGGCTGTATATTGTCACCCTGCTTATTTTTTTATTTTATTTTATTTTTTTAAATTTTATTTTATTTTTAAACTTTACATAATTGTATTAGTTTTGCCAAATATACCCTGCTTATTTAACTTATATGCAGAGTACATCATGAGAAACGCTGGGCTGGAAGAAGCACAAGCTGGAATCAAGATTGCTGGGAGAAATATCAATAACCTTAGATATGCAGATGACACCACCCTAATGGCAGAAAGTGAAGAGGAACTAAAAAGCCTCTTGATGAAAGTGAAAGAGGAGAGTGAAAATGTTGGCTTAAAGCTCAACATTCAGAAAGCTAAGATCATGGCATCTGGTCCCATCACTTCATGGGAAATAGATGGGGAAACAGTGGAAACAGTGTCAAACTTTATTTATTTATTTTTTTTTAGCTCCAAAATCACTGCAGATGGTGACCGCAGCCATGAAATTAAAAGACGCTTACTCCTTGGAAGGAAAGTTATGACCAACCTACATAGCATATTCAAAAGCAGAGACATTACTTTGCCAACAAAGGTCCGTCTAGTCAAGGTTGTTTTTTCCAATGGTCATGTATGGATGTGAGAGCTGGACTATGAAGAAAGCTGAGCGCTGAAGTATTGATGCTTTTGAACTGTGGTGTTGGAGTAAACTCTTGAGAGTCCCTTGGACTGCAAGGAGATCCAACCAGTTTATTTTAAAGGATATCAGTCCTGGGTGTTCTTTGGAAGGAATGATGCTAAAGCTGAAACTCCAGTTCTTTGGCCACTTCATGCGAAGTGTTGACTCATTGGAAAAGACTCTGATGCTGGGACGGATTAGGGGCAGGAGGAGAAGGGGGCGACAGGGGATGAGATGGCTGGATGGCATCACTGACTCGATGGACGTGAGTCTGAGTGAACTCTGGGAGCTGGTGATGGACAGGGAGGCCTGGCATACTGCAATTCATGGGGTTGCAAAGAGTCGGACATGACTGAGTGACTGAGCTGAACTGAACACCTAAAGCAACTAGAAAAAGAAGAAATGAAGAACCCGTGTTTAGTAGAAGGAAATAAATCATTAAAATTAGGGCAACAATAAATGGAAAAAAAAAAAGGACACTACAGCAAAAGTCAACAAAACCAAAATCTAGTTCTTTGAGAATATAAATAAAATAGACAAACCATTAGCCAGACTCATCAGGAAAAAAAGAGAGAAGAATCAAACAACAGAATTAGTAATGAAAATGGAGAAATCACAGTAGACAACACAGAAATACAAATAATCATAAGAGACTACTGTCAGCAACTACATACCAATAAAATGGACAACTTTGAAGGAATGGACGAATTCTGAGAAAAATATAACTTTCCAAAACTGAATCAGAAAGAAATAGAAAAACTTAAAGGACCCATCACAAGCATGGAAATTGAAATTGTATTTAAAAGTCTTCCAACAAACAAAAGGCCAGGACCAGATGGCTTCACATGTGAATTGCTAACACCTATCCTACTCAAACTGTTCCAGAAAATTGCAGAGGAAGGTAAACTGCCAAATGCATTCTATGAGGCCACCATCACACTAATGCCAAAACCAGACAAAGATGCCATACACAAAGAAAACTACAGGCCAATATCACTGATGAACATAGATGCAAAAATCCTCAACATATTCTAGCAAACAGAATTCAACATTTTAAAAAGATCCTACATCATGACCAAATGGGCTTTATCCCAGGGATGCAAGAATTCTTCAATATTTGCAAATCAATCAATGTGATACATCACATTGACAAGTTAAAAAATAAAAGCCATATGATTATCTCAAAAATGCAGAGAAAGCCTTTGACAAAATTCAACATCCATTTATGATAAAATCTCTCCAGAAAGCCAGTATAGAAGGAACATACCTCAACATAATAAAAGCCATATATGGCAAACCCACAGCAAACATTATTCTCAATGGTGAGAAATTGAAAGCATTTCCCCTAAAGTCAGAAACAAGACAAGTGTGCCTGTTCTCACCACTCTTATTCAGCATAGTTTTGGAAGTTTTAGGCACAGCAATCAGAGAAGACAAAGGAATAAAAGGAATCCAGACTGGAAAAGAATAAGTAAAACTGTCACTGATTGCATATGATATTATCCTTGACATAGAAAACCCTAAAGAGACTACCAGAAATTACTAGAGCTAATCAATGAACACAGTAAAGTTGCAGGATATAGAATTAATACACAGAAAGCCCTTGCATTCCTATACCCAATAATGAGAAAACAGAAAGAGAAATTAAGGAAACACACCCATTCAGCACTGTGACAGAAAGAATAAAATGCCTAGGAATAAATCTACATAAATAAACAAAAGACCTATATATATATATAACTATAAAACACTGATGAAAGAAATCAAAGAGAATGCAAATAGATGGAGAAATATACCATGTTCACGGATTGGAACAATATAGTGAACATGGAACAATGTTGATCAATGATCAACATTGGATCAATATAATGAAAGTAAGTACACTACCCAAAGCAATATACAGATTCAACAAAATCCTTATCAAGCTACCAACAGTATTTTTCACAGAACTAGGACAAATACTGTAACAATTTGTATGAAAATATGAAAAACTTTCAATAGCCAAAGCAATTTGAGAAAGAAGAATGGAACTGGAGGAATCAACCTGCCTGATTTCAGACTATACTACAAAGCTGCAGTCATCAAGACAGTATGGTACTGACACAAAAACAGAAATATCAGTCAATGGAACACAATAGAAAGCCCAAAGATAAATCCAAACACGTATGTACACCTATGTGAACCTTACCTTTGACAAAGGAGGCAAAAATATAAAATAGAGAAAACATAATCTCTTTAACAAGTGGTGCTGGGAAAACTGGTCAACCACCTGTAAAATAATGAAATTAGAACACTTTCTAACACCATACACAAAAATAAACTCAAAATGGATTAAAGATCTAAATTTAAGACCTGAAATCATAAAACTCCTAGAGGAAAACATAGGCAAAACACTGTCTGAAATAAATCACAGCAAGATCCACTATGACCTACCTTCCAGAGGAATGGAAATAAAGCAAAAATAAACAAATAGGACCTAATTAAGCTTAAAAGCTTTTGCACTCTCTGAAATAAATCACAGCAAGATCCACTATGACCTACCTTCCAGAGTAATGGAAATAAAAGCAAAAATAAACAAATGGGACCTAATTAAACTTAAAAGCTTTTGAAGGAAACTATAAGAAAAGTGAAGATACAGCCTTCAAAATGGGTGAAAATAATAGCAAATGAAGCAACTGACAAAGAAATAATCTCAAAAATATAAAGTAGTTCATGCAGCTCAATACCAGAAAGATAAATGACTCAATCAAAAAATGGGCCAAATAACTAAACAGACATTTCTCCAAAGAAGACATACAGATGGCTAACAAACACATGGAAAGCTGCTCAACATCATTCATTATCAGAGAAATGCAAATCAAAACCACAATGAGGTACCATCTCATGCCAGTCAGAATGGCTGCTATCAAAAAGTCTACAAAATTTAAATATTGGAGAGGGTGTGGAGAAAAGGGAACCCTCTTACACTGTTGGTGGGAATGCAAACTAGTACAGCCACTATGGAGAACAGTGTGGAAATTCCTTAAAAACTGGAAATAGAACTGCTATACAATCCAGCAATCCCACTCCTGGGCATACACACCAAGAAAACCAGAATTGAAAGAGACATGTGTACCCCAATGTTCATTACAGCACTGTTTACAATAGCTAGGACATGGAAGCAACCTAGATGTCCATTGGCAGATATATGAATAAGAAAGCTGTGGTACATATACACAATGGAATATTACTCAACTATTAGAAGAATGAATTTGAATCAGTTCTAATGAGGTGGATGAAACTGGTGCCTATGATACAAAGTGAAGTAAGTCAGAAAGAAAAACACCAGTACAGTATATAAATGCATATATATGGAATTTAGAAAGATGGTCACAATGACCCTATATGTGAAACAGCAAAAGAGACATAAAGAACAGACTTTTGGACTCTTGGGAGGAGGCAAGGGTGGGATTATTTGAGAGAATATTATTGAAACCAGTATATTACTTTATGCAAAATCAATGGCCAGTCCAAGTTCGATGCATGAAACAGGGCACTCAAAGCCTGTACACTGGGACAACCTAGAGGGATGGGATGGGGAGGGAGGTAGGAGGGGGGTTCAGGTTGGGGAACACATGTACACCCATGGTGGATTCATATCAATGTATGGCAAAACCAATACAATACTGTAAAGTAATTAGCCTACAAGCAAAATAAATAAATTTATATTAAAAATAAAATTAATTAATTAATTAAAAAATATCTCATTGGTATATCTCTGTAATTATTCAAGAGGTAAGGACATAAGTAATAAGCTTTGATGAATAGGCAGTTGTTTCTTTTAATACTTGCTGAAGAATCCCTGGGCAAAAGCTTACTTGACCTTCTTGAAAGCAGCTTGCTTCCAACACTCATACCTGATGCTCATACACGATCACTTGGCTGCCAATATTCGTAACCATCTGTTATGGTGGCAACATGCCTGCTCACGAAATAATGTGATATTTTAGATAGTAGGTGCCAATTAAGTAGATTGGCAATCCTAAATTCTGAGAGCATTTTTTCCTTACAGAAAGTGATGCTACATTAGCAACCACATGGATTCTTATCATTAAACCATCTGTTTACACTTTTGGGGCCAAACATCTTCATGGAAGGAAAATAGAGAGTACTTGAGAAAAATTGGTGAGAATCTGTTGTGAAATAGATATTGTTATACATGAATCTATTTTAAAATTGACTTTATATATATGAGCGACTTCACTTTCACTTTTCACTTTCATGCATTGGAGAAGGAAATGGCAACCCACTCTAGTGTTCTGGTGGGCTGCTGTCTATGGGGTCGCACAGAGTCAGACACGACTGAAGCGACTTAGCAGCAGCAGCAGCATAGGAGTGTAAAACTACCAAACTTATGAAAAGCCATAAGACCTATAAGTAATTACTTTCATAAATAACTAAAAGAAATATCATTGATATATTGTTTTTTCATCAGTGCGAGTTTTAAGTGTGCATAAAAATCTGTGATACATCCAGGACCTGAACTGGAGGAAGTTCCTCTGTTGAATAAACGTTTGTAGATCTCAGCAATAATGATTGGAATCTGGGTGGTGCAGCCCTATCAACAGGTTGACCCCAGTTGGTCATATCAGAGAACAGGGTATGCTGTGGACATTCGTATGAATAATCCAGGCATTTAATAAACAGCTACAATTTGTTTCAAGTCCACAGGTCCAAAGAACAGTTTCTTTAAATCTGCCAGTCTGTAGCTTTCCAAAAGATGGGATGAGAGTGAAAGTCCCTCAGTCATGTCTGACTCTTTGCAGCCTTGTGGATGGTAGCCTGCTAGGCTCCTCTGCCCATGGAATTCTCAAGGCAAGAATACTGGAGTGGGTAGCCATTCTCTTCTTCTGGAGATCTTCCTGACCCAGGGATAGAACCCGGGTCTCCTGCATCACAGGCAGATTCTTTACTGTCTGAGCCACTAGGGAAGCCTTCAGTTCAGTTCAGTTCAGTCACTCAGTCGTGTCCGACTCTTTGCGACCTCATGAATCGCAGCACACCAGGCCTCCCTGTCCATCACCAACTCCTGGAGTTCACTCAAACTCACGTCCATTGAGTCGGTGATGCCATCTAGCCATCTCATCGTCTGCGTCCCCTTTTCCTCCTGCCCCCAATCCCTCCCAGCATCTGAGTCTTTTCCAGTGAGTCAACTCTTCACATGAGGTGGTCAAAGTGTTGGAGTTTCAGCTTTAGCATCATTCCTTCCAAAGAACACCTAGGGCTGATCTTTAGAATGGATTGGTTGGATCTCCTTGCAGTCCAAGGGACTCTCAAGAGTCTTCTCCAACACCACAGTTCAAAAGCATCAATTCTTCCGCGCTCAGCTTTCTTCACAGTCCAACTCTCACATCCATACATGACCACTGGAAAAACCATAGCCTTGACTAGACAGATCTTTGTTGGCAAAGTAATGTCTCTGCTTTTGAATATGCTATGTAGGTTGGTCATAACTTTCCTTCCAAGGAGTAAGCATCTTTTAATTTCATGGCTGCAATCACCATCTGCAGTGATTTTGCAGCCCCCAAAATTAAAGTCTGACACTGTTTCCACTGTTTCCCCATCTATTTCCCATGAAGTGATGAGACCAGATGCCATGATTTTCGTTTTCTGTACGTTGAGCTTTAAGCCAAACTCTTCACTCTCTTCTTTCACTTTCATCAAGCCTTTAGCCATCAGTAAAAATAGAGCCAAATTCCTGGAGAGAATTTTTGACTAGTGTATAAGAAAGGCTTTGAGCTCCATCAAATGAATATAATAATTCTACATAACTTACTGTATGTGTAGACAATTCAGTAATAATGGTTGGATGTTTCAGTATCTCACATTCAACAATTGATAGGATAACATGTGTCTGATAAGGTATTTGTATTCAGAAATCATAAACAATTGGAAAATGGGCAAAATATCTAAATATGCATTTCTCCAAAGAAAATAAACATGCATGACCAATAAATACACGAAAAATGATAAACATCATTAGACACTAGGAAATGCAATTAAAACCACAATGAGTGCCACATTACATTCTGTAGAATGGCTGTAGTAAAAATAAAATAAAAGCAAAAACAAGTAATGGTAAAACTGTGGAGAAACAGAAACTCTTAGACACTTCTGGTGAGAAAGTTAAATCATTCACTGACTGAAAAACCATTTGTCATTCTTCAAAATATTCAGGATAAAATTATCATGCTGCTATTGCTGCTAACTCGCTTCAGTCGTGTCCAACTCTGTGCGACCCCATAGATGGCAGCCCACCAGGTTCCCCCATCCCTGGGATTCTCCAGGCAAGAACACTGGAGTGGGTTGCCATTTCCTTCTCTAATGCATGAAAGTGGAAAGTGAAAGTGAAGTCGCTCAGTCGTGTCTGATTCTTAGCGACCCTATAGAGGGCAGCCCACCAGGCTCTTCCATCCATGGGATTTTCCAGGCAAGAGTACTGGAGTGGGGTGCCATTGCCTTCTCCAAAAATTATCATATGATTCAGCAAATTCACTACTAGGTATAGTACTGAAGAGAACTGACTGTATACATTCATGCAAAACCTTTCACATGAATGTCACTAAAACATTGTTCATAATATCCAAGTGTTTATCACCTTATGAATGGATAAATAAAATGTGGCATACTCAAATGATAGAATATTATTTTGAAATTAAATAGAGTACCAATATATTCAACAGCTTAGATGAATCTTTAAATCATGTTAAATGAAAGAAACTAGTCATGAAAAAAATACATATTTTATCACTTCATTTATATGAAATGTCTGGAGTGGAAAATCCATTGAGATAAAATGTAGATGAATAGTTGTCTGGGAATTGGATGAAAATGGGCAGTGACTGCTGCTACAGGTTTCTCTGGGGGTGACAAATTTTCTAAAATTGATTGTAGCAATAATTGCACTGCTTTTCAAATATACCATAAACATTCACTTGTGCATCTTCACTGGCAGATTTTATAATATGTGAGTTATATATTAACAGAGCTATTTAAAAACTTCTCCAGATTTTAGATATAAATTCCTCTCCTCCAAGCAGAATATTTCACCCAAAGCTCAAGCTTCAATAAAATACCCAGATCTCTTCTTGGAAGAAAATAAAAGTTGAACTAAGAAGAGGAGTGAGGTTCCAACTTAAAGTTTGAGAGGAATACACACAAATAAAATATGTGAAGGAGCAAAAGCAAGTTTATTTCAGGATACATAATACTAAATTATTTTCATCTGGATGTAATTTCATTCATTTTATTAACAAAATTGAGTTTACTCCTAATTATAAATAGAATATTTTTTAAATGTAAGTATATCTACCAGTGCTCTCTAATACATATAGCAAAAAAAGTGGAGTTATGTCTTGTCTGCTGTACAAATTTAAGTAATTTTCATCATCTACTCTAAGTGTATTTATCAGCTATATTCTTTTTAAATACAAGCTGATGTTTCAAATATTAATCCAAGTAAATTGTTATTCTAAAAACAGGTATTTTAATTGCAAGTAGTCAAGACTACTAAGGAAGTCTGTTCAGTGAAATTGTGGGTATTGCTGGTTATAACTGATGGGGAAAAGACCACCATTACATGGATGTCAGGTTGATGGCTGTAATTCTGAAGAGTAAAGTTGTATTTTTAGTCTACTTCAAACTTCATCTTAAAACCAGAATGTTTTGCCCTGATATTGGCCCCAAAATCAATTATATGAAAAAGAAAAAAATGTTGAGTTTTATACGCATGGTGAATTTTTGAAATGATACACAGGAACAATGATTGTGTCTGTGGAGGAGGATTGGGATGGTTAATGTGAGTTTTAATTGTAAACTTCTTTTTACGTATATGTGTATTTATATATTCAAGTAAAGTGAATTAAACTAAAGTTGAATGTTAATGAACCATGGCATAAAGATCTGTTGAGATAATCATAGCATTATATATATTTAATCTTTGACGTTCATATTTCTCAGGGCATGCTTCCCAAAACAAATTGTGTTCAAAACATCTAGACTGCTTATTAAAACACAAAATCCACGAAAGAACTCCAGACATTGCTGTTTAGACCATCTAAGGACTTGGGACATGAATTTTGAATTTTTATGGTAAGTTCTGTATTCAGTTTTTTTACATGCTGAAACTTAATGGCTACTTCACTGGACTATTTACTTTAAAAACCATTAGTAAGTAAATTAATAAAAAGGCATTTAGTCTTATGATATCATGATATCTCAATGTCTTGTTGAAACCTTTCCCCCTGACTCCAAATTAACATTTGTCATGTGTTCTTTTTCAATTAGTGCAGCATGTATTTTTTAAAAAAATCTTCAAAATAAAGGTGAAAATGCATCTTCTATATAAGTCTGTGATAATTTTACACTTATTCTGAGTCTACCTTGAAAGTTTGTGTTAATTGGGCTGTTCTGTGTGACTTTGATAACAGAAACCAACTCAAATAATTTTAGAATTTTTGACAATGCTAAGGCTTAAATTTCAAGTATATTTTTAAATGCAGCATATTTGCAAAACTCACTTTTACAGATATTATTGTATTTAAATATTTATGTGTTTATTATATAAAATTTATATAGAACACATCTTGTTCTAAGAATGAGGACTGTTGCTCACATATAATATATTGAAAAAACTTTTATTTCTCAAGTAACATTGAAAAAAATTAAACATTAAACAACTAGAGAATCTGTTGGTTCATGTGCTCTTGCCACCAGGCTCCGCTGTCCATGGAATTTTCCAGGGAAGAGTACTGAAATGGGTTGCCATTTCCTACTGTAGGGTATCTTCCCGACACAAGGATCATGTCCTGTTCCTCCTATAAAGTGGATTCTTTACCACTGCAACACCTAGGAAGCTCAAGATTTGTTTAAAGTCTTTAGTCAGTGGTTCAATCATGCCACAGAAAAACTAGTTTCTGACTGCTTCGCTGACAATTGACATTGTCTTCAGACTGACTTCACTTTTTTCACTACCAACAGATCACAGGGTATTGCTTTTATGTTTATACTATACAAGCAAGAAAATGTATCATTTATCACAATACTAACAAAAACTCTGAGAAGCACTCTCATTGGATAAACTACATAATGAGTATACATGTATCCAAAAGGATAGAGTATAGCACCCAGGCTTAGCAAACTACACACTTCAAGCTGGCTTATTTTGCATTCAAACTCACAACCCCTACAAGAAGCTGGGAATCTAGGAGAAGAGAAAAGGATTACACTGTTGAAACTGCAGTCCATAAGATCCAGTGAATCATTTAATTCTGTAATATAATTATTAAATATAATGTTGTTACAAATTTTTGCAATAGTAAATGTCAGCTTTTATTATTAATAACACAACGATTCATGATTTCAAGGAAATTTCTGTAAAGTAAGGAAACAAAGCCATTATGGTGTTTTGTACCTATTATTTCTGTATGCCCAAAGACCTCATATTAAGACTTGGAAAATCTTACATTTTTACCACTAAAGTAAAATGTACCTTCAGCATAACAAGTATAATAATGAAACATATTGGCCTTAAAATATCTATAATTCCAGGTATTTGTTACTGCCAATGAATAAAGTGCTTTTATTTGTGAAGAATGCACTTCACTTCAGCTCAGTCTCTCATTCTTTTTGACTCTTTGTGAGCTTATGGACTGCAGCATGCCAGGCTTCCCTGTCCATCACCAACCCCTGGAACTTGTTCAAATTCATGTTCAATAGGTCGGTGAGGCCATCCATCCATCTCATCCTCTGTTGTCCCCTTCTCCTCTTTCCTTCAACCTTTCCCAGCATCAGAGTCTTTTCCAAAGACTCAGATCTTTGCATCAGGTGGCCAAAGTATTGGAATTTCAGCCTCAGCATCAGTTCTTCCAATGAATATTCAGGACTGATTTCCTTTAGGATTGACTGGTTTGATCTCCTTGAGATCAAAAGATTGAAGTCCAAGATTCTTGAGAGTCTTCTCCAACACCACAGTTCAAAAGCATCAATTCTTCAGTGTTCAGCCTTTTTACATCCATACATGACTCTCACATCCATACTTGACTACTGGAAAAAACTGTAGCTTTGACTAGACAGACATTTGTCTGCAAAGAAATGACACTACATTTTAATATGCTGTCAAAGTTGGTCATTGGTTTTCTTCCAAGGAACAAGCATCTTTTAATTTCATGGCTGCAGTGATCTTGGAGCAGCCCAAATTAAAATCTGTCACTGTTTCCATTGTTTCCCCATTTATTTGACATGAAGTGATGGGATTGGATGCCATGATCTTTGTTTTTTGAATGTTGAGATTTAAGGCAGCTTTTTCACTCTCCTCTTTCACTTTCATCAAAAGGCTCTTGGACGACCCAGAGGGATGGTATGGGGAGGGAGGAGGGAGGAGGGTTCAGAATGGGGAGCACATGTATACCTGTGATGGATTCATTTTGATATTTGGCAAAACTAATACAATTATGTAAAGTTTAAAAATAAAATAAAATTAAAAAAAAAAAGGCTCTTTGCTTCGTCTTTACTTTCTGCCATAAGGGTGGTGTCATCTGCGTATCTGAGGTTATTAATATTTCTCCTGAAAATCTTGATACCAGCTTGTGCTTCCTCCAGCCCAGCATTTCTCATGATGTACTCTGCATGTAAGTTAAATAAGCAGGATAACAATATACAGCCATGATGTACTCCTGTTCCAATTTGGAACCAGTCTGTTGTTCCGTGTTCAGGTGTAACAATTGCTTCTTGACCTTCATATGGATTTCTCAGGAGGCAGGAAAGGTGGTCTGATATTCCCATCTCTTGAAGTGTTTTCTACACTTTGTTGTAACCTATACAGTCAAAGGCTTTGGCTTAATCAATAAAGCAAAAGGGATGTTTTTCTGGTATTCTTTTGCTTTTTAGATAATCCAATGGTTGATCACAGTTTAATATCTGATTCCTCTGCCTTTTCTAAATCCAGCTTGAACATCTTATATTTCACGGATCACATACTGTTGAAGCCTGACTTGGAGAATTTTGAGCATTACTTTACTAGCGTGTGAGATGAGTGCATTTTGCGGTAGTTTGAACATTCTTTGCCATTCTGTCTTTGGGAATGGAATGAAAACTGACCTTTTCCAGTCCTGTGGCCACTGTTGAATTTTCCAAATTTGCTGGCATATTCAGTGTAGCACTTTCACAGCATTATCTTTTAGGATTTGAATTAGCTCAACTGGAATTCCATCACTTCCACTAATTTTGTTCATAGTGATGCTTCCTAAGGCCGACTTGACTTCACATTCCATTACGTATGGCTCTGGGTGAGTGATCACACCATTGTGGTTTTCTGGATCATGAAGACTTTTTTGAATAGTTATTCTGTGTATTCTTGCCACTTCTTCTTAATATCTTCTGCTTCTGTTAGGTCCATACCATTTATATCCTTTATTGTGCCCATCTTTGTATGAAATGTTTCCTTGTTATCTCTAATATCCTTGAAGAGATCTCTAGCTTTTTCCATTCTACTTTTATCCTCTATTTCTTTGCATTGATCACTGAGGAAGGCTTTCTTATCTCTCTTTGCTATTCTTTGGAACTCTGCATTCAAATAGGAATATCTTTCCTTTTCTCTTTTGCCATTAGCTTCTCTTCTTTTCTCAGCTCTTTGTAAGGCCTCCTCAGACAACCATTTTGTCTTTTTGCATTTCTTTTTCTTTGTGATGGTCTTGATCCCTGCCTCCTGTACAATGTCATAAACCTCAGTCCACAGTTATTTCGGTACTCAGTCTATCAAATTTAATCCTTTGAATCTATTTATCACTTCCACTGTGTACCATAAGGGATTTGATTTAGGTCATACCTGAATGGTCTAGTTATTTCCCTATTTTCTTCAATTTAAGTCTGAATTTGGCAAAAAGGAGTTCATGATCTGAGCCACAGTCAGCTCCTGGTCTTGTTTTTGCTGACTGTATAGAGTTTCTCCATCTCTGGCTGCAAAGAATATAAACAATCTGATTTTGGTATTGATCATCTGGTGATGTCCATGTGTAGAGTTTTCTCTTGTGTTGTTGGAAGAGGGTATTTGTTATGACCAGTGTGTTCCCCTGACAAAGCTCTGTTTACCTTTGCCCTGCTTCACTTGTTACTTTAAGGCCACACTTGCTTGTTACTCTGGGTATCTCTTGACTTCCTACTTTTGCATTCCAGTCCCTTATGATTAAAAGGACATCTTTTTTTAAGTGTTAATTCTAAAAGGTCTTGTAGGTCTTCATAGAACCATTCAACTTCTGATTCTTCAGTATTACTGGTTGGAGCATAGGCTTGGATTTGTTTGATATTGAATGGCTTGCCTTGGAAATGAACAGAAATCATTCAGTCATTTTTGAGATTGCATCAAAGTAATGCATTTCAGACTCTTGTTGACTGTGAGTGTTACTCCATTTCTTTGTAGGGATTCTTTCCCACAGTTGTAGATACAATGGTCATCTGAATTAAATTCGCCCATTCCAGTCCATTTTAGCCCACTGATTCCTAAAAATGTCGATGTTCACTCTTGCCATCTCTTGTTTGACCACTTCTAATTTACCCTGATTCATGGCCCTAACATTCCAGGTTTCTACGCAGTATTGTTCTTACAGCATCAGACTTTACTTCCATTACCACTTATATCCTCAACTGGGCGTTGTTTTCTCTTTGGCTCCGTCTCTTCATTCTTTCTGTATTTATTTCTCTACTCTTCTCCAGTGACTTATCAGACACCTATTGACCCGCAGAGCTCATCTTTCAGTGTCCTTTATTTTTGCCTTTTCATACTGTTCATGGGGTTCTCAAGGCAAGAATGCTGACGTGGTTTTGACATTCCCTTCTCTAGTGGACCACGTTTTGTCAGAACTTTCCACCATGACCTGTCCGACTTGGGTGGCCCTACACGACACGGCTCATAATTTCATTGAATTAGACAAGGCTGTGGTCCATGTGATAAGTTTGATTAGTTTTCTGTGATTGTGGTTTTCATTTTGTCTGCCTTCTGATGAATAAGGATAAGAAGCTTTTGGAAGCTTCCTGACAGAGGGGGAAACTGGGTCTTGTTCTGATGGGCCAAGCCATGCTCAGTAAGCCTTTAATCCAATTTTTTTTTTTTTTTGATGGGTGGGGCTGTGTTCCCTCTCTGTTGCTTGATCTGAGACCTAACTGTGGTGGAGGTAATGAATATAATGGAGACCTCCTTCAAAATGTTCCTTGCTTGTACTGCTGCAGTCAGTTTCCTCCACTCTGCAGCAGGACACCTCTAACCCTTGCCTCACCCGGATACTCCTGAACACTCAAAGACAAGTCTGGGTCAGTCTCTTGTGAGATCACTGCTCCCTTCTCCTGAGTCCTGGTGCACACAAGTTTGTGTTTGTGCCCTCCAAGAATCTGTTTCCTCAGTCCTATAAGTTCTGTAATCAACTACTCCCTGGGAGTTCTTGGTCCCTTTTCCAGATCCCCAGGTTGAGAAATCTGTTGTGATTCCTGGCATTTTCTTAACAGTGCCAGAATCTCTTTGGTATAATTGTTCTGCAGTTTGTGGGTCATCTGCTCAGCAGCTCTATGGTGGAGTTAATGACGACCTTCTCCATGAGGGCTTATGCCACATGTGAATATTGAACTACATTCAGACTTACATTTTTTTACTCATAAATACTAAATAATTAAATAGAAATATAATGATGATATTAATGACAGGAATACTTTCATGGGAGAATGGTCATCAATTGTTTCAGAACTTTAAATACAGTGAATGGATTGATAAATTATAAGGTATTGATATATTGATCTCTTTCAACTACTATGACCTTTTCACACAGTGTCGAAGTCATCAAGAATGAGAAATGCTTGTCATATTTAGTATCTATGAAATGTTACATTATATGGAATGTATAAAATTACTTTCTGAAAATGTTCAGAGGTTTAATATGTGTGTGTGTGTGTGTCTGTTGTACACACATGTGGGCTCAGTTATGTCCAATTCTTTGTGGCCTTGTGGATTGTAGCCTGCCAGGCTTCTCTGTCCATGGAATTTTCCAGGCAAGAATGTGTATTTCCATTTCGTACCACAGTGAATCTTCCTGACCCACGTATTGAACCCTCATCTCTCACATTTCCAGCATTGGCAGGTGGACTCTTTACCTGTAGCACCACATGGGAAGGCCAGTTTAATATGTGGATGAGGGTATGTCTAATATAAACCTGGAGAAGAACTAGGTCTGATTAACAGGTTGAAAGAAAAATTAGAAAGTGATCCCGATAGTATAACTTGTAATAGTATGGTGCTTGGACCAGCAGCATGTGAATCAACTTGGGGACTTTTTAGAAACACAAATTCTTAAGCCCAGTTAGGAAAAGGAGGGGCTTCCAAGGTGGCTCAATGGTAAAGAATCTGCCTACTAATGCAGGAGACTAGAGTTTGCTCCCTGGCTTGGGAAGATAAACCTAGAGGAGGAAATGGCAACCCGCTCCAGCACTCTTGCCTAGGAAATTTAATGGATCGACCCTCCCTGGGGTCACAGAGAGTCCTACAGCCACACACAGAACACAGCAGTCACACACTCCAAGAATACTTAAAGCACAGACAGTTCACATAACTGCTTAAGGCCACAAAGCTAGGAAAGCAGACACCCAGGAAGACAGAAAGAGTCTTTTCTTTTAAATACTATTCTGTAACCATTGATGTTTGTCTCTATGAACATGTAAGTTTAGAAGAGGATTAAACCTTAATTTAACACAGTAAGATAAATGAAAATGATCCACATACAGCATAAGATTTAATTGAATAATTTACTTGATAAACATATGCTTCTAAATTGAAAATCAATGGTGTATCACTTGAATATATATTTATTTTATATTTGTATCAGTAACAGGTATATAATCATACTACTACTACTAATAAGGGTAAAAAAATATTAGAAACAAGACGAACAAATACATAGTGGATGGTTACTAAGCATTAAACAGTGTTAAAATGGTTTTGTGTAATCACATTCTTCCTTATTATATTCCTATGAATCAACGACATTAAGACATGCCAAATTTAAGCACCTGTTGACACTAACACAGCTACTTAGTGACAGAGTCAATATTCCAATTCTTCTTTGTCTCCAGAGTTCCATTCTTGTGTTAAGACTGTGCTTAACTGGCTGGTAGAGAGAATAACCTCTACCTCAATTAGTGAATTGGCTAAATCTGTAAATCTATAATTTCAAGTAATTTTGCTGTTGTTGTTAGTCACTAAGTCATGTCTGACTGTTTTGTGACCCCATGAACTGTAGCTCCACCAGACTCCCCTGTCCATGGGACTTCCCAGGCAAGAATACTGGAGTGGGTTTCCATATCCTTCTCCAGTGGATCTTCCTGGGCCAGGGATCAAATCCCCATCTCTTGCATTGCAGGTGGATTCTTTACCACTGAGACATGCAGGAAGACCCATGTGATTCTAGAGTCCTTAAAAATGCAATTCTTATATTTTTAAAAGTGTACTTCAAAGTAGCTGCAGTTTTCTGCACAGAATTAGTATTAAGCCCATCTTCAGAAAATCTCCTAAACAAGTTTTAAGTATAATCTAGACGAGAGCGTGTTACTACAAACTATTGGCAAGCTCATACTGAAATGACCTTCAATATAAAGGAGAGGGTTTTGAAATATGATATCAATTTTATTACAGTTTTTAGCATTTACTCAAAGTGATATACAGAAGAAGGAAGTAAAAAGAAATAAGCCAATACATCACTTCATTACAGAAGGGACCGATGATCTTAATGTCCCTTTATACTGTAATATTATGCCAGAGTTCGGTGAGAGGATGGTTCTGAAAATAAAATTTAAGAAGTATTCAGCCACAAATATGCCAATACTGAAGACAGTTCCTGAATTCTGAAGGAATGAACTGTAATACTATTCTTTCTTTACTAAATAATGTCTATTTAAGGTTTTATGTTTTCTAATATCTGACTATACAATCATTGAACTGTGTTCATGCTGTGAACTGAAAAACATTAATGATGCTATTAAGTAAATTCACTAGCCAAGTGACTTTCTTTACTAATTTTTAAAGGTACTGAAACAATAGTTTTATTTCAGCTTTCTCAACATGTTTTGAGGACAAAAAGGACTACATTTAAAATAACAAGAAGCAAAATTCTCATCATTAGTTCTCTGAGTCTACATAACTGAGCAACTGAACTGACTGACTTCTCTGGAATATGTTTCTATGTCATTTACTAAATGAATTATGCAAAAAAGCAAAATGGATGTCTGGGGAGGCCTTACAAATAGCTGTGAAGAGAAGTGAAAGCAAAGGATAAAAGGAAAGATATAAGCATCTGAATGCAGAGTTCCAAAGAATAGCAAGAAGAGATAAGAAAGCCTTCTTCAGTGATCAATGCAGAGAAATAGAGGAAAACAACAGAATGGGAAAGACTAGAGATCTCTTCAAGAAAATTAGAGATACCAAGGGAACACTTCATGCAAAGATGGGCTCGATAAAGGACAGAAATGGTATGAACCTAACAGAAACAGAAGATATTAAGAAGAGGTGGCAAGAATACACAGAAGAACTGTACAAAAAAGATCTTCATGACCTAAATAATCATGATGGTGTGATCACTTGACCTAGAGTCAGACATCCTAGAATGTGAAGTCAAGTGGGCCTTAGAAAGCATCACTACGAACAAAGCTAGTGGAGGTGATGGAATTCCAGTTGAGCTACTTCAAATCCTAAAAGATTATGCTGTGAAAGTTCTGCACTCAATATGCCAGCAAATTTGGGAAACTCAGCAGTGGCCACAGGACTGGAAAAGGTCAGTTTTCATTCCAATCCCAAAGAAAGACAATGCCAAAGAATGCTAAAACTACTGCACAATTGCATTCATCTCACATGCTAGTAAAGTAGTGCTCAAAATTCTCCAAGCCAGGCTTCAGCAATATGTGAACTGTGAACTTCCTGATGTTCAAGCTGGTTTTAGAAAAGGCAGAGGAACCAGAGATCAAGTTGCCAACACCCACTGGATCATGTAAAAAGCAAGAGAGTTCCAGAAAAAACATCTATTTCTGCTTTATTCACTATGCCAAAGCCTTTGACTGCATGGATCACAATAAACTGTGGAAAATTCTGAAAGAGATGGGAATACCAGACCACCTGATCTGCCTCTTGAGAAATCTGTATGCAGGTCAGGAAGCAACAGTTAGAACTGGACATGGAACAACAGACTGGTTCCAAATAGGAAAAGGAGTTCGTCAAGGCTGTATATTGTCACCTTGCTTATTTAACTTATATGCAGAGTACATCATGAGAAACGCTGGACTGGAAGAAACACAAGCTGGAATCAAGATTGCTGGGAGAAATATCAATAACCTCAGATATACAGATCACACCACCCTTATGGCAGAAAGTGATGAGGAACTCAAAAGCCTCTTCATAAAAGTGAAAGTGGAGAGTGAAAAAGTTGGCTTAAAGCTCAACATTCAGAAAATGAAGATCATGGCATCCGGTCCCATCACTTCATGGCAAATAGATGGGGAAAGAGTGGAGACAGTGTCAGACTTTATTTTTTTGGGCTCCAAAATCACTGGAGATGTTGACTGCAGCCATGAAATTAAAAGACGCTTACTCCTTGGAAGGAAAGTTATGACCAACCTAGATAGCATATTGAAAAGCAGAGACATTACTTTGCCAACAAAGGTCCATCTAGTCAAGACTATGGTTTTTCCTGTGGTCATATATGGATGTGAGAGTTGGACTGTGAAGAAGGCTGAGTGCTGAAGAATTGATACTTTTGAACTGTAGTGTTGGAGAAGACTCTTGAGAGTCCCTTGGACTGCAAGGAGATCCAACCAGTCTATTCTGAAGGAGATCAGCTCTGGGATTTCATTGGAAGGAATGATGCTAAAGCTGAAACTCCAGTACTTTGGCCACGTCATGCGAAGAGCTGACTCATTGGAAAAGATTCTGATGCTGGGAGGTATTGGGGGCAGGAGGAGAAGGGGACGACAGAGGATAAGATGGCTGGATGGCACCACTGACTCAATGGACATGAGTCTGAGTGAACTCTGGGAGTTGGTGATGGACAGGGAGGCCTGGCATGCTGCGATTCATGGTATCTCAAAAATCGGACACGACTGAGTGACTGAACTGAACTGAACTCAACTGTACTGAAAATTTTTACATGAGGAACTTCCATGTCTATCCAGTGGTTAAGATGTTACCTTCCAATGCAGGAGGTGTGGGTTGAATCCTAGGTCAGGGAAGTAAGATCCCAAGTGCCTAGCAGCCAAAAACCAAAACATAAAACAGAATCAATGGTATTACAAATTCAATCAGTTCAGTTAAGTTTAGTTCAATCACTCAGTCATGTCTGACTCTTTGCGACCCCATGGACTGCAGCACGCCAGGCCTCCCTGTCCATCACCAATTCCCAAAGTTTACTCAAACTCATGTCCATTGAGTTGGTGATGCCATCCAACCCTCTTATCCTCTGTCATCCCCTACTCTTCCTGCCTTCAATCTTTCCCAACTCAGGGTCTTTTCAAATAAGTCAGTTCTTCAAATTCCATAAAGACTTTTAAATTGTCTACATTACAAAATCTTTAAGAAAAGGTCTACATTAGTATTTTTTTATCTTTGGACAATTATTCTCTCTTTTTCACCATAGTAAGCTTGATGAAAGTGAAAGAGGAGAGTGAAAAAGTTGGCTTAAAGCTCAACATTCAGAAAACTAAGATCATGGCATCCGGTCCCATCACTTCATGGCAAATAGGTGGGGAAACAGTGGAAACAGTGTCAGACTTTATTTTTGGGGGCTCCAAAATCACTGCAGATGGTGATTGCAGCCATTAAATTAAAAGACATTTACTCCTTGGAAGGAAAGTTATGACCATCCTAGATGGCATATTGAAAAGCAGAGACATTACTTTGCCAACAAAGGTCCATCTTGTCAAGGCTATGGTTTTTCCAGTACTCATGTATGGTTTTGAGAGTTGGACTGTGAAAAAAGCTGAGCGCCGAAGAATTGATGCTTTTGAACTGTGGTGTTGGAGAAGACTCTTGAGAGTCCCTTGGACTGTAAGGAGATCCAACCAGTCCATTCTAAAGGAGATCAGCCCTTGGTGTTCTTTGGAAGGAATGATGCTAAAGCTGAAACTCTAGTACTTTGGCCATCTCATGCAATGAGTTAACTCGTTGGAAAAGACTGTGATGGTGGGAGTGATTGGGGGCAGGAGGAGAAGGGGATGACAGAGGATGAGATGGCTGGATGGCATCACCAACTCGATGGGCATAAGTTTGAGTGAACTCCGAGAGTTGGTGATGGACAGGGAGGCCTGGAGTGCTGCAATTCATGGAGTTGCAAAGAGTTGGACATGCCTGAGCAACTAAACTGAACTGAACTGAAAGCTAAAAGAAGTAACAACCCACACCAGCAACCTGACAGTTTTGTACCATATTTTCTAAGGTCTCAGTTGACCTATACTATTATTTGATGGGTTTTCTTTAGTATAAATCAAATTCTCAGCAGAGGCCTCCCATTCCTAGATCTTATGCTGACTCAGCAATGTCCATGTTCTAGTGTCTACCACAAAGATTAGCTTATGCCACCGACTTCCACATACAGTTTCATTGTTGGGATTGCAAATGGTAAACAATTATGGCGATGTTTATGTACTTTGCAAACCAAACTTAAATTTAATACACATTGTGGCTCATGAGATCAGGCTATTGAAAGTTTCAGACTCTGAAAACAAAAGTAATAATTTTGATAAAAATCTAAGTTAAAAAATTTCAGTGAATTATTTTGAGATATGGTTAGATACTGAACCCTGGAAATACAGTCAGGGTTTTTCTTCACATTTTTTCCACATCTACCTTTCTTCTTTTCTTTGTTGATTTCATATTCATCTGCTGCAAAAAGTTGGGACCATGAGTGGAGTCTAGTATATAGCACCCATATAAGTAGATAATTGATATGAAGATTCTGATTCGTTTAGCTGTATCAAACCAGCTGTATCATACTCAAACATGGGTCATTGAGTCCTGCAGATAAATGATAAACTTCATCCAAAATACATCCAAAAGAGAACTTGAGGCTTGAAGAAAGTTTTGGTCATAAAATATGAATTCAATAAAAACAAGACATTTTTAGTTATAATACTGATTTAACATGTGTTTATTAATGTTAATTATTTGATTAATTCTTAAAGCATGAAGCAAATAACATGATTGTTTTTTTGGGGGGAATGGTGAGATGTGGTCCTTCCAAAGTAACTCTAAAGAAGTCACCACTCAACTGATGGGTTGTCCTAACCCTAGTTAGAGAAAATCAGAATTGAAATCCTAATGTTTCCATTAAGAAAAGTAGCTAGAATTAAATATGAATAAGGATGATTTTTACATTCACACACAAAAAAACGCACTGGTTGTTAAAGCTTGTTTTATTTATTTTTATTTGATTCCCTGATGAAAGAGTAGCTATTTTAGTAATTTATAGTTACTTTATCTTTAGGGAATTTAAAGGGCTATTTTACTAAATTAAAATAATAATAACTAGCAATTATTAGTGTACAAGTTATAATGATAGAAATACTATTTTAATTTACTTTATATTTTCTGAAAGAATAAGTTGAAGGCTAAAGCCAATCTGAAAGCCAATATTAAGTCAATATAATTTATTCACTGTCCTTCTTTTAGAAAAGAGATTTATTTCTCTCTGTGTTAGTGTTTTCTTAAAATGCCTTGGCTTACTTTTCAATTCATTTCAGCATTTCAATTTCCTGTGAGTGCTTTCCATTTCTCACTATGTACTAAGAAAGATAGTAAAAATGGCTTAAACATAATTGTCATTTTCATGACAACACTAGGGTATTTCAAAGAATGAAAGAAAGATAATCTATTTAAATTGCTACTTTCCACCCACATTGGAATTTTTAGATATAAATGAGTTCATATAAATGGAAAACTGTCATAAAGGTAAGGTCATTTAAACAGTCCGCTGCAGTTAAAATAGTTTCATGACAGACCAACATGTCAGGCAGTAAGGCATGGAATTAATACTATGATCAGTAGCTTTTGTCATGATGTTCTTCTTCACTCTGATTCTATTGAAATGTAATAGGGAAATAGCCAATTGTTATACACTGTATAGTGCATAATTTTATATACACTATACAATAGAATATAAAATATTAAATTGTTAAACACTAATGTCCAGAGAGTGAATTGTTAAGGTGTATGTTGTTCAGTCATTAAGTCATGTCTAATTCTTTATAACCCCATGGACTACAGCATGTCAGGCTTCCCTGCCTTTCAGTATCTGTCAGAGTTTGCTCAATCTCATCCCCATTAAGTCAGTGATGCTATCTAAATGTCTCATCCTCTGTCACCCTCTTCTCCTCCTGCCTTAATCTTTCCCAGCATCAAGATCTTTCCCAATGGGTCAGCTCTTCACATCAGGTAGCCGAAATATGGAGCTTCAGCATCAGTCCTTCCAATGATTATTCAGAGTTACTTCCTTTAGAATTGACTGGTTTGATTTCCTTGCAGTCTAAGGGACTCTTAAAAGTCTTCTCCAACACCACAGTTTGAAAGCATCAATTCTTCAGCTCTCAGCCTTCTTTATGGTCCAACTTTGTCATCTGTACATGACTACTGGCAAAAAACATAGCTTTGACTATACAGACCTTTGTCAGGAAGTGATGTTTCTGCTTTTTAATATGCTGCCTAGGTTTGTCATAGCTTTTCTTCCAAGGAGCAAGTGTCTTAATTTTGTGGCTGCAGTTACTTTCTGAGGTGATTTGGAACTCAGCGTTCAAGAAACGAAGATGATACATCCAGTCCCATCACTTCATGGCAAATAGATGGGGGAAAAGTGGAAACAGGAGTTTTAAGCAAACTTTTTCAGTCTCCTCTGTCACACTCAAGAGGCTCTTTTGTTCCTCTTCACTTTCTACCGTTAGAGTGTTTATCATCTGCATATCTGAGGTTGCTGATATTTCTCCCAACAATATTAATTCCAGTTTTTGTTCCATCCAGTACAGAATTTTGCATGATGTATTTAGCTGGGCTTCCTTGGTGGCACAGCAGTAAAGATTTTACCTGCAATGCAGGAGCTACAGGAGACGCGGGTTAGATCCCAGGGTTGGGAAGATCCCTGGAGAAAGGCATGGCAACCAACTCCAGTATTCTTGCTTGGGGAATCCATGGACAGAGGAGCCTGGTGGGCTACAGTTCATAAGGTCACACTGAGCTGGACACAACAGAAGTTATTTAGCACATAAGCATGCACTCTGCATAAAAGTTAAATAAACAGAGCTATAATATACAACCTTGAAATACTCCTTTCCCAGTTTTGAGCCATTCCATGTCTGGTTCAAATTATTGCTTCTTGATTTGCTTACAGGTTTCTCAGAATGCAGTTAAGGTAGTATGGTATTCCCATCTCTTTAAGAATTTTCCAGTTTGTTGTGAGCCACACAGTCAAAGGCTTTAGTGTAGTCAAGGAGGCAGAACTAGATGTTTTTCTGGAATTCCTTTTCTCTGTGATCCCGTGAATTTTGTCAGTTTTATCTCTGGTTCCTCTGCCTTTTCTAAATACAGCTTGTACATCTGGACTTTCTAGGTTCATATACTGCTGAAGTGTAGCTTAAAGGATTTTGAGCATTAACTTGCTAGCATGAGACATGAATGCAATTGTCTGGTAGTTTGAACATTCTTTGGCATTGTCCTTCTTTGGGATTGGAATGAAAATATGCCTTAAAAAAATAAATCCTATATCCAAATGGGGAGATCTTAATGGGTGCTCACAATATATAAATTTTACTCTTTTTTTTTCTATAGAAGATCTTGATTAGTTGGACTAATATGCATGGGAGAATAAAGAAGGCAGGATAGATGACAAAGAACATAGTGTAGAAATGCTGTTTGTGCTATACTACCAGTTGGGTTTAATGGAAAACATTTGGCCAAAGTATGGGTTTGTGGTTTGATGGGTCTCAGTCTTTACAAGGGGTTTAAGAAAGAAAATTGTCCATGCCATTTGGTTCGTGTGTTTATCGAGTAACATGATGCCCAAGTCTCTTAGTAGAGTGTGAGATGGTGAACATGAACAGTTATTCCAAACAGGAATTGCAAATATTTGTACAAAACTAAAGCTACTTACAGACTGAGATGAGTTACATGGAGTGGAGCAAAACTGTTGTAAGTTATGCAGATTTAAGGATCATTATTACATATTTGGAATACAGAACAGACATCTGGCAAACTGACAGAATCATCTTAAAGGAAAAACCAGCAAATAATTATTTTCACTTGAAAAGGCCCAAATATTTGTTCTGCTTAAAAAAAAAAAAAAAAGTTAAAATATTTGTTCTCAAGATGCATAAATTCCTTTGAAAATTTGCTTCCACTAGTAATTGTAACTTTTTCAAATGTGATTTCAAATTGCAATTCTCACAAAAGTGTTTTATTAAATGTGTTGGCAGAGCAGTAATTTTATTTTTAAAGCTAGAAGTGTGAATATACTCAGACCAAGTTATAATTTATATCACTGGGTTTTGTAAGCAAAAATTAAGTATTTAAGTGAAATTTAAGTTATTTGACTACAGTTATAAACAGAATATATAACAAGCTACATTCAAATAGTGTTAATTATCATTTTGAAGTTTACTAGCAAAAGAAAGATGTTTTGTAATCACATTATTTTCTATTTGCTTTTATATTATGAATTTCAGGAGTACAGCATTATAATTCAGCATCTGTATATATATTACAGAGTGATCACCCCCACAAGTCTAGTCGCCATCCATCACTATACTGTTGACCCTGTTCACCCACCCTTCAAATCCCTTCCCCTCTGGTTTATGCTCTTTATGAGTTTTTATTTTAATACCTATTTTGAAATATAATTTTGAAATCATATAAATACTTGCTTTGAGAGGCCATAATGTTGAACAGATGTAGCTTAAGGTATAGTTTAACAATAATCTTATTTTGTTTACTCTGCTTAGGGATGTAACTGATGTTTTTATGAAATTTTTCCACATAATAGTTAAGACAAAAATCAATTTAGGACACAAAAGCAGTCACAAATATTTTTTATAATTGAATACATTACTTGAGCTTCCCTGAGCAATTTTACATACATCTTCGATGTATCAAATGCAATGCTGGAAATCTCTGTATACTTAATGACTGCTTATCTATTTATCTACATATTTCCTTGGTAATGAAGTGATATTTATTCACCAAAATATTAAAAACTTAGGCATAAATATTTCCTAAATGACTGTTTATCCAAGGACATTTTAGCATTTTAAACTTCTACTTCCATAATCACTCAGTTCTAATCTCAGCGACTGTTACTTTACTCCCCTCAATATATCTCCATATTTCTTCTGTGCTGTGTTGTTGTTACTTTTGAGCATGTTCTCAGATTTATCTCACAGATTCACTTAGAATATTTGAATATGGAAGGGATCTGTGAGCTTAAAATTTTGATAAAATAATGGTAAAATAAATAGATCATTATTTTATATTTTTTTCAACAGTGATGGGTAGGGGATTAAGAGATCTAAGATATTATGTAGAAAATAAACTGAAAGGATGTATTGTACAAGGCAGGGAATATAGCACATACTTTATAATCACTATGAATTAACTATAAAATTGTGAATCACTATGACATACACTTGTAACACAAAATACAGTATATCAACTGTACCTCAATAAAAAGATTTTGGGTTTAGTATTATAAATGCTATCTAGCAGTGTTTAATTAAAATAAAGAACTGAAGGAAAATTATATTATTGAGTTTTGAAGAACTCAACGTTTTCAAAAAGAATTAAGACAGAAAAAGGAAAAGTTACCCATAACACTTTTTTGCAAAACCATATCTTCTTATTAAAAAAGAAAATGTTAAAATTGCAAAATGTTAAGAGCAGAATTGCTTAGAAGACCATATATTGTGATGGAAGAGGAGAAAATATTAAGGTTGACTAATAGTCATAGAACATATAAAGCCAGAAAATTTGGAGGAAATGTGTAGAAGTCCTTAAGATCCAGTGAATAAATAAACAGAATGTGAAGAAGGAGAGAAATGCAATGTTTGTATGTATGCATATGTTTCAATATGTATATGAAAAAATATAAAGGACATTATATATGTATATATATAATACATATACTTCAAATATTTAGATTATACGTATTACTTGTAAATATTGAGCACGTGTGTGTGTGTGCCCAGTCATGTCCAACTCTTTGTGACACCAGGGACTGTAGCCTGCCAGGATCCTTTGTCCATGAAATTTTCCAGGCAAGAATACTGGAGTAGGTTGCCATTTCCTACTCCAGGGGATTTTGCCAACCCATGGATTGAACTTGCATCTCTTCTTGATTCTCCTGAATTGGCAGGTGGGTTCTTTACTGCTACCCGACCTGGGAAGCCCATCTGAGTGTATGCGTGCAGGCTGTCACTTCAGTTGGTCCAACTGTTTGCGAGCCTATGGACCGTAGCCTGCCAGGCTCCTCTGTCCATGGGATTCTCCAGGTGAGAATACTGGAGTGGGTTGCCATTTTCTTCTCCAGGGGATCCTCCCAACCCAGGGATCAAACCAGTGTCTCTGGCAACTCCTGCACTGGCAGGCAGGTTCTTTACAACTAGTGCCTCCTGGGAAGCCCATTTGTATGTATATTTCACTATAAATTGAAATGTATTTGTCTATGCGTGAGTGTATGGATATTTACATACTATACATCTGTTTCATTAGTAAAATAATTTGACTCATGTAGAGCTGGATTTAAGTCACCTCATATTCCTGATAGTTTCTGGATATGATATAACCTGTTATTTGCCCCGTCTGACTTTTCCTGGGATCCATGTAGATAGATAGTACTGTTGTGGTGGCTTAGTTGCTAAGTCATGTCTCTCTCTTTAGACCTGTGGCGGGGTAGCTTGCTAGGCTCCTCTGTCCATGGGATTTCACATGCAAGAATACTGGAGTGGGTTGCCATTTTTTCTCCAGGGAATTCTCCCAACTCAGGGATTGAACCCGCATCTCCTGTATTGCAGACAGTCTCCTGCATTGCAGGCAGATTCTCTACTGACTGAGCCACCAGGGAAGCCCAGACTATACAGTGCTACACTAATTTGTTAAGGGTGTCTTAACAAAGTTCCTTTATTAACAAAATACAGATTGGGTGCCTTCAATGACAGACTTTTGTTTACTTTAAGTTATGGGAAATAGGAAGACAAGATGAATATATCCACAAGGTTAGTTTCCTCTGAAATCTCACTCTTTGGCTTACGGATAATCATTTCCTCCCCATGTCTTCATAAGTTCTTTCTTCAATAGATGTTGCTGTCTTGATCTTCTCCTCTTGTAAGGATGTAACTCATATCAGATTAGTGCCCACCCTCATGATATCATTTTATATTAATTATTCCTTTAAAGATCCTTTCTCCAAACATAGTCACACTTGGAGTTGCTGGGGGTTAGGACTTCAACATGAGAATATGAGAGATGGGCAGAACAGTTAAGAAGAGATGGCAAGAATACACAGAAGAACTGTACAAAAAAGATTTTCACGACCCAGATAATCACGATGGTGTGATCACTGACCTAGAGCCAGACATCCTGGAATGTGAAGTCAAGTGGGCCTGAGGAAGCATCACTACGAACAAAGCTAGTGGAGGTGATGGAATTCCAGTGGAGCTATTCCAAATCCTGAAAGATGATGCTGTGAAAGAGCTGCACTCAATATGCCAGCAAATTTGGGAAACTCAGCAGTGGCCACAGGACTGGAAAAGGTCAGTTGTCATTCCAATCCCAAAGAAAGGCAATGCCAAAGAATGCTCAAATTACCACACAATGCACTCATCTCACACACTAGTAAAGTAATGCTCAAAATTCTCGAAGCCAGGCTTCAGCAATATGTGAACCGTGAACTTCCTGATGTTCAAGCTGGTTTTAGGAAAGGCAGAGGAACCAGAGATCAAATTGCCAACATCTGCTGGATCATAGAAAAAGCAAGAGAGTTCCAGAAAAACATCTATTTCTGCTTTAATGACTATGCCAAAGCCTTTGACTGTGTGGATCACAATAAACTGTGGAAAATTCTGAAAGAGATGGGAATACCAGACCACCTGATCTGCCTCTTGAGAAATGTGTATGCAGGTCAGGAAGCAACAGTTAGAACTGGACATGGAACAACAGACTGGTTCCAAATAGGAAAAGGAGTTCGTCAAGGCTGTATATTGTCACCCTGCTTATTTAATGTATATGCAGAGTACAGAAGCATTTTCAGAAACGCTGGACTGGAAGAAACACAAACTGGAATCAAGATGGCCAGAAGAAATATCAGTAACCTCAAATATGCAGATGACACCACCCTTATGGCAGAAAGTGAAGAGGAACTCAAAAGCCTCTTGATGAAAGTGAAAGTGGAGAGTGAAAAAGTTGGCTTAAAGCTCAACATTCAGAAAACGAAGATCATGGCATCTGGTCCCACCACTTCATGGGAAATAGATGGGGAAACAGTGGAGACAGTGTCAGACTTTATTTTTCTGGGCTCCAAAATCACTGCAGATGGTGACTGCTGCCATGAAATTAAAAGACACTTACTCCTTGGAAGGAAAGTTATGACCAACCTAGATAGCATGTTCAAAAGCAGAGACATTACTTTACCAACAAAGGTTCATCTAGTCAAGGCTATGGTTTTTCCTGTGGTCATGTATGGATGTGAGATTTGGACTGTGAAGAAGGCTGAGCACCGAAGAATTGATGCTTCTGAACTGTGGTGTTGGAGAAGACTCTTGAGAGTCCCTTGGACTGCAAGGAGATCCAACCAGTCCATTCTGAAGGAGATAAGCCCTGGGATTTCTTTGGAAGGAATGATGCTGAAGCTGAAACTCCAATACTTTGGCCACCTCATGAGAAGAGTTGACTCATTGGAAAAGACTCTGATGCTGGGAGGGATTGGGGGCAGGAGGAGAAGGAGATGACAGAGGATGAGATGGCTGGATGGCATCACTGACTCGATGGACGTGAATTTGAGTGAACTCCGGGAGTTGGTGATGGACAGGGAGGCCTGGTGTGCTGCGATTCATGGGGTCACAAAGAGTCGGACACGACTGAGCAACTGATCTGATCTGATCTGATGAGTAGAATAATTCTGTGCATTGAATGTTATTTTCATCTAATTAAGTTTAAATTACTTATAAATCATATCTTAATATTTACCATTAATGTTTATTAATTTGAATCAATGTGCTACAATAAATAGGAAAGCAAATCATAATTTCTCCCCTGATGATGTACTCAAGATCATAATTTGGCATCTGTTCTATATCCAAGATGTTTGGGGTCATTGAACTTTGTTGTAATTGTAAATATTTTCTTTAAATGAGTTTCTGTTTTTACTCAGTGCTTACACTTTAAAATGCTCTGCTAAGGCAAATACAAAACCCTTAGTTTGTGTGTATGTGTGTGTGTGTGTGTGTGTGTTGCTTGCAAGGAAAATACATTCTAATAAAAATATTATTGTATAGATCAGTCTTATGGACTCTGTGGGAGAGGGAGAGGGTGGGGAGATTTGGGAGAATGGCATTGAAACATGTATAATATCATGTATGAAATGAGTTGCCAGTCCAGGTTCGATGCACGATACTGGATGCTTGGGGCTAGAGCACTGGGACGATCCAGAGGGATGTATGGGGAGGGAGGAGGGAGGAGGGTTCAGGATGGGGAACACAGGTATACCTGTGGTGGATTCATTTCGATATTTGGCAAAACTAATACAATATTGTAAAGTTTAAAAATAAAATAAAATTAAAAAAAAATAAACTGAATTAGTTCTCTTTGAAAATTGAAGGGGAAAGCATTTCTACTTACTAGTAAGAAATTGTATAAAAGTGACTATTTACAAACCTTGGTTTAGAAATCATCCCTAACTTATAATAAGATTTGAATCCAACTTTTCAGTCTGAGGGGCAATTAATTCCCAAGAAATATGGGAATTACTTCCAGGAGTAATTACTGAATATTAAAAATAAATTTAATTTATTAGTAAAAATATTTTTGAATAATCAGTGTTATAATTCTCTGTTGGGTTTTTGCATAGCTATATTGCCCCTAAATTAAAATATTTTAATGTGTCTAACTTATGAAAAAACAGCAAATTTGATTACTTCAAGTTCTTTAAAATTGTAAACTAATGTTTAACACTTATTTTAAAACTTAAGTGACTTATGAATATTACCATAGTGTGAATATCAAAGTTATGTGAAATTTTATTGATAGCATTTATTCTGGCTACATCTCAGCCATTTATTTCTTTATTCATTCATGAGCTAGCCTTCTTTCTTAATGCATATGTGTGCACCGAGAGGTTAGATCAAGGGTTAGATAAAATCATATTAGAATTATATCTCTTTTAGAGACCTAGTCTTTATACTTAAATTAACAAATAAAGGTAACAAAAAAACATGGGAAACATCATGTTTGCTAAAATTAAATATTTCAACTTATTAATACTGAAGAGTATCACATTGTTGTTCAGTAGCTAAGTTGTGTCCAACTCTTTGCGTCTCCATGGACTGCAGCCTGGCAGACTTCCCTGTTCTTGATTATCTCCCAGAGTTTATTCAATCTCATGTCCATTGAATCAGTGATGCTATTCAACCCATCTCATCCTATATCACTCTCTTCTTCTCCTGCTCTCAATCTTTCCCAGCATCAGAGTCTTTTCCAATGAGTCAGTTCTTCACATCAGGTGGCCGAAGTATTAGAGCTCCAGCTTCAGCATCAGAACTTCCAATGAATATTTGGAGGTACTTTCCTTTAAGATTGACTGGATTGATTTCCTTGTAGTCCAAAAGACCCTCAAGAGTCTTCTCTAGCACCACAGTTTGAAAGAATCAATTTCTCAGTGCTCAACCTTCTTTACCATTAAACTCTTACATCTGTACATGACTACTGGAAAACCATAGCTTTAAAAAGTATCTAGTAGTTGTATTTTGAATTAAGTTCAAAGAAAATATATAATCACATGGTTTAGTGGTTTGAAAAGAAAGAAAAAAAATCATAAGAGATTTTATAATTGGTCCAAAAAGTAATACATGGGAAATGGTAGGGTAAGCAGAGAACCAAGTACTTGAAGCCATTTCTGCTCCAGCAAGTCTGCAGCAGCCATAAGGCTTCAATCAAGATCTTACTGGAAGGAACTGGGAGATTGCTATTGATATATATATATATATACACACACACACATAGTATCAATATATGTATATATTGTATATATATGTATATGTATACATATATCAATATATGTATGTACATATATTGATACTATGTATAAAATAGATAACTAATGAGAACATATTGTATAACACAGGTAAATCTACTGAATGCACTGTGGTGACCTCAATGGGATGGACATCCAAAAGAGAGGGAAAATATGTATTTTATATGACTGATTCATTTTGCTGTACAGTAGAAGCTAACATAGCATTGTAAAGCAACTATATGCCAAAATAAATAAATTAATTAATTAAAAACCTGTATGGGAAAAGAATCTTAAAAACTATTGGTATATGATTATGTATACCTGAATCATTTTGCTGTGCACCTGAAACTAACCACATATAATTCAACTATATTCTAATAAAAACTAAAAAAACGTAAATAAGTAAAACTCACTGCTGAGTGTTGGCCTGTGTGCTCCTTATCAGCATATTCTCTTCCCCCTTCCTCCTTCACTTTCTCTTCTTCTTCCTATCCATTACAAAAAAAAAAATCTTGTCTTGATGAATAAGTCACATGAGGGCATATGTAGAAGAAAAATAATATTCCTAGCTACCAATCAAAAACCTAGGCAGCACATTAAAAAGCAGAGACATTACTTTGTTGACCAAGGTCCATCTAGTCAAAGCTATTGTTTATCCAGGAGCATGTATCAATGTGAGAATTGGACCATAAAGAAACCTGAGCACTGAAGAATGAATGCTTTTGAACTGTGGTGCTGGAGAAGACTCTTGGACTGCAAGGATATCCAACCAATCCATCCTAAAGGAAATCAGTCTTGAATATTCATTGAAAGGACTGATGCTGAAGCTGAAGCTCCAATACACTGACCACCTGATATGAAGAACTAACTCAATGGAAAGGACCCTGACGCTAGGAAATATCGAAAGCAAGAGGAGAAAGGGACAAAAAGAGGATAAGATGGTTGGATGACATCATCGACTTGATGGACATGAGTTTGAGCAAGCTCTGGGAGCTAGTGATGGATAAGGAAGCCTGGTGTGCAGCAGTCCATGGGATCGCAAAGCGTTGGATATGACTGACCAACTGAACTGAACAAAACTGAAGGGAAACAAGGTTCACATCAATGCCCTTAACCTCTTCTTGATCACACAGTATTTGTATGATGGATTCATGAACAGAGTTTCCACGTCAAGGGTGAACATGATGTACAAGCACAGATGCATGGCTTCCTTCTCATTGTGGCCACTGCCTCTTCTGAATAACTGATCTATTAACTGTAGAAACTTATGATGCACTCTAAAGAGAAAAATCTCTTGATAAGCCCATCTAGCTACTTGGTGCCAAGTCAACAGTAAAACTGCAGGCAAAAGAAAAAGTTAATATGAATAGTTAGACTTCATGATATGAATTGGAGCATGTCTAGAAAACAGAAATTTCAGTGTTACTTCCCCATAACAATGAATTGGGAATCACATTAACTGCAACCTTAACCAAGCAAGGAAATCAATGATTCATGCCCCTCAGGGATTAAACTCTTAGCTACTTAATCATACAAGTAGCCTAGAATAGAAGAAGCATTGGAATGGGTGGTAGAGGAAGAAAACAACCAACTATGGCTTCCAGTGGAAATATATTTCAATAATTCTTCAAAATGCATTTCAATAATTTAAATAATCCTTCAATAATCTGTACTCAATGTTCTATTTTTTTAATAAATTACATTAAACCACAACCTTGAAAAGGACTTGAAAGGACTTTAAAAATCACATAAAACTTTTGAGGGTAATGCTGCATTTATTACTTTCAATGTGATAATAATTTTACAGACATAAGCATATGTCAAAATCATTCATTTTATTGTACATTCATAATACTTTAATGTGCTGTGCTGTGCTCAGTTGCTTCAGTCAGCTAAATTTTTATCATATTTAATATGTGTGCATGGTATGTTGCTTCAATCATGTCCAACTCTTTGCGATCTATGGACTGTATCCCGTCAGGCTCCTCTGTCCATGGGATTCTTCAGGCAAGAATACTGGAGTGGGTTGCCATGCCCTCTTCCACGGGATCTTCCTGACACAGAAATCAAACCCGTATCTCCAGAATCTCCTGCTTTGCAAGTATGTTCTCTACCCACTGAGACACCTGGGAAGTCCTAATACTTTAAAAATCTATTAAAAATCAAAATGAATATACATAAAATAAATGTATAAAATGTGCACATTATATTAAACATTCATATGTACATGTATGTGTCTTTGTGATTCTATTCAATTTTCCTCATCATTGTAAGTAGTAAGTAAAATGTTCATAGTGAAAAATTCCTTGCCATTATTTTGTCTTGACAGATTGACTATCTACAAGCCGGACAATGCGGAGTAAGATCCAACACTCTCTAACATTATTGACGTTCAGGGCAATGTGACAATGTGTGCAAAACAAGTGACAATGCCACTGGGAGAACTGGTTAATAATGCTTTGCTTTGACTTTATGGTATTAATACAAATAAATATATTCTGCTTCTAGTTTGTTTGTACCTGTAAAGTTGTATTTGAAAAGAAGATAAATAAAACAAATAAATTTAGAAAACAATCAAATTCTAAAAGTCATCAAATCACACTCTCATCATTTGTACAGAAAGCTATGCCATAGAAACATTAAATATTTTGCTGTTATTACACAGTTATGGCATAAATAATTAAAATATGGGGTTTAAGATGTTCTATGAAGTGATGTATATTAAGTGATGTATATCAACTGATGTTCTCTATGTCATACATAAAATATTATTTATAGAGTTTACAGTATTGGAGCTATACAAAACAAAACAGTTGATTATTTCACTGAATGGAGGGTAATAAGAGATCAATGATTGTGTTGAAGACAACAGAGAAACTGATAGAAACAGAACAGCTTTGTTGTGGTCAAGAGATCTAAATTCCTCTTGTTTTCTTCTTTATGCGGCACTCTTTAATAAAACTTAACATGCATGTATATTAAATATGGGGCTTCCCAGGTTACACTAGTGGTAAAGGACCCACATGCCAAAGCAAGAGAAATAAGAGACATGGTCTATAGCCTTGAGTTAAGAAGATCCCCTAGAGGAGGGCATGTTAACCCACTTCAGTATTTTTTCCTGGAGGATCCCATGGACAGAGGAGCCTGGTGGGCTACAGTCCATAAAGTAACAAAGAGTTGGACATGACTGAAGCCACATGGCATGCACACATATTAAATACGATATGGATTTAGCTGAGGTTTTATTGAAATAAATTAAATCCATATGTATCACTTAGAAGAAATTAAGAAATATGTTTTCAGAGGTGCTTCCAGAGGTGATATATTTCTGATTACTTTCAGTAGAAGTTCTGTTATAGAGTAGACTTTAATTAGAGTGCTACTGAGAAAAAGATAATTGCACTTAAAGCATCCTGAGACGACAGTCAAGATGCAGCAGGTGGACAGGAAATACTGCAGTATGCCAGCAAGAAACAACATTCCACTGAATGCAGCAGCATAGATCAATCATGCGAGGAAAAGAAGATAAGTGAAATGAGAGCAGCACTTTCAGTTTTGTTAATTAGGCTGCATTCATGCTTCAGTGATGCTACAATTTACCACTCTATCCTCCTGGAATGATCCTGTTATACAAACATGCTCATGCTTAATATAACTAGAAATGCTGTCTCACATGTGGTCCTAGGAGGTGTGATTACAACGGTGTTAATTTAACAGATCATTTTCTTAAAATTTGTAATATTTTTTTCACAACAAAATATTAGTAAATGCATTAGTACTTTTTTAAAGATTAAAAATACTTTTTAATATAATTTCTAATACCTGGCACTAAGATTCAGATTAATGAACTCATTACATTATTTAGCAATAGTGCTTAATTCTTTAAAAAATATACACACTTTGGACAAAAATAACTTTTTGCAACTAAAATTTCATAAGCTGTATCTATAGATAGGTATAGACACATAGACATCTGCTTAAATGAATCATGATATTTTAATAATTTAGAAATTATTTAAGAGTAAAATATTTGACTAAATGTTAATTATTGTGCCCTTTATATATGCATATAAACAAATATATATATATATATGTTCTGTTTGTATTTTCCTTCCTTCAACATTTTGGTGATGGACATTTTGTATACATTGATATAGGCCAATACAATGACATTAGACAAATATGACATGCAGGTTGAAATGCCAGGCAAAAGGCTTGGAAACATATGTTCACAGCAAGTTGTCATAATAGCATCATGGTCAGCTGTTTAAAACCAGTGCACCTGTGACACTTCCCATCGAGGTAATAAATGAGAAATTACATATTCAAACTATTAGTATAGGGCCTCACTCATAGGAAATGCTCAGTAAAAATAGAACCTGCTAACCTTACTAGTACCCTGGGTAATCTTGTGCTTACTCTAATGAGTTTCTAAGAAATGTACATTTATCAAATATTGTTAGTTATTAAACTTTAAACTGAAAAATGGGTAGAGGAACTAAATAAACATTTTTTTTTTCTTCCCAAAGAAAGACATACATATGGCCAACAGGTACCTGAAGATGTGCTCAGCATCACTAATCATCAGAGAAGTGTAATCCAAAACCGCCATGAGCTATCACCTCACATCAAAGGGTTATCACCAAAAAAACAAGAAATGACAAGTGTGGACAAGGATGAGGAGAAAAGGAAACTTTGTGCACTGTTGGTGGGAATGTAAAATGGAGGAGCCGTTATGGAAAACCGTATCGAGGTTCACTAGAAACGATCTGTGTCAGCCGCTCAGTTTTTGTGACCCCATGAACTGTAGCCTGCCAGGCATCTCTGTCCATGGAATTTTACAGGCAAGAATACTGGAGTGGGTTGCCATTTCCTCCTCCAAGGGATCTTACTCACCCAGGGATCGAACCCAGATCTCCTGCATTGCAGGCAGAGTTTTTACCATCTGATTGACCAGAGAAGCAGAATCATGTTTCCTAGAGTTTTTTAAGTGAACAATCATATTTCATATTTGGTGTTTCTTCTCTTTTTCATTAATAGCTACAATGAAACAAATCAAAATAAATCAATGGTAAATTGCATGTCCTTAGATGCCTCTGAAAACTGACCACTTTCTCATTCTTAGAACATTTTCCAGAATTGCCAGACCTATTTCTTTTCTCCCAACCCTCTATAACACTAACGGCTTTCTGAAATGTATATGCCTATCATTTAGCCAAAGTAGCACTGGCAAACAGCAAAGCATTAATTTGTTTTGCTGTCACTTGGAATTATACATGATTTAAAATTAAGCATTTTAAGCACCTCGTTGTGCTTCCTTTTCTTGTCTACTGCTTTGAAGAAACATACTGGGCTTCAATTTTTTCTTAAGACTCAAGAATAAACAATTCTTTAAGAAAATAAAATAGGTTCTTTTTTTTTTTTTTGCCTTTCTACGAGCTCATAAAACCTATCCTAGTCTGAAAGAGCAGTACAAGGTATCACTTGCCCATTTAAGTTAGTGAGTGCATTGATTTAACACAGTAGACAAATCTTTAAAACATCATTTTTTTCCCTTTTTTCCTATGATAAAGACAAACTCAGAATATTATTGGATTATTAAAGACTCTTACTTGTGAAGAATATTTATATATTATGCTATGATCAGTGATGTCTCAAGGGACCTGATTATTCTAAGTAAAAATAATTTAATTGCTGAATTTGAAATATGTGTTTGGAAAATGAAAAGGTAAAGCCGCTGAGTAGCCAAAAAGAGATGGGCAGAGGATAGCCAAGAGCTTTTCTGCCCTGATCTTAGACTTTAAAATTTGTCTTAAAAGAGCGGCTATCAAACAGAAGATATTTGCTGAATGAATGATATTTCATGTGTAAAATTAAAATTAAATTTATAGAAAGGTTATCTCTGCATTTTCCATGTGCTACCATGCCTTCTAGTTGAAAAGGTCACCTCAATGAGACAATTTATATCAATAGGATGAAAATAGGTTTCTTGTGCACTTGTATTGCCATTAAGGAATACTGCTTTCCCATTAGGACATGAAGGGTAATGCAGTAATGAATTCCCGAAGTACAAATGAATTGGATATAATGCAAGAAGAATCACTACATTTATTATAAGCCATAGTGAAGTAAGAACTATTGTTCCTTCTTCCCTTGCCCCAGCTCTGTCCTAGACTTCACTTTTCTTTCTGGTTGTGATTGTGACTTTTGCAAACAACTCATGCTTGAAACTTTTCCCTGTGGACCAAAGGAGTGACTATAAAGGATAACTAAGCAGAGTGGTTCAAAGGCCCAGCAGGTGCTGTGTGGTCCAAGGACATCACAGGTGTTTGTAAAAGGAAGAAAGAAAGAAAATGAAGTCGCTCAGTCATGTCTGACTCTTTGCAACCCAGTGAATTGTAGCCTACTAGGCTCTTCTGTCCATCTTTCTCCAGGGGATCCTCCCTACCCGGGCACCAGTCGAATCCGGGTCTGCTGAATTGTAGGCAGACGCCTCACTGTCTGAGCCACCAGGGAAGTCCAAGTAAACAAGTCTGAATGCCATGCCTCATGAAGGGCTATTAAAAAGTATATATCTTTTTCATAAAATGAAAACAGTAAAATCAGGTATAAGTAGAGTGTATTCATGTTCTTACTTGATGATTGGTGTCAAGCCAATGGGGGCAGAGTATTAAACACAAAATAAAAATAATATCCTTATTTAGTAGTGTTCCCTTGTACTCCTTCAGTTCAGTCACTCAGTCCTGTCCAACTCTTTTTGACCCCATGGACTGCAGCACGCCAGGTTCCTTGTCCATCACCAACTCCCAGAGCTTGCTCAATCTCATGTCGATTGAGTTGGTGTTGTCATCCAATCATCTCATCCTCTGCCATCCCCTTCTCTGGCCTTCAATCTTTCTCAGCGTCAGGGTCTTTTCCAATTAGTCAGTTCTTCCCATGAGGTGGCCAAAGCATTGGAACTTCAGCATCAGTCCTTCCAATGAACACCCAGGACTGATCTCCTTTAGGATGGACTGGTTGGATCTTCTTGCAGTCCAAGGGACTCTCAAGAGTCTTCTCCAACACCACAGTTCAAAAGCATCAATTCTTTGGCATTCAACTTTCTTTATAGTCCAACTCTCACATCCATACATGGCTACTGGAAAAGCCATAGATTTGACTAGATGGACGTTTGTCAACAAAGTAATGTCTCTGCTTTTTAATATGCCATCTAGGTTGATCATAGCTAGGTTGTGCTCCTTAGGGCTATACAAGTTGTAAGATTAGTGGAAGGAAATAAAAAATGATGTGCTATTAGTTATAGTCCTTTATTTTAATGTAACAGCTTAAAACGTGGTTTCAAAGGTGTGTTCTAGCTAGCTACATTGAGATGCATAAAGTTTTCTTTGGGCCTCTAGCAAAAGATTCAGCTAATTTAAGGGAATAGTGGGTCAAATATGGATCTCAGGAGGTGGAAGAATTTCCTCTGGGATTTAACAGCTGTTTGTTGCTGTGGTAAGGTCTTAGTAAGAGGGTTGAAGAGGAACTGTTTAGTGGTTTAGGCCATGCAAATATCAGAGGTCAGCAAGAAAAATTTTAAGGGAAAAATCATGATGAGATTAAATGGATATTTTTCAGTTCTCAGGGTCTCTTACAGTTTCTTCTTCAAAGTTAAAGGAGAGGCTGACTCTCATAACTTGACATTTTTTAATTCCTTAAAACCCATACCACTTGTAGCAACAAAACTCCCTGACCCTTTGATGATGGCTGACTTCGGGCCTTCTCATGACTATTACTCCTTGGAGTTGAACTTCAATTATTTATTAAATGAGTTGCCATTTAGTATAATTCAAGATTCTGGAGAAAGAAAGTACAGGAAAAAAACAACAACAACAACAACAAACCTTGGAATACATCAAGGATAGATGCAAATTAGAATTATTAGAAAGACTTAAGCAATAATTGTAAGCTAAGATTCTCCCAACCTGAAATCATTGAGGGGAACATAGGCCATCTCACGCCCATGTCTGTAAGGAAGTGAGGTTTGATTACCATTAGGCTTGAGTATAATATAATGCAGGTACACAAAGAAACAAGGTTAAGAAGAAAGCCTTTTAAAATAAATCCAACAGAGAAAGACAAATATTATATGATATCACTTAACACTTAGATCTAAAAAGTAGTACAAATGAATGCATTTACAAAACTGAAACCGACTCACAAGCATAGATAACAAAATTATGGTTACCGAAGGAGAAGTAGGTGGAGAGATAAATTGGGATTATGGGAATAACAGATACATACTACCATATATAAATTAGACCAACAATAAGGATTTACTGTGTAGTGCAGGGAATTATAGTTCAGTTCAGTTCAGTTCAGTTGCTCAGTTATGTCCGACTCTTTGCGACCCCATGAATTGTATCACACCAGGCCTCCCTGTCCATCACCAACTCCTGGAGTTCACTCAGACTCACGTCCATCGAGTCAGTGATGCCATCCAGCCATCTCATCCTCTGTCGTCCCCTTCTCCTCCTGCACCCAATCCCTCCCACCATCAGAGTCTTTTCCAATGAGTCAACTCTTCGCAAAAGGTGTCCAAAGTACTGGACTTTCAGCTTTAGCATCATTCCTTCCAAAGAAATCCCAGGGCTGATCTCCTTCAGAATGCACTGGTTGGATCTCCTTGCAGTCCAAGGGACTCTCAAGAGGCTTCTCCAACACCACAGTTCAAAAGCATCAATTCTTTGGCGCTCAGCTTTCTTCACAGTCCAACTCTCACATCCATACATGACCACTGGAAAAACCATAGCCTTGACTAGACGAACCTTTGTTGGCAAAGTAATGTCTCTGTTTTGCAATATGCTATCTAGGTTGGTCATAACTTTTCTTCCAAGGAGTAAGCTTCTTTTAATTTCATGGCTGCAGTCACCATCTGCAATGATTTTGGAGCCCCACAAAATAAAGTCTGACATTGTTTCCATTGTTTCCCCATCTATTTCCCAGGTAATAAACTATAATGGAAAAAATCAAAATAAAAAATATAGATACATCTTTTCATGTGTTTGTTAGCCATCTGTATGTCTTCTTTGGAGAAATGTCTATTTAGTTCTTTGGCCCATTTTTTGATTGGGTCATTTATTTTTCTGGAGTTGAGCTGTAGGAGTTGCTTGTATATTTTTGAGATTAGTTGTTTGTCCGTTGCTTCATTTGCTATTATTTTCTCCCATTCTGAAGGCTGCCTTTTCACCTTGCTAATAGTTTCTAATGAGATGGATAAAACTGGAACCTATTATACAGAGTGAAGTAAGCCAGAAAGAAAAACACCAATATAGTATACTAACGCATATATATGTAATTTAGAAAGATGGTAACAATAACCCTGTGTACGAGACAGCAAAAGAGACACCGATGTAGAGATTAGTCTTATGGACTCTGTGGGAGAGGGAGAGGGTGGGGAGATTTGGGAGAATAGCATTGAAACATGTATAATATCATGTATGAAACGAGTCACCAGTCCAGGTTCGATGCACGGTACTGGATGCTTGGGGCTGGTGCACTGGGATGACCCAGAGGGAGGGTAGGGGAGGGAGGAGGGAGGAGGGTTCAGGATGGGGAACGCGGGTATACCTGTGGCAGATTCATTTCGATATTTGGCAAAACTAATACAATATTGTAAAGTTTAAAAATAAAATAAAAGTTAAAAAAAAAAGAAAGTGGAAAAAAAAAACAAAGTACTAAAAAAAAAATATATAGATACATATATACATGTAACAATGGAATCATTTTGCTGTACACACCTTAAACTAACAATATTTATTTAAATTTTATTTTTAAACTTTACATAATTGTATTAGTTTTGCCAAATATCCAAATGAATCCGCCACAGGTATACATGTGTTCCCCATCCTGAACCCTCCTCCCTCCTCCCTCCCCATACCATCCCTCTGGGTCGTCCCAGTGCACTAGCCCCAAGCATCCAGTATCGTGTATCGAACCTGGACTGGCAACTCGTTTCTTACACGATATTTTACATGTTTCAATGTCATTCTCCCAAATCTTCCCACCCTCTCCCTCTCCCACAGAGTCCATAAGACTGTTCTATACATCAGTGTCTCTTTTGCTGTCTCGTACACAGGGTTATTGTTTCCATCTTTCTAAATTCCATATATTTTAACTCAACTACACTTCAGTAAAAAAAGAAAAAAAATTCTAAGAATATTGATTAATCAAACTCTTGAAACCAACAGAAAGTTGAAAAAAATAAGCATGAAAAGAAACCTAACAAGAGATTAAAGTGTGGCAGTCAGGGAAATTTTGGGTAGAAGATGTCCATATATAATAAATTTCTAATATCTTAGTTCTTGATAGAGTTGTTTCCTGTATGGTGAATTCTACTGCTGGAACTCCTGAAGAAATTTGTTTTAGATCTATCATCAGAATAGAAATATGGGAGATGATGTATGTCTTTTTAACCTAGATGCAAAAATTCACTGGACTCTTGCTGACATGTTTGTGGTTAACTGTAATGGCTCTTTAGTGGGGCTCAAAGGCACTCTTACATTGCTCTTGTTTCCAGTAAACTGGATATCTAGGCTGAAGGTTATGAAATTATTCTTAAATTTTATCCTGGGGAAGGTCATTAAACCTGTTGATGATAAACTTGGACATGAAGTATTAGACCTCTACATTGTTTTGCCATATCAGCCTATAAAATAGCAGGTTCAAGGTTAGGGGTGAGGTTTTCAGAGGCCCCATGTATCCAGTAATGAGCTCCTATGGGGATGGGCTAGTTACTGTGGAGTGGACAAATAGAGTTGGAGATACTAGCAGTGTTCTTCTAGGAATGCAAGCTCAAAAATGAACAGTGCATTTGAAAAGTACTTTAAAACTAATTAATGGCTTAATCATGCTAACCTTCCTGTAAAATTCTCATTAATACTTGAAGTTCAAATCATAGTATTGAACTTTGCTTTTGTTTTTGTATTTTTGTTAACAGATTTATATAATAGTGTCAGGCGAGTGTATGTTTCTTGGTTCTTGTCTTATCACAACAACGGTTTGGAGTGATGGACATTAAAGCCCGCAGCACGTCACAGCTCTCAGGTCTTGAACAAACCATTTCATAGCTCTTAGACAAATCAGTGTTACAGCTCTATTTTATTAAAAATATAGCAGGAGAATCCATCCTCGAAGAAGAGAAGAGAGTGGAGGAGCATGCCAACATGCGTGGGGCGGCGGGGGCGGGGGTGTGGAGTCGGGGGGGTGGAGGGGAGAGAGAGAGAAAGAGCGTATGCATGAGAGAGAGAGAGAGCGAGAGAGCACTTTGCTCCTCCTTTTATGTTTTCTTCCCCCTGGGCCTGCCCTATGCAAATTGGGCTCATCCAGGAGTGCTGTTCTACCTGAAGTCCTCACTCAGGTCCTCACTCTGGTCCTTGGACCTTTATTTGACCTTTCTTTGTTCTATTTTTGTGGGCTTTTCCCTTCCTTGTCTTTTAGCCACCACCATTTTGGACAGCTTTTCCCTATTCTACCTACCTAACAATAGGATTATATGTGCTGGTTAAAGACCTCCTGTAAACACATGTTTATGGAACTGAATCATATCTGTTTTCAAAGATTTCAAATATAGAAACTAAAACTACACATATTGCACATAATGAATGGCAAATTAATTATTATAGTATGGATTATAAACTGAAATTCTTCTAGTAGATGAAATCCTGAGCTATGAAAAAAAAAAAAAAGAAGTGAAAGTGTTACTCACTCAGTCATGTCCAACTCTTTGAGACTCCATGGAATTCTCCAGGAAAGAACAAGGGTAGCTATTCCCTTCTTCAGGGCATCTTCTTGACCCAGGGATCAAACTCGTGTCTCCTGCATTGCAGGCAAATTCTTGACTATCTGCCCCATCAGGGAAGCCCAGTCCTAAGCTCTGGCCAGAACTAAAGCCTGACATCAAGAAGCTAAGCCTTCTCAAAATACTCATCTTCTCCAGGGTAGTCACACCCCCAGAGAGAAAAAGCAGAAGATGGTGTAATTAACAGTCTTTTATTACCAAGCCAAGAGACCAAAACAACAACAACAACAGCAACATATGACTAACTACCATTATATTGAGGACTCCTTTCCAAAATCTAAATCTTGATAAGAAAAACGTAAGTCACTGTAACTGTGACATTGTTGATATCACGGTAAATGGGGGAGATGTTTTATATCACTGAACTCTAACAATAGTTGACCATATTCATTTGGGAAGAGGAAAGTCTCTAATGGTTTGCATATTCATTATTTTTTCCTAATACACTCAACACTGAAGGACTGGATGTTGATCTTTAAAAGATACTGTTGATGCCAGATTATTTTATATAATTTGAGAGCACAGGCATTGCAATCTGCCCTTCATGATCCCATTAACTGTACAGTATATGATTTGGTTCTTTAATTTGATTCTGAAACACTTTCACATGCTTGTGAAATTCCGGAATTCTCCAGTTCTCTCATGAATTGGGTTTGCGTTTGACAAGGGTTGTAATGTTTTGGACTTCCCAGTTGGCTAAGTGGTAAAAATCTGCCTGGCAATATAGCAGAAACAGGAGACCTTGGTTCGATCCATGGGTAGGGAAGATCCCCTGGAGGAGGAAATGGCAACCTGCTCCAGTGGTCTTACTTATAAAATACCATGGACAGAGAAGCTTGGTGAACTATAGTCCATAATGTTGCAAAAAGTCTGACACAGTGGACAGACTGAGCATATGCACTGTAATGTTAGAACAGTTAAACTGTCTTCCATGTAAGCCATTTGTCATTTTTTGGAAATCTTAGATAATGGTTTTTTTTTTTTTTTTTGGATAAAACTTCTAATCCTCTTTCCATGGTTAATATAATTTAAAAAGAAAATCATATTTAAATACCACATTTCTAAATTGCATATGCTTAATTTAGTTGCTTTTAGTTTCAGTATTTATTATTTTCAAATAACTTCTTACATTTTTTCTAACTCCTTTATTTTTTAATAAATAAAGTTATATTAATTTCAAATAAACTTTTACTTTCTGCTGTATGAAAATATTATAAAAATAAGCTAATAGGAAAAATAATTAGATTAGATTACCAATTGTCAATTTTTGCAGCGTTTTTATTTTTGCATCTGTCTTTGTGTGTGTGTGTGTATGTGTGTTTGGTGTATAATTCTGTAGCATACAATAAAAATGACTTTATTATACAAAACCTAAAGCAACTATTTGTTGGCATCCATGCCTTGAGAAATGTGGGAAAGGTGTCTACCCATCATATAAAAGCTGTTTAGATTTTAAGCAAAATTAAATTTTACCTTTGACGATTTTTTAACATGGAGATATAAAAAATGTCCTCTAAGTGTTCACTTATATGTGCTAAATTTTAATCTTTATATCCCTGATGAACCATGCATGTCATACTTTTAGCTTTCAAAATTGAATTAAACCCCATATCATAAGAAAATTTCAATGACATATTGTTCACAGCTTTCTTTCTCTTTATCTTTAGCTCCTAAAACACAAGGGTTTTAATGTTTACTTTTTTCACTAACAATTAATCTTGATGGAATTCATTATTTGTTTTTTGTTTCTTGATAAATCAACAGTGGATGAGTGATGAAATCTCAGTAAATATTTATTCAATAAGTGGAAGAATAAATGAATGAAAAAAAAAACTGAAACCTTTGCACGAACTATGGTCATCATCTTTCTTTGTTTACAGGTTAACCTGTAGGCTACTAAAAACAGCCAGTGTTTTTATATCAGAGTAGACTCCAAATTATTTTCCGTTGAACAGTTTTGACTAATGGTTACATATTTTGTGTATCACTTGGGTAATCCACATGCTATATATGTCACTCCTTTGAAAATTTAGGCATGTCTTTATAACTAGACAATGCCATTAATTTCTGTTTACTTCTGAAAAATATTTTGTTTTGTCTTTTAACCACACTGCTAATTAATTTTGAATTTGCACATGTGTTTTTAGATCTGCCTTTGTTTCACTGGTCAGATTTTTATCTTTATGGCAATCACATTTTTGATAAGTTCATAAATCTGAACCTTTTTAAATGTGGAAGAGTGCATATCAAGGAGAAAAGATTTTATACAATACACATGATCAATATAAAAATTCTCCATTTATCTTTGATATTTCTTATTTCATTTCATATTTTATAAAGTATCAAAGATGAAAATGAAATTGTCTTCTTTGTTAAAGTGTAGTACATAATATTGCAAAATATGTTGCACACAAACACACCTTTATTCTGTAATTTGGGGACTTTTTACAATTATTCTGTGATTCAATAAATAAAAATAAACCCATGCCATATATATATATATATATATATATATATATTTTTTTTTTTTTTTTTTTTATTTCATCAGGACAGCTTTTGAGACTTAGGAAACTAATACTGTTTATGTATTTAGATTTTTCTTTCATACAATGTTGTGTTATTCACTCAGCTGTGTCTAACTCTTTGCAACCTCGTGGACCATAGTTTGCCAGTCTCCCCTTTCCATGGAATTCTCCAAGCAAGAATACTGGAGTGGGTTGCCAATCCGTTCTCCATGGATCTTTCTAACCCAGGGATAGAATTCTTAAATATATAAGCTTTCATCAAAAGGATATGTCAACATGCTTTTGAGAAATGTTTTACTATCAAATATTTGAAATATTAATTTACAAAATTTAACTGAATCAACAATTCTGCTTTTTTTCACTAATTATATGAGCAGGGAAAAGCTAATAGAGTTTTTGCCAAGAGAAGACACATTATAGCAAACAGCCTCTAACAACAGCACAAGAGAAGACTCTACACATGGACATTACCAGATGGTCAACACCGAAATTAGATTGATTATATTCTTTGCAGCCAAAGATGGAGAAGCTCTATACAGTCAACAAAACAAGACTGGGAGCTGACTGTGGCTCAGACCATGAACTCCTTATTGCCAAATTCAGACTTAAATTGAAGAAATTAGGGAAAACAACTAGACCATCCAGGGATGACATAAATCAAATTCTTTACAATTATACAGTGGAAGTGACAAATAGATCTGATAGACACAGTGCCTGAAGAATTATGGGTGGAGGTTCATGACATTGGACAGAAGGCAGGCATTAAGACCACCCCCAAGGATAGAAATGCAAAAAAACAAAATGGTTGTCTGAGGAGGGCTTACAAATATCTGTGAAAAGAACAGAAGCTAAAGGCAGAGGAGGAAAGGAGAGATATACCCATGTGAATGCAGAGTTTCAAAGAATAGCAAGGGGAGATAAGAAAGCCTTCCTCAGTGATCAGTGCAAAGAGATAGAGGAAAATAATAGAATGGGAAAGACTAGAGATCTCTTCAAGAAAATTAGAGATACCAAGGGAATATTTTACACAAAGATGGGCACAATAAAGGACAGAAATGGTATGGACCTAACAGAAGCAAAAGATACTGAGAAGATGTGGCAAGAATAAACAGAAGAACTATACAAAAAACATCTTCACAACCCAGATAATCACGATGGTGTGATCATTCACCAAGAGCCAGACATCCTGGAATATGAAGTCAACTGGGCCTTAGGAAACATCTTTATGAACAAAGCTAGTGGAGGTGATGGAATTCCAGTTGAGCTATTTCAAATCCTAAAAGATGATGTTGTGAAAGTGCTGCATTCCACATGCCAACAAATTTGGAAAACTCAGCACTGGCCACAGGACTGCAAAAAGCCAGTTTTCATTCCAATCCCAAAGAAAGACAATGCCAAAGAATGTTCAAACTACTGCACAATTGCACTCATCTCACATGCTAGTAAAGCAATGCTCAAAACTCTCCAAAGCAGGCTTCAGCAATACGTGAACTGTGAACTTCCAGATGTTCAAGCTGGGTTTATAAAAAGCAGAGGAACCAGATATCAAATTGCCAACATCTGTCGGATCATTGAAAAAGCAAGAGAGTTCCAGAAAAACATCTACTTCTGCTTTACTGACTATGCCAAAACCTTTGAATATGTGGACCCCAAGAAACTCTGGAAAAGTCTTAAAGAGATGGGAATATCAGGCCACCTGACCTGCTTCTTGAGATATCTGTATGCAGGTCAAGAAGCAACAGTTAGAACTAGACATGGAACAACAGACTGGTTCCAAATAGGAAAAGTGGTACGTCAAGGCTGTATATTGTCACCGTGATTATTTACCTAATAGGCAGAGTACATTATGAGAAACACTGAGCTGGATGGAGCACAAGATGGAGTCAAGATTGCTGGGAGAAATATTAACTTAGATATGCAGATAACACGACCCTTATAGCAGATAGCAAAGAAGAACTAAAGAGCCTCTTGATGAAAGTGAAAGAGGAGAGTTAAAATATTGGCTTAAAACTCAAAATTCAGAAACCTAAGATCATGGCATCTGATCTCATTACTTCATGGTCAGTAGATGGGGAAACAGTGGAAACAGTGACAGACTTTATTTTTTGTGGGGGCTCCAAAACCACTGGAGAAGGCAATGGCAACCCACTCCAGTACTCTTGCCTGGAAAATCCCATGGACCGAGGAGCCTGGTAGGCTGCAGTCCATGGGGTCGCTAGGAGTCGGACACGACTGAGCGACTTCACTTTCACTTTCATGCATTGGAGAAGGAAATGGCAACCCACTCCAGTGTTCTTGCCTGGAGAATCCCAGGGATGGAGGAGCCTGGTGGGCTGCTATCTATGGGGTCCCACAGAGTCGGACACGACTGAAGTGACTTAGCAGCAGCAGCAGCAAAACCACTTTAGACGGTGACTGCAGCCATGAAATTAAAAGACACTTGCTCATTGGAAGAAAAGTTATGACCAACCTCAATAGCACATTAAAAAGCAGAGACATTACTTTGTCAGCAAAGGTCCATCTAGCCAAAGCTATGGTTTTCCAGTAGTCATGCATGGATGAAAGAAATGGACTATAAAGAAAGCTGAGCACTGAAGAATTGATCCTTTTGAACTGTGGTGTTGGAGAAAACTCTTGAGACTCCCTTGGACTGCAAGGAAATCAAACCAGTCAATCTTAAGGAGATCAGTCCTGAATATTCTTTGGAAACACTGATGCTGAAGCTGAAACTCCAATACTTTGGCCACCTGATGGGAAGAACCAACTCACAGGAAAAGACCCTGATGCTGAGAAAGACTGAAGGTGGGAGGAGAAGGGACGACAGAGGATGAGATGGTTGGATGGCATCACTGACTAGATGGACGTGAGTTTGAGTAAACTCGTGGAATTGGTAATGGACAGGGAGGCCTAGCGTGCTGCAGTCCGTAGGGTCGCAAAGAGTCGGACACAACTGAGCAACTGAACTGAACTGATGAGCAATGTTTTTTTCATGTTTTGATAGATAGTTAGATAACATTACAGATGGATACATAGTTAGCTTTGACACGTTGGGGCTTCCCTGATAGCTCAATTGGTAAAAATTTGCCCTCAATGCAGGAGACCCCGATTTGATTCCTGGGTGGAAAAGATCCACTGGAGCAAGGATAGGCTACCCACTCCAGTGTTCTTGAGTTTCCCTTGTGGCTCAGCTGGTAAAGAATGCATCTGCATGCAAGAGACCTGGGTTCGATCCCCAGGTAGAGAAGATCCTTTGGAAAGGGGAAAGGCTATGCACTCTAGTATTCTGGCCTGGAGAATTCCATAGTGCATGGTGTTGCAAAGAATCAGACGTGACTGAGTGACCTTTACCTGATACTTTTACATGCAGAGAAGTAGTGAATTCCCAATCAATAATATTGTCATTACATACATACTCTAGAATTGCATCCTTTAAGTTCTAAAACCATTTCTAAAACTATTTTATTTTACTACCCCTCTATTTGTCAGGTTTTAGTGAAGTTTAATTTTTTGATAATGCACTAAATCTATTTTTCAGCAGAAAACAACATACCTGATTGGAAAGAATAGAAAGTCACTCAGAAATTAGCGAAGCTCATTTAAACAGAACTCTTCTGAAAACTACTATTCAGGGACTGAATGGTCTGAGACACAATACAGATTTAGAATAATCCAAAGATCATTTTTTAAAGGAATACAAATAGAAATTTCTGCTTAGCTTGAGAATATACCCAGGTGTTCCAAAGTGTAACATTAACATGAATTCAAATTTCCTAAGTTATGGGAAACTTTGTATGTTCTTTTCATCTTTAACTAAAAGCAAATAAGACCTGCATGTTTCATGTTTCAGATCTTGGCTTGTGGTGAATTTCTGCATTATTTCAGGTTGGAATTCTACTATTTAGGTAGATAGAACTTCTCCCCATGGGAATTAAACACATATCTTAAAAACTTCAGTATGAAGCACTTGTTTTGTCAAGAAGGTGAATCTGAGGTTGTATACTATACTTTGCTCTGAAGAGTCAAGCATCTCAGCAGTCATACTTGGGTTTCCTGCTGACATTATGAATGTGTACGAAGCCAATTTCCATGCAGAAAAATAGCTCCAGGACTGACATGGTACCCATAATATAAGAACCTAGTGTTTAGTGAACTGCTCAAAAAACAAAAACAAAAACAAAAACAAACAAACAAAAAAACCACTTCTCCTTCTGTCACTGCTTCTCTAAGAATGAAAGAGAATGGAAATTGAATGCAACTTAGTTAATATGGATCAATTCAATTCCAAAATATACAATTTTGTACATACTTCACTTGAATGCATCTGCATACCTTCTAGAAAATTTAAGGAGTATTTTAATGGTGAGATAGCAGTATTCTTTATGAAAACGTATAAGTATAATCATTTGCTCCAGAACTGAGCTCAGAATAAAGGACGGCATAAATAATACAGGAGTTTCTGGGAGCACTGAAACACAGATTTTCTAAGTATGTCTATGTTTGTGTTGGCACCTGTTTACCAAGTCATGGGTTTTGTTACAGTTGCTTTATTGACATCTTCCTAGAATAAGAGAATAGATATTTTTTCAAAAGGAAATTAAAAACCATGGAATATGCATTTGAAGATGGCTCACTGAATGAGTTTTACATCTTCACAAATAATATCATCTTAAAATGAAGGATGACCCATTTTCTAACTTTTCAGAGGGTATTTAGGGGGAATAATTGAACTGCATGACGAAGCAACTCATTTCCTTGCATAAAATATCCTTGAATATCCTTGAATAAAAAAAATGCCAAGAGATAGTAAAAGTCTTTTGACAGAAATATATATATATATATATATATATATATATATATACATTGTTATAATTATTGATTAAAATACAGTATTTATAAATTTCGGGCTAATTTATAAATATACATCCTTATTACCTGTGGAGCTTCCCAGGTGGTTCTAGTGGTAAAGAACCTGCCTGCCAATGCAGGAGACATAAGAGACACATGTTGATACCTGTGTCAGGAAGATCCCCTGCACGAGGGCACGATAACACACTTCAGTATTCTTGCCTGAAGAAGCCCATGGACAAAGGGGCCTGGCAGTTTGAAGTCCATAGGATCACACAGGGTGGGACACGACTAAAGCACACAGCACAGAGCACATATTACCCTGTGACCCTAATTTGAGTTAAAATCTTACTCTGATTCCAACAGTAGATGGTGGCGGGTATACACCAGATCAATCTGAGAAAGCATTAGAAGAGGCCACTCAGATAATCAATTAGGAAAAAAAATACATATTAGACTTCAAGTCCTTTTTTAAAAAGATACAGATAGAATACAAAATTTAATCCATATATTTCTTTTGATATTGGTTGATAATGGGTGTTCTGTCACAGCAAATATTGATCACTAGAACTATATCTATATCTATATATCTATATCTATCTATCTATCTACCTATCTATATATATATATATCTCAAAACTCAAAAGATCTCTGGACTATTGTGTTTGAGAATACTTTTCAGGCTTATGTTTTCCTTCAAAGATTCTAGTTTCTGAATTCTCACAGACATTAAATATGGTGTATCTTATGAAAAACTGAGAAATTTGAAATCGTATAAATTTATATGCAGCAAGAACAGATACAAAAGAGACATGGATGAAGGATGAACCTTGAGACACTGAATTTTAGTATCCAGAATGTAAAGTGAATCAACCAATAAAGTAACTTGATGTGACCAGATATGCAAGTGGAAAATAAAGTGAATTTTGTATTTGAAGATCAAATGATTAAATTGACTCAAGGGGAAAAAAAGAAGAGAAACCAGAGGTGTCAAATTCTGCCCATGGGCAAACATTAACCACAGGATTTAGCAACAAAAAGATCATCAGTAACACCATCATTACTTTCCTGGATTATTACAATAACATCTGTTGTAGACAGAGCTACCTTAAAAATAGACTCTGCAATGAAGATTTAAACAGGCAATTATTAAGGATTACTCTCTAGAACAACACTCATGAAAAATAATTAGAAATGTGATCAGGTAGAGGGAGAAAACATGAACTGTGTGGTTCAGTGGCAAGAGGTCTCTAACAATCCTTCAGGAAGTCCTGAATTGGGATACCCCATCAGAGAAGTACTGAGTTGAATTTCAGGTGCCAGATATAGCATCGGGTGATGAATCTTCCTTTAGCCAAGGGAGATTTCTGGCACTGACCCATTTGGAAGTGGTCATCAGCCAACATGCTCAGGAACTGGGAAAATGAGCTTCACTGCTGATGGAGAAACTGCCTGATGTTTACAGTATCCAAGAGAACATAATAACTGGCCACTTTGTTCTCTTATAGTCTATTCTCAACAAAGTCTGTTAAAAGAGAAGTCACATCATGTTTTTAAAGTATTGTTTAAATCATTGGAAGGACTAATGCTGAAGCTTAAATATTTTTCCCTGATACTGGGAAAGATGGTGGGCAGGAGGAGAAGGGGATGACAGAGGATGAAATGGATGGCATCACTGACTCAATGGACATAAGCCTGAGCAAATTCTGGGAGATGGTGAAGGACAGGGAAGCCGGGCATGCTGCAGTCCATAGGATCACAAAGAGTTGGACATGATTGAGCAACTGAAACACAACAAAAGTCATTCTGTCAAAAAAGAAGTCATATTGTGTTTAAAACCTTCCAATAGTTTCCCTTCTTACTGAAAATAAACACCAAAATCTGTATGATGGCCTGCAATGCCTAGGTTCCTGCATTATTTCTTTTTATTTTATATACTACTCCCTTTCTCTCACCTACTCCTTTGAGGCCTTTGTTAATAGAGAGGTTGCCCCCGCCTCACAGACTTTTTTTTTTTTTTTCACATGCTTTGAATGCTCTACCTCTAGAAAATACTATCATTTCCCCCCATACTTTGATAAAATATTTTCTTACAAGGTGTTCTTTTATTACTCTGTATAATATCACAATAAACTGTCTGACTTATGGAAAAACTATTCCCCATCCATCCCTTAGATCTATAGTGTTTGTAAAGTTTTGTGTGGTTAAAATATTTATTTTATTTAATATCTGCCTATTCCTATTAACATAAGTGGCATAGGGCAACTGTGTGTTTGTCTTTCCACCAGAAACTGGATGCAAAATAATGCTTACGTATAGAGAACATCCAGTGAATATTTCTGGACAAATGAATGATGAGTGAATGAAAGAATGAGGAAAATTGGCTTCTCAAATATGAATTTTAATAGCAGGTCAGGAAGCAACAGAACTGGACATGGAACAACAGACTGGCTCCAAATAGGAGTGTGTCAAGGCTGTATATTGTCACCCTGCTTATTTAACTTATATGCAGAGTACATCATGAGAAATGCTGGGCTGGAAGAAGCACAAGCTGGAATCAAGATTGTGGGAGAAATATCAATAACCTCAGATATGCAGACGACACCACCCTTATGGCAGAAAGTGAAGAGGAACTAAAAAGCCTCTTGATGAAAGTGAAAGAGGACAGTGAAAAACTTGGCCTAAAGCTCAACATTCAGAAAACGAAGATCATGGCATCTGCTCCCATCACTTCATGTGAAATAGATGGGGAAACAGTGGAAACAGTGTCGGACTTTATTTTTTGGGGCTCCAAAATCACTGCAGATGGTGACTGCAGCCATGAAATTGAAAGACGCTTACTCCTTGGAAGGAAAGTTATGACCAACCTAGATAGCATATTCAAAAGGAGAGACATTACTTTGCCAGCAAAGGTCTGTCTAGTCAAGGCTATGGTTTTTCCTGTGGTCATGTATGGATGTGAGAGTTGGACTGTGAAGAAAGCTGAGCACCGAAGAATTGATGCTTTTGAACTGTGGTGTTGGAGAAGACTCTTGAGAGTCCCTTGGACTGCAAGGAGATCCAACCAGTCCATTCTAAAGGAGACCAGTCCTGGGTGTTCACTGGAAGGACTGATGTTGAAGCTGAAATTCCAATACTTTGGCCCCCTGATGCAAAGAGCTGACTCATTGGAAAAGACTCTGGTGCTGCAAGGGATTGGGGGCAGGAGGAGAAGGGGACGACAGAGGATGAGATGGCTGGATGGCATCACTGACTCGATGGATGTGAATCTGAGTGAACTCCTGGAGTTGGTGATGGACAGGGAGGCCTGGTGTGCTGCAATTCATGGGGTCACAAAGAGTTGGACATGACTAAGGGACTGAACTGACCTGAATCATAGAGAAAGTATAATCACAGCAATTAATTTGATAATCAGATAAAGTTTAGTGTTTCCCAGTAGGAGCTAGTATCAACATTCATTATAAGGTTTCAAAAAAAATATTGCAGCAAAATTTTAAGATACCTGGACATTTATCAGTGAATTCAGTATATAAAGACATTTCATATTAAGTGATGTCATAATATCAATAAAAAGTATATTATACATTAGTGCAGTTCAATCACTCAGTTGTGTCCAACTGAATATTTAATGCAGTATTGTACATTAAAAATCAATAAAATTTGAGCTATTAACATTTGGATTTTATCTTTGTGTTTTAAATATGTTTTATCTTCATTTATCAGGTTATTCACTTTGAGTTTTTCCTACTGTGTGATCACAACTTAAAAAACTGGTCATTCTGAGAAGAAGTTGATTTATTACTACTAGTAATATAAGATTCTTTGAAAACTATTTAAATTAATTGGCCTGTGTGTTAAAACTTAACAGTTTAGGTGAAATGTGTGTGCAAAGTATATTCATGTATAGTTTAAATATGTTTGTTGTTCTGATAAATTACCAAAGCACAAAAATCTCACACTTCTCTTTTATTTGAATAATTTTCTAAGGTGGCATGTTTTTTGATGCTTGATATTGAACTATTTTTGTTCAAGCTAACAAGAATTCTATATGATATGATTAAATGTTATATTTGCATAAAATTGTATGTATTACAAATCAAAGTCATCTTTCAAATTTATTCCTTTCAAAAGAGAAATAAATCAGTAGAAATATGCCATTTGGCTTCATCATTCAAACATAATGTGAGCACTGGAATGTATTAAATACATAGAGTTGAAGTGTGGTTTACAGATTTGTTTGAAAAGCTACTGATAATGCCATCTCATTATTAATGCTCCCTCATCATTTCCTTGTCTTAAAACGCAGTCCATATTTTAAAGGAAAGTAGTGTATTCTAACTCAAGTTCTGAAATAACAATATTACATTTATATGTGAAATATGTTTTCAGCTAAGATTATCTACAAAGAGTTTATTTATTAATTGACTTTCTCTTCAGGAGTAATTTTCCCATATAATGTAATACACAAGCTTTTGATTCATATAAGGGAAAAAGAAGAAATGCTGTGAAATAATCTAAAGTCAAAATATTCCTTTTTATACATAATGAAAAGAAACAAATTCAGAGTTATTTGGAGGGATTAATAAAATGTAACCTAGTGGCTCAGATGTTCAGGAATCTGCCTGCAATGCAGAAGACCTGGGTTCAATCTCTGGTTTGGGAATATCCCCTGGAGAAGGAATGACTATACACTCCAGTATTCTTTTTTTTTTTTTTAATTTTATTTTATTTTTAAACTTTACAAATTGTATTAGTTTTGCCAAATATCAAAATGAATCCTCCACAGGTATAACTCCAGTATTCTTGCCTGGAGAATTCCATAGACAGAGGAAACTGGCAGGCTAGAGTTCATGAGGTCACAGAGAGTAGGATATACTGATAAGCTAACGATTTCTCATACTTTCACTCTTAGGATGGATCTTGAGATATTTGTCTACTTTAAAGTTCTCTGCATATGTATTCTGCCTTTTTTCTGGTATAATGAGATCCAGAGGACTTCTTTACCATCCCACTACTATTCATACTATTTTTCCCAAGAGAGTCAACCAGAATGACAGAAACATTTAGCTAAGTGTAAAATAACTTGGCTCAGAATAATAGTTTTCAAATAATCTAATTATAAAGAAAGTACAATTAAAATAAATGCCAAATTTACTTCAGAATTTCTAATAGGATTTACTTCATATGTAAGGGCTTCCTTGGTGGATCAAATGGTAAAGAAACTGCCTGCAATGCAGGAGACCTGGGTTTGATCTCTGGTTGAGAAAGATCCTCTGAAGAAAGACATGGCAACCCATTCCAGTATTCTTGCCTAGGAAATATCATGGTCAGAGGACCCTGACAGACTACAGTTCACTGGGTTGCAAAGAGCTGGACACGACTGAGCGACTAACACCTTCACTTAACATAGGGAAGAATAGACAGTCTTGAGACAATTTACCAGGTTCCTCTGGGACTTAGAGCTAAGTAACCAAAGACTAAGAGAGTACTTACATCACAATTTTTAAGATAAACAATACTAAATAAATTAATAATATTCAATGTAGTTGAAACAGTGAAAAACTAATCAGTTCAGTTCAGTTCAGTCTCTCACTCATGTCCAGTTCTTTGTGATCCCATGGATTGCAACACGCCACGCCTCCCTGTCCATCACCAGCTCCAAGAGTTTACCCAAACTCACATCCATTGAGTCACTGATGCCATCCAACCATCTCATCCTCTGTTGTCCCCTTCTCCTCCTGCCTTCAATCTTTCCCAGCATCAGGGTCTTGTCAAATGAGTCAGCTCTTCACATCAGATAGCCAAAGAATTGGAGTTTCAGCTTCAACATCAGTCCATCCAATGAATATTCAGGACTGGATCTGTTTTAGGATTGACTGGTTGGATGTCCTTGCACTTCAAGGGACTCTCAAGAGTCTTCTCCAAAACAACAGTTCAAAAGCATCACTTCTTTGGCACTCAGCTTTTTTTACAGTCTAGCTCTCACAGACAGACCTTTGTTGGCAAAGTAATGTCTCTTCTTTTGAATATGCTGTCTAGGTATAGTCATAGCTTTTCTTCCAAGGAGAAAGCGTCTTTTAATTTCATGGCTACAGTCACCATATACAATGATTTTGGACCCCCCAAAAAATAAAGTCTGACACTGTTTCCACTGTTTCCCCATCTATTTGCCATGAAGAGATGGGACCAGATGCCATGATCTTAGTTTTCTGAATGTAGAATTTTGATGCAACTTTTTCACTCTCCTCTTTAATTTTTGTCAAGAGGTTCTTTAGTTATTCTTTGCTTTCGACCATAAGGGTTGTGCCATCTGCATATCTGAGGTTATTGATATTTCTCCCAGCAATCTTGATAGGAGCTTATGCTCCATCCAGCCCAGCGTTTCTCATCATTTACTCTGCATGCAAGTTAAATAAGCAGGGTGACAACATACATCATTGATGAACTCCTTTCCCTATTTGGAACCAGTCTGCTCTTCCATGTCCCATTCTAACTGTTGTTTCCTGACATGCATACAGATTTCTCAAGAGGCAAGTCAGGTGGTCTGGTATTCCCATCTCTTTCAGGATTTTGCACAGTTTACTGTGATCTACACAGTCAAAGGCTTTGACATAGTCAGTAAAGCAGAAATAGTTGTTTTTCTGGAATTCTCTTGCTTTTTGAGGATCCAGCAGATGTCAGCAATTTGATCTCTGGTTCTTCTGCCTTTTCTAAATCCAGCTTGAACATCTGGAATTTCATGGTTCATGTATTGCTGAAGCCTGGATTGAAGAATTTTGAGCATTACTTTACTAGTGCGTGAGATGAGTGCAATTGTGCAGTAGTTTGAGCATTTTTGGCATTGCCTTTCTTTTGGATTGGAATGAAAACTGACCTTTTCCAGTCCTGTGGCCACTGCTGAGTTTTCCAAATTTGCTGGCATATGGAATGCAACACTTTTACAACACAGTCTTTTAAGATAGAAATAGCTCAACTGGAATTCCATCACTACCACTTCCTTTGTTCATAGTGATGCTTCCTATGCTAAGTCACTTCAGTCGTGTCTGACTCTGTGCAACCCCATAGATGGCAGCCCACCAGGCTCCCCCATCCCTGGGATTCTCCAGGCAAGAACACTGGAGTGGGTTGCCATTTCCTTCTCCAATGCATGAAAGTGAAAAGTGAAAGTGAAGTTGCTGAGTCATGTCCGACTCTTAGCGACCCCATGGATTGCAGCCTAACAGGCTCCTCTGTCCATGGGATTTTCCAAGCAAGAGTACTGGAGTGGGGTGCCATTGTCTAAGGCCCACTTAATTTCGTATTCCAGGATGTTTGGCTCTAGGTGAGTGATCACATCATTGTGATTATCTGGTCATGAAGATCCCTTTTGTATAGATCTTCTGTGTATTCTTCCCACCTCTTCTTAATATCTTCTGCTTTTGTTGTGTCCATACCATTTCTGTCCTTTATTAAATGTTTGCATGAAATGTTCCCATGGTCTCTCTAATTTTCTTAAAGATATCTCTAGTCTTTCCCATTCTATTATTTTCCTCTATTTCTTTGCATTGATTGCTGAGGAAGGCTTTTTTATCTCCCCTTGCTATTCCCTGGAACTCTGCATTCAAATGGGTATATCTTTCCTTAACTCCTTTGCTTTTCAATTCACTCTTTTCACAGCTATTTGCAAGGCCTTCTCAGACAGCCATTTTGTTTTTGCTGTTTTTCCCCATGGGGATTGTCTTGACGCCTGTCTCCTGTACAGTGTCACAAACCTCCCTGCATAGTTCATAAGGCACTCTGTCTATCAGATCTAGTGCCTTAAATCTATTTGTCACTTTCACTGTATAATCATAAGGGAATTGATTTAGGTCATACCTGAATGGTCTAGTGGTTTTCCCTACTTTCTTCAATTTATATCTGAATTTGGCAATAAGGAGTTCATGGTCAAGGCTTTATATTGTCACCCTGCTTATTTACCTTATATGCAGAGTACATCACGAGTAGTGCTGGGCTGGATGAAGCACAAGTTGGAATCAAGATTGCCTGGAGAAATATCAATAACCTCAAATATGCAGATGACACCAACCTTATGGCAGAAAGTGAAGAGGAACTAAAAAGCCTCTTGATGAAAGTGAAAGAGGAGAATGAAAAAGTTGGCTTAAAGCTCAACATTCAGAAAACAAAGATCATGGCATCCGGCCCCATCACTTCATGGGAAATAGATGGGGAAACAGTGGAAACAGTGTCAGACTTTATTTTTTTGAGCTCCAAAATCACTGCAGATGGTGATTGCAGCCATGAAATTAAAAGACGCTTACTCCTTGGAAGGAAGATTATGACCAACTTAGATAGCACATTCAAAAGCAGAGACATTACTTTGCCAACAAAAGTCTGTCAAGTCAAGACTATGTTTTTTCCAGTAGTCATGTATGGATGTGAGAGTTGGACTGTGAAGAAAGCTGAGCTCCAAAGAATTGATGCTTTTAAACTGTGGTGTTGGAGAAGACTCTTGAGAGTCCCTTGGACTGCAAGGAGATCCAGCCAGTCCATTTTGAAGGAGATCAGCCCTGGAATTTCTTTGGACGGAATGATGCTAAAGCTGAAACTCCAGTACTTTGGACACCTTTTGCGAAGAGTTGACTCATTGGAAAAGACTCTGATGCTGGGAGGGATTGGGGGGACAACAGAGGATGATATGGCTGGATGGCATCACTGACTCGATGGACATGAGTCTGAGTGAACTCCGGGAGTTGGTGATGGACAGGGAGGCCTGGCGTGTGTGATTCATGGTTTGCAGTCTGCCACGACTGAGCGACTGAACTGAACTGAATGATTAATGAGGCTTAGAATTTTTTTATGTGTTTATTGTTCATTTGTATATATCTTTTAGTGAAATTACTATACAGGTCCTTTGTGCAATTTTAATTGGTTTGCTTATTTTTATTGTTTAGTATAAGGATTCTTTATATGTTACATATTAAACCTTCACTAAAACTTAATAGGCAGATATTTTCTATCACTCAGTAGGTTCTTTTTAGTTTCTTAATAGCGTCATTTGATGCACAAAGTCTGCTTTTCAGATGTTCAACGTGTATGGGAATATGTGCAACATTCTCTGTGACAGATAAGTACATCTTCTTTAGAAGATCATTAAGTTTTTCTCCATGTTCATATTACCAGATATTATCAAGATATGAAGTAGAAATACAATCCACAAAATAAATCATATGCAGATTATCACAAAGCTATCATTTTGCTATAATAATTTTTTAATTGATAAAGAATCTGAATTATATATGTTTTGAATATATTACTTAAAATTTACCCATCCTCCAAGGAAAAAAATGAATAAAAATAAACATCCTTATTCATATAATGATTGATAATTTTAAGATAATTTAGTTTATAAATAGAGTCTGATTAATGTTTCTGGTTGAAAACTTGTGTTTTAAATCAAGAAGAAGACCTAATTTTCTTTTTGAGCAGAATGTTCTCCAAGTTTATGTAGTCTTGGAAACTCTAATGTCTTTAGTCAAAATGTTAGTTGCTCAGTCATGCTCGACTTTTGTGACACCATGGTCTGTCATTGGAAAATAATACTGGAGTGGGTAGCCATTCCCTTCTCCAGGGATATCTTCTTGACCCAGGGATCAAACCAGGGTCTCCAGCATTGCAGGTATTTTTTTTTTTAATCATCTGAGTTACCAGGGAAGTCCTAATGTCTTAGTCTACACAAAATAGTATTCATTGAAAACTAATCATCTTTTAGATCTTTGAAACTCTACCAAATTTCATTTTAAATGAAAAGCAATTCGTTGTACTATTTTATATATCTTATATGAATGTTTCTGACTACTTTTAATTTTAGAGAAGATATTAAGCTAAAAAGGGAATTGAATGATAGTACTCATTGTTAAATGTAAAGTCCTTATTTCTTTACATCTGTTTCTAATTAATCACCAGAAATTCACAAAATTATTATAGATTCTTGGCTAGAAAAATTATATTTATACTTCCCCTGATTATGTAAATAGATAACAAGGGAAATGAGGAGAATCTTTAAATAAAACTTCTATAAATTGATTGCATTTTGAGGTTTATGTGTTTAGCATAATTTAAATATTTAAACAAATACTCTAATGAGCCAAGTTTTTTAACCACTTAAGGTAGCCCTAGGGAGCTATTAAAGCATTTTTGAAAACTAACTTGCAATTTTCAATTAAAGTTAGACTATTGAGTTCTGTGAAAGCTGGATTAGTTAAAAGATGTCCTATGGACTTGAAATATTTGAAAAACACCTTATAGCTTACTATGGTATTAAACATGTACTTATTGAGGAATTTAATCACAGAGATAATCTAGTATAGGATAAATTTGTATAATTCAGTTTTGTTATGTTATATGCTCTTCAAAGTCACATTTTCTTTTTCAGTGACCTGAAAATGAGTACATCAAAGTTATATATTGCCATCCTGCTTATTTAACTTCTATGCAGAGTACATCATGAGAAATGCTGCACTGGATGAAGCACAAGCTAGAATCAAGATTGCTGGGAGAAATATCAATAACCTCAGATATGCAGATGACACCACCCTCATGGCAGAAAGTGAAGAGGAACTAAAGAGCCTCTTGATGAAAATGAAAGAGGAGAGTAAAAAAGTTGGCTTAAAGCTTAACATTCAGAAAACTAAGATCATGGCATCTGGTCCAATCACTTTATGGCAAATAAATGGGGAAACAGTGTCAGACTTTATTTTTTTGAGCTCCAAAATCCCTGCAGATGGTGATTGCAGCTATCAAGTTAAAAGACGCTTGCTCCTTGGAAGGAAAGTTATGATCAACCTAGACGGCATGTTGAGAAGCAGAGACATTATTTGCGAACAAAGGTCCATCTAGTCAAGGCTATGGTTTTTCCAGTAGTCATGTATGGATGTGAGAGTTGAACTATAAAAAAAGCTGAGTGCCAAAGAATTGATGCTTTTGAACTTTGGTGTTGGAGAACACTCCTAAGAGTCCCTTGGAAACAAGGAGATCCAACCAGTCCATCCTAAAGGAAATCAGTCCTGAATATTGATTGGAAGGACTGATGCTGAAGCTGAAATTCCAATAATTTGGCCACCTGATGCGAAGAACTGGCTCACTGGAAAAGGCCCTGTTGCTGGGAAAGATTAAAGGCAGGAGAAGGGGACTACAGAGGATGAGATGGCTGGATAGGGGATGACAGAGGATGAGATGGCTGGATGGCATTACTAACACGAAGGACATGAGTTTGAGTAAACTCTGGGAGCTGGTGATGGACAGGGAGGCCTGGCGTGTTGCAGTCTGTGGGGTCGCAAATAGTCGGACACGACTGAGAGACTGAACTGAACTGAACTGAACTGTAGATGAACCAGTAACTATTTTTCTCATAATGGCGTTTTTAAAATTTAAATCTAACTTCAGAATTTGCTTCTTATCAAGTGCATAATTAGATTGTCTTAGAATTCATTCTCAGATTATTTTCTTTGCACTTTAATAATCCTGAGGATTTCCTTGAAACATTAACATAACTTTCCAGTTTTAATTTTCTTCTGGAGATTAAAAAGTTCCCACTTGACTCGTCAAGGTTAGTTCTATGGTATTTATTAAATGACACATAAAAATTGATAAATGCTTATTTACTAGATGACTCACTTAAGAGAGGAGTATAGAGTAGTAGTTAGTGAAAAGTCAGAGAGTGAAGATTTAAATTACAGATCTGCTAGTCAAAATCCCTGTGGTTTGTTATTTAGGCAATTGCCTTCTCAGTTTCTTTATTTATAAATATGCCCTATAGTGCTTATTATAAAAAATTGATGAATAAATATATGTACAACAATTAGAGGAAAACTTAGTCCATGAGAATCGCTATAAAATAATTAATTTTGTAAATAATATAATTCAATAAATAAAGTTACAAAACCAGGCATATGACTGAACAAAATGTCCATTTTAACAAGTCATAATAACCAGTTCAAAGAAGCTTCAGCATTTGAATTTCTAGCCCCATAATTCAACAATGAAATTATTTTATTGTTTATGTATATGATTTTAAAAGGTTATACAATCTTATGAAATATATGGTTATATATACATATATATAGTATATCTGCATATATATGTATATATATAGTATATCTGCATATATATATATATATGTATGTATATATTAAGAAGAGGTGGCAAGAATGCACAGAAGAACTATAGCAAAAAAAATCTTCATTACCCAGATAACCATGAGGGACTGATTCCTCACCCAGAGCCAGACATCCTGGAATGCAAATTCAAGAGGGCCTTAGGCAGCATCATCATGAACAAAGCTAGTGGAGGTGACAGAATTCCAGTTTAGCTATTTAAAATCCTAAAAGATGTTCCTGTTAAAGTGCTGCACTCAATATGCCAGCAAATATGGAAAACTCAGCAGTGGCCACAGGACTGGAAAAAGTTGGTTTTCTTACAGATCCCAAAGAAGGACAAGGTCAAAGAAATTCAAACTACTGCCCGATTGCACTCATCTGACAGGTTAGCAAAGTAATGTTCGAAATTCTCCAAGCCAGGCTTCAACAGTATGTGATCCATGAACTTCCAGATGTTCAAGCTGGATTTAGACAAGGTACAGGAACCAGAGATCAAATTGTCAGATTCTGTTGCATCATATAAAAAGCAAGAGGATTCCCTAAAAACATCTACTCTGCTTTATTGATTACACCAAAGAATATCTGCTGGAGAAGGCATAGGGTACCCACTCCAGTATTCTTGGCCTTCTCTTCTGGCTCAGCTGGTTAGGAATCCATCTGCAATATGGGTTGCAGACATGGGTTTGATCCCTGGGTTGGGAAGATCCTTTGGAGAAAGGAAAGGCTACCCACTCCAGTATTCTGGTCTAGAGAATTCCGTGGACTATACCAATGGGGTCTCAAAGAGTCAGTCAGAATTGAGCAACTTTCACTTCACTTTCGAAACATTTTATTGTGTAAATCACAACAAACTGTGGAAAATTCTTCAAGAGATGGGGATACCAGACAACCTCAGATATGCAGATGATACCACACTTATGGCAGAAAGTGAAGAAGAACTAGAAAGCCTCTTGAAAGTGAAAGAGGAGAGTGAAAAAATTGGCTTAAAACTCAACATTCAGAAAACTAAGATCATGGCATCTTGTCCCATAACTTCATGGGAAATAGATGGGGAAACAGTGGAAACTGTGACAGACTATTTTTTTTTGAGCTTCAAAATCACTGCAGATGGTGATTGCAGCCATGAAATTAAAAGACGCTTGCTCTTTGGAAGAAAAGCTATGACAAAACTAGACAGCATATTAAAAAGCGGAGACATTACTTTGCCAACAAAGATCCATCTAGTCAAAGCTATGTTTTTTCCAGTAGTCATGTATGGATGTGAGAGTTGGACTATAAAGAAAGCAGAGTGCTGAAGAATTGATGTTTTTGAACTGTGGTCTTGGAGAAGACTCTTGAGAGTCCCTTGGACAGCAAGGAGATCAAATCAGTCAATCCTAAAGGAAATCATTCTTGAATATTCATTGGAAGGATTGATGCTGAAGCTGAAACCCCAATTCCTTGGCCACCTTATGGAAAGAACTGACTCATTGGAAAAGACCCTGATGCTGGGAGGCAGGAGGAGAAAAGGATGACAGAGGATGAAATGGTTGGATGATATCATGGACATGATGCATGTAAGTTTGAGCAAGCCCTGGGTGCTGGTGATGGACAGGGAAACCTGACATGCTACAGTTCATAGGGTTGCAAAGAGTTGGACATGACTAAGTGACTGAACTGAACTGATATTATATATAATTAAGTATACATGTACACATATTATGCGTGCATGTTTTCCTTTTGCCATCATATGAACTCACTTTAACATTTTTTTTAACATTTTAAGATGAAAATGATATGGCTCCCTATATGACTGGTTGTTTTATAATAATATGCATCATTGTTTTTGCTGCAGATGGCAGCAAAACCAGTTGGTGTATGCTAAGTTGCTTCAGTTTTGTCCAACTCTTTGAGACCCTATGAACTGAAGACTGCCTGGCCCCTTTGTCCATGGTATTCTCCATGCAAGAATACTGGAGTGGGTTGCCGTGCCCTTCTCTAGGGGATCTTTCTGACCAGATAATGGAACCTGGTCTCTTTCGTCTCCTGCATTGGCAGGTTTCTTTTGTTTGTTTTTCTGTCTTTTTCCCCCAGCACTAGCACCACCTAGGAAATCCAAAGGAATGGGACTTGAAGGTAAAACCTCAAGGCAAGAATTCTACAGAAGGAAAAAGGCTTGATTTGTAAATAGTGTTTCTGAGGACATTTTCCTTGAGGTTCAGAGACAGAATTAGCTGTTGAGTTGCTAAGTCATGTTTGACTTTTTTTGCAACCCCATGGACTGTATCCCAGCAAGATCCTCTGTTATGGGATTTCTTAGTCAAGAATACTGGAGTGCATTCCCATCTCCTTCTCCAGGGGACCTCTTCAACCCTGGGATCAAGCGTTTAGAGTAATTACGTATGGTAGAAAGATAGCCTCTACTTGAGAAATTTTCACTTAGAGCAAAATATTCAGGTGACATATTAACTTTAGCAAGGAGAAAAACGTGATTAGAACATCCATTCATATCCTTTTTTATCAGAAGTTTTCAATTATTGCTTTATTTAATTCACTTTACAGCCCCATCATAATTATTCTTTTTTTCTTTTTATTTATTTTTTTATTTTAATGTAAATTTATTTATTTTAATTGGAAGCTAATTACTTTATAATATTGTATTGGTTTTGCCATACATCAACATGAATCTGTCATGGGTGTACACGTGTTTCCCATTCTGAACCCCTTCTTATTTATATCACTCTCTACTCTTTATTTTATTTTATTTGTTTTGCTGGCATTTTTTAAAATTTTATTTTATTTTTAAACTTTACAATATTGTACTAGTTTTGCCAAATATTGAAATGAATCCACCACAGGTATACATGTGTTCCCCATCCTGAACCCTCCTCCCTCCTCCCTCCCCGTACCATCCCTCTGGGTCATCCCAGTGCACCAGCCCCAAGCATCCAGTATTGTGCATCGAATCTGGACTGGAGACTTGTTTCATACATGATATTATACATGTTTCAATGCCATTATCCCAAATCTTCCCACCCTCTCCCTCTCCCACAGAGTCCGTAAGACTGTTCTATACATCAGTGTCTCTTTTGCTGTCTCGTATACAGGGTTATTGTTACCATCTTTCTAAATTCCATATATATGCATTAATATACTGTATTGGTGTTTTTCTTTCTGGCTTACTTCACTCTGTATAATAGGCTCCAGTTTCATCCACCTCATTATCACTCTCTACTCTTTAATTCATTTTTCTTTCCACAGTTCATGATGTATTTATTTACTTGCTTGTTGTTTTATTTCTACTTCAGAATATAATGAATTCAGAAGGTCAAAGGCCATAAAAGATTTGTTTAATATAAAAACATATAATGACCAGAACATAGATCAGCCTTATTTGTGTATTTATTTATTTCTAAATGAATGAATATATTAAAGTCATAGGTCTGTCTCTGAAGGCTAGCTCAGTGATAAAAGATGTATTGATTGTCAGCCTTTGTAAGATGCTTTTCATTTTTTTTAATCTCCATGAGCATTAACTTCCTATTCTTAAATGCTTAAATATTTATTTATATTGATAATTCCACTGTCAAGTCCCATTAGTAAAATGTCTTTAGTCGTTAATTGCTTTCTTTTGTCACAGAGATTCTACTGTTCTAGCTTAGAAGATATTTCCAGTAATGGGTATATGTGTTTGTTTAGTCGCTCAGTTTTGTCCACCTCTTTGTGACTCTATGGACTGTAGCCCGCCAGGCTTCTCCATCCATGGGATTTTCCAGGCAAGAATACTGGAGTGGGTTGCCATTTCCTCCTCCAGGGGATCTTCCCAACCCACGGATTGAACCCAAGTCTCCATATCTCCTGTATTGCAGGCAGATTCTTTACTCACTGAGCCATAGTCACATCTAAGTTCTAGGCTCTAAGTCTCAGGTCAAGGATCAAGCTGATATATACTGTTACCAATCTGTACTTTTGCTTTTTTCCATGGTGTAAATATTATAACCATGCTGGTGATGGACAGGGAAGCTTGGCTTGCTGCTGTCCATGGGGTTACAAAGAGTCAGACATGACTGATCGATTGAAATGAACTGAACTAATGGATAATAATTTTAAACTATAAAATTAAACTTACTGAATGTTGAGACAAAAAGCTCACATGCTTAGTACTTTTGATTTAAATATATTTATTTTATTCTAATTTGCTAAAATTCACTTTTTAAGGATGGATATATTCAACAACTGACTTGTGAAATTCCCTAAAATTTGCTTTCATGAGCCAGTAAGGACCAGTTCCAGCATACACGTGGACCCAGTCAGTTAGCCTCCTGTTCTGATCCTGACACCAATCCAATTTTTATGGAGTACACTTGAATCCATGCTTTGTAGAAAAAGCCAACTTGATCTTTTCAACTTACTGCCATTTGCCTTCCCCTTTTTCCAAATGAATGTGTCCACAACCATGACATATGTTTATATAGAATTAATAGTGAATTTTGAGAGAATTACCTTGGTCAATGTTTTACATTGTGAAAACTGACTTTTAAAAATAGTTCTGTTAATCTAGCAGCTGTTCATCTAGGAGAGAATGAATATTGTCTGGGGATTAGAGCTGTTTTGATATTGATATGCCTATTTTGATGTCTTTTTTTCAAGATTTTTATGCCATTATCCTATTTACCAAAGAGCAAATGACCACTTTCTGGTATTGGTGTCAAATATTAAAAGGACAGCCAGAAAATGGATGAGTGTAGCAGTTGAAGGCCAGAGAGAAACAAACGAAATGGGCATGCCAATTACTTTCTGTGCATCCGGACAGGCACAGACCTTACTGATCTACCATAGGCTGCCAGGCAACATAAAGGAAAATAAAGGCTTTCAAATGTAGAAATGGCATCTTTCCAGTTCTCTTCAACTGTGAGAGAAATAAAATTGCTAAAATTGCAAGCTGCATCACTAATACATAAGATAATTGTCCTATTTTTGCATGAATTACTCAGATCCATTCCTCTCTCGTTTTCAAACATTGGTTCTTTAATGTCAGATATTCATGTGAGAAATGTATTTCCTGTATCTACTGATTCACTTGCTACCAGAGATTACATTGGACAATACAACCCCATTGATTTTCTCTATATTAGTTAGAATATTTTATAAAACTTTGTGGTTTCTTAATTGAATGCAATATTATACTATATTCGTATGTAGACACTCAAATATAGAAATAGAAAATTTTATTTTCAATAATTTATTGTATTAAGGAATTTTATAAATGAAAAACAAATGCCAATGTGGGGATATCCTGCCAACAATTAAAAGTTAATTTATCTTCTCATTCAATTGCTTCAACTTGAGACAAAAAAAAACAAGGAATTGACTTAAAAATCTATTCATTACTTTCCAGTCTTAAGTATTGAATATTTTATTATACACTTACACACAAAAGTATACACACAAATATGTGTGTATATCAGTTCAGTTCAGTTGCTCAGTTGTGTCCAACTCTTTGCGACCCCATGAATCGCAGCACGCCAGGCCTCCCTGTCCATCACCAGCTCCCAGAGTTCACTCAGACTCACGTCCATCGAGTCAGTGATGCCATCTAAGCATCTCGTCCTCTGTTGTGCCCTTCTCCTCCTGCCCCCAATCCCTCCCAGCATCAGAGTCTTTTCCAATGAGTCAACTCTTCTCATGAGGTGGCCAAAGTATTGGAGTTTCAGCTTTAGCATCATTCCTTCCAAAGAAATCCCAGGGCTGATCTCCTTCAGAATGGACTGGTTGGATCTCCTTGCAGTCCAAGGGACTCTCAACATCACAGTTCAAAAGCATCAATTCTTTGGCGCTCAGCTTTCTTCACAGTCCAACTCTCACATCCATACATGACCACTGGAAAAACCATAGCCTTGACTAGACGGACCTTTGTTGGCAAAGTAATGTCTCTGCTTGTCTTTTTTATTATTATTATTATTATTTTTTACTTTACAATATTGTATTGGTTTTGGCATACATCAACATGCATCATCCATGGGTATACACACGTTCCCCATCCTGAACTCCCCTCCCACCTCCCTCCCTATGCCATCCATCTGGATCATCCCAGTGCACCAGCCCCAAGCTTCCTGTATCCTGCATCAAACCTGGACTGGCGATTCATTTCTTATATGATATTATACATGTTTTAATGCCATTCTCCCAAATCATCCCCTGCCCCTCTCTCACAGAGTCCAAAAGACTGTTCTATACATCTGTGTCTCTTTTGCTGTCTTGCATACAATGTTGTCATTACCATCTTTCTAAATTCCATATATATGCATTAGGATACTACATTGGTGTTTTTCTTTCTGGTTTACTTCACTCTGTATAATAGGCTCCAGTTTCATCCACCTCATTAGAACTGACTCAAACGTATTCTTTTTAATGGCTGAGTAATACTCCATTGTGCATACGTACCACAGTTTTCTTATCCATTCATCTGCTGATGGACATCTAGGTTGCTTCCATGTCCTGGCTATTATAAACAGTGCTGCGATGAACATTGGGGGTACACGTGTCTCTTTCCCTTCTGGTTTCCTCAGTGTGTATGCCCAGAAGTGGGATTGCTGGGTCGTATAGCAGTTCTATTTCCAGTTTTTTAAGGAATCTCCACACTGTTCTCCATAGTGGCTGTACTAGTTTGCATTCCCACCAACAGTGTAAGAGGGTTCCCTTTTCTCTACATCCTCTCCAGCATTTATTGCCTGTAGACTTTTGGATCGCAGCCATTCTGACTGGCGTGAATCAGTACCTCATTGTGGTTTTGATTTGCATTTCTTTGATAATGAGTGATGTTGAGCATCTTTTCATGTGTTTGTTAGCCATCTGTATGTCTTCTTTGGAGAAATGTCTATTTAGTTCTTTGGCCCATTTTTTGATTGGGTCATTTATTTTTCTGGAATTGAGTTGTAGGAGGTGCTTGTATATTTTTGAGATTGGTTGTTTGTCAGTTGCTTCATTTGCTATTATTTTCTCCCATTCTGAAGGCTGTCTTTTCACCTTGCTTATACATCACAGCAGGATCCTCTATGACCTACCTCTCAGAATACTGGAAATAAAAGCAAAAATAAACAAACGGGATCTAATTAAAATTAAAAGCTTCTGCTTTTTAATATGCCATCTAGGTTTGTCATAACTTTTATTCCAAGGAGCAGGTTTCCTTTAATTTCATGGCTGCAGTCACCATCTGCAGTGATTTTGGAGCCCCCAAAAATAAAGTCTGACAATGTTTCCACTTTTTCCCCATCTATTTCCCATGAAGTGATGGGAACAGATGCCATGATCTTAGTTTTCTGAATGTTGAGTTTTAAGCCAACTTTTTCACTCTCGACTTTCACTTTCATCAAGAGGCTTCTTTGTTCCTCTTCACTTTCTGCCATAAGGGTGTTGTCATCTGCATATCTGAGATTACTGATATTTCTCCCAGGAATCTTGATTCCCGCTTGTGCTTTTTCCAGTCCAGCGTTTCTCATGATGTATTGTGCATATAAGTTAAATAAGCAGGGTGACAATATAGAGCCTTTTTTTTTATTTTATTTTATTTTTAAACTTTACAATATTGTATTAGTTTTGCCAAATATCAAAATGAATCCACCACAGGTATACCCGCGTTCCCCATCCTGAACCCTCCTCCCTCTTCCCTCCCCTACCCTACCTCTGGGTCGTCCCAATGCATCAGCCCCAAGCATCCAGTACCGTGCATCGAACCTGGACTGGCGACTCATTTCATACATGATATTATACATGTTTCAATGCTATTCTCCCAAATCTCCCCACCCCTTCCCTCTCCCACAGAGTCCATAAGACTGATCTATACATCGGTGTCTCTTTTGCTGTCTCGTACACCGGGTTATTGTTACTTGGTAACAATATGTTACATAGTAACATATGTTACTATGGTAATCTTTCTAAATTCCATATATATGCGTTAGTATACTGTATTGGTGTTTTTCTTTCTGGCTTACTTCACTCTGTATAATAGGTTCCAGTTTCATCCATCTCATTAGAACTGACTCAAATGTATTCTTTTTAATGGCTGAGTAATACTCCATTGTGTATATGTACCACTGCCTTCTTATCCATTCATCTGCTGATGGACATCTAGGTTGCTTCCATGTCCTGGCTATTATAAACAGTGCTGCGATGAACATTGGGGTACACGTGTCTCTTTCCCTTCTGGTTTCCTCAGTGTGTATGCCCAGCAGTGGGATTGCTGGATCATAAGGCAGTTCTATTTCCAGTTTTTTAAGGAATCTCCACACTGTTCTCCATAGTGGCTGTACTAGTTTGCATTCCCACCAACAGTGTAAGAGAGTTCCCTTTTCTCCACACCCTCTCCAGCATTTATTGCTTGTAGACTTTTGGATCGCAGCCATTCTGACTGGCGTGAAATGGTACCTCATAGTGATTTTGATTTGCATTTCTCTGATAATGAGTGATGTTGAGCATCTTTTCATGTGTTTGTTAGCCATCTGTATGTCTTCTTTGGAGAAATGTCTATTTAGTTCTTTGGCCCATTTTTTGATTGGGTCATTTATTTTTCTGGAGTTGAGCTGTAGGAGTTGCTTGTATATTTTTGAGATTGGTTGTTTGTCTGTTGCTTCATTTGCTATTATTTTCTCCCATTCTGAAGGCTGCCTTTTCACCTTGCTAATAGTTTCCTTTGTCAAGTGGTGCTGGGAAAACTGGTCAACCACTTGTAAAAGAATGAAACTAGAACACTTTCTAACACCATACACAAAAATAAACTCAAAATGGATTAAAGATCTAAACGTAAGACCAGAAACTAAAACTCCTTCAGGAGAACATAGGCAAAACACTGTCCGACATACATCACAGCAGGATCCTCTGTGACCCACCTCCCAGAATATTGGAAATAAAAACAAAAATATACAAATGGGACCTAATTAAACTTAAAAGCTTCTGCACAATATACAGCCTTGACATACTCCTTTTCCTATTTGGAACCAGTCTGTTGTTTCATGTCCAGTTCTAACTGTTGCTTCCTGACCTGCATATAGGTTTCTCAAGAGGCAGGTCAGGTGGTCTGGTATTTCCATTTCTTTCAGTATTTTCCACAGTTAGTCAATAAAGCAGAAATAGATGTTTTTCTGGAATTCTATTGCTTTTTCCATGATCCAGGAGATATTGGCAATTTGATCTTTGGTTCCCCTGCCTTTTTAAAAACCAGCTTGAATATCTGGAAGTTCATGGTTCACATATTGCTGAAGCCTGGCTTGGAGAATTTTGAGCATTACTTTACTAGTTTGTGAGATGAGAGCAATTCTGTGTTAGTTTGAGTATTCTTTGACATTGCCTTTCTTTGGGATTGGAATGAAAACTGACCTTTTCCAGTCCTGTGGCCAAAGCTGAGTTTTCCACATATATACACTGTGTGTGTATATTTACTCACAAAACCATACTGGTCAAATGTCATAAACTAAGTCATCTAATTAATTTCATAGGGACAAAGGAAATCAAGGTGAACGGCAGTGGAAGGAGGGAAAAATAGGTGAGACTTAACGGTTCTAGAGGTCATCGCTAGTGGCTCAGTGGTAATAAACCTGCCTGTCAATGCAGGAGATGTGGGTTCCATTCCTGGATCAGGACGATTTCCTGGAGAAGGAAATGGCAACCCATTCCAGTTTTATTGTCTGGAAATCCCATGGACAGAGGGGCCTGGCGTGTTACAGTCCATGGGGTCACAAACAGTGTTGAACACGACTTAATGACTAAACAACAAAGATGAGACTTAAAAATAAAATGATCTTACTAGCATACATATACGTAATTTTTGTACATGATATGTTTTTTATGCTCATTGGTATGTTCTTTAATATAGTGATACAGTACATATAGATGAACAATTTGTGTCTTTACATATTACCATTTAAATTTATTAAAATGCAATATTATTTTTAGTTTATTAAAAGACTGAATTCAATGATTCCTTTGAAATAGCAACAAATTGATTAATTTCACTTTAAATTCCTGTCATGATATAAATTATGCTAGGAAAATGGCCCACCAGATCTGAATTAATTAAGTGACAACATTATAACATCCAAGTTAATAATCTGAGGAGGAAAAGTCTGGGAAGTTATAGGAACTGTTGATTGATTGCAATTGATCTGTAATTATCTGTTCATTACCATACTGAATCCTTGACAGCTTAACAAGTCAATCTTCATAATGATAATGAAACAGATAGCACCACAGTATACATAAAGATGGGGTTTTACAAAATTCAAGTTATTTACTCATAATATACTAAAGCTTGATTATACTCCTGACTATAGTTGGAAAAATTATATTCAACTCTAAGTTTTATCAGTTATTGAAGCTGTTATTTTTCTAAGCCATAATATGATGTTTCTCTAAGATTATGTATAATTTTCCAATATTTTGCATATGCATACCTTTGAATATGTAAACAACCATTTCAATGCTACTTAATAATGTTGCACAGTGGCTAGGAATAAGTTACTAAAGCATTCTTGCAGATTTATATAAAAATATTCTAAAGTGTAACATTTGAGTAATGACTAAATACTAAAACAGAAACTTTTAAAATAATTTCATAGAAAAATATTGCAAATATAGTCACAATTTGAGAAATATTTGCTATTAAAAATAACTTTTGGGGGGATAAAAAATAACTCCTTGGGGGTAGTAGGAACTTTTATAACTATTTGTGAGACAAGATATTTTATTCCTGCAGTAAAAACCAGTTTGATTAAAATTTCAAGGACATAGTTTGCCTTTAGAATTCTAGTACATTATTTCCTTGTTTTCTTGAAGTATAGTTGACTTACAATATCATATTCACTTTACATGTACAGCATAGTCCATTTTTTTTTTTATTTTACAAACATCAAGATTACTGAGAAAGCCATGTGAATACTATTTTAAGCAACATGCATTGAACTTAAAGAGGATTTCAACAGATTTTACTGGAAGTGATACATTTCAGAGAAATACCATGAACCACTTATATCAATTCACTGCTGCACACTGCTGTTAATTTTCAAATGTACTGGTGGATGGTCAGTGAGTACTAGAATGTAAACCAACATGAATGAGTATCTTAAACATTTATCACTATTCTTTAGGGAAGATAGTACATCTTTTAGCAAATTAAACTTAGAAGTCATTTTGTTTCTGTGCTGCTACTACAGAAATAGTCATTAATTTAAAATTTGAATGTGAAGAAAAGATTAAAGACAATTTAAAAACATACAGAAACTATAGGACATTTATTTATAAAAGTATGCAGGTTCAAAGAACTGGTGATGTCTATAATCAGATGATTGTAAGGAAATATGAAGTAAGGGATCATTTTAAATTTACAAAATTGAGTTCTGATCATATACTTTCTACAACTTCTTTCAAGGGGCACAAAAGTTTTTAAATATTGGGAGGGAAAAATATTGCAAAATATTAAAATATTGTAATGAATTAAATAGAAGGTAGAGGGGTGTTGTTTGTATTTTAGAAATTTTACTATTATTTAAAAATTGTTCAAACTTAAAATTTGAAAAAAAAAATGTGAAAGTACTTCTATTGGAATAACAGGGAACATTTTCCCAACTGGAACAGCTGAAAGACTAATCTAAATATATAAAACAACACTTCAGAAAACAATGCTTAACAGGCAAGGGAAGCTGATGATCTTTAAGAGTTGGGAGAAAAAATTGAGCCCTAACATTTTCCCAGTTTACTAACCACAAAGTTTATAGGTTATAATACAAGGAGGAGAACCCATAAAGTATCCACAGTCACCCTGAGTTGAGGAAGTTGAGATAGCAATCCAGGTAAACCAAGATGGGTAAAGTTTGTAGGGCAGAGTATGAGAAAGCCAGGGAAGAATGAGCTGCCTAGAAAGGAACTTGGGAGATCTGCAAATTCTTCATCACACTGTATAGACGTGAGTACAGATTAGGGCACACAACGAGGAATCCACCTGAGACCAGAGAAAGACCTAGTTAACATGTAAATAATAGAAGGAACTGTGCAAAACACATGTGGGGAAAGCAGAAAACCTTATGGTTCAATAAGGTTTAATAGGGAAGTTTAATAGAATAGAAAATTTAGAATTTACCTTGGTAGTCATGAAAAATTAGCCAGAGATTAAACATCATACTAAGAAATATTAAAATCTAGACCTTAGAGGATCAATTGATTTCAAGTAACTTAATTGCATCTAAAAAAATAACAAAACAACCCTCAAGAATATTTTTAAAGAATGCAATTAATCAGCACATAACAAGGTATTTACCTTATTTGTCATGAAATCAAAATTAATAAGCATTCAAAGATGCAGAGAAAACATTCCATAGTTAAGAAAAATGCACACTAAATTGATGAAGAAATGATTGATGCAAACTAAAAGTCTTAAAATACATTCAAAATCAAAATGGACCAAACAAAACAAAGCAGTCTTTCATCTTATTAGATCAACATAATTGAAAAACCAAAACAAAACAAAACAACAGAACCTTTGAACATACATTTACATTCCAAGTGACATATATTTAAAAAGGAAAATGAAATAAAGACAGCTTATAAAATCTTAAAAAATTGACTATCAACATACATGAACTACAAAAATTTCAAAGGAGTTCTTCAAACAGAAGAAAATAGGATATCTCCAGATAGAAACCCAGATCTATGACAGAGGATAAATAATACTATAAATGATAACTGCATGGATTAAAATCTTTAATTTCTTATGCTCAATTGAAAATTTAGAGTAAAATTGATATTTTTGAAGCTTATAGCATATATGGCAAGAATATAACCAAATATTTGTAGGAAGAAATGGAAGTACACTGCTGTTTAAAAAAAAAAAAAGCAAAAAAAACACTTGTTTTGTGACAACCTAGAGATGTATGCTGCTGTTTAGTGGCTAAAGGCTAAGTCATATCCAACTTTTTTGCAACCCCATGGACTGTAATCATAGAAGTAATAACAACTTTATTCCTAGTGTATAGGAAAGGAGGTGAAATGAACTCAGAAATAATGTTCAAACTAAAGGCTGAAAAAAATTAAAAACAAAAGATGTGATAAGTAGGAAAAACATAACAGATTCAAAGTCAAGAGAATTATAGCAGATTGCTCCTTAAAAGAATACTAACACATATATATGGAATTTAGAAAGATGGTAACAATAACCCTGTGTACGAGACAGCAAAAGAGACACTGATGCATAGATCAGTCTTATGGACTCTGTGGGAGAGGGAGAGAGAGAGGGTGGGGAGATTTGGGAGAATGGCATTGAAACATGTATAATATCACGTATGAAACGAGTCACCAGTCCAGGTTCGATGCACGATACTGGGTGTTTGGGGCTGGTACACTGGGACGACCCAGAGGGAGGGTATGGGGAGGGAGAAGGGAGGAAGGTTCAGGGTGGGGAGCACGGGTATACCGGTGGTGGATTCATTTTGATGTTTGGCAAAACTAATACAATATTGTAAAGTTTAAAAATAAAATAAAATTTAAAAAAAAAGAATGCTGTCTTAATTTTCACAGCTAGTGAATATGTTGCATCATATGTCAAAATGAAATGGAGAGATTCTCTTGCATTATCCAGGTTTGCCCAATGAAATCTCAAGAATCCTTAGAAAGACAGGAGCACCAGGGTCAGAGAGGAGATATAATAACAGATTCAGAGGTAAGAGTCAGGAGAAACTAACCTATTTCCCCCCAGGAGAGCCTCGTCTACAACAGTCTACAACAATCTCTATCTCTTTCTTTTCAAGCACTGTGAAAGTACTTGAAATGCTAAAATAAATAAAGTGTGCTGCAGTAAATAAATTAACATATGTATAATTTTGTTAATGACCACACATCTCATTTAACCATAATGCAATGAGATCGGTAGTTACTTGTAAGAAATATTGAAAATATTTCCCCTAGATAAACACTTTTTACCGCCTGGTGGTAGTATGTCCTTTAATCTTCTTGCAAATAGCCCTCAGCAGTTCAGGCTATAATTTCAATTTATTCATTTAAATTGTGGTGACTCAAATAAATCACATTGTTTGTAGTTGCAGTTTAAAAAAAATTTATATTAACAATATTTTATAAGACAATTTTGTAAATATTTACTTGAAACTATAAAAGATAGCTAGATACATTTATAATGTTTATTACTGTTCAGATTTGTTATTATTTAGGTAATGAAGATGTCACTCAATGATTTTTTTAACTGCTTGAAAGATGTTTAGACATTTTTACTGCTACAGATTGAAAAACATCCACATTGTAACATAAGATTATCTTTATACTTGTTATAACTCACTGACATCTTACCTCACCTCTACTCCAAAAATAATTACTCTTCTTTAGATGTTCTCCGTGATGAATAGCTATCAATATTTCAGTAGAAGGAAATACAGTGTAATAGAATCTATGTTTCACTTAAAAATAACAAGGAATTTTGCAAGAATATTTGTATCAGTCCTTTTCCATACAATAGTGTTTACATTGGTTGTAGGGTCCAGAAAATACCAATACCATGGTGTTATTTTCAATACTTATCAACATAAATTTTATGCAATATCTTTGAGAATATTATTTTACATATTTATTTATTACATTAAATAAAACACTCTTAATAAGAAATATTGGTAAATTATTAGATTACTAAATTTGTGTACATAAGAATAAATTATCTGGAGTGATTTAAGCAATATGTTTGCATTTTGATAAGATAAATGAGCACTGCAAATATATTTCTAAGAAAATAATGCGAAACTGTGACCATATTAGCTATAAAGATGTCCAGTATTATTTAAATGAAATATTTGATATAAATATTTGATATAATCTAAACATCCAATATCATGAACTTATAAAATTTTTATGATAAGTCATATACTGGGAAATTAAATAATTATTGAAACCAAATAAAAATACTTGCCAACAGGAAAAATTAATATGTTCAATAATCAAAGTACAGCTCTCGATATATTAAAAATATTATTTTTGTAAAAACGTATTTTGTAATTAAACCTATGCATATATCCATACCGGTGGATATAACACTACACCTTTACACTTCTCTGTGTACCTTATAAATATAAAAGATTGAGACCTAAGCTCAGTGGTGAATGTTTCTGGATAATGAGGATACTACAGAAAATTTATATGTTATTGATCTGAATTTAAAAATCCAACTTAAAAACACAGTACACAATTAGGAAAAAGGATAAATAATGTTTTAAAAGTAATGTTTATTTATACATATGCTTATGTTATTTATTATGCAAAAATATACCTAAACTTAAGAAAGATGTAGATTAAATTAAATTAGAAAGTTATTTTAATACAATAAAAATTATTTTGATATGATAATTCTTATAGAACCTGGTGTATAATACAAATGAGATATCTGACTTGACATTTTTGGAAAAAAATTGGCCTTCAGATTGTTTTATATGATAAGATACCTAACTAAACCCAGTCATTCAGACAGTTTATTTTTAAGAAATAATTAGATATCCAAAACACTTTAATCACAGGATACAGTCTGATCATAGAATAAGGGAGCATATACTGTATCATATTACCCTTAGAATAAATTATCAACATCTTAAACCATGGGTAGTTAATATAGCAAAATACAAAATAGAAATAGGACATTTATATAATCATTTTGAATAACGTCTCTAATAAACTGCTACTGCTTCTGCTTAGTTGCTTCAGTCATGTCCAACTCTGTGCGACCCCATGGACTGTAGCCTGCCAGGCGCCTCTGTCCATGCATTTCTCCAGGTAAGAATACAAGAGTGGGTTGCCATGCCCTCTTCCAGGGGATCTTGTCAATCCATAGATCTAGGTCGGGTCTCCTGCACTGCAGGCAGATTCTTTACCGCTGAGCCACCAGAGAAGTCCCTCTAATAAACTGCTGCTGCTGCTGCTGCTGCTGCTAAGGCGCTTCATTCGTGTCCGACTCTGTGCGACCCCATAGACGGCAGCCCACTAGGCTTCCCGTCCCTGGGATTCTCCAGGCAAGAACACTGGAGTGGGTTGCCATTTCTTTCTCCCGTGCAGGAAAGTGAAAGTGAAGTCGCTCAGTCGTGTCCGACTCTAGCGACCCCATGGACTGCAGCCTACCAGGCTCCTCCGTCCATGGGATTTTCTAGGCAAAAGTACTGGAGTGGGGTGTCATTGCCTTCTCCGTCTAATAAACTAGGCAATATCAATTTAAAAGTTGATTTTTATAAACTATTAGCTCATTTCCTTTTGATAATACCACAAGCAAACACGTACTAAAGTCTTCTTCTGAAGAGAACAGCGAACATGCTAACAATCTACTGTGTCTTAAAATACAAGTATCTCAAATTGTACATGAATTTCATCATCTCCAGAAGATACGGGAAAAGTTTCAAGGCAAGGCAAAACTTTATTTGATCATCTTCAGAGACAGAGGGGAATGAAAGGAGAAACTAACAAGAAAATACTGATTTTTACCAGTACTTCTAGAAGAATATTTTTCACTTCTTTTCAATTCTAATTTCTAACTACATAATTCTCTAAACAGGAAATCCTATATAAGGAGCCTAAACTTTTTTGTATATTTTTACATTAATTTCCTTAATTCACTTCATATGAGTACCAGTGTGACAAGTATAATATGTCCTTTTTTACATGTATTGTCAATTCATAAAATGATGATTGATTTCTATTTGCTCCAACAATCATACATCTTAATTTCAGTTCTCTAAATGTTTTATTACTTCATGACATTAATCTTCATGGTTATATAACACTCCACTTTTAACAAAAGAAGAATTTGACCATTTAGAAGTCAGTCATTATATTAAGTCTTCATGTTGCCTTTTACTTAGGCTTCATATTAATTCACAAGTATAATATATTGGAAAAAACCTGCCAACTAAGCATACTATATTTGGCAAAATTATTTTTCAAAAATGAAGGAAATATAAGGACTTTTCTTGATAAGCAGAAGTTGAGTGAGTTTATCACCATGATGTGTTTATAAGAAATGTTAAAGGGAATTTTCAAATTGAACCAAAAGTTTCGAAACAGCAATGCTAAAGCTTATGAAAATATGAAGTTTACTGGTAAAGATAACTATATAAACAAATACAGAAAACTAACACTGTAATGGTTGTATGTAAATCACTTATAGTTGTTTTAAATATAAATGTATTAAATTTCAAAATCAAAAGATATAGGGTAAATGGATTAAAAAAAAAGATCCAACTAGATTTTGTTTATATGACTCATTAGATTTAACAATACACATATGGTGAATATGAAACAATGAAAAAGAGAAAAGATATTTCATACAAATGGTGACTAAAAGAGAACAGAAATGATCATACTTATAGTAGATGAAATACACTTGGAGTCAAAAATAATCAAGAGACAAAGAACATTATAATGATGAAAGTGTAAATACATCAGGAAGGTATAGCAATTATAAATATATGTGCTAATAATAGAACACTGAAATATATGAAGGAAACATTGACAGAACTGAATGGAAAATAAGTAGCAATACACTCTTAGTAGGGACCTTCATATCCCACCTTCAATAATAGACAGAAAGAAAGTCAATAAGGAAAGAAAGAATTTGAATAAACTATAGGCCAAATGAACCTAATAGTCATGTATAGAACATTCCACTCAATAGCATAAGAACACAGGCATAAAGCATGTTATTGTGTTTTGCTTTACTGTGGTTCACATATATTGCAATTTTTACAAACTGAAGGTTTGTACATTGAACAATTCTATGAGCACCATTTTTCCAAAAGCTTGGGCTCACCTTGTGCTTCTGTGTGACATTTTGGTTTTCTCACAGTATTTCAAACTGTCTCCTTACAACTATTTTTGTTATGGTGATCTGTGAGTAGGGATCTTGGTTGTTGCTAGTGTAATTGTTTTGGAGTATCACCAACAGCATCTGTATAAGATAGGTGAGCTTAATTGTTGTGGGTGTTTTGACCGTTCCACTGACTGACTCCCCATCTCGTCCTCCTCTGGCCTTTCATTTCATGAGACACAAGAATATTGAAACTAGGCAAATTAATAAATGCACAAGTGTTCAAGTGAAAGAAAAAAATCACGTCTCCTTCTTTTAATCAAATGCTAGAAGTGAGTAAGTTTGGTGAGGAAGGAAGGAAGGAAGAAAGCAGGGTAAGCCCTCTCTTATGCCAAATAGTTACCCAAGTCATGAACATAAAGGAAAAGCCCTTGAAGAGAATTAAAAGCAGTGCTACAGTGGACTCAGAAACGATAAGAAAGCAAAACAGCCTTATTGATGAAATGGAGAAAGGTTTAGTGGTCTAAAACCAGCCACAATATTTCTTTTTTTTTTTTTTTTTTCCGTTTCATACATGATATACATGTTTCAATGTCATTCTCCCAAATCTTTCCACCCTCTCCCTCTCCCACAGAGTCCATAAGACTGTTAACACCTAATCCAGAGCAAGGCCATAACGTTCTTCAATTCTGTAAAGGCTGAGAGAGGTAAGGCAGTTGCTGAAGAAAATTTTGGAGTAGGCAGAGGTTTGTTCATGAAGTTTAAGGAAAGAAACCATCTTTGTTACATAAAACTGCCAGGTAAAGCAGCAAGTGTGGATGCAGAGGCTGCAGCAAGTTGTCCAAAACATTTAAGTGAGATAATTAATGAAGATGTTTACATGAAATAACAGATTTTCAATGTAGATAAAAGTCATATTAGAAGAAGCTGCCATCTAGGACTTCTATATCTAGAAATGGAATTTCTAGATAATTCAATGCTTGGCTTCAAGCTACAATAGGACAGGCTAACTCTTTTGTTAAGAGCTGATGAATCTGGTAACTTTAAGTTGAAGCCAATGTTCATCTATGATTTCAGGAATCCTATGGTGGCTTCCCTTGTAGCTGAGTCAGTAAAGAATCTGCCTGCCTTGCAGGAGACCCAGGTTTGATTCTTGGGTCCGGAAAATACCCCTGGAGAAGGGAATGGCAACCCATCTCATATCCTTGCCTGGAGAATCCCATGGACAGAGGAACCGGGAGGGCTACAGTCCATGCAGTCACAAGAGTTGGACACAACTTAGTGACTAAACCACCACCACCACCATGCTAAATCTACTGAGTGTCTGCTTCTAATGGGAAAAACAAAGCCTATATGACAGCACATCTGTTTAAAACATGGTTTACCACACATTTTAAGCCTATTGGTAATAGCTCCTGCTCAGAAAAAAGAAAAAAAAAAAAAAGAAAATCTTTCAAAAAAATTACTGCTTGATTGACAATGTGCCTGGAACCCTGAGAGTTCTGATGGAAATGTGCAATGAAATTAATGTTGTTCTCATAATTGATAACAGTGGGCTTCCCCTATAGCTCAGTTGATAAAGAATCTGTCTGCAATGCAGAAGACCCAGGTTTGATTCCTAGGATGTGAAGATCCTCTGGAGAAGGAACTGGCAACCCACTCCTGTATTCTTGCCTAGAGAATCCCCATTGACAGAGGAGGCTGGCAGGCTACAGTCCATGGGGTCGCAAGAATCAGACACAACTGAGTGACTAAAGCTCTACCATAGTTGATAACACAACATCCATTCCGCAGTCCATGGATCAAGAAGTAATTTTGACTTTCAAGTCTTAAGAATTAATACATACATTTCATAAGGTTGTAAGCTACTCTAGATTATACTTTTTTAAGTATAATTTTATGTATTTATTTAGCTTTTTTTGGCTGCACATGGTCTTTGTTGCTGGGTGCAAGCTTTCTCTAATTATGGCAATCGGGGGCTACTCTTGTGGAATACAAGGTTCTCATTGCAGTGGCTTTTCTGGTTGCAGACCTCAAGCTCTAAACACAGCCTCCATACTTGTGCTTTATGGTCTCTAGAGTGTGGGCTTAGTAGTTGTGACACAAGGGCTTAGTTATTCTGTAGCACGTGGGATCTTCCTAGACCAAGGATCAAGCTGGTGTCCCTGCATTGCAAGGAAGAATCTTAACCGTTGGACCACCAGGGAAGCCCTAGATTATGGTTCTACTTACTGATGGATCTGGTAAAGTAAATTGAAAGCCTCTAGAAAGGGTTCACCATTCTAGATGTCATCAAGAGCATTCATAATTCATAGGAAGAAGTTAAAATCTCACCATTAGCAGAAGTGTGAAAGAAGTTAATTCCAGGCCACATCAATGACTTTGAAGGGTTCAAGACTGGTAGAGGAAGTAACTGCAGATGTGGTAAAAAGAGTAAGAAAACTAGATTTAGAAGGGGAATCTGAAGATGTGACTGAATTGATGCAATCTCATAATAAAATTTTGATGATGAAGAGTTGCTTCTTATGAATGAGCAAAGAAAATGGCTTCTTGAGATGAAATATATCACTGGTGAAGATGCTGTGAAAATTGTTGAAGTGGCAACAAAGGATTCAAAATATTACATAAACTTAATTGATAAAGCAGGAGCACAGTCTGAGAAGACTGATTCCAATTTTGAAAGAAGTTCTGCTGTGGATAAAATGTTATCTACCAGCACTCCATGCTACAGAGAAATTGTTTGTGAAAGAGTCAGTTGATGTGGCAAACTTTATTTTTGTCTTATTTCATGAACTTGTCACAGCCAGCTTGGCCTTCAGCAACCACCATCCTGACCAGTCAGCAGCCATCAACATTGAGATATGACCCTCCACCAGCCAAAGGACTATGACTCACTGAATGCTCAGATGATTGTTAGAATTGTTTAGCAATGAAGTGTTTTTAAAATTACATATGTACATCTTTTAGATATAATGCTATTTCATACTAAATATGTGTGTGTGTGTGTGTATGTGTGTGCATGCTCAGTTATGTCCAACTCCTTTCAGCCCTATGGACTGTAGCCTACCAGGCTCCTCTGTCCATGAGATTTCCAAGGCAAGAATATTGGAGTGGGTTGTCATTTCTTTCTCCAGCAGATCTTCCCAATCTTAGTATTGAACACTTGTCTCTTGTGTCTCCTGCATTTGCAGGCGGATTCCTTACCACTACACAGCTTGAGAATCTACTCATATCTATTGTACCACCAGGGAAGTCCTCTTGCCTAATGTATCTTTACATCCATTTCGTCTGGCCACCTCTTATTACTAAAGTCAAACCTGTGTTGTGTCTGCCATCCCACTACCAGCTCAGTCACACAGCATACAGTTCCTTGGTCAGGTCAGATTCTCATCTGTGGACTTCTGCAATACAGAATGCTTCCATCCCTTAGATTGGTTACTTTACTCTAACTTCAGGTCTCATCTCAGAGAAGGCAATGGCACCCCACTCTAGTACTCTTGCCTGGAAAATTCCGTGGATGGAGGAGCTTGGTAGGCTGCAGTCCATGGGGTCACTAAGAGTCAGACACGACTGAGCGAATTCACTTTCACTTTCCACTTTCATGCATTGGAGAAGGAAATGGCAACCCACTCCAGTGTTCTTGCCTGGAGGATCCCAGGAACAGGGGAACCTGATGGACTGCCGTCTATGGGGTCACACAGAGTCAGACATGACTGACGTGACTTAGCAGCAGCAGCAGCAGGTTTCATCTCCTCTAGGAAGCCTTTTTGGCTGTACACTCTTGTCCTTTAAGTGTAGGTTAAGTGATCGCCTTATTTGCCCTCATGGAATTCTGGTTTTGTAATTTTGTTAAAACTACAGTATAGTATAAATGAAACCCTTATATGCACTGGGGAACAGTAGCAAAATATTGTGTGACTTGCTTTATTGTGATTTTCATGTTACTGCAGTGATTTGGAACCAAACCTACAAAATCTTTGAGGTATGCCTGTATACATTCTTTTTAAGCATATTTGGGACATTTATTCAGAATAAATCAAATGTTACCTCACAACTTATATTTACAAATTTAGGATGATTGAAATCATGCTAAATAAATGTTTCTGAAAAAATCACAAATATATAGAAATTTAACATACTGTCTTTAAAAACCAGTAAGCCAAAGGAGAAATCCAAAGGAAATTAGGAAATATCTTGAGACAATGAAATTGCAACTTACCAAAACGTGTGAGATGCAGCAAAGTTTATAGTAATAAATGCCATCATTAAAAAGCAAAAAAAAAAAAAAAAACCTCAAATGAATAACTATAACCTAACAGAAGTAGGAAAAGAAGAGCAAAATAAGCCCAAACTTAGGAAAAGGAAGGAAAAAAATAGTATAGCAGAAATAAATGAATGGAAAATCAATTTAAAAAAGGAATGAAAATTTTTTATAAAAGATTTAAAAAATTGGCATACATTTAGAAAAGTTAACAAAGAAAAAAGACATGACTCAAACAATATTAGAAATAAAAGAGGATGTATACAAATTGCAAATAAATTAAAATTAAAAAATTAACAAGAGACTACTGTGAATAAATATATGACAACTAGTCTAGAAGAAATTAATAAATTATCAAAAACATACACTCTACCAAGGCTGAATATAAAGAAATAGAAAGACTTTATACAGATTTTATACAGATTTTTACAGACCTACAGCTAGTAAAGATTTGAAATCAGTCTTCCACCCTCCCTTCCTCCACCCCAACCCCAGTAAATCCCAGGATCAGGTGGTTTACTGGTGAATTCTACCTAGAATTGAAAGAAAAACCCTTCCAAAAAGTTAAGGAGAATGAGACACTTCCAAATGTATTGTAGGAGACCAGCTGATACAAAGACCAACTGATATCAGATACAACTGATATTCATCCTGATAGCAAAGCCAGATAAAACTATTCAAAAAACTTCAGACCAATGTCCCTGATAGATATTGAATTCAAGTTACAGTAGTCAGATTTCATGCATTTATCTTAACATCAAATATCTTAGCTAGTAACTGGATTCATCTGCATATTTTTGCAGAATCTTAGCTCACTGACAATGACCTGGACATCTAGCCAGACAAATGGCAGCAACAGAATTTCCATATGTAAGTTTTCCCCATTGAGGGAAATAAATCTGGGATTTTTATGCATCACAAATGTCTGTAATATAAATCAAATTCTCACATGTCTTTTCAAATAATGAAGCCACACTAAGAGTTCTTACTGTTGTTCAGTGGTTAAGTCATGCATTCCCTACCTTCTTTAGAGTTCTAGACATCATTGATAGTGATCAAGATTCTCATTTCACTTCACAAAATACACAATGCTAGACACATGTATTTGTCAGGGTTATCCAGAGAAACAGAAAAAAATATAATAATAATGTGTGTGTGTGTGTGTGTGTGTGTGTGTGTATGACATTATAAGTGGTGATTATGGAGTTTGGCAAATCTACAGATCTGCAGAGTGAGTCAGCAACATAAAGATCCCGCAGAGTCAAAGATATAGTTCTAGTCTGAGTTCAAAAGTTCAAGTATCAGAAGAGCTGATGGTATAATTTCAATCTGTGGTCAGCAGGTTCAAGACCCAGGAAAAACTATTTCAGGTTGAGTGAGAAAGGCAGGGGGACTGTGAATAAAGCTGAGCACCAAAGAATTGATGCTTTTGAACTGTGGTGCTGGAGAAGACTCTTGCGAGACCCTTGGACTACAACGAGATCCAACCAGTCCATCCTAAAGGAGACCAGTCTTGGGTGTTCATTGGAAGGATTGATGTTGAGGCTGAAACTCCAATACTTTGGCCACCTCATGTGAAGAGTTGACTCATTGGAAAAGACCCTGATGCTGGGAGGGATTGGGAGCAAGAGGAGAAGGGGACGACAGAGGATGAGATGGCTGGATGGTATCACCGACTTGATGCACGTGAGTTTGGGTGAACTCTGGGAGTTGGTGATGGACAGGGAGGCCTGCTGCTGCTGCTGCTAAGTTACTTCAGTCGTGTCCGACTCTTAGCGACCCTATGGACTGTAGCCCACCAGGCTCCTCCATCCATGGGATTTTCCAGGCAAGAGTACTGGAGTGGGGTGCCATTGCCTTCTCTGCAGGGAGGCCTGGTGTGCTGCAATTCATGGGGTCGCAAAGAGTTGGACACGACTGAGCGATTGAACTGATCTGAGAAAGGCAGGCAAAAAGTCAATCTCCAAGTCTGAAGGCCTTCAAACAGGAGATTTTCCCCTTGTATTTGGAAGAGTTTGTTTTGTTCTATTCATACCTGTGACTAATTGGATGAGGCCCACCCACAACATGCAGGACAATCAGTTTTACTCAGTCTACTAATTTAAATGTTAATCTGATCCACAAGCACCCCCTTAGAGATACTCAGAATAATGTTTAAGCAAATATGTAAGCACTTCATGACCCACTCAAGTTGGCACTTACAATTCACCGTCACAGCCAACAACCAAAGGATTAAGTCAAAATTCTTCCTTACTGGTCTCGTTCAGTTTAGTCACTCAGTCATGTCCAACTCTTTGTGACCCCATGGACTGCAGCACACAAGGTTGTTCTCGTCTCATTAGAATGTCATAATGGCTTACTTTAGCAAGTAAAATACAATAAAATAAATCACGGGATGTTTTAATTTAGTCAAACATTGGGATAAGTTGTAATTGAGTCTGAATTCATTTTTGCTTAATTGTTAACAATTTTCATGTCCCAAACTCCCTCTTTCTCTTCCATCCTACACCTTGTAAAGCCAATAATACAACCTGGCTCCATACACTGGTGCCAGTAGGAAGCTCAAATCATGTGAACCATGTACTAACTACACAGGAGCCATCAACCTCTCCCCAAAAGTAATTACAATAAAAGGTAAGGTAATAATCTCTCCATGTTTTCACAAGAGATTTTCAGACCTGCTGGAAACCTGTGATACTCTTTCCAGAAAACCTTATCAGATGAGAAATATGACTTGATATTTCTTTAATGCATGTGTGAAATCTTCAGTTTAGATCAGTTCAGTTCAATCACTCATTTGTGTCAGAAATTTGCGAGCCATGGACTGCAGCATGCCAGGCTTCCCTTTCCATCATAAATTCACTGATCTTGCTCAAACTCATGTCCATTGAGTTGGCGATGCCATCCAAACAACTCATCCTCTTTTGTCCTCTTCTCCTCCTGCCTTCAATCTTTCCAAGCATCAGGGTCTTTCAAATGAGTCCGTTGTTCACATATGGTGGCCAACGTATTGGCATTTCAGCTTCAGCATCAGTCCTTCCAATGAATATTCAGGACTGATTTCCTTTAGGATCGACTGGATTTATTTCTTTGCAGTCCAAGGGACTCTCCAAAGTCTTCTCCAACACCACAGTTTAAAAGCATCAACTCTTCAGCGCTAGGGTTTCTTTATAGTCCAACTCTCACATCTATACATGAGTACTGGAAAAGCCAGAGCTTTGACTAGATGGATTTTTGTTGGCAAAATAATTTCTCTGGTTTTTAATATGCTGTCTAGGCGGGTCATAACTTTTCTCCCTAGGAGCAAGCACCTTTTAATTTCATGACAGCACCCACCATCTGCAGTGATTTTGGAACCCCCCAAAATAAAGTCTGTCACTGTTTCCATTTTTCCTGTGTCTATTTGCCATGGAGCGATGGGGCTGGATTCCATGACCTTAGTTTTTTGAATGTGGAATTTTCAGCCAGCTTTTTCACTCTCCTCTTTTACTTTCATCATAAGGCTCTTTGGTTCTTCTTCACTTTCTGCAACAAGGGTAGTGTCACCTGCGTATATGAGGTTATTGATTTTTTTCCCCAGCAATCTTGATTCCAGCTTGGGCTTAATCCACCCTGGCATTTCCCATGATGTACTCTGCATATGAGTTAAATAAGCAGGGTGACAATATACAGCCTTGACCTACTTCTTCCCCAATTTAGAACCAGTCTTTTGTTCAATGCCCAGTTCTAACTGTTGCTTCTTAACCTGGATACATATTTCTCAGGAGGCAGGTAAGGTGGTCACGTATTTCCATCTCTTGAAGAATTTTCCACAGTTTGAGGCAATCTATACAATCAAAGGCTTTGGTGTAATTGATAAAAAAGAAGTAGATTTTTTTTTTTTCTGGAATTCTCTTGCTTTTTCTATGATCCAAAGGATGTTGGCAATTTGATTTCTGGTTCCTCTGCCTTTTCTAAATCTAGCTGGAACATCTGGAAGTTCTTGGTTCACATAGTGCTAAAGCCTGGCTTGGAGAATTTTGAGCATTATTTTGCCAGCATGTGAGATGAGTGCAATTGTGCAGGAGTTTGAATATTCTTTGGCATTGCCTTTCTTGGGGAATGGAATAAAAACTGACCTTTTCCAGTCCTGAGGCCACTGCTGAGTTTTCCAAATTTCCTGGCATATTGAGTGCAGCACTTTCACAGGATCATCTTTTAGGATTTGGTATAGCTCAACTGGAATTCCATCACCTCCACTAGCTTTGTTCATAGTAATGCTTCCTAAGGCCCACTTGACTTTTCATTACAGGATGTCTGGCTCTAGGTGAGTAACCACATCATCATGATTATCTGGGTTATGAAGATCTTTTTGAACAGTTCTTCTGTGTATTCTTGCTACCTCTTCTTAATTTCTTATGCTTCTGTTAGGTCCATACTATTTATGTCCTTTATTGAGCCCATCTTTGCATGAAATGTTCCCTTGGTATCTCTAATTTTCTTGAAGAGATCTCTAGTCTTTCCCATTCTATTATTTTCCTTTTTTTCTCTGCACTGATCACTGAGGAAGGCTTTCTTACCTCTCCTTGCTATTCTTTAGAACGCTGCATTCAAATGGGTGTATCTTTCCTTTTCTCCTTTGCTTTCCACTTCTCTTCTTTTCACAGCTCTTTGTAAAGCCTCCTTAGACAACCATTTTGCCTTTTTACACTTCTGTTTCTTGGGGATGGTCTTGATCACTGCCTCTGGTACAATGTCACGAATCTCTGTCCATAGTTCTTCAGGCAATCTGTCTATCAAATCTAATTATTTGAATCTATTTGTCAATTCCACTGTATAATCTAAGGGATTTGATTTAGGTCATACCTGAATAGTCTAGTGGTTTTCCCTACTTTCTTCAATTTAAATCTGATTTTGGCAATAAGGAGTTCATGATCTGAGACACAGTCAGTTCCCAGTCTTGATTTTGCTGACTGTATAGAACTTCTCCATCTTTGGCTGCAAAGAAGATAATAAATCTGATTTTGGTATTGAGAATATGGTGATGTCCATGTGTAGAGTCTTCTCTTGTGTTGTTGGAGGAGGGTGCTTGCTATGACCAGTGCATTCACTTGGCAAAACTCTGTTAGCCTTTTTGCTGCTTCATTCTGTACTCCAAGGTCAAATTTGCCTGTCACTCCAGGTATCTCTTGACTTCCTTCTTTTGTATTCCAGTCCCCTATGATTAAAGGGACATCTTTTTTAATGTTAGTTCTAGAAGGTCTTGTAGGTCTTCATAGAACTGTCCAGTTTCAGCTTCTTCAGTATTACTGCTTGCGCATAGACTTGGATTACTGTGGTATTGAATGGCATGCCTTAATGAAGAACAGAGACCATTCTGTCATTTTTGCGATTATACTCAAGTACTGCATTTTGGACACTTTTGTTGACTACGATGGCTACTCCTTTCTCCTTTAAGGGATTCTTGCCCACAGTATTAGGTATAATGGTTACCTGAATTAAATTTGCCCATTCCAGTCCATTTTAGTTCACTGATTCCTAAAATATTAGTTCAGATATTTAGATATCTGAACTAAGTTTTAGGTCACAAGTTATTCTTCCCTGACAGGTTGATCACAAAATCTCTCTCACTTCTGTCTTTCTATAATATCACATAATACCTCTTTTTAACCCAGAAATCTTGCCCTTGTATGCACAAAAGTTTACCATGCAACCAAGGACAAAGAAGAAGCTGCAAGGAGATGGTAGGAGGGGCCCAATCATAATAAAATTGAATCCCATACCCACCAGGTGGGTGATTCACGAACTAGAGAACAATAATATCAAAGAAATTCTCACACTGTTTTGAAGGTTCTAGGCCCCCATCCAGGCCATGTATATAAGGCTTAAAGTAGGACCTTATAAAATTAACATGACGTGACTGTACCATACACCTGGAAGCCATGATACTCAGAGACAAAAGATTATCCAGAATGTAAAATAAATATGAAGCACATATGACTAAATATATATTGCCTTTCTTCAAGTGAAATGGTAAAATAAATTATGTATGTTTGTTAGATATGCAGCTTCCTTGTATAACCTATAAATTAAACTCCCCCAAATATCTTGCTTGGAAATGCATGCCATTGTATCATAATATAACAGCAATTAGTATTTGCTTTAATCCTATCTTTGTGCCATATTATTAAATTGTATCCAGAAAAAATAAAACACATAATGGATTTTATTAAAGAGTATATATAATAGTTACAGTAAAAGATTAAACAGTAAAGGGGGTTCAGATTAAACACTTAAAATAAGGTAAAATTATAGAGCAGTCTTGTTGCACCCATTATCAAGTTAAAAATGCATTACAAATTAGACCTCTTATTTTTCCCCCCCTTTGAGAAGTGCAGACTATATAGGTCAGGTAGTCAAGCAAAATCTCCCCAGCAGAATATACAAATTTGAAACCTTTCAAAAGGCAATGTTTTTATTCCCCTTAATTAAGCAATTAATTGTACTGGCATTTATAGGCTGTATGTGGTGAAAGAAAAAGATAAAGAAAAGCAGTAAAATCAAGTATTTCAATTTTGCTTTAAAGGTCACTGAATTATATGACCTAACTTACAAGTATTTAACTTGAAATAAAAGTCAGGAAACAAATGAGCTGAGTAAGTCAAGTGGTGAAGTTTGCTACTTTAACTAGAATACAAAAGATTTTCTTTTTAAGAACTCACTAGTATGTCTAAATAAATGATCTCTTTGTAATAAAGCTTTTTTACTGTTTCTCTATATATGTATTATATTTAATATTTAGCTTCTCTTTTATTATGCAAAATATAAAGTTAAAATAATAGTTTCTTCCTCTTATATAACAAGAAAATATGTTTCAAAAAATATGATATGCATATGCAAGCTTAAGTGTTATGTTCTTGAAGCAGAATTAATTTATCTGCTAAAACATCAATATTTACTAAAACTTATCTATCAATTTTATGTACATATTCCAGATATTATTAGTCTCTTGGTTAAGGATTACTGCTTTTAAAAAATTATTTATTTATTTATTTTTGGCTATACTGGGTCTTCACTGCTATGCCTGGGCCTTCTCTAGTTGCAGAGAGCTGGAATTACTCTCTAGTTGAGGTACACAGGCTTCTCATCCAGAAGCTTCTCTTGTGGAGTATGAACTTAGGTGCACAGACTTCAGTAGTTGCAACATGTGGGCTCAGTAGTTGTGATGTGCAGACACTAGGGCACACAGGCTTTAATAGTTGTGGCACATAGTTTTAGTTGCTGCACAGCATATGGGATTTTCCTGTACCAGGGACTGAAACCATAATACCCTACACTGGGGCTTCCCTAGTAGCTCAGACAGTAAAGCATCTACCTGCAATGCAGGAGACCTGGGTTCTATCCCTGGGTTGGGAAGAGCCCTCGGAGAAGGAAATGGCAACCCACTCCAGTATTCTTGCCTGGAGAATTCCATGGACAGAGGAGCCTGGTAGGCTACAGTCCATGGATCACAAAGAGTCGGACACAACTGAGTGACTTCACTTCACTTCACATTGGTAGGTAGATTCTTATTTACTGTATCACCAAGGGAGTCCAAGGATTACTATCATAGTGAAAGAAATAACGAAAACAAATTTTTTAAATTTATATCGATAATTCAAAAGAAAACATTACAGAATTTTGAGTATCATATAAAATAGCTAAAGTTTCTTATAGAAAAGGTAATACATACATTTTCTATGAAAGCCCCAATAGGATACAAAGGACGCATACAAATATATTTATTACATATTAAGTCATATGGAAATTCTGAATAAATTCTCAAAAAGGAAAATAATATACTGACAACATATAATAAAACTAGGAAATAAAAAAGAAAAAGTGATAGGACCTACTTCTTTAAGTATTAATAAAACCTAATTTAAGTAGTAATTACAAAATAATATATTTTTAAAATTTAGGATACAATAATGATTACCATGGCAGAAATCACCATTTATCTCCCAATCTGGATTCTAAACACATCTATAAACGGAAGTTTTAACAGACCCCTGCTCAGTAACTGAAGACTATATCTGTAGTCTCTCTTCCAGCTATATATGGACTTAGGTCTAGATTCAGACCCTCATAAGTGGACAGAATATTCAAGCCATCATCTTTTGGAATGAATCAAGTGTGCAAAGTATTTAACAAGCCAGTTTTTCATAAAACTAAATATAATATATATATATATATATATATATATATATATATATATATATATTTTTTTTATTAGCAGACCCTAATATATCTCTATTATAATGAACAAGTGAATTAGTTTTTGGAAGTGTAAGATAGTTAAACCTCTCTCCACCTTCTATTCAGAGAAGGCAATGGCACCCCTCTCCAGTGTTCTTGCCTGGAGAATCCCAGGGACTGGGGAGCCTGGAGGGCTGCCGTCTATGGGGTCGCACAGAGTCGGACACGACTGAGGCAACTTAGCAGCAGCAGCAGCAGCCACTTTCTATTACTCTATCTCATTTCGTGAAAATGAATGTTGTTTAACTATTGGAAAATTCTGATTAAAATGAATCACCCTCTTTAATACTCTCTAATGAGGTGCTAGGAAACTTGTAGCTTGGGTGAGTCTTCATCTAGTGTTTAAGTTTATACTGTTTTGATAAGTAATATGACTGAACATTTGACTTTCATTTTCGTGAATCTGTATTAGCTGAGAGATGCACATGCCATCAGAAAGAACCCCAAGTCAGACCAAATATAGGCCAAGATAACTGGCCAGAGAATGCTGGGAAACGAATCCCATTACCCTAAAACCTGAGACTGTAGCCACATCACAGAACAGTTCCTCAGAGTTCCCTTACCCTGCTGCTCTCCACCTTTGTGCCCCTTTCTGACAAAGTCCTTTGCTTTGTCAGTACATATGTCTCCTTGTACAATGGATTTCCAAGTATTAGACAGGAGTCCAGGGTTGGACCCTGAACACAATCAGTTCATTTTCTAAAGTCAAAATTATTTCTTTATATTTCATTTGTGAAGTAGGAAGTAAAGATATTCACTGAATTAGAAGTTGAGAAGAGTAAAGACTAGAAAAGGAAAAACAAAACATCTATTTGGATCAGATTAAAAAACAAGATATTATAAGCAGTATCATTTAATAAATGTTCTTATTTTCTTGATAGTGCTGAACTTTTTCATTTGTACATGCAATGTGTGTATGGAAAAATTTGCCAACGAGTGAATTTCCAAGAAAATATTTGAAATTAAGAATGGGAAACTTGAGCTAAATAAATGAAAGTAAGGAAGGACACTCAGCTTAAATAAAAGGATTCATGGACTAGGTAGGTATCTTTACATAAATTGCAGGTATAGTGAGAAAATAATAATGAAATAAATAAAAATATAGATTATAATCGATTAATAAGGTATCTCAATATAATATTTTGAAAAGCTGAAGCTACACATTGCTGAACCTGTTAATTGCCCAGACTTCAAAGTTTGATATATGGTTGAAATTAAAGTCTCTGAAACTGATGAGGTAAAGAATTAATCTAGAACAGTGGTTTTCAAAGGCCATGAAAGAAGAGGAACTTTTTTCTTTTTAATTTAAAATTTGTGGCAGAGAAGTGGCTTCACAAAAATTCCACAGCAAGTGAAATTATAAAAATAATTATATGCATGGATGCTGTGAATTCTAGCATCTTAACTTTTAATTTCAGTGCTTATCTCATTGTGGACCCATTACAAGGTTTTGACTGGAAATCATAAAATTTCAATAACATTAATCTAAACACAAACCTGGATTATCAACATGGTAAATTGTTAAATTATGATAATCAAGATGGTTGAAATAACTTGAAGTAGAAACTAACAGCAACTACCCAGTTAACTCCTAACAGAGGCACTAAAAAGTCAGTAGAAAACTTAGACGATAAGGGATTAGAAGTCATAAAGCCACAATTCTCGAAAGAGTAAGTATTTTTGCAAGAGCTAAGTGAAGGAGTTTATAATAAACTGCCCCCCAGTGATATATTTTGAAATGTGAATTATTTTGATCTGAGACCCAGGAAGAAATTTTTATTTTATTCTTAACTATTTACAAGAATTTATGTAGGACAGAGCTCTTGGCGACAAAGGTCAGAGTTTTGCCGACAAAGGTCTGTCTTGTCAAAGCTATAGTTTTTCCAGTAGTCATGTATGGATTTGATAGTTGGACCATAAAGAAATATGAGTGTTCTAGAATTGATGTTTTTGAACTGTGGTGTTGGAGAAGACTCTTGAGATTCCTTGGACTGCAAGGAGATCAAACCAGTCCATCCTAAAGATCAGTCCTGGGTGTTCATTGGAAGGACTAATGTAGAAGCTGAAACTCCAGTACTTTGGCCACCTGATGAGAAGAGCTGACTCTTTTTAAAAGACCCTGATGCTTAGAAAGATTGAAGGAAGGAGAAGGGGATGACAGAGTATGAGATGGTTGGATGGCATCACCAACTCTATGGACATGAGTTTGAGCAAGCTCTGAGAGTTGGTGATGGACAGGAAAGACTGGCGAGTAGCAGTCCATGAGGCTGCAAATAGTTGAACACAACTGAATGACTGAACTGAGCAGGGAGCTTAGAAAGAGTGCAGTTACCTGAGACAACTTTTATCTGTAAGACATATATATATATGGAAAGACAAACATAATTATCAAATATTTGCTCTTCCTGTTGTTCTATGAATTACTCTCTTGCCTTTTAAAAACCTGGGTCCTTAAGCCATTCCTTAACTAAAGACTGTGTAGAAACACAATCCTCCACACAACTCCCTCACTTTCCCTTGGGCTCCACGTCTTTGAGGCTTCTGTTCACAAGTAGCTATATTCGTTTTTTTCTTTTGTTAAACTTTTACTTTGTGCATGCTCAGTCATTCAGTCATGGCCACTCACTTTGTGGCCCCATGGACTGAAGTCTGTCAGACTCTTCTGCCTATGCAGTTTTCCAGGCAAAAATACTGGAGTGGGTTGCCATTTCCTCCTCTAGGGGAACTTTCTGACCCAAGGACTGAACCCACACCTCCTGCATTGGCAGGTGGATACTTTATCACTGAGCCATCTGGGAAACTCCCTAATTTGTTTTGTGTAAATTTAATTATTAACTAGCTAAAGAACTCAGAAAGGTAGAGGAAAATTTTTCCTCCCCTACATAAGCAATGTAGCATATGGGGTAATGGGCATATTCGAAAATCAGGAAGATGTTATAATGAAAAGACAATCTACTTTCAGTTAAAGGTGAAAGCCTTCAAAAATAGTCTAGATTATAGACTGTTGGTGCTTTTGAATTGTGGTGCTGGAGAAGAATCTTGAGAGTCCCTTGGACAGCAAGGAGATCCAACCAGTCAATCCTAAAGGAAATCAACCCTGAATATTCATTGGAAGGACTGATGCTGAAGCTGAAGCTCCAATACTTGATCCACTTGATGCGAAGAGCTGACTCACTGGAAAATACCCCGATTCTGGAAAAGACTGAGGGCAGGAGGAGAAGGAGATGACAAAAGATAAGATGTTTGGATGGCATCATTGACTCAATGGATCAATGGACATGAGTTTGAACAAATTCTGGGATATAGTGAAGTACAGGAAAGCCTGGCATGCTGCAGTCCATGGGGTTGCAAAGAGTCTGTCACGACTTAGCAACTCAACAACAATAAGAAAAAACAAACACAGAAAATCAAGTGTTCCAAAAAGAAGCATAGAGAGGTTCAATCTGGGTCAGGGAAAAGTATTCAGAACAGCACAGTGTAAAGTATAGGAGATGGATAGCCAGAGAGGAAACAGATTGGGTGATGAGCAATGATATGATCTTATTAGTAGCAATGATGAGATTTATTAAAGCTACCATATTTTGCAACCAACTGAAGAAAATGCAAGTGAAAGTCGTTGTTTGGTACCAGTGAAATGATGCTGGAGATTTCACATGGCAAAAACATTCCATGTTTTTAATGTTATTTATTTCTTAACTTGCGTGCATACATGCTAAGTCATTTCAGTCGTGTCTGATTCTAGACAACCCTTTGGACTGTAGCCCACCAGGTTCCTCTGTCCATGATGGAATTTTGTTGGCTGCTAAACTGTCACAAGAATTCAGATTGAGCCAACTGTTGATTTATGCCTGAGGCAGGAGGAAGGTGAGGTCCTTGGGAGTTGCAGAAATGGACTGACAAGGCTGAGGTTAGTATAACTTCAGCAGGCTTGTCTCTTGGAATGTTAGGGAAATTTTTCTTTCTTATCAAGACAATATTGCTTGACTTTTTTTGCTTTTATTTTTATTTTATTTTTCTTCTCTGCTTTTTTCATGAAGACTTACACTGATTGATTTTAAATGTGATCAAATCAATGTACCCATTTTTTTTAAACGTTACATTTTGAGTTAAAACACACTTCTTTTAAAGATAAACAATGATGTATTGAATGAATCATACCCAAAATTCATAATAGTTGAAAAGTTCTTTTGATATCTTAATACTTAGTTTTGATTCCTGTTTTACAAACTTGTATTTTCTGAGAGAAAGACAAGAGTCTTGATTGAAACATTTGCTTATTAAAGTGTCCTGGTTTAGCTCAAGTTGGAAATGTATAAGTGCTTGTGAATTATTGTTTGATTAATCTCTTTGTTTTAAAGGTGATACCATTTCCTCATGAATTCTTCATCTCTTACTTTTGATTTTATATTTCTTTCAAGGGAAGATTATGTAAATTTTTTGATTTGTGTAGAGAGGTTTGGAAGATTGGCAAGAAAACTGCATATAATAATGTTTATAAATATTCAACATGCATAAATCTGTTTTCTAGTATGCATGCTTGGCATGTTAGTATTTCCATGTGGATATTACTTCTGCTTAGTGAGAAAATAATCTTGCTTTTACACATTTCAGGAAATATACAACTATGTTTACTATTCTAGAAAGTGCAATTTACAATGTAATTGGTGAAGGAAAACATGTCCACCAAAACTCAAATCTCAGGAAGCCAGTCTAGTGATCAAGCATATTTAATCTCTTTTTAAAAAGTTGTCAAATCTGGTGGCCTAGAATATGTTATTTAATGTTAATTGAGCATTAGAAAATTGAAAATGTAGGAATGATGAGATTCATTAAAGCTACCATATTTTGCAACCAACTGAAGGAAATGCAAATGAAAGTCATTGTTTGCTACCAGTGAAATGATGCTGGAGATTTCACATGGCAAAAACACTGCATGTTTTTAATGTTACTTATTTCTTAACTTGCATGCATGCATGCTAAGTCACTTCAGTTGTGTCTGATTCTTGGCAACCCTTTGGACTATAGACCACCAAGTTCCACTGTCCATTGGGTTCTCCAGGCAGGAATACTGGAATGTGTTTCTGTGACCTCCTTATTTCTCAACTTATATTTATGTAATAGAAAAAAAAAAAAAACAGAACAAAAGTATGATTAACAATTTCCCCATAGCTCATTGACAGAGTATATGCCAAATATATATATATATATATATATATATATATATATATATATATAGTTTTTTTAATATAAATTTATTTATTTTAATTGGAGGCTAATTACTTTACAATATTGTATTGGTTTTGCCATACATCAACATGAATCCCCCACAGGTGTGCATTTGTTCCTCATCCTGAAACGCCCGCCCACCCCTCTCCCCGTACCATCCCTCTGGGTCATCCCAGTGCACCAGCCCTGAGCACCCTGTACCATGCATCAAACCTGGACTGGCGATTCATTTCATATGTGATATTATACATATTTCAATGCCATTCTCCCAAATCATCCCACCCTCGCCCTCTCCCACAGAGTACAAAAGACTGTTCTATACATCTATGCCTCTTTTCCTGTCTCACATACAGGGTTATAGTTAACATCTTTCTAAATTCCATATATATGCATTAGTATACTGTATTGGTGTTTTTCTTTCTGGCTTACTTCACTCTGTATAATAGGCTCCAGCTTCATCCACCCCACTAGAACTGATTCAAATGTATTCTTTTTAATGGCTGAGTAATAGTCCATTGTGTATATGTACCACAGCTTTCTTATCCATTCATCTGCTGACGGACATCTAGGTTGCTTCCATGTCCTGGCTATTATAAACAGTGCTGTGATGAACATTGGGGTACACGTGTCTCTTTCAATTCTGATTTCCTTGGTGTGTATGTCCAGCAGTGGGATTGCTAGGTCATATGGCAGTTCTATTTCCAGGTTTTAAGGAATCTCCACACTGTTCTCCATAGTGGCTGTACTAGTGTGCATTCCCACCAACAGTGTAAGAGGGTTCCCTTTTCTCCACACCCTCTCCAGAATTTATTGCTTGTAGACTTTTGGATAGCAGCCATTCTGACTGGCATGAAATGGTACCTCATAGTGGTTTTGATTTGCATTTCTCTGATAATGAGTGATGTTGAGCATCTTTTTGTGTTTGTTAGCCATCTGTATGTCTTCTTTGGAAAAATGTCTGTTTCTTTGGCCCATTGGTTAGTTCTTTGGCCCACTTTTGGATTGGGTAATTTATTTTTCTGTAATTGTGCTACAGGAGTTGCTTGTATATTTTTGAGATTAATTCTTTGTCAGCTGCTTCATTTGCTATTATTTTCTCCCATTCTGAAGGCTGTCTTTTCACCTTGCTTATGGTTTCCTTTGTTTTGAAGATGCTTTTAATTTTAATTAGGTCCATTTTGTTTATTTTTGCTTTTATTTCCAATATTCTGGGAGATGGGTCATAGAGGATCCAGCTGTGATTTATGTCAGAGAGTTTTGCCTATGTTCTCTTCTAGGAGTTTTATAGTTTCTGGTCTTACATTTAGATCTTTAATCCATTTTGAGTTTATTTTGGTGTATGGTGTTAGAAAGTGTTCTAGTTTCATTCTTTTACAAGTGGTTGACCAGTTTTCCCAGCACCACTTGTTAAAGAGATTGTCTTTTCTCCATTGTATGTTTTTGCCTCCTTTGTCAAAGATAAAGTGTCCATAGGTATGTGGATTTATCTCTGGGCTTTCTATTTTGTTCCATTGATCTATATTTCTGTCTTTGTGTCGTTACCATACTTTCATGATGGCTGTGGCTTTGTAGTGGAGCCTGAAGTCAGGCAGGTTGATTCCTCCAGTTCCATTCTTCTTTCTCAAGATTGCTTTGGCTATTCGAGGTTTTTTGTATTTCCATACAAATTTTGAAATTATTTGTTCTAGCTCTCTGAAAAATACCATTGGCAGTTTGATAGGCATTGCATTGAATCTATAGATTGCTTTGGGTAGTATACTCATTTTCACTATATTGATTCTTCTGATCCATGAACACGGTATATTTCTCCATCTATTAGTGTCCTCTTTGATTTATTTCACCAGTGTTTTATAGTTTTCTATTTATAGGTCTTTAGTTTCTTTAGGTAGATATATTCCTAAGTATTTAATTCTTTTTGTTGCAATGGTGAATGGAATTGTTTCCTTAATTTGTTAGTAGTTGGTTGCTGGATTGGCTATTTTCCATTGTTTCTCATTCTCATATCAACTCTTCTCTGATGTATAAGGAAATCTACAAATCATACTTTTTAGAGTCCCCTTCCAGAGAATTCTGTTCAATTATGTCAGTAGGACGTAAGGACATGGACAGAAACAGTGTGTTTCTAATACTGGCCTGAACATCAAGCAGTTGATAGAAGATGCTTTAAGTTGCTGAAGGAGCAATAGCAGTTGGGTAATTCTGGAATCTAGCCACCCAGCAAGCACATTTTGGCAATTCTAGCTTCAACTGACATTGAAACTCTTCTGCATCTCTATACAAAATGCAGCAGCTGGTGTAGGTTTGAAACTTCCACCCTGGGGGTATTGGCTGCTTCTAATCACAGAGATTAACACGATATTCCTTTGGTTCCTCCATTTCTTCTCAAAAAAAAAAAAAAAAAAGGCTCATCTCTTTTCCTTTTTAACAAAACTATTGTAACAACTTTGCATTTCTGTGTATTAAATAATCTTTATTAAGCTTCTTCTAAGGGAGAAGGAAATGGCAACCCACTCCAGTATTCTTGCCTGGAGAAATCCATGGACAGAGGAGCCTGGCTGGCTGTAGTCGATGGGGTTACAAGGACTGAGCGACCAATACCATTAAACTGCTACTATATCAAATTACCACCATATTAAAGATTTGTATTTGTTTATAGTATTAGTTGGCTTTCCAGGTGGCTCGGCAGTAAAGAATCCACCTACCAAAGCAGGAGATGCAGGAGACATGGGTTTGATTCCTCGGTGGGGAACTCCCCCTGGGGTAGGAAATGGTAACTGACTGTAGTATTCTTGCCTGAAAAATCTCATGGACAGAGAAATCTGGTGGGCTGCAGTCCATGGCATTGCAGAGTTGGACATGACTGAATGACTGAGCATATATAGACAGTACTAGTTAAATTACTCTAAAAGTAAAAATGCAATTCCTCAAAACATATTTTAAAAGTAGGAGGGTTCAGGATGGGGAACACATGTATACCTGTGGTGGATTCATTTTGATATTTGGCAAAACTAATACAATTATGTAAAGTTTAAAAATAAAATTTAAAAAAAATAAAGGGCAAGTAATGAAAAAAATATTTTATATAATATTATTTTAACATACAATAATTTTGAGGTATACACATATTTGTATATGCCAGAAACTCTTTGAGACACTTAGGACCCATCAATGATTCTGGCTGGATGAACACAAAATAAACATTAAATATAAGAATAAGTTATTTAGAATACCAAGCATTATTGTTACTCAGGTAAATAAAACAGAGTTGGGAAAGAATAATGGGGAGGCCAGCTAGAAATAGGAACTTATAGATTATAGTGGAGTTCAATGTAAAAGACTTTATTGTGAAGGCAATGGTTTGAGTAGATTTCAAGGAGATGTGGATTAACCCTGGTAAGAGCCAGTGTAAAGGCTATAAGATGGGGGCATTGTTTGGTTCATTAGGACCCAGAGAGGATCAGTGTGGCTATAGAGGAAATCACAAAATGAAACTCTAAAAAGAAATAAGCTCATTGGGGGAGTGAGTAGTGGCTGAATCACAGAAGGTGGGATTGCTTAAGGACTGTCTTTTCTTTGAATAAATGAAGAACTATTTACAATTTTGAGCCCAGCATAATTAGACCTTCATTTAAAAAGACTCTGTCTTATTATTGTGGTAAGAATTACTTACAGGGGAGCAATTGAAAAGGCAGGAAAATCTGAGAGCCTTTTGCAATAATACCAGCAACAATGGATGTGGCTCAGATTCAAATGATAGTAATGCATGTGGCCGGAAGCATTTGGAAGCTGAATACATTTGGAAAGAAACACAAACAGAATATTCTGCTTCTCAATCATGTAATAAAGACCTGCAATTTCTCCTAATTTTAAAGATATATACATTATTTTTCCCCAAAATATTTGTTTTTATTTCAAAAATAAAGGGAAGGATGATTAAAAAGATGAATTCATATTTGAATAGAGTTCAAATAAATGTATGTGGATTCAAATATTTCCATTAGACAAGTAATGATGTTAGAGTTATGTGATATATTAGGGATTAAAATTAAAAGACAAACAGCGTATTAAATATCAAAGATATCACTTTGCCAACAAAGGTCCTTATAGTCAAAGCTATGGTTTTCCAAGTAGTCATGCATGGATGTGAGAGTTGGACCATAAAAAAAGCTGAGTGCCAAAGAATTGATGATTTTGAATTGTGGTGCTGCAGAAGACTCTTGAGAGTCCCTTGGACTGCAAGGAGATCAAACCAGTCAGTCCTAAAGGAAATCAACCTTGAATATTCATTGGAAGGACTAATGCTGAAGCTGAAGCTCCAATACTTTGGCCACTTGATGTGAAGAGCCAGCAAGTTGGAAAAGACCCTGATGTTGGGAAAGATAGATGGCAGGTGGAGAAGGGGGTGACAGAGAATGAGATGATTAGATAGCATCACTGACTCGATGGATATGAATTTGAGCAAACTCCAGGACGTAGTGGAGGACAAAGGAGGCTGGCATGCTGCAGCCTATGGGTTTGCAAAGGTTGGACATGACTTAGTGACTGAACAACAACAACAACAAAAATGAAATAGAAAATGACAACTGGATCCCGGGGAGGAGAAGCATCTCTCATTCGGCATACTTCTTACAGTTCAGTGCCCTGTTCACATTCTCCTTTGGGAAAACTTTAAGTAACTTAGTTTATCCAATATTGCAATAAATTGCCATTTTGATTACTTTTGACAGCAGTTTTGCTTGGCATTTATCTTTTTCAACAATATCCAAAGTAAATGATGACTGTACATAAAAATAATATAAGTTAGAGCTTTGGGGAAGTGAATGTATACCCAAAAGAATATGTTTTATGGAATATTTAGATTGCCATTTTACTATTTGTATTAATGAATTAATACAGGCAATCTTTTATTATGACTCACTATGATTACATTATAATTAATTATGATTCATTGGAAGAATCTGTTTTCTTATTTATCTCAGTGGATAAAGAACTTGAGTTTTGCATATAAAATTTAATAGATAATGTATCAGAATAACAAACTTTCGCAATTATAAAATATGTTTTATATTTCAAACACAAAATTTATAATTGCAAAGAGAGGACTTAAAGAAGTAAATTATGAGAATTATATCAATAATTTAGCAGATTTTACCTTAAGTAGGAAGATTGATATAAAAAGTAAACCATTCTATATACCCAACTTAAAGTAACAGAAATAAACTGCCATTTGTCCCATTTAAGATTATCATAAAAATAAGGCTTATAGTGAATCTTATTTTGTGATGTTATATATAATGTGGATGTGAAATTTTCCCTGTGAGTTTATAAATTGACCTGTTTGCTGAAACAGCAGCCTTCTTCACTTATTCTTCAAAATAAATGGAGTCATTGAAAGAAAAAAGGAAAGATTATGTATCAGATCAACAAGTTTTGTTTAATAATGTATGGCAGCACCCAAACATAATATCTCTTAGAATCTTTCAAAGTTAAAAAATGGAACATATTTATATCATTTTTCTTCCACAAATTTTAAAGCACTGGCTCATTATCTGTTACATATGAGAATGAAAAAATCAACAATAAATTTCACTTGTGACAACTCATATAAGAAATATACACACAAACAAAGGTATAAAATGTATATAAAATATTCATATTTTAAATACAAAATTTAGGCACATACATATTCAGTGATACATATATAGTTATACATACAAAGACATAGCTTTCCAGGTGGCACTAATGGTAAAGAATCTGCCTGCCAATACAGGAGTCTCAAGAGACCTGGGTTCAGTCCCTGAGTCAGGAAGATCCTCTGAAGGAGAGCATGGCAACCCACTCCAGTATTCTTCTCTGGAGAATCCTATGGAGAGAGGAGTCTGGCGGGGTACAGCCCATAAGGTCATAAAGAGTCAGACATGACTGAAGCGACTTAGCATGCACACACATCAGTGGTTAAGGCTCCTGTCATGGGCCAGGGTTCAGTCCCTGGCTGCGGAACTAAGATCCTGCAAGCCAAGCAGCAAGGCTAAAACTAAATAAATAAATAAATAGAACATAACAAAGAAAATAAATTTAAATAAGCCGAATAAATACAAAGCGTGTTAAAAAGTTAGCACGTCTTTAAGCTCCAAGGTGCTAGTTAGGCTGTAATGTGGTAAAGCAAATAAAATCAAATACAGTACATTATAAGTGGAAATGTGAGCTGTATCACATGTTTATTCCATGCGTGATGAACAAATGTTTCCATTTCCCTGTATCCTCAAGACCTGATGAAACAGAGCAGGACTCTATGATCCCTGCCCGCCCACCCCGCTCCATGTCTTCTGCTTGCCTTTTGCATGTGGAAAACTTTAGTCAAAGAAAAAGTTTTATCAGAGAAGAAATGCTGAAACAAAGGAAAACAGTCTAAGGAGACTAAGTAATAATAATGTAGTCATTAAGCATAGTCAAGGACATTTAGTTCTTTTTCACGGGCTATAGATAATATTCTGAGCCATATCCTGTGAGCTGTCTTAAAGATACCAAAACACCAGGTGGAGAAGTTAACTACATGATGGCCAGATTGCCACAATTGAGCTGTCACAATTCCCAGAATTGACTACAAAGAAGGAACTGAAGATCAACTGTACCTAAAGCAACCAAGATGATGCTAGTCAGACCACTGATGACCAATTTGAAGATGACTGTACTGTTTCTGCATGTAACCGCGCCCCCCCGCACTTTGTCTATAAAAACTCTCACCCCCTGCTTGCCTGGGGTGGGGGATAGGCCTTTAGACAGATGTCCACCATCCTCCCCCACAGTTGCTGGAGTCAGGAACAAAGCAAACTTTCCTTTCCATCAACCCAGCCTGTTTACTGGCTTTTGAGTGGCAAGCAGCCAGACCCTACATACGTATCTTTTGGTAACACTGACACTTAAAAGGGATAATTCAGATCTTTATTCCATAATGCCAGATTATATTAGGCAGAGATACAGGGCTGCTGTAGCACTTAAAAAGGAAAAAGTCAACTTCTGGGTGTTGGGAAAGAGAACGCTTAGCGCAATAGACAATAAAGTAGGCTGTGGAATGAATATAAAATTTATTTTTCCTACATTCTCTGAAATTTATCAGTGAGGTGTGTTTTTTGTTTGTTTGTTTTGTATTTTTTCAAATTGTGCCCTGAGATTCTATGCAAATCTATAAGAACCTCTGCATGAAAGCAAAATGGTCCCATTGTTTTCTAGTTTTACATGCTTTTTAGATCTGATTACCTCTGTACCTGAAAGACTTCTGTACTGTTAGTCTGATATCAGTTTTGTGGCCATGCACCTTGATTCTTTTGATTGTGTTTGTGATTGCTTTTTTCAAAGTAGAAGAAAGTTATTTCAAATGTGACTTAATTTGTACTTTATATGTATATGCTGCTTTTTTTATTAATGCTCTACTCCTAATATATGCTTGATGATAATATTTATTAATGCATCAGGGTATTTTGTCTTAAAATTCTGATTATATGTCAGGTATGCTGATGATAAAAAAACATGAGTAAGACAACCAGTATTTTCTTACTTATCTGGGTATAATAGGGAGAAAATGGGTAGGAAGTGAATATATCAAGATTACTCCAAAAATGAGATAAGATTTAAAAAATATATATATATGGAATTATTTATTGATGTTTTAAGCCTTATTCTTGGACTTGGATGGGATGAGGAGTTTGGAAGCAAGTTGGAAGAAATAGAAAATAAAGCCCAGGTCCCCCAAGGGCTGGACACTGGACTGCTAATTTTTTTTTTTCCATTTGCAAGTTCATCTCACCATTCCTGACCCAGCAGGAATATTGGTTTTCCTGCTGATCCTCTCCATTCATACATCCCATCTGCCTGCTATCCACCAGTGTTCAGTTTCTCCTCTAGTTGCTCCCACCACCCCTCATCCCCTCCCTCTTCACACTGACTGTACCCAAGAGGCTCTTTGCTGAGTAACCATTGTTAACCCATTGCTCAGATAGTAACTTCAGGTCATGGAGAACCAGGTCTCCCAACAGCCCAAGGCCAAAGACCCTAAGGTTCTATTTCCCCTAGGGAGAGGTGGACAGGGGGAAGGGTAGAGGATAGAGATGCTGTATCTGGTGCAGAGGTCCAAGCTCCTCAGAAAACAACAACAAAAACAATCTACAAACAGGTCCAAAACAACCAGCAATCAAGGGACCGGACAGTCTCCAGCCCCGCTATTTTTTTTCCTGCTCTGGACAGCAGTCTAGCCATCCCCTACTCTATTCTTTCCTTAAGAGTCTAGGAGTCTGAACTAGTGAGCTGAGGCTGGCAGCAGACTTCATCTGTACTTGCTGCATCATGTTTAGCTGTGATCGTCTATGATAAGGTTTAAAAAAGATGTACATAGAAAGAGCATGTTAGGGACATGAGCTGACCTATCTCACCTCTAGGATATTATATACAGTTTCCAAGTACCTTACAGTTGCTCTCTTACTTTACTTATGGTTTGGGTGGCTCAGACAGTAGAGAATCCACCTGCAACGCAGGAGATCTGCATTCAGTCCCTGGATTGGGAAGATCCCCTGGAGAGTGGAATGGCTATCCACTCCAGTATTCCAGTATTCTTGCCTGGAAAATGCCATGGACAGAGGAGCCTGGCAGGCCACAGTCCATAGGGTTGCAAACAGTCAGACATGACTGAGTGACTAACACTTTCACTTTTTTTTTTTTTTTTTTTGATTAACGATTAAATACACTCACACCCAGAGCAGCAAAATTTGCAGAAGTGCCTCCGTGTATGTATGTGTGTTTGCATGAGAAATGAATGGATGTCACAAGCAAATAGGTCTGTTAGTCATCTAAGAGATAGTTGAGTGTCCTCTGTAACTCCAGGGTGCTCTTGACAATGTCATTAAAGTGAAGGTTAAAACAAAGAAAGGACGGCAAATTACTCTTCTTGAGTTAGAGAATAAGAATAGTAGATCAGAATAAAAATAAACTTCACATTTTAGCTTTCACTTGATATTTTTGACTATTTTTAGCAATTCTGCTAAGTATGTACTGGTATCTCTTTTTGGTTTTCATTTTCTTTCTGACATTCAGGACCCTCTTACGCTCTTTTTGGTCATTTGACTAATAATTTAATGACATATCTATAAAAAAAACTTTGGGCAATTTTTGAAATAGTATGAAAGGAAGAATTTAAACCATATCTTTTCACTTTATTGATTGTAGTCAAATTATTTATGTTTATTTTCAACATAAATATAGGTAAAGAGTAAAACATATGTCAATATGTGCACCACTGGTTTTCTGAAAGTGATACCTATAAGAGTAAGAGGGCAGTGGTTATAAAACATAACATTACTTCTGAAGTAGAGGGAATATATCTTATTTGAAGAGACTCTCACTTTTTTAAGCAGGTAGTCATGGAAACAAAAAAGGATGATATTATGCTCCTAAATGAATGGTGTACTTCTACAGTGTTATATTTGTCTTGGCACTTTATAACACAACAAAAGCCACAATATTTTTCACTGAAATTATAGTTTTGAAAATATTTCATTCCGTTATTTCTTTTATATTTCCCTCAGAACCATTTCCAAAAACATTTCACTTTCCTTCAAAATTATTTATTGTCCCAATTGGCCAAATTACTTAGTTCTCAACAGATGCATGATATCACAATCCATTACTCTATATCAGTCCTGGCAAGAAACAGATGGCGTGAATCAATTGGGTTATTTGAGGACAGTTCAATATATCAAAGTGAAGGATTTATTCAACCAAAAGGATTACTGCAGTTCTCTATGGCTAATAACAACTAAATTTGATAACTTCTATGAAGTTAAGAGGAAAAAAAAAAAAAAAACACCAAGAAGCTATTTTTGAACTTAGAAGTGAGAGTGGAGTGGTGAGAGAGCTTGGTTGACAAGCACTGTAGCATAGAGAACCAATAGGATGAGGTAACAGAAGAAAGAATGGAGCCAAAACAAGTAATTGGACAACTTGACATTTTAACATATTAATTACATTTCAGTTTTACCTGAACCCTAAATCATCTAATCCTATCATAAGAATCTTCATTTTTCAATCAAAATTATCAACCAGAATCAGCATTGATAAAATTATTAAAGAATACATTATTTCTTCTCCCTCTCACTTGGTCTTCATAGTTCTAGGATTGTGCCAAATTTACATCAATACTCTGCTTCCAGAATAATGTGCGTTTACTGATGCATATACACATAAACACACACACACACATAGAGGTTTGATTGCTTAATTTTAAATTTGATTAATTAATCACAGCTACCATCTATTTGTTTCTTTATAGAATTAAAAAGTGGCTATTTGTGTCTTTATACAATTAGGCACTGAACAGTCATTGGAAGGACTGATACTGGAACTTAAGCTCCAATACTTTGACCATCTGATGTGAAGAGCCAATTCACTGGAAAAGACTCCAGTGCTTGGAAAGATTAAAGGCAAGAAGAGAAGAGGGTTACAGAGGATGAGATGGTTAGATAGAATCACCGACTCTATGGACATGAATTTGAGCAAACTCGGTGATAGTGAAGCCTCCTGTGCTGCGATTCATGGGGTCACAAAGAGTCAGACATGACTTAACTGCTGAACAACAACAGAATTAGGAAATGTGTAATAAGTTACAACTTTGGAATTTTGAATAAGCAGTATTTGTTTCAGTATGCTTCATTGCATTTTCCTAGATATATATTTATCTTTTTACACAATCTAAAATTATCCTGCTCTCCCAAATTCATACAACTTTATGTTCGTTAGGCTTTTCCATTGCCAGAAATTAAAAAAAAAAATTATCAGTTTTACTAAATCATCTAAATAACACATAGAGAGCAGTTAAAAAAAAAAGTGTTTGCAAAACACTGCATTCTTATACATTCTTATATTGCACAGAGTGTCATCATACAGAAACTGGAATAACCTTCAGGATATAACACAAACTTTTCATCTTACTACTCTCTTCATAAAGAAACACCAATTTGATTTTCTGTTTTAGTGGTTCTCCTTTGTCGCTTTTAATTCTTGAACTTCAACAGACTAAATTTTTTCTCCTTTTATCTAGAGTATAGTTCATGCATTTTCCTTTTCTCTATGTTTCTATGGAATTTTATTTCATTTAAGATTTTTTCTAGTTAATGACTCCAAAAAGGAGCCAGTTTCAGAGAGTTCTGGGATCAGACTGTCTCTTAGAGGCTTACTACCTAGCCAAGATGAGGTAGAATCAGGCATCTAGCTCCATTAGTTATTGAGAGTGACATGCCTTTACAACCACAAAAACCCAGAGTACTTCCCACAGAGTAGAGATAGATATTGAAATTTAATAAAATCATGAAAATACCCCCCAAAATACAAAGGATGTTCAACCATTGCTAGATGTATGGAGAGTAGAGATGAAAATATACCAAGAGCTAAAGCATGTCAGCTCTACAGATCAGAGAATCTTGGCAAGAGTTTTCCTATTTCCAAATGAGCTTTTGTTCATTTCCTTTTCCATCAGATTGCCCTAAATACCCTGCTTCCTCACCAGTATGGGGTAGAAAACAATGTATTAAGGCTGGCCTTCTTCCCAGCCAAATCAGTTAGGTAGCATCATAAGCACTTCAGCTCTGCTTGTTTGCATTAATAAAATACCAATTCACCATTTTTTCCCTTAATGTTATCAAAGAACTTAAATGTGTGTGTATGTGTGAGTTGGAGGAAACAGGTTTATGTGTTTTACCAAAGTATTAAAACTTGCGCATTCTGTAGCATCTATAAAAGGACATCCTGAAAGAGCCAAACAAATTTAAATAGATTTTTGTAACAATGAAGATCGCCTAGGATTGACTATGTAAATGATCCACAGTGAATGAGATTTCTTATTCCTCATCTATGTTCACTTCAGCCAAAAGTATATATTTTAGGGTAATAGATTTAGTGCAAATCATAAAGCATTTCCTCTTACATAAAAGTTGCTTATTTCTGAAAATTCTCATTATGTTCTTATCATCTCATATTTTACTTGAAAAATGGTCTTCAATTTTAAGAACCTAAGCAAGAATAATTTTAAATATCTAAAAGCTTTGCAGTGGAAAATAAATAAGTCAACAGAGTTGAAAGTTTTTAAAAAAAAGAATGTAAAATTAATGAATAAATGTATTGTGAATATGAAAAGATGAGAAAGAATCTTAACCTAAGACTATAAAATATCTGGTACATCTACTTCTTTAAAACAATGCAGAAAAAGTTGCAACAAATAGCATATGTGATACAAAATATCATTAACCCTATGAAAACCAATTTGCTAAACAAAGGAAAAATGTCTGGTAATACCTTATGTACATTGGAATGCTGGCAATGTATTGAAATTTACACCTGTAATCCAATTTCTGTTGTGGCCCTAGAATCACAGGTTTTGTACATCTGTTCACTCGTTTTCCCCAACAAAACACAGAAACAATATTTTCACTGTGGTTTATTTCAAAATGTACAATGTTACTTTTTAAGAATAAGTAGAAGGATAGTATATCTTGTATACATGTAGCCACTTTATCTACTCAAAGTAAAACTACACATTTTAATTGGCATTCTCTTGAAGACATAAATTTATAAACTAAATGTAAATAAAAATATAGGGATATACATTAGGATATGAAAAAGCCTAAGAAAATTATTTTATTGTTAACAATAGCAAAGTCAATTTCAAGATTTACTTGCTTAGATTTCTCCCCATCTAGAATGCATATATCTTAGCTGTACCTCAATTAAACCCTTTTAGATTTTTTTTCTTTGTTTGTTTGTTTATTTATTTTTTTGGCTCATTTTTTTTCCCACTAAGTCTAATTTCATTTTTTTTTTCAATAAAGGTAATACATGCATGGCAAATAGATGGGAAAATAGTGGAAACAGTGGATGACTTTATTTTTCTGGGCTCCAAAATCACTGCAGATGGTGATTGCAGCCATGAAATTAAAAGACGCTTACTCCTTGGAAAGAAAGTTATGACCAACCTAGACAGAATATTAAAAAGCAGAGACATTATTTTGCCAACAAAGGCCCATCTAGTCAAGGCTATGGTTTTTCCAGTTGTCATGTATGTATGTGAGAGTTGGAATATAAAGAAAGCTGAGCGCCAAAGAATTGATGCTTTTGAACTGTGGTATTGGAGAAGACTCTTGAGAGTTCCTTGGACTGCAAGGAGATCCAACCAGTCCATCCTAAAAGAGGTCAGTCTTGGGTGTTCATTGGAAGACTGATGTTGAAGCTGAAACCTCAATACTTTGGCCACCTGATGCGAAGAGCTGACTCATTGGAAAAGACCCTGATGCTGGGAAAGATTGAGGGCAGGGGGAGAAGGGGATGACAAAGGATGAGATGGTTGGATGGCATCACCGACTCGATGGGCATGGGTTTGGGTAAACTCCGGGAGCTGGTGATGGACACGGAGGCCTGGCATGCTGCGGTTCAAGGGGTTGCAAAGAGTCAGACATGACTGAGCGATTGAACAGTACTGAATACATGGATCTCGTTAAACAAATTGAAGCTGTACAAAAATATTTCCTACTAAAGCAATTTGGGTATTTACATAAAGAAGTAGCCATCTGTTTGGAATATTTGCATATCTCGGTCTCCTAATTCCTTTAAGTATCTGCTCAATGTTGGATCACCTCATATAAAACAGCATCCACTGCCACCATTCTATCTCGTTTATACTCATTATTTTTCATCATGCTCCATGATCTGCAGTACTAACACCCAATTCCTTACTGTATTAATGTCTGTCTCCTCATACTGGAAGGTAAGCTCTGTGAGATCAAGATGTCAAGAACTGGGAAGAGTTTGAGAATTTTCTTTACTTGTAGGCTGGTAAATTAAAGTGCTACAGATCTATAGATGGTTGCATAAGACATAGACTCCTAGGTCAGAGACAAAGACATTTTTACTCACAGCAGAGTAAGCAGCCCAGCCTGCATGTTTGCATCTATTCTTCTTGTGTCCAAGTCGTGGGGGTGACGTAAAGTGGTGTAGATTGATGCTTAACACACAGTGGGTTTTATGTCACAGCTGAGGAACCCTGAGTTGCTTAATATCTAATCTTGCAATGTTCTACTAGAAAACTTGCTCAAAATTTGCCTTGGACAGAGACATTATTTTTACTATTCTGGTCAGAAAACAAATCTGCCTCTGTTTTTGAGCGATCCTTTATCTCTATCTTCCAGGGTTTGTGATAAAAAATGTTCTTAGAAAATATAGTCTGGAATAAAACTATCAATGTCCCTTGACCAGAAGACATTCAGTGATGTGAAAGACTGATAGGAAAAAAATAACTGACTCTTTGGAACAGACCCTGATGCTTGGAAAGATTGAAGGAAAGAGGAGAAGGGGGTGACAAAGGATGAGTTGGTTGGATGGCATCAACGACTCGATGGACATGAGTCTGAGAAAGCTCAGGGAGCTGGTGATGGACAGGGAATCCTGTAGTAATGCAGTCCATGGGGTTGCAAAGCATCAGACACAGCTGAGCGACTGAATGGAACTGAAAGTATGTTCAGCCCACCAGGCTCCTCGGTCCATAGGATTCTCCAGGCAAGAATACTGTGGTGGGTTGTCATTTCATTCTTCAGGGCATCTTCCCCACCCAGCAATCAAACCTAGGTCTCCTGCATTTCAGGCAGATTTTTTTTTTTTTTTTTTTTACTAACTGAGTCACTAGGGAACTCAGGAAATTATATGAGGCATAATATTCACTGCCAGGCACCAAGGATCTGAAGATGAATTTACTCCAGAAGAGTGTGAAGGAGCGTCTAGGGTGTGTGGCAGTGTTCTAAAACTAGATAGTGGTGCTGGTTACACTTATTTAACACCTATCAAACTTTATCAGATGGAATGCTTTACATGAATGAATTTTATTTTATGTAAATTTGCTATAGCAAAACTGAAAGAAATGAAAGTTCATTTCTTGATATTAAGTGCAATATCACACATTGAATTATCTTGAAACATACTTACGAAACTGATACTACTGTTTGTTGTGTTTAAACAAAAAAATAGTAGAATAAATCAGGGATGAGCAAAAGCATTCTTTATTTTGTACACAAATAACAGGACAAAGGAGGTTGTGGTGGTAGTGCTCAAATACCACTAGTTATACTCTCATCTCCACAAATTTCATACAATATGTAGACCTGTGTATACAATCCAAGGAAGAAAAGTGTACTTACTAAGTAAATACCACCTCAACAAAATCCCTTAGACCATGATTCATCATTCACCATGCATCAGTTCAGTTTAGTTGCTCAGTTGTGTCCCACTCTTTGTGACCCCATGGAATGCAGCATGTCAGGCTTCCCCATCCATCAACAGCTCCCAGAGTTTACTCAAAATCATGTCCATTGAGTCAGTGATGTCATCCTACCATCTCATCCTCCGTTGTCCCCTTCTCCTCCTGCCTTCAATCTTTGCAAGCATCAGGGTCTTTTCAAATGAATCAGTTCTTTGCATCAGGTGGCCAAAGTATTGGAGCTTCCGCTTCAACATCAGTCCTTCCAATGAATATTCAGGACTGATCTCCTTTAGGATGGACTGGTTGGATCACCTTGCAGTCCAACAGACTCTCAAGCGTCTTCTCCAACACCACAGCTCAAAACCATCAATTCTTCAGTGCTCAGCTTTCTTTATGGTCCAACTCTCACATCCATACATGACCGCTGAAAAAACCATAGCTTTGCCTAAATGGGCCTTTGTCACCAAAGTAATGTCTTTGCTTTTCAATATGTTGTCTAGGTGGGTCATAACTTTTATTCCAAGGAGCAAGCATCTTTTAATTTCATAGCTGCAATCACAATCTGCAGTGATTCTAGAGCCCAAGAAAATAAAGGCTGTCACTATTTCCACTGTTTCCCCACCTATCTGTGATGAAGTGCTTAGATCAGATGTCATTATCTTACTTTTTTGAATGTTGAGTTTTAAGCCCGCATTTTCACTCTTCTCTTTTACTTTCATCAAGAGGCTGTTTAGTTCCTCTTCACTTTCTGCCATAAGGGTGGTGTCATCTGCATATCTGATGTTATTGACATTTCTCCAAGCAATTTCTGATTCCATGCCTCATCCAGTCTGGTATTTTCCATGATGTACTCTGCATATAAGTTAAATAAGCAGGGTGACAATATCCAGCATTGACCTACTTATTTCCCAATTTTTAACCAGTCCCTTGTTCCATGTCCAGTTCTAGCTCTTGCTTCTTGACCTTCATACAGACTTTTCAGGAGGCAGGTAAGGTGGTCTGGTATTTCTATCTCTTGAAGAATTTTCCACAATTTGTTGTGATCCACATGATAAAAGGCTTTGGCATGATCACACAGTAAAAATCTTTGGCATAGTCAATAAAACAGAAGTAGATGTTTTCCTGGAATTCTCTTGCTTTTTTGATGATCCAACAGATGTTGGCAATTTGATCTCTGGTTCCTCTGCCTTTTTCTAAATCCAGCTTGAACATCTGGAAGTTCTAAGTTCACATACTGTTGAAGCCTGGTTTGGAGAATTTTGAGCATTACTTTGCTAGCATGTGAGATGAGTATAATTGTGCAGTAGAATGTGCAAAGAATGTTCAAAGTATTCCTTGGCTTTCTTTGGGATTGGCATGAAAACTGGCCTTTCCTAGTCCTGTGGCCACTGTTTTACTTTCCAAATTCAGTGGCATATTGACTTCAGAGGCTAGTGGGATTTGATTACAGAACTTCCACATGACTGGGGAAACAAACTCTTGGAGGGCACAAACAAACCTTGTGCACACTAAGAGGCAGGAGAAAGGAGCAGTGTCTCCACAGGAGATTGAACCAGACTTGCCTGTGAGAGTCCAGAAGTCTCCAGCAGAGATGTGGGTTGACAGCAGCCTGCTGAGGGGTCAGGAGCACTGAATACAACAGTGTAGAAGAGAGTCATTTTGAAGGAGTTTTCCATTGACATCATTACCCCTACCATAATTTGCCCTCAGGCTAAACCACAAGGTTTAACCCTTATTGACCACCTGTCAACAGAAAATTGGATTAAAGATTTATTGGGCATGGCTCCTTTGCATACTGTTTCATACCCCATGAACAGTATGAAAGGTTCTCAAAGCAGGAATAATGAAGTGGCTTGCCATTCCCTTATCCAGGGGACCACATTTTGTCAGAACTCTCCTCCATGACCCATTAGTTTTGAGTGGCCCTACAACACATGGTTCATAGTTTCATAGTGTTAGACAAGGCTGTGGTCCATGTGATTATTTTGGTTAGTTTTCTGTGATTGTGGTTTTCATTCTATCTGCCCTCTGATGGAGAAGGATAAGAGGCTTATGAAAGCTTTCTGATGGGAGAGACTGACTAAGGGGGATATTGGGTCTTGTTCTGATGGGTGGGGCTATGTTCAGTAAAACTTTAATCCAATTTTCTCTTGATGGGTGGAGCTGTGTTCCCTCCCTGCTATATACCTGGGGCCTAACTATGGACTTCCCTGGTGGCTCAGCCAGTAAAGCATCTGTCTAGTTCAATCCCTGGGTTGGGAAGATCCCCTGCAGAAGGAAATGGTAATCCACTCCAGTACTATTGCCTGGAAAATCCCAAGGACAGAGGAGCCTGGTAGGCTACAGGCCATGAGGTCGCTAAGAGTAGGACACGACTGAATGACTTAACTTTCACTTTCAAACTATGGTGGGGCTTCCCTAGTAGCTCAGATGGTAAAGAATCAGCCTGCAATGCAGGAGATCCAGGTTTGATCCCTGGTCAGGAAGATCCCCTGGAGAAGGAAATGATAACCCACTCCAATACTCTTGCCTGGAGAATTTTATGGACAGAGAAGTCTGGTGGGCTACAGTCCATGGGATCGCAAAGAGTCAGACACGACTGTGTGACTAACTTTCAGTTTTTTTACTTTTCAAACTATGGTGGAGGTAATGAAGATAATGGTGACCTCCCTCAAAAGTTCCCATGCATGTACTGCTACAGTACATGCCTCCAACACTGCAGCAGGCCACCACCAACCTAGGCCTTCTCCTGAGACTTCTGGACACCTATAGGCAAGTCTCCAGTGCAGTCACTGTTCCTTTCTCCTGGGTCCTCGTGCACAAGGTTCTGTTGTGCCCTCAAAGAGTCTATTTCCCAGTCCTATGTAAATTCTGGAAGCTCTATGGTGCCAGCAAAGTAATGCTCAAAATTCTCCAAGCCAGGCTTCAGCAATACATGAACCCTGAACTTCTAGATGTTCAAGCTGGTTTTATAAAAGGCAGAGGAACCAGAGATCAAATTGCTAACGTTCATTGGACCATCCAAAAAGCAAGAGAGTTCCAGAAAAAAAACATCTACTTCTGCTTTATTGACTATGCCAAAGCCTTTGACTGTGTGGATCACAATAAACTGTGGAAAATTCTGAAAGAGATGGGAATACCAGACCACCTGACCTGCCTCTTGAGAAACCTATATGCAGGTCAGGAAGCAACAGTTAGAACTGGACATGGAACAACAGACTGGTTCCAAATAGGAAAAAGGAGTACGTCAAGGCTGTATATTGTCACCCTGCTTATTTAACTTCTATGCAGAGTACATCATGAGAAACACCTGGTTCTATGAAGCACAAGCTAGAATCAAGATTGTTGGGAAAAATATCAATAACCTCAGATATACAGATCACACCACCCTTATTGCAGAAAGTGAAGAGGAACTAAAAAACCTCTTGATGAAAGTGAAAGAGGAGAGTGAAAAAAGTTGGCTTAAATCTCAACATTCAGAAAACAAAGATCATGGCATCCGGTCCCATCACTTCATGGGAAATAGATGGGGAAACAGTGGAAATAGTGTCAGACTCTTTTTGGGGGGCTCCAAAATCATTGCAGATGGTGACTGCACCCATGAGATTAAAAGACACTTACTCCTTGGAAGAAAAGTTATGACCAACCTAGATAGCATATTGAAAAGCAGAGACATTACTTTGCCAACAAAGGTCCATCTTGTCAAGGCTATGGTTTTTCCAGTACTCATGTATGGATGTGAGAGTTGGACTATAAAAAAATCTGAGCACTGAAGAATTGATGCTTTTGAACTGTGGTGTTAGAGAAGACTCTTGAGAGTCCCTTGGACTGCAAGGAGATCCAACCAGTCCATCCTAAAGGAAATCAGTCCTGAATATTCATCGGAAGGACTGATGTTGAAGCTGAAACTCCAATACTTTGGCCACCTGATATGAAGAGCTGACTTATTTGAAAAGACCCTGATGCTGGGAAAGATTGAGGGTGGGAGGAGAAGGGGATGACAGAGGATGAGATGGTTGGATAGCATCACCAACTCAGTGGACATGAGGTGAGTTAACTCCAGGAGTTTGTGATGGACAGGGAGGCCTGGTGCATTGTGGTCCACCGGGTCACAAAGAGTCGGGCACAGTTGAACGACTGAACCAAACTGAACTGAACTGAGCATGCCCTCGCCCATCAGAATAAGACCCATATTCACCCACAGTCAATCCCACCCATCAGGAAGTTTCCACAGACCTCTTATCCTTATTCATCAGAGGGAAGACAGAATGAAAATGGGAAACACAGAAAACTAACAAAACTGATCACATGGATTACAGCCTTGTCTAACCCACCATGAATAGTAAGGTCTTAATAAATACAGTTTTTAAGACCTTACTATGTAACAGAAGGGAGAAGGAAATGGCCACCCACTCCAGTGTTATTGCCTGCAGAATCCCAGGGACGGTGGAGCCTGGTGGGCTGCCATCTATGGGGTCTCACAGAGTCGGACACGACTGAAGCGACTTAGCAGCAGCAGCAGCAGCATGTAACAGAGGAATTTATATTCCTGGGAAGAATGTCTTTTTCATTGTGCCATTGTACATCTTTATTAGATCCAATTAATGAATACATCAATATTGTATTTTTCATTCAATTCAGTGTATTATATTTTTCATCTTAAAATTTTCAATAATTCCCTATTTTAAAAATTGATATTTCCCACTTTTGCATTGATTTTTAGGATTTGTTATTTTAATTGTTTTAGCATAATAACAGAAACACTGAAGTGTTTGCTAAATTAAGCATTTGGGTCTAACTTGAGCTAGTTTTTGGAGAAGGCAATGGTAACCCACTCCAGTTCTCTTCCCTGGAAAATCCCATGGATGGAGGAGCCTGATAGCCTGCAGTCCATGGGGTCGTGAAGAGACTGAGCGACTTCACTTTCACTTTTCACTTTAATGCATTGGAGAAGGAAATGGCAACCCACTCCAGTGTTCTTGCCTGGAGAATCCCAGGGATGGGGGAGCCTGGGGGGCTGCTGTCTATGCGGTCGCACAGAGTCAGACACAACTGAAGCGACTTAGCAGCAGCAGCAGCAGCAGCAGAGCTAGTTTGGGGGCTTCACAGCTGGTGCTAATAAAGAACCCAGATGGAGACAGGAAACAAAAGAGACACAGGTTTAATCAATGGGTCAGGAAGATCCCCTTGAGGAGGGCATGGCAACCCACTCCACTATTCTTGCTTGGAGAATCCCATAGACAGAGGAGCCTAGAGAGCTACATTACATAAGGTCACAAAAAGTCAAACAGGACTAAAGCAACTTAGTAGTCAAGCATGATAAGTTAATTTATGTTATTTATTTTCAGAATAATAGTTACTCTTATCAATTTATATATCTGGCAATGTTTTGCTGAAGATTGGATACCTTTTTAAAAAGATTGTAGTGACTTTATTTTTTTTTAAATTAATTTGTTTTAATTGGAGGCTAATTATTTTACAATAATTAGTGGTTTTTATCATAGATTGACATGAATCAGCCATGGGTGTACATGTGTCACCACATGAACCCTCTTCCCACCTCCCTCCCCATCCCATCCCTCTGGGTAGTCCCAGTGCACTGGCTTTGAGGGCTCTGTTTCACACATCAAACTTGGACTGGTGATCTATTTCACATATGGTAATATACATGTTTCAATGCTATGTTCTAAAATCATCTCACCCTCATCTCCTCCCACAGAGTCCAAAAGTCTGTTCTTTTTTTTTTTTCTTTTATAGAAAACTATAAAACACTGGTGAAAGAAATCAAAGAGGACACTAATAGATGGAGAAATATACCATGTTCATGGATTGGAAGAATCAATATAGTGAAAATGAGTATACTACCCAAAGCAATTTATAGATTCAATGCAATCCCTATCAAGCTACCGACGGTATTCTTCACAGAGCTAGAACAAATAATTTCACAATTTGTATGGAAATACAAAAAACTTCGAATAGTCAAAGCTATCTTGAGAAAGAAGAATGTAACTGGAGGAATCAACCTGCCTGACTTCAGGCTCTACTACAAAGCCACAGTCATCAAGACAGTATGGTACTGGCACAAAGACAGAAGTATAGATTAATGGAACAAAATAGAAAGCCCAGAGATAAATCCACGTACATATGGACACCTTATCTTTGACAAAAGAGACAAGAATATACAATGGATTAAAGACAATCTCTTTAACAAGTGGTGCTGGGAAAACTGGTCAACCACATGTAAAAGAATGAAACTAGAGCACTTTCTAACACCATACGCAAAAATAAACTCAAAATGGATTAAAGACCTAAACGTAAGACCGGAAACTATAAAATTCCTAGAGGAGAACATAGCAAAAACACTCTCCTACATACATCACAGCAGGATCCTCTATGACCCTCCTCCCAGAATATTGGAAATAAAAGCAAAAATAAACAAATGGGACTTAATTAAACTTAAAATCTTCTGCACAACAAAGGAAACAAAAGTCTGTTCTTTATATCTGTGTCTCTTTTGCTGTCTCACATACAGGGTCACTGTTACCATCTTTCTAAATTCCATATATATGTGTTAATATACTGTACTGGTGTTTTTCTTCCTGACTTACTTCACTCTGTATAATCGGCTCCAGTGATTCAAACTCATTTTTTTTTAATAGCTGAGTAATATTCCATTGTGTATATGTACTACAGCTTTCTTATCCATTCCTCTGCCAATGGACATCAAGGTTGCTTCCATGTCCTAGCTATTGTAAACAGTGCTGCAATGAACATTGGGGTACACGTGTCTCTTTCAATTCTGGTATCCTCAGTGTGTATGTCCAGCAGTGGTTTGCTGGGTTGTATGGCTGTTCTATTTCTCATTTCTTAAGGAATCTCCACACTGTTCTCCATAGTGGCTGTAATAGTTTGCATTCCCACCAGCAGTGTAGGAGGGTTCCCTTTACTCCACACCCTCTCCAGCATTTATTGTTTGTAGGCTTTTTCATAGCAACCATTCCGACTGGTATGAGATGGTACCTCATTGTGGTTTTGATTTTCATTTCCCTAATAATGAGTAATAGTGAGCATCTTTTTATGTGTTTGTTAGTCATCTGTATGTCTTCTTTGGAGAAATGTCTGTTTAGTTCTTTGGCCCATTTTTGGATTGGGTAGTTTATTTTTCTGGTATTGAGCTACATGAACTGCTTGTATACTTTTGAGTTTAATTCTTTGTCAGTTACTTTGTTTGCTACTATTTTTTCCCATTCTGAAGGTTGTCTTTTCACTTTGCTTATAGTTTCCTTTGTTGTGCAAAAGCTTTTAAGTTTAATTAGGTCCTATTTGTTTATTTTTGCTTTTATTTCCATTACTCTGGAAGGTGGGTCATAGAGGATCATGCTGTAATTTATGTCAGAGAGTTTTGCTCTAAGAGCTTTATAGTTTCTGGTATTACATTTAGATCTTTAATCCATTTTTAGTTTATTTTTGTGTATAGTGTTAGAAAGTGTTCTAGTTTCATTCAACTGGTGGTTGACCAGTTTTCCCCGCACCACTTATTAAGCAGGTTGTCTTTTCTCCATTGTATGTTCCTGTCTTCTTTGTCAAAGATAAGGTGTCCATAGGTGTATTGGTTTATCTGTGGGCTTTCTATTTTGTTGCATTGATTTATATTTCTGTCTTTGTACCAGTATCATACTGTCTTGATGACTGTAGCTTTGTACTATAGTCTGAAATCTGACAGGTTGACTCCTCCAGTTCCATTCTCCTATCTCAAGATTGCTTTGACTATTTGAGGGTTTTTTTTTTTTTTTTTTCCATACAAATTGTGAAATTATTTATTTTAGTTCTGTGAAAAATACCATTGGTAGCTTAATAGGGATTGCATTGATTCTATAGATTGCTTTGGGTAGTATACTCATTTTCACTATATTGATTCTTCTGATCCATGAGCATGGAATATTTCTCCATCTATTTGTGTCATCTTTTATTTCTTTCATCCGTGTTTTATAGCTTTCTATATATAGTTCTTTAGTTTCTTTAGGTAGACTTATTCCTAAGTATTTTATTCTTTTCATCACAGTGGTCAATGGAATTGTTTCCTTAATTTCACTTTCTGTTTTCTCATTTTTAGTGTATAAGAATGCAAGGGATTTCTCTGTGTTAACTTTATATCCTGCAACTTTACTATATTCATTGAGTAGCTCTAGTAATTTTCTAGTTGTGTCTTTAGGGTTTTCTATGTCAAGGATCATATTATCTGCAGTGAGCATTTTACTTCTTCTTTTCCAATCTGGATTCCTTTTATTTCTTTTTCTGCTCTGATTGCTGTGCCTAAAACTTCAAAAACTATGCTGAATAGTAGTGGTGAGAGCAGGCACACTTGTCTTGTTCCTGACTTTAGGGGAAATGCTTTCAGTTTTTCACCATTGAGGCCAATGTTTACTCTGGGTTTACCATATATGGTTCTTATTATGTTGAGATATGTTCCTTCTATGCCTGCTTTCTGGAGGTTTTTTTTTTTTTTTTTTATCATAAATGGGTATTGAATTTTGTCAAAGGCTTTCTCCTGATATATTGAGATAATCATATGGCTTTTATTTTTCAATTTGTCAATGTGATGTATCATGTTGATTAATTTGTGAATATTGAAGAATCTTTTCATCCCTGGGATAAAGCCCACTTGGTCATGATGTATGATCTTTTAAATACATTGTTGGATTCTGTTTGCTAGAATTTTGTTGAGGATTTTGCATCTATGGTCATCAGTGATATTGGTCTGTAGTTTTCTTTTTTTGTGGCATTTTTGTCAGGCTTTGGTATTAGGGTGATGGTGGCCTCATGGAATGAGTTTGACAGTCTATCTTCCTCTGCAACTTTCTGGAAAAGTTTGAGTAGGATAGGTATTAGCTCTTCTCTAAATTTTTGGTAGAATTCATCTGCGAAGTCATCTGGTCTTGGGCTTTTGTTTTCTGGATGATTTTTTATTACAGTTTTGATTTCTGTGCTTGTGATGGGTCTGTTAAGATTTTCTATTTCTTCCTTGTTTAGTTTTGGCAGGTTGTATTTTTCTAAGAATTCATCGATTTCTTCCAAGTTGTCCATTTTATTGTCATATAGCTGGTGATAGTAGTCTCTTATGATCCTTTGTATTTCTGTGTTGTCTGTCATGATTTCTCCATTTTCATTTCTAATTTTGTTGATTTGATTCTTCTCCCTGTTTTTCCTGATGAGCCTGGCTAATGGTTTGTCTATTTTGTTTGTCTTCTCAAATACCCAGCTTTTAGTTTTGTTGATTTTTGCTATAGGCTCCTTTGTTTCTTTTTCAGTTATCTATGCCCTAATTTTTATGATTTCTTTCCTTATACTAACCCTGGGGTTCTTAATTTCTTCTTTTTCTAGTTGCTTTATGTGTACAGTTAGGTTATTTATTTGATTTTTCTCTTGTATCTTGAGGTAAGCTTGTATTGCTATGAACCTTCCCCTTAATACTGCTTTTACTGAATCCTTTAGGTTTTGGGTTGTTGTGTTTTCATTTTCATTTGTTTCTATGCATATTTTGATTTCTTTTTTGATTTTTTTCTGTAATTTGTTGGTTACTCCAAAACGTGTTTTTTAGCCTCCATTTGTTTGCATTTTAATAGTTTTTTCTTTTCCTGTAGTTGACATCTAATCTTACCATATTGTGATCAGAAGAGATGCTTGAAATAATTTCAATTTTATTGAATTTACCAAGGCTAAATTTATGGCCCAGAATGTGATCTATCCTAGAGAATGTTTCATGTGCACTTGAGAAAAAGGTGAAATTAATTGTTTTAGGGTGAAATGTCCTATAGATATCAATTAGGTTTAACTGGTCCATTGTATCATTTAAAGTTCAAGCTTCCTTGCTAATATTTTGTTTGGTTGATCTATCCATAGGTGTGTGGGGTATTAAAGTCTCCCACTATTATTGTGTTACTGTTAATTTCCCCTTTCATACTTGTTAGTATTTGCCTTACATATTGGGTACATATATATGTATGATTGTTATATCTTCTTCTTGGATTGATGCTTTGATCATTATGCTGTGTCTTTCTTTGTCTCTTTTTACTATCTTTATTTCAAAGTCTATTTTATGTGATGTGAGTATTGCTACTCTTGCTTTCCTTTGGTTTCCATTTGCATGAAACATTTTTTTCCAGCCTTTCCCTTTCAGTCTTTATGTGTCCCTTGTTTTGAGGTAGGTCTCTTGTAGACAACATATATAGGGGTCTTTAGAGTCTGCTTTGCTCTTTTAAACAAATACAATTCTAATTTGCTTATGCAGTTAATGTGTCTGGACTCAGATTTGTAAGTTTGTATCACTTGACTTCTCTCTAGATTGTCTGCATAATGATGTCTACTGCACAGGTATGGTTCAGGGGTCAAGCAAGGATTTTCAGAGACTGTTTAGACTCTTCAAGACAATTAGTTTTTCAGCAATTGAGATGCATGTGATTTAAAGAATACATTCACATCCATAGCAAGTTGTCAGGTCTCTCAGGCTTTCAATTTTCACTGAATTCCTGAATTCCATTTCAGAATGTGTGCATAATTTGTTATCTTAGCCCTTCTAAATGTCTCTGGCTTTAAAGGTATCCCTTTTCCCATCCCTTGGCAACAAACTTGCCAAGTTTACCTCATAAAAGTAGCAATTTTTCATATATGACATTAATGTCATACATGATTTCCCTTGAGAGTTTTCAAATTTGTTGGGATTGCTATTTTTAAGGTGATTTTTTTTTTAAGTAATTGCTTTTAATTTACAAATTAAGTCTCCGAAGTGAAAATGATTAACATTCTCCAAGTTGCCATTACAGAAAGTAGAGATTTACATTTGTTTACGTAAGCTATAATTGTTAGAATAATTCTATGCCCATATTTAAGTTTCTCTTTACTTTTCATTTCCTGAAACTGTTTTAGAGCTTGTTAATAACTGTATTTCACCAGATTAATTTGAAAATATATTTAAATATTTAGCAGGAAATTCTCTGTAAGGGTTTTATGTTAGTATCAGCAATTAATATGACAGAGTCATATTGAGCAATATTAAAAACAGTAGTCTTAGCACCAATTTACTTGGTGTATATATTGACTCTGGTTGGATTTTCATATTTGATACTTGACAGAAAACATTTGAAAATAGTATATCAATATGGATCTCCTGATAAACTGATAAAGTGATCCACTTAACTGTAGATGTATCATAAAACTGAATTAAGATTAAACATCATTTGCTTTAAATGTACACACAAAAAGCTAGATAGTTTGAAATTATAACAGGTGATTGAAACACTTTCTTGCTAAACTGACAGTTCATAGGAAACTCAAGAGAGAGTTCACATGATTGAATGCATATGTGTGTAAGAGATCACTGGTGGACCAATGGTTAAGATATTGTGGGAAGACAGGAAAGGGGAATAACATAGAATTTTTTGTACATTTCACTCTACCCCTTTTTTTTTTCCTGCCTCAAGTTGTAGTGCTAGATGTGTTGACTTCATGAATTTTCTGAAGGAAAATGTGATTGCTAAACATGTCATCAGGACTCTTTGTTTAAATACTTAGGGGAATGATTATTCTTCTGAGGAATAACTGTTCTTGTGTCTAATCTACCTCTTTCCATCAGTGGGTGAAATGGCCCCTTATTCATGTAATTATCCAGTGTTTCTATGTAAAACTGAAACCATTGATCAGATTCATGTTACTGCTGTCTATACAGGTCTGTCCTTTGGTTTCCTTGAATGTTACACCCCAGAAGTGAGGGTGTGGGTGAAGATTAATGACAAATGATAAGAAAGAATATTGAATGTTGATTGACAGGGAGCCAATAAATAGTTAACACAAAGCAAAAAATATTACTTTGTCTTGGTGCTTCCTGAGAGGTGGAGGACAAGAAAAGATATTGTTTTTTAAGTGTACTGCAGATGACCATAGGGTGAAATTTTCTATTACGAAAATGAAGATCTTAGCTGTGTTCTGGTGGATATTAGGAGCAGTTAATCTGTATTCACCTAAATGATGTATTATAATGACTCATAGAATCTTGTGGGTGAGCACTTGAATAATTGTGATAGTTTCTTTGTCTTTTGGTTCGTGTTTTACAGGTTATGGCTTTCATGGAAGATGCACGTTTGGTCTCTGGGTCAAGAAGATCCCCTGGTGAAGGAAATGGCAACTCACTCCAGTATTATTGCTGGGAAAATCAATGGACATATGAGCCTGGCTGACTACAGTCTATGGGTTACAGAGTCAGGCACAACTGAGCAACTGACTATGCACACACACTATAGGTGAAAGTTGGCCTAGGTCAAGGACTATGGTTTGGGATCTTGGCAGTAAAAAGCAAAATAAATAACTGGATATGATAATTGTGGTCTCACCTCAGTGGAAATTAAAACTGGAGAGTATAATTTTCATGTGAGTTCTTTAACTTCCCATGCTCAATGAACCAAGTAAAAACCACTATGGAAGCTTCGCAAAGATGTTCACCCATTAATATCTAGAACCTGTGAATATATTATCTTACATTGTATATGAAATTTTGCAAATGTTATTAAATTAAGGATGCTTTGATGGTGAGATTATCTGGACATGCATGCATACTAAGTCACTTCAATCATGTCCAACTCTTCGCAACCCTATGGATTATAGCCGACCAGACTCCTCTGTCCATGGGATTCTCCAGGCAAGAACACTGGAGTGGTGTGCTATGCTTTCTGCCAGGGGAGCTTCCTGTCTCAGGGATGGAATCGCATCTCTTATGTCTTATGTCTGTATTGGCAGGCAGAATCTTTACCACTAGTACTGCTTGGATGGACCCAATGTAATTATGAAGGCTTGTATAAAACTGAAGTCAGAGGGTCAGAGTCAGAGAAAAAGATATGAAGATGTAGGAGGTTAGAGGATTGTGAGAACAGAAGTCAAGGAATGAAGGCAGTCTCTAGAAGCTTGAAAATCAAGGAAATAGTTATCTTCTGCATCTTTCACAAAGAATGTATTCCTGTCAGTCAAGTTTGTATAGAAAATATCCAGAATAGTAGTTTGTACCTGATTTCTGTTTTGGCCTCTGGATTCCTGCATTAAAGTTTGGTCACACAGCCAGAAGGTTATATAAAAACAAAAAGCCTCCTTGAGTGAGACTGGGTCTTTCCTGAAATCAATATATTGAACCTGAATATTGGTGGTTTATAATCTAGAGATACACCATACCTGAGGTGATTGAAAACAAACCCTGGAAACTGCTTAAATATCTCATGCATCTTTGAAGTTTGTCAGTGTTCTTTTTCCTGCTGTATTTTATGTTTTTTTTACTATCATGAAGCCTCACATAAATATACCTTGCTAACATATTGAATGATTACTCTAACTTGAGAACTTGTAGTTTCATGAAATGCAAATTTTCCTGGTTGGTCCTGAATTTTGAGAGGCTTTGTTTACTGATTTATCTCAGGTTTAATTTTCACACTGACCCAAGTACATTTTAGTTGTCAGCTAGTTGCTATTGTTTTGACAAGCAATTGAGTCTCATAGATCCTTAAGTGACACAGCACTGCTAAAATCTGTATTTTATACTTATTTGAATGAATTTATTAAAGTTTTTCTCATTTTCATAAGATTAATGTATTAGAAATTATAGTACCTACATGAAACATGAAAATGGTAGGTACAGTTAAAATATGATTTTTAAATATTTTTGCAATGTCAGTAAATGTTGATTTTTAATACCTGAGCAACTATAAGCATAAACACATTTTAATGTTTTATTGGGTAAATAGAACTAAGTTGAAGTACTTTAGAAACCACATAACAGAAATTCTACTTGTAAGACACTTTGCTATATATGAAAACCTAAAAAGTGAACATTTTCAAAGGAAAGATGAGAGGAATATTATAAATAAACAATTCATGCTAATATTTATTGAGAACTTATGCCATGGACATATGTTAGACACTAGATTCCTTATTCCCTGTGCTGTTGTGTTTAGTTATTAAGTCATGTTCAACCCTTTTGGGATACCATGAACTAAAGACTGCCAGGCTCCTCTGTCCATGGGATTTTCCAAGCATGAATACTGGAGTGGGTTGCAATTTCCTTCTCCAGAAGATCTTCTAAATCCTACCAAACTTAAAATTTTGAGGGTTAAAGAAACAAACAAAAACTAGTTCAATAAAATTTGAAGAATTCTATAATTATGACAACTAATAATTACCATGAACGTGTGCCTTAGTGACATTTAACCCATTTGATCAAAGTGGATGTGACTGGGTAGTGGTCAATAAATGTATTCTGGGAGAAAAAAAAAATGAGTGTGATTGAGATGTAAGTCTTGCATCTCTTACATTAAGAGATAAGCCTTAATAAGAATGATCTTTTACTGGGGACACTGCACAGAGTAATTGAGGTTGAGTGAATACCACAGAGGAAAGAGGATAAAAAGTGGATATGTCAGTATTGAAGGAAGGAAATATTTTCTGTTCCCAAGGGTGCTGTTTGCACCAGTGAGGGATTGCAGAAATTACACCAGATCAGTCCTCAGAGGTGAGCAGAAGCATAAGCTTACAACTGCAATAGTGGGAGGAAGCCCATAGGTAAAAGTGCAATGGCCTCTCCTTCCATGAAACACCTGAATGAAGAAGGTCTTCAATGTAATTACTTTCTTGCGTCCTGTTAATATGCTCCTCATATTGATCAATAGTATCTTCACAATTTTATTTAGGGCCCATACTTTCCTTTTCCAGTGTATATTTCTCATAAGTGTAATCTCCAGAAGAGTCTCATTTCAAAATGAGACTATACCTAGAAACTAAATAAGTAAGCCTCTTCTTCTTACATTATTGATGGAGAATTTTTTCAAATGGGCAAGATTCAAAATGTACTATTTATTTGGCCTGATTCTTCCCCTTTCAATATGTGACAACAAGTTAGTGTGACTAACTATGAGCATGGGTTGTCAAAAAATTGGAACCAATGCTAAAATATTTGTATGATGTTTTATAGATGGGACCATATATACCTACTTATTTAACTGATATGCAGAGTACATCATCCAAAATGCCAGGCTGGATGAAGCTCAAGCTGGAATCAAGATTCTTGGGAGAAAGAGATATGCTGACGACACCACCCTTATGGCAGAAAACAAAGAACTAAAGAGCTTCTTGATGAAAGTGAAGGAGAAGAGTGAAAATGTTAGCCCAAAATTCAACATTCAGAAAACTAAGATCATGGCATCCAGTCCCATCACTTCATGGCAAATAGATGAGGAAACAGTAGAAACAGAGTGAGACTTTATTTTTCTGGGCTCCAAAATCACTGCAGATGGTGACTGCAGCCATGAAATTAAAAGTAGCTTACTCCTTGAAAGTAAAGCTATGACCAACCTAGACAGCATATAAAAAGCAGAGACATTATTTTGCCAACAAAGATCTGTCTAGTCAAAGCTATGGTTTGTCCAGTAATCATATATGGATGTGAGAGATGGACCATAAAGAAAGCTGAGCACCAAAGAATTGATGCTTTTGAACTGTGGTATTGGAGAAGATTCTTGAGAGCCCCTTGGCCTGCAAGGAGATCCAACCAGTCAATCCTAATGGAAATCAGTCCTGAATATTCATTGGAAGGACTGATGCTGACGCTGAAACTCCAATACTTTGGCCACCTGATGCAAAGAAGTGACTCATTGGAAAAGGACCTTGATGCTGGGAAAGATTGAAGGCGGGAGGAGAAGGGGATGACAGAGGATGAGATGGTTGGATGGCATCACTGACTCGATGGACATGAGTTTGAGTAAGCTCCAGGAGTTGGTGATGGACAGGGAGGCCTGGTGTGCTGCAGTCCATGGGATCACAAAGACTAGAACATGATTGAGTGACTGAAATGAACTGATACATACTATATTGGAGAAAATGAAAAATATATATTCTGCTACTTTATCATTCCTGGCAATTCCTACAGAATTTCAGACTATGGCAAAACTATTAGTGGTATTTCAAAAATAAAATACATGCTTCCTGTGCGGAACTGAATAAAAAGATTATTGAACATGAAACATGTGCATTGTTTTCTATATTTATAAAACTCCATTAGTTTACTGGATTCTGGGAATCAAGCCAGAAGCACGTTTCAGATAATGTTGTTTCCTTATTGTGATATTTATTATCCAATTAAATTTTTGATGCTTCCATCTCCCAGTTTCAAGAGTAACAAGAATTACATTAATTAATTGCTTTGCACACAGAAATATTTTGAATGCTTCTAGAAAGAAAGTTCTAATTAAGAACTATTTAAAAAATCTGGAAATTAATTTTATCTTACAATTTTTGAGTCTGTGCTGAAATTAATGTTCAACTCAGTAATGGTCAAGATTAAAATATAAAACTTAAGTCTTTGTATCATTTCATTCTTTTTATAGTTTGCAAGTTTTTTATATTCATTTTGCATCTATTATCTGGACTAAATCTGTGATAACATAAATATATTAAATTTAGAATTTCTTACAATGAATATGAATTTAATGAATATTTTATATGCAACCTGATGAACAACTAGGGCCACTGTGTATAGCTTAAAACTAGTTGGAACATTTTCCCTCTGTGAATTTTTTTGACAATTGTGTTGAATGTGTGCATATTGGTCAGTATATTTCTAGTCAGAACACTGCATGCTTGTTCTAATTTAGTTATACATATGAAAAAATAATAAGATTACAGATATTATACATTATTCCAAACTTAATACTAGTTAATTTATATAGGCTAGTTTGGAGAAGGCTGCATGGTGAATTAAGGACACAATCAAGAATATAATCAACTTATATGTAAATAAAATATTTGGTCAATTAAAATGTCTATGTGGCAGAGGGAAAAGACAACTGGGAATCAGGAGATCTAGATTAATACATGATAATATGCTAGGTGAGCACATTGGCTTCAGAGTCAGACTGCCAGGTTCTAATCTTAACTCTGCAATTTACTGGGCCTAAGAATTTGTGCATCTCTGTCCCTGTTTTTCTTCATTTATTAAATGTCAACAAAATAACATTTAACTCTATATAATATAATTTTCTCTATGTTGGCACTAGTCATAAAGAACTTGCCTGCCAATGCAAGAGATGTAAGAGATGGAATTTCAATCTCCGGGTCTGGAAGATCCCCTGGAGAAGGGCATGGCAATCTACTCCAGCATTCTTGCCTGGAAAATTCCATGGCAGAGAAGCCTAGTGGACTATAGTCAATGGGGTCACACTGAGTTGGACACGACTGAAGTAACTTAGCACACAAGCAATGTAATTTTCATTATATCATATTAATAATATTCCTACACATAGAGTTGTTTTAGATATTAAATAAATAAGTAAAATCAGTTAGAATAGGCATAACACATAACAATAATTCTTGCTATTGTTATTACTGACTATAAAAACAGGAGCATAACACTAATTTTCTAACCACAAAATTTTAATCTAAAAATAATCAGATTAAATCAGTTAATAGGAATAGAAACACTGATACTATGATTTATAAAAATAAATATGTATTTGGTCTTTGTCTTCATTACTGGCATAGAGCTCCTAAAACCTCTGTAATTTCCTAAGGGATGAGAGCCACAAAGAGGTTTTTGATGTTAATGAGGTGACCTGTGGAATTCGTTTAATGTTGGATCTGGTGGCCAATAGAGCTAATCATGTGATTCTGGAATTTTCAATCCCACCCTCTCACCCCCTGAACATCTGCCCCTCAAACATGCTAGAAAGGGAGAGGGACTGGAGATTGAGTTCAGTTGCCAAAGTCTGATAATTTAATCAATCTTGCCTAAGTAATAACACCTCCACAAAAGGCCAAAAATGATGGGGCTCAAGGAGCTTATAGGATGGTGAATACATGGAGATTTAGGGAAAGTGGTGCATCTGGACAGAGCATGAAAGGTCTTCTTCCTTTCCCCACATCCCACTCTATGCATTTCTTCCAACTAGTTCTTTCTGAGTTACATCCTTTTATGATAGACTGGTAATTTAGGTGAGTAAAGTGGTTTCTTGAATTCTGTGAGCTTCTCTATTTGAATCTGAGGAGAAGATTCTGAAAACCTCTGGTTTATAACCTATGTATCAGAAATGCAGTTGCCAATCTGGACTTGTAGTTGACATCTGAAGTGGGAGGGGATAGTCCTGGAGGGCTGAACCATTAGCCTATGGAATCTGATGCTATATCTGGGTAGATAGTGTCAGAACTGAATTGAATTAACCACCTGGTTCCAGAGAATTACTCAAAGTTGTGCTGGAAGCTCCCATACCCCAACACACACACACACACACACACACACACACACACACACACACACACACGCACTTTGGAAATTGGGTCCAGGAATGCAAAAGAACAACTAAATTGCATTTCCAAACTATATTATTAGAATTTTTACAGTGTTAGTCTCCTATTTTACGATCTTTCATTACACTGGCCTTTCTTAACAATATCCTACATAATGGCCTTGATCAATGCATAGTTCCTACTACTTTTTTTACTCTCTGTCACCACCAAACACCCTTAACTTTATATCTTACCCAGCTTAGTGAACATTCTCATTTTATCAAAGCAGGAAAATGCAGGTTAAAATTAATTCTTTGCTTGTTTGTATCTTCTCATTTTGCAGGCATGAGGCACTGAGGAATGGTGAAAAATTATCATCATGTATAGTCTAATTTTAATTTCATGACCACTAACCTCTGCATTCTAACCTCTAACATTCAGAAAACTAAGATCATGGCATTTGGTCCATCACTTCATGGCAAATAGATGGGGAATCAATGGAAACAGTGAGAGACTTTATTTTTCTGGTCTCCAAAATCACCGCAGATTGTGATTGCAGCCATGAAATTAAAAGACGCTTACTCCTTGGAAGGAAAGCTATGACCAACCTAGACAGCATATTAAAAAGCAGAGACACTACTTTGTCAACAAAGGTCCATCTAGTCAAGGCTATGGTTTTCCAGTGGTCATGTATGGATGTGAATATTGGAGTATAGATAAAACTGAGGGCAGAAGAATTTATACTTTTGAATGGTGGTATTGGAGAAGACTCTTTATTGAGAGTCCGTTGGACTGCAAGGAGATCTAATCAGTCCATCCTAAAGGAGATCAGTCCTGGTTGTTCATTGGAAGGATTGATGTTGAAGCTGAAACTCCAATACTTTGGCCACCTAATGCGAAGAGCTGACTCATTTGAAATGACCCTGATGCTGGGAAAGATTGAGGGCAGGAGGAGAAGGGGACAACAGAGGATGAGATGGTTGGATGGCATCACCGACTCAATGGACATGGGTTTGGGTAAACTCCGGGAGTTGGTGATGGACAGGGAGGCCTGATGTGCTGCGATTCATGGGGTCGCAAAGAATTGGACACGACTGAGTGACTGAACTGAACTGAACTGAACCTGTGTTTAAGGTCTTAATGCTATAGAAATTTCTATGATATTTCCGTACACTGGTCAATCTCCCATTATCTCAAAAATAAGTATTTAACGTCTTCTCAGCTTTCTGCAAACTTCCATGTTGCACTGTCAAAGAATATATTAAGAAGTATGGGACTGAGTGGTTTCAAAATCACTGAGATGGATAAAGGGGCATATTCTAGGATGAATTACCATACATACTTTTCAAAACAATGCAAGATAGATACATTAGTAGAAACACAAAGTTCAGTCCCACACCAGAAACTATGCTGGAATCAAGATGTCTCTGGCATCTCTGCCTGGACCTACAGGATCACTGTTTTCTGAGACCAAGAATTTGATGAGTGTTTTTGTAAATCATAGAAAATCTGAAGTTGCTGTGGTTTTCCATGCTAGCAGGCATCATATGAATTTCTCTTGACTTCACTTATTTCTAATTTATTTCAATTTTACCCAGTTATTGGATTTTGGCAGGTTGGTAATGATAGATATTCACAACTATAACATTTTACATAATAGATTCACTGTTCTAAAGATCTCCTATGTTCCACCTATTTGTTCTTCTTCCCCACCCCATTCTCCTCCCTTAACAACTACTCTTTGCTTTTTCTATATTTTTTTCTTTCCTGGAATGTCATATAGTTGGAATCATGTAGCATGCTGCCTTTTAAAATTGTCCTTTTTCAGTTAACCAAATAGAACCCACCTGACAATACAAGAGACATTAAGAGACACAGTTTTGATCCCTAGGTTAGGAAGATCCCCCTGGAGGAGGGCATGGAAATCTACTCTAGTATTCTTTCCTGGAGAATCCCATGGACAGAGGAACCTTGTGGGCTACAGTTGATAGGGAGCAGAGTCAGACACAACTAAAGCAACTTAGCACACAACACACACATGTATTTAAGTTTCCTTCATGTTTTTCTGTAGCTTAATAGCACCACTATTTCTTTTCAGTTCAGTTCAGATGCTCAGCCATGTCCGACTCTTTGTGACCCCATGGACTGTAGCACCCCAAGGCCTCCCTGTCCATCACCAACACCCAGAGCTTACTCAAACTCATGTCCATCGAGACAGTGGTGCCATCCAACCATCTCAACCTCTGTCATCCCCTTCTCCTCCCACCTTCAATCTTTCCCAGCATGAGGGTCTTTTCAAATGAGTCAGTTCTTCACATCAGGTGGACAAAGTATTGGAGTTTCAGCTTCCAATTCAGTCCTTACAATGAGTATTCAGGACTGATTTCCTTTAAGATAGACTGGTTGGAACTCTTTGCAGTCCAAGGGACTCTCAAGAGTCTTCTCCAACACCACATTTCAAAAGTATCAATTCTTCAGCACTCTACTTTCTTTATAGTCCAACTCTCACATCCATACATATCTACTGGAAAAGCCATAGCTTTGACTAGACAGACCTTTGTTGACAAAGTAATGTCTCTGCTTTTTAATATGCTGTCTAGGTTGATCATAACTTTCCTTCCAAGGAACAAGCATCTTTTAATTTCATGGCTACTGTCACCATCTGCAGTGATTTTGGAGCCCCCCAAAATAAAGTCTCTAACTATTTCTTTTAAATTATGAATAGTAATCCATAGTATGGGTATACCAAGGTTTGTTAATCAATTGACCTATGATAGGACATCTTGGTGACTTTGGAAATTACAAATTAAGATACTATAAATATTTATGTACATGAAAAGTTTTGTGTAATGTGAATCTTTGGCTCACATTGGTAAATACCAAGAAGTAAAACTGCAAAATCATATGATGAAGAATATGCTTAGTTTTATAAGAATTTACCAAATTATCTTCATAGGAGATGTGCCATTTTGTGTTCCTATCAGCAATGAATGAAATTCCTTTTGCTCCACATGCTCACCAATATTTATTGTTTCACTTTTGATTTTTATTTACAGACATTATATGTTATAAGTAGCACTATTGAAGTCTTAGAGTTCTTACTTTTGATACTTATTTTTAGAGGAATAAAATATGTTCGCATGACAAAAATCAAGATTTTTGAGTATCTACTGCTCCTGGTTTGGTCTTTTAGGCCAAAACTGATTTTGTAAAACATTCCACAATTCTCATTTTTATCTTTCATATTTCCTTAGTCCAAATCTAGAAATTTTAACTGCCATTTCAAATAAAAGTTGAGTAGAGAACTATGAGAATTTTTGAATCATTAATTGATTGCTTTGGTCTCCTCTGTGACAAGGTGCCCCTATTTTGACTGTGCTGAGCCTCCAGCAATTCATCAATTCCACTTCCATCCCACACCACAGTCATTCCTGACCCAACTGCTCTGCCTCCCCCATGATTTCATCTCAGGTAAGCCTAGACTTCCTGTATTTCCACCTGTCTCCTCACCCTTGGGACACTGGTTTGCCCTCTGTCCTCCCCTCTCTTACACATCCAAGAAGAGATGTTGATGTTTTAGGCATTTTAGTTTTTTACTTCTTCATAGGAAGCAATGACTTCTTATGTGCAGAACAGGAAACTAGAAGTCACACACATATTCTTCCAGGGACATTTCTTCTTAGGTTTAAATTGCATCTGATGCATCAGAGAAAATACAGTACTTGAAAATAATCCTGACCTTGGTGAACACTTTACAATCATTACCTGTTTAAATATAAGAAATAACCACAGTTATGCTCTAGAGAATTAAAATGCAAATTTAAGCTGCAAATATTTTTATCTTGCATTTTCAAATAGAAGACTCCAATTTAAGCTAAATAGTTAAAAAGAAAGAAAGAAAGAAAGAAAGAAATGGCCTAAACTGGGCTCGCTGCTTTGCTTTCAGATATGGCTTTTGAAATATATGCCTTAGAAACTTCTTTATTTGTTTAATGATTGAGTATATTCTGCAATGAAATTATCTACAGATTTTAGCATGTGTATTTTTGAGTGACTGATTTAGCTTTTGTAACTGCTTAAAATACTTTTCATTGTTCCTTCATTTTAGATTGCATGTGCTTGTACCCATAGAAATATTTCAGATTTTCAAAATAAAACCTTTTGTTGTTGTTTAGTCACTAAGTCATGTCTGACTCATTGTGACTCCATGGACTGTAGCCTGCCAGGCTCTTCTGTCCATGGGATTTTCCAGGCAAAAATAGTGGAGTCCCTTGCCATTCCCTCCTCCAGGCGATCTTCCCAACCCAGAAATTGAACCCAAGGCTCCTGCCACATCTCCTGCATTGCCTAGATAAACTTCAAAATAAAATGAAGACTAGTGAGAAATATGCTTGTTAGGCTAAGAAACTTACTTAGAAAATTTCTTGTTCAGTTTTCTTTTACTATTTTAAACTACACTAGAGATAGAGGTGAGCAATTATTTCTTCCTAAGTAAGCACAGATATTATGGTAAAAAATGATCTCACTAATCACCAGCCCATTACTAGTTCTGCCATAATTCCCAGGTGTCACTAGGTAAACTATATAACAAAATCTCATTCTTCTTTTGTACAATCAAGGAAGTTTGATGGTTCCATAGCACCCAAAATGTTCTTCATATACATAGGAAAATAAATCTGTACTGAATAATATCCTTTTCCATTTCATATTTTAAAATATCCTATGATGAAACACCACATAGCTAGGATGAAAGACTTCGTTTTTATACCTGGTAACAAAAATTAAAATGGTTGTTTGCCTAAAATAAATCTTAAAATACATCAGATTAACATAAGTAATTGTAATATAATTAAACATTAAATTTCATTTCAAATGGATAAAAGACCTCTTGTACCCCTAAATAGATATGAAAGTGAAAGTTACTCCATTGTGTCTGACTCTTTGCGACCCCATGGACTATACAGTCCATGGAATTCTCCAGGCCAGAACCCTGGAATGGGTAGCCTTTCCCTTCTCCAGGGGATCTTCCCAACCCAGGGATTGAACCCAGGTCTTTCTCATTGTAGGCAGATTCTTTACCAGAAAATAGATATGCAAAGTCTAATTGCTTTAGTTTTTAGCATGACATTAAATAAAAGAACTCCTGCTATCAAAAAGAAGTTGAGTTGAAATAGATTCACAAAATATGTCTACAAAGGCTTCCTTTTCTCTTCCATTAATCTAGTTCAGTTTTATTGGAAAAAGTTCTGTTATAAATTCATCTCTGAACTGCAGAAATGTCAATGAATGTGATAAAGTAACTTCTTTGAGAATTTATCATAGGATATAATATCTGAATTTTACATTTTATTGCACTGTACAGTGTCATGGATAAAAATGTTTCTGAAATTGCTGTTTCATAGATTAGCTTGAGAAAATTGAAAAGTCATGAGTCTCCCCTCTGTGATTGTTAGATTAAAAAACACGATGATGTCTTACAAAGAATAATTGAACTAGGACATAAGATCATCTCTAATGTTAATGAACATTTTATTTTATTTTTACCCCATGATGTTTAGAAATTTGTAGCTCATTTGATATAAATGTTTATTTAAAATCATGTAATGTAAACAGAAAGCAGTGGGTCAAAAATATGTTTTTTGAGTAGATATTTTATATCAATAAAAGAGAAGCCAATTCTGCTGCTCCCAAATAACTTGCTATTTAATTGAAGACAGTGAATAAATGTATACAAATATTTAGTGTGGGAACATGGCAAAAAATCTTTTACTTGTGTCTATTAATATTATATATAATTGATTGTATAATCATGGAAAAACCTGTCTAAAAACAGAAAAAACCTAGTATACTTTCTTTTTCCTTTGACCTGATTAAATTAAGAACAATGACAATATTTAACTTCAAGTTCAAATAGATTTTGATTCTGGATATATAAAATGAACAATCAAGTAGGATTTTAAGGTATAAACTTTCACCTCCATAAGCTGAATAAATGAAATTAGCTTAGACTGTTGCCATAAGGATTATCAAACAAAAAGGAAAAAGGACTTCCAAACAGTGCTCCCAGAAAAACCATTTTTTGCAAAAAGCTAATATAGGAGCTGAGAATCAAGTGTTATAAGAGCTTGGTGAAATTAAAAAAAAAAAAATTTATGAGGCAAATTCAATTTTTTCCTTAATTCTTATATATTTTATTATATTTATAAAGAATTAACTTAGTTTTAAATCACATGCTGTGTGTGCTTAGTCGCTCAGTCATGTCTGACTCTTTGCAACCCCATTGACTGTAGCCCATTAGGCTCCTCTGTCCATGGGGATTCTCCAGGGAAGAATACTTAAGTGGGTTGCCATCCCCTCCTCCAGGGGAACCTTCCCAACGCAGGGATTGAAGCGAGGTCTCTGCATTGAGGCACATTATTTACCCACTGAGCCACCAGGGAAGCCCTTTTAAATCAAATTTACTTGTAATCCTCATTCAGTTCAGTTCAGTCGCCCAGTCATGTCTGACTCTTTGTGACTCCATGAACTGCAGCAGGCCAGGACTCCCTGTCCACCACCAACTCCTGGAGTTCACTCAAACTCATGTCCATCAAGTCGGTGATGCCATCCAGCCATCTCATCCTCTGTCATCCCCTTCTCCTGACCGCAATCCCTCCCAGCATCAGGGTCTTTTCAAATGAGTCAGCTCTTCACATGAGGTGCCCAAAGTATTGGAGTTTCAGCTTCAACATCAGTCCTTCCAATGAACACCCAGGACTGATTTCCTTTAGGATGCACTGGTTGGATCTCTTTGCAGCTCAAGGGACTCTCAAGAGTCTTCTCCAACACCATAGTTCAAAAGCATCAATTCTTCCTTATTAAGACACTTTTTAAATTGTAAAGATATTTCCAGTTTCACACAGTAAGAAAAAGGAGTCCATGAGAAAGACATAGGTAAAAGAGACAAAACACAGATCAGACAGGGGAACATAAAATTGGGTGTGATGGGCTTCCTGGTGGCTCATTGATAAGGAATCCACCTGCAACGTAGGAGAAGTGGGGTCAATTGCTGGGTAGGGAAGATGCCCTGATGAAGGAAACCGCAACCCACTCCAGTATTCTTGCCTGGGAAATTCTATGGACAGAGGAACCTGGAGGGCTACAGTCCATGGGGTTGCAAAAGAGTCAAAAAGTGACTTAGTGACTAAAGAACAACAATAATCCCTTGGGAAACTCCACATAACCTGGGGTAGCCTGATTGGGAAAAAACTCTCTCATTCCTCTGAGGGTTAGTTCTTCCTTAAGCACATTTAGATTTCTTAAGACTGTCCCTAAGGAGCACATTAGTGTTTTTGGAAGGAGATCAGCTACTGCCTGACTTCTACCAAGAACAGTGCCCCTGAGTAAATAAAACATTTAGAATTGTGTGGACTCCTCAAGTGGAATCTACATCAGTTTGAGGGGGGGTGGCAAAAGTCCATACTAAATCCAAAATGGCAACTTGGTTGGTAGACCCTAGGGTCCCTAGTTGATTTCAAATTGAGTCAAGTCTTCTTGGTCTCGGGGGTACTGGTTAAGGAAACTTACTCCAATGAATCCTATGTACAGTGGCACCAACTGAGTGGAATCCTACTGCAAGGAATGATGAATGGCAGTTTTGAGGGTGGGCATGTGGCAGAAAACTGAAAATACTGGTGATTTCCAGGGGAAGTGAAATATCTTTGACCATCTAAAGCCAATAGACTGTTTCTGGTATCACAGAAAGTTTGAGCAGAATGGTGATCAAACTATGGAGAGCTTTTTGTTGGGAGATAGAAAATCCAGTTGTCAGTTAAAATTACTATACTATACTTTCAAACATTTTTAAGGGGCATAATAAATATTTCCTTTGAACAGAAAGATTAGTAATGTCTTCCCTTCACCCTTTTCTTACTTCTTAGAATCTAAAATGTTTTCTTTCAAGGTGTATGGCTGGCTACTCTCCAGAAATGTTTTGTTTTATGTAGAAACACAACAAATATGATTATTCTCTCCCCTTTCAGTTCCAAGAACTTACAGTTTGTGCTTTGATCTTGGAAATTCCCATGTAACACCCCTTGGTTTATTGCATGTTTCATTTTTATGACACTTTTTGAAATTTACTACTTCTCCATGTCCCTTGTCTGCTTATGACTTAACTGATATACCACTAAGACCCAAAGTTACCAAAAACTTGGAGAGAATTCAGCTACTAGCTTTAGTTTCAAGATCATTCCTGACAGTATTATGAGCAGCAAGCTCATCTCAGTAATGGCTGCTGAAGGCAAAACACAGCAAATAGAAAAAAGTGCTTCAGTGGTGTATACATGTTCTGTGTGGCTAGAAATTAAGCACATTGTAATGAAACATTGGATTGAGGCAGTATTCATGGGTAGGCACATTTCTTCTATGGTGTGCATAACTATAAGATTCTGCCTTTTGTTTTAAAGATTTCTAGAAAAATATAGTTTCAAGGTTTTAGAATATGGACTCTTAAAACTTCAGAATATCATCCAAAGCCATGTATTATACATGAATAAAATGAAGTAAATTAAGATTTTTCTGAGAAAATGCAATTAGTGGTGGGGCTGGTACTGTACACAGGTCAAGAAGTGGGATACTGGTTGGTGGCTTACAACATTTAGATTTGATAAGACAAGAAGAGGAAGAGTTGGCTATCAAACCCTGGAAAAAGAGGGTCTGATGAAGGGGTTGACCTTTCAGTAACCAGTGCCTTAGTTGATTCAGGCTGCTATCAGAAAGATACAATAGACTGAATAGCTTACACACCAACCTCTGTTTTCTGGAGGGGTCAGGTGCTAACAGGTTCAGGCTCTTGGTGAGGATTTTATTCCTGGTGAGGTCTTCAAATGAGCATTCCTTAGTACATTCACCTAGAGAGAGAGGGAGGCATCCTATCTCTTCCTCTTTTCAAAGTAACACCAACAGTGTCCTGAGAGCTCTGCTCTAAAGACCCAATTACTTCTCAAAGGCCACACTTTAAAACACCATTACTTGAGGATTATGGTTTCTGCATATGAGTTTGAGGGGGTGGAGGGGGGACACAAATATTCAGCCCAGTGCAACCAGCAGTATCAGCTCCACACAGAGGAGTATCCTCACTCTCCTCTCCCATTTTGATCTCTTACTCTTAGCTGAAATTGATCAGAAGCCAGAGAACAAGGGATCCATTCATGCAGCCAGCTGCACAGAGTAGGATGGCAAAGAGTAGAGTAGATCTGATGGAAGACATGAGACTGCTCTAGCACAACCTCAGAGACAAGCCATTACCCAAGGAAAATGAGTTTTGTAGTTCTGTATTCACTGGTGCAATACTCAGTTATGAGGAATCAAATGGAAGGCATGGTTTATGCAGCAGAAGAGGTGATTTTCTGTGTCACATTAACTTAAAAAGTAACTAGCAAACTTTCACACTTGAATGTCAATAGAATCTCCAAAACTTTATACATAAAACTAAGTTTATCTTATGCTCCAAAATGCTAGTTTATCATCTGTATTGTATTTCTCATTGAATGAAATTTCTGACTGCAAAATGGCCCAGGCCAAAGATTTAAGATTATCTTTGACTCTTTTATTCATTTTTCCTCATCCAATTAATTAATGAATATAAGTAGTTCTACAACCTGGATATTCAGTACACTCTATTTCTCTTAGGGATGTTAATTTCATCTTCTGTATGACCCCAGGACATTATCATCTCTCAGTTTGAAGAGTCTAACTTGTCTCAGAGACTTCTGTCTTCATTTCATTGTGCTATCTCCTTAAAACCAGATAGTATATTGAAAAGCAGAGACATTACTTTTCCAACAAAGGTCCATTTAGTCAAGGCTATGGTTTTTCCAGTGGTCATGTATGGATGCAAGAGTTGGACTGTGAAGAAAGCTGAGTGCCGAAGAATTGATGCTTTTGAACTGTGGTGTTGGAGAAGACTCTTGAGAGTCCCTTGGACTGCAAGGAGATCCAACCAGTCCATTCTAAAGGAGATCAGTCCTGGGTGTTCTTTGGAAGAAATGATGCTAAAACTGAAACTCCAGTACTTTGGCCACCTCATGTGAACAGTTGACTCATTGGAAAAGATTCTGATGCTGGGAGGCATTGGGGGCAGGAGGAAAAGGGAACGACAGAGGATGAGATGGCTGGATGGCATCACCGACTCGATAAACATGAGTTTGAGTGAACTCTGGGAGTTGGTGATGGACAGGGAGGCCCGGCATGCTGTGATTCATGGGGTCGCAAAGAGTCAGACACAACTGAGCAACTGAACTGAATGAATCATTTGCCTACTTAATACCCTTAAATATTTTTTTTTCTTTTACTAAGAAAAAAATTAAAAGTTATTAAATTGTATCTCTGCTCTCTTTTTGCTTCCATCTCTTGGCCTCATTTCTACATTCTATTTCCTGTCTTCTGACATTCAGTTGTTTGAATCCTGACTTCTGCATACTTACCCAGAAATCTTCTGGAATGTAAAGCTTAGCTCCTAGTAGAAAGGCTGTTGGTTATTTCTTTATCTTCTGTGAAACATCCCTTCTCTTGATTGCTGCCTCAGCACTTTCCTTCAGTTATAATTGAAATGTATTATCAAGATCATGCAGGATGAGCTGTCAAGAGCATTGAGTTAGAAAAATGACAGATATTCTGAGAAGCTTCACAGATTCAGAAGCTCTAAGCAGAACGTATCAATATTTTCCAAAATGGAAATCAGAGGTAGCAAAGAAGACAAATTTTAGGATATTTAACTTGGGCTATGGAATTTAGGGTTTAATTTGAGAAAATTTCAGGAGATTGTGGAGGACAGAAGAGCCTGGTGTACTACAATCCATGAGGTCACAGAGTCAGACATGCTTATTGACTGAGCAACAACAAATGGCATTTAGATCTTCAAATGGAGAAATATGGAGGAATCAGATAACATAAAATATGTTTCTGATTTTTAAAATATGATTATTTCTATATATTATATGCCTTTTCCTAAAAATATCTGTAAATCCAACTAAATATTTTGATGGATGGAATGAAACAATTGTTTCTAATGATGTATTTCATTTAGTAATTGCATGCTTAGTTATTTTTGTCCTGTTACATAAGAAGTCTACATTATTCAAAAATTCTGTTTCATATTGAAACAACTTATGTATTTAATTTTGATTAAAGGGATAAATGCTATATGCTACATAGTATATTTATGCACTTAATGTCTCTTGAGACAAGTCACCACTTGTCATCATTTTGGTGGCTGCTTATAATTACCCTAAAGTCCCATTTCTTGCTGTAAGAATAAATTCAAGGGATTTTATTTGTTGAGTACTTAAATATGTTTATCAAGATAAGCACCAATAAAAATGAAGACATTTTTATAAAAACATGCTTGATTACAAGATAAAAGCAAAATTCACTAATGAACCTGTTGACACAAAGATGTTCTTACTTGTTCAGATAATGAATTTAGAATAGTATGTTAATGAAATTAATGAATGTAAATTATAGCTATACTATGAATAAAATAAATACCTACCTCTATTGCAACTGAATGCAAGGAACTCAGGAGTATTAATAGCTCAAATAGAACGGTGGACAATTTGCCACTATGGACCCCCAAGGCTATAAATCTGGAATGGAAATCAACTGAAACAATACATGAAACGAGATGCCAGTCCAGGTTCAATGCACGATGCTGGATGCTTGGGGCTGGTGCACTGGGACGACCCAGAGGGATGGTATGGGGAGGGAGGAGGGAGGAGGGTTCAGGATGGGGAACACATGTATAATTTTTTTAAAATTGAAAGAAATTAAAAGATAAAAAAAAAAAAAAGAAATCAACTACTCACTACCCACATTGTGTTTTACAATTCCAGCCTAACACTGCATTTAAAATAGGCAATCTAAACTTGTTCCCAGTGGATAAGAATAAGTCTGGAAGAAGTATTTTTTTTTAACCATTGTATTTCTCCTCAGGAACTGGACTTCAAAGATCCTCTGAAAACACCATAAAGTTTCAAACTTCAGTGCCCCCAGAAGCCTTGCACGGCTCCCATTGACATCAATCAGAATTTTATGTGCATGGGTTCAGGGCAAAGGATAACCGTTTATTTGATCGACAATATGCTTGATGACAAAAAAATTGAAATTCACTGTACTGACTTTATAATCTGCAAGGACACTTAGTGTCAAAAGCTCACCAGCTCTTTACATATGGGGACAATACTAGTTTAATTTCAAAATTTAAAAATTTAAAAGGAAGTTTTATTTGTAATTTGTAGGTCATAGCAAAATTAACTGAAACATAAAAATTGATGAGACTTAATATAGTGTGAAATTTTTAACTGAGATATTTCTATATAAAGCACTATATTGTTAATATCATAATTCATATGCATACAAACATATATTGCATTATTTTCTCAGTAAAGTAAGTATCAACAAGAAAGAAATGTTCACCTAGTAAAACAGGAAAAAAAATCTGTCACTGTAATTACAACATTAAACAAATAAAGTATCACATGTATTTAAGCTAGTAATCAAGTCCTGTTAGCTGATTATACCCAGGATTAAACTTCATGTAGGTTTAATATCTTTAGCTCTCTGTGTTATAAGTTTATGTTTATTCATTAGCAACTGTGAACCTCATAGGCCAAGTTCTGCCTTTGGTAAGAAATATTTTACTGCTCTTCTGTTCCCTGAAATAATATGGAATTCAATATTTTCAGATGGAATGATTATAGATAACTTTAGTACAGGTATCTTCTCAAGTTGGCGCTATTGACATTTTGAGCTAATAACTCGTTGTGAGGGCCTGTCTAGTACATTACAGGATATCTAACAGAATCCCTGGCCTCTACCCACTAGCTACAAGTAGTATTCCCACCCCAATTCTGACAACTAGAAATTTCTCTGCTGCTGCTGCTGATACTGCTGCTAAGTCGCTTCAGTCGTGTCTGACTCTGTGCGACCTCATAGACGGCAGTCCACCAGGCTCCTCCATCCCTGGGATTCTCCAGGCAAGAACACTGGAGTGGGTTGCCATTTCCTTCTCCAATGCATGAAGGTGAAAAGTGAAACTGAAGTCCCTCAGTCATGTCCAACTCTTAGCTACCCCAGGGACCGCAGTCTACCAGGCTCCTCCATCCATGGGATTTTCTAGGCAAGAGTACTGGAGTGGGGTGCCATTGCCTTCTCAGAGAAATTTTTCCAGATATTGCTAAATGCTCTATTGCTATCAAGGAATTAATATCTAACATTGTCCTCATTGCCCATCTTGGATGGAATTACATTTTCAGTAATTATCCAAAGGATTTTTCAACCTTAAAGCATTAGAAATATATATGTTACATGGGTAAAATAGGTAGCTAGTGGGAAGTTGCTGTATAACACAGGGAGTTAAGCCTGATGCTCTGTCACCTAAAGGGGTGAGATGAGGGGAGAGATGAGAGGATGACCAAGATGAAGAGGAGATATATATATACACATATATATATATATACACATATACATATATATATATATATACATATATATATGTATATATATACATAGTTATGGCTGATTCATGTTCTACAGCAGAAACCAACACAATATTGAAAAAAATTATCTTTCAATTAATTTTTTTTAATCTGAGAAAAAGGTCTTAAAATGCAAGCATGATTGGAAAAGGCAAAACTAGGGTGCTAATTCCTTGTGTGCATGTGTGCCAAGTAGCCTCAGTCACGTTCGACTCTTTGCAACCCTATGGACTGTAGCCCACCAGGCTCCTCTGCCCATGGGATTCTCCAGGCAAGAATACTGGAGTGGGCTGCTGTGACTCCTCTAGGGGATCTTCCTGACCCAGGGATCAAACGTGAATCGCTTATGCCTCTTGCATAGGCAGGCTGGTTCTTTACCACTAGGACCACCTGGGAAGCCCTGATAATTCCTTAGTGAAGATTAATAGATCACAAGGCTTTTTAACAAGATAGTATGGAATAAATAAACAATAGAACATGATATTATACCAGAGAAATCATAAAACAAATTGTAATACAATTATGTAAAGTTTAAAAATAAAATAAAATTAATTTAGAAAACAAATTGTGGGGGAAAGTTGGGAAAAGTGAAATAAGAAGTCCTCAGATTAAAATTTAAACTAACCTCACTATTTTAATCTATTTTATCAAAGTTATAATCACTGTTGTAATCAGTGTTACAGTTCGCTGTAGCAAAATGATACAGATCAAAATTCAGGAGAAAAGAGAAGCAAGTTTCAATCATCCAGTCCCAGTGGAATCTTAAGGAAAGCACTGTCTGCCAGCATTGATTGTGTCACAATCAGAGAAATTCAACAGGGTCTTGATGTCCAGAGTTTTTCTCAGGGGTTGCTGTGTATGAAATGAATGTTTACATAACTGACCTTAGTTGCTCAGTTTCCAATCCCGCTGTAGGTCAACTAATACCACATAATGGCCCAAGATCCCCATCATAAATTGCATGATATCATAGTTTGGCATGGCCCAAGGTCCCAGGTAAATGAAGTCAGGCAAGGTATTCCAAGGACTTAGAGGTTATCTCCTAAAAGCTGGTAAACAGTCAAACTGTTCTTTGGAATGTGCAGGCACTGGACAACCCAGATCTGCTGAATAATCCTTTACTGTACATATTCCTTACACCCTTGACCAGGTCAGTGCTGTACAAGCATAGGAATGCTAAGGAGTTGTCTAGCCCAAGATTAGCTTTCTTTTTTAATGTGTTTTTGTGTGTACATATTTTGCTATTATTAAAATGTATTATTCTATATGTTCACCCAGATATTTAAACAAATAAGAAAATCATCATATATTTCACCAAAAAAGAAACTCAGTGAGAGCTAACACAAATTGTTTCCTGTGCAGTAAAAACTTTGTTTTACATAGTTGAATAATTTAATTCTCACAACAACTCTATGCAATGATATGTTGAGGGCTGGCAGCTTTGCCACCTGTCTGCAAAGGCCAATTTTTCAAGTTTCAGAAATTTTGTGAACCTATTGACATTACACTGATAGCTTGATATTGGTCATGGTGGTAATATTTACATCTTAGAAATTGGAAAATAGTACACGCCAGCATTCTCCACATCCCTAAAAATCTAAGAGTTAAATATTTAAACAAGCATGCTACTATCTAAATAATTATATTTATAAGTTAAGTTTATTTTTAATATAGAAAAAAAAAAACTTTAGCAATACCAATTTTTAAAGAATACACTTTTATCAGCTGATACAAAAACTTTTGTCCAATTGCAAATTCTCATAGGATTTGGTCCATTTCTCTTACTCCATTACAATTGCTAGTTTGCAATACATTGTTCATTTTATTTTTTTAAAAGAATTACCATAAATATTACTTGAGCTTTAATCATTCAAAAATATTTAATCTTTCAAATATACTTAATTCAGTTAGACAGATATCATTATTGGTATGATAGGATTTGCATATTTAGTCCTAGACAATTACTACTTTGCTATTAAGAGTTCTTTCATAAACAGTGTGTTCTTTGACTTAACTGGATAGATTTTGATGTACAACTCTAAAATATTCAGGTATTTTTAATAAGTAAATTGCCTGAGTTTCTGATCCCAAATTGTGTTTGTCTAAGTCACATGCATTTTGTCACTGCAATGCTAACAGCTTAGGTTGAGAGACCTGACTCCTAGGACAATTGGGAATGAAGTATGCTCAGTAGCACTCTGAGTAGGACACTTCACTTTAATTGGTCTTAATAGTAACCTGTCCCTGCCTATCTTTTCTTGCAGAAGAATAAAAGCCACTCCACAGGACTAATTTCGTTTGTTTTTATTTTTGCTTTCTTTTTTAAAAATTTTATCTTATTTTTTAACTTTACAATATTGTATTGGTTTTGCCATATATCAACATGAATCCGCCACAGGTATACACATGTTCCACATCCTGAACCCTCCTCCCTCCTCCCTCCCTGTACCATCCCTCTGGGTTGTCCCAGTGCACCAGCCCCAAGCATCCAGTATCGTGCATCGAACCTGGACTGGTGACTCGTTTCATATATGATATTATACATGTTTCGATGCCATTCTCCCAAAGCATCCCACCCTCTCCCTCTCCCATAGAGTCCAAAAGACTGTAATATACATCAGTGTCTCTTTTGCTGTCTCGTATACAGGGTTATTGTTACCATCTTTCTAAATTCCATATATATGCATTAGCAATGGCACCCCACTCCAGTACTCTTGCTTGGAAAATCCCGTGGATGGAGGAGCCTTTTAGGCTCCAATCCATGGGGTCACTAAGAGTCAGACACGACTGAGCGACTTCACTTTCACTTTTCACTTTTATGCATTGGAGAAGGAAATGGCAACCCACTCCAGTGTTCTTGCCTGGAGAATCCCAGGGATGGGGGATCCTGGTGGGCTGCCGTCTATGAGATCGCACAGAGTCAGACAGGACCAAAGTGACTTAGCATAGCATACTGTATTGGTGTTTTTCTTTCTGGCCTTACTTCACTATGTATAACAGGCTCCAGTTTCATCCACCTCATTAGAACTGATTCAAATGTATTCTTTTTAATGGCTGAGTCATACTCCATTGTGTATATGTACCACAGCTTTCTTATCCATTCATCTGCTCATGGGCATCTAGGTTGCTTCCATGACCTGGCTATTATAAACAGTGCTGCGATGAACATTGGGGTACACGTGTCTCTTTCAATTCTGGTTTCCTCAGTGTGTATGCCCAGCAGTGGGATTGCTGGGTCATAAGGCAGTTCTATTTTCAGTTTTTTAAGGAATCTCCACACTGTTCTCCATAGTGGCTGTACTAGTTTGCATTCCCACCAACAGTGTAAGAGGGTTCCCTTTTCTCCACACCCTCTCCAATATTTAATTTTTGTAGACTTTTTGATAGCAGCCATTCTGACTGGCATGAGATGGTACCTCATTGTGGTTTTGATTTGCATTTCTCTGATAATGAGTGATGTTGAGCATCTTTTCATGTGTTTGTTAGCCATCTGTATGTCTTCTTTGGAGAAATGTCTATTGAGTTCTTTGGCCCATTTTTTGATTGGGTCATTTATTTTTCTAGAATTGAGCTGTAGGAGTTGCTTGTATATTTTTGAGATTAGTTGTTTGTCAGTTACTTCATTTGCTATTATTTTCTCCCATTCTTAAGCCTGTCTTTTCACCTTGCTTATAGTTTCCTTTGTTGTGCAGAAGCTTTTAAGTTTAATTAGGTCCCATTTGTTTATTTTTGCTTTTATTTCCAATATTCTGGGAGGTGTCATAGAGGATCCTGCTGTGGTGTATGTCAGAGAGTGTTTTCCCTATGTTCTCCTCTAGGAGGTTTATAGTTTCTGGTCTTACATTGAGATCTTTAATCCATTTTGAGTTTATTTTTGTATATGGTGTTAGAAAGTGTTCTAGTTTCATTCTTGTACAAGTGGTTGACCAGTTTTCCCAGTACCACTTGTCAAGGTCATGTTTAACTGAACTATGTCCTTCTTTAATTTACTAATTGAACTCTTCATTTAATTCAATACCTTTCTTCCCTCATGATAGATTTTTTGATAGATTCCTCTCCATAATCAATATATCAATAATAACATATCCTTAATAATCTGGTAGCATTCTCTTAACCTTCTTTTTTTGAGTCTATTTTAGAAAATAATTTGAACTCGTAGTTCAGACCAGAGTATGGCATAAAAGTACAAGTGTTTTTCAGAAGTTGAGATGGATTGGATCCATATCATGAGTCATGCCACATGCATGCCAGTTGTGTCTGACTCTTTGCAACTCCATGGACTGTAGCCCACCAGGGTCCTCTGTCCATGGAATTCTCCAGGCAAGAATACTGGAGTGGGTTGCCATTGTCTCCTCCAGGGGATCTTCCCAACCCAGGGATCCAACACTCATATCCTGTGTGTTCTCCCATCTGGAAGATCCTTGCAAAATACCAAAATTTATGGATGCTAAAATTATTTTTTAAATGCCATAGTATTGAATTTTGGGGCTTCTCTGATAGCTCAGTTGGTAAAGAATCTGTCTGCAACATAGGAGGACCCGGTTCAATTACTGGGTTAGGAAGATCCGTTGGAGAAGGGGAAAAGCTACTCACTCCAGTATTCTGTCCTGGAGAACTCCATGGACTGTCCATGGAGTTGCAAAGAGTGGGACAGGGCTAAGCGACTTTTCTGGAAATTTTTAAAAATTAGTTTGTTAGTTTTTTTTTGTTTTTTTTTTTAGCTGAAGTTGGTTCAATTCACAGATGCAGAATTTTCATGGAGCGTTGACTTCATTATTAGAGACATAGCGTAGCACATGGGAGAGTTGCAGAGGGTCCTAGGACCTGTCAGGAGAGAAGAAAGAAATACAATAATTGGCCAAAGGCAAACAAAGACACAGAAGGACTGATCTGTGTAAGTGATTAGAATCACCTCTTTACTGTGGTCCTCACTCAGGATGCTTGCAGTCCTCTTCCTTAGGAAGGAAGCCCATACCCTTTATCTCCTGGTGTGTATTTCTGCCTTGCCCCAGTTTTAAATAAACTCTATTTCTGTGTGCTCTCCCACATTCTATGCTGCATCTCTAATAATAAACTTTGCATTACTCCAGTGCTCTTTCCTGGAAAATCCCATGGACAGAGGATCCTGGCAGGTTACAGTCTGTGGGGTAACAAAGAGTTGGACATGACTGGGAAACCAAACATTCACACAGCTATTTTACAAATTTTGTCTCCTTAAAGCATTCTTGCTTTCAAATGAAGGAAAGAGCCAGGGCCACTGGTCTAGATCCCTGGTGGTCTAGTGGCCAAGATGCCTGGTTTTCATTCAGACTGTGTGTTTGTTTGTGCTCAGTCGTGTCTGACTCTTTGTGATCCCATTGACTGTAGTCCACCAGGCACCTCTGTCCATGGAATTTTCCAGGCAAGAATACTAGAGTGGGTTGCCATTTCCTCCTCCAGGTTATCCAGGTTAAATTCCAGTTCAGGAAGCTAAGATCTCTCTTTAGGACTTCTCACTATTTTCTCTCCAAATCAAAACTAGCCAGATAAATACAGTAGAAGCACAGTTTCTCAAAGAGAGAAGCTTCTTTATATTATTTCTTCCCTATATCTGTAGAGTTTTGAAATTCTGCCTCAATTTCAGAGTTTAGCCTTCCACTGTGAATTGTTCTGATAAGATTCAGTGCCTTCAAAGTCCAAAATTCTTCTCAAGAGTAAAACATGTCAAAATTCATTTTGTTTTCTAGTGTGCTGCTTTCATTTTCAATTGGAAGTCAAAGCAGTGTATCTCCTCCAGGGAAAAGGAATGACACTATGTGATAACATATTCTGTGAAAAATATTAAAAGAGAAAGAAGTGATATCTTTTCTGTGACCACTCAAACTTTTCTTAGAAGTTTGAGTCAATAAACTATAGCGAATGTGTTGAATAAATCTATTAACCCTTTGAATTAATTTGCAGGGCACGACTATACTTATATCATTTTTATAAAATATCTACCTAACAAAAACAAACAAAACATGTTTCTATTTTCTTCTACATATTAGTAGACAATTAAGTAAAAGCAGTCAATTATTTCAAAGGATATTAAGTTCTACTCAGTAATGTAGAAAAATGCTATACACTTGCAAAGTATTGCTCAGTTTCTTGTGTAGCATATATTTTCACTTAGTAAGCATTCTGAGAAAGTGAAAAGAGAAAAATACAGATAATTTTGAAATGACTTCATATGTGGTCAGACCTTACAAGCTTATCCTTAAAAAAAAAAAAAAAAAAATTCCTCTAAGATCTAAATCCTTTGTATTAGGAATAGGGTCAATCAAAATTTAGTGAGAGATTTGCTGGAAGGAACTGACCTAAGGAAACTGGTTCCTATGGGAACAAGTTAGGCAGTCTTTCTAAGGAGGTAGTCTTCCTTTCTAACTGATACTAAAGCCTGAATAGCACAGTGTAAGTAGTTGGGATAGGCAAATAGACACAATGCTGGCAAGATCAAGAGTAAGCTAGCACCTTCAAGAATAAGTTGCAGCCCATAAAGATAGACTAAAACTCCTGTCAATTTTCATTACCTCTGACCTTAGTAGAGTAATGGTCCCAAAGAAATCAAGGCCTCTCATCATGGATCCAACACACACACAGAGGTACACATGTGAGACTCAAGATTTGAAGAAGCTGAAGAAGGATCTAAAGACTTAGAAATTTTAATGATAAAATTTGAACAGCATCATAATATATTTTAGCATATTGTTCACAACTATATTGAATAACTGTGAAATAAATATCACATTTGCCATTAGAAAAAGAGCTACTTAATGACAGATTTGATACAATTGTTTATCTTACTATCCTCCCACTTCAATTTGGATGGCATCTCATATATTTTATTTATTTTATTTTTCAGTAACTTTCATTGGTATGCAGAACTGGTTGAAATATTAGTGTGGCAATTCCTCTGGCATTTTTATTTGGAATCCAGTTTTTTATCATGTATCAAAAGCAAAAGGAGGCATAAAAGCAGAGATTAGAAAACAATTTTTCCCTTAGGTATTGGATTTCATATTCACTGTTAGTCTTTCAGTTCAATGGAGTGTTTTACGTTTTAATGGTTCAATTTATTGTTGCTTCAAAGGACACAATCTATAAAAGAAGTGAGACTGTTTTGTTATTTTTTCATCAACAGTTGATGTAAAGGGCTAGGTGCAGTCTCTATAATGTTTACTATGATTTGTCTTGTTTACTCTTTTGTTTTATAAACAGTAGGCATTAAGATCATTTTTTTTAAGATCATTTTTTTAAGGTTATTGTAAAGTACTTGTTTAGAATGTGCATAGTATAAAGAGTTTAAGCTGGGAAAATGGTTTACATGTGAGTAAAATACAGTGTTTATAATTATTTGGATAGCTATCTGATTTTTTCCAACAGTGGTAAGAGAATTTGTACAGGATATGGAGAGGAGAGTGTTATGTTGGCAGACATGGGAATTGTTTCATGAAATAGAAAAAGACAGTGCATTTTTATTTTCTTTGGATGTGATACAGGAAAATTTTTGTTTTTCCCTCTCCACTCCATTTGCAATAAAGGATTTAAATATAGTGACATTCTCTATATGCCATGAAATCTCTTATATTTTCAAAATTAAGTAAATAGGTATCATCATTATAATCATTTATAATCATCTATAAATTATCATCTATAATCATTTTAGAGCTGAATAAAATATACACCTAATAACTGTCAGAATTAAATTTAAATATGTCAGACTACAAAGCCTATATTCTTTTCTACCTAACACAGACTCTAAATGCCAGTGAGTTATATAAATGGAAGCACATAGCATTCTATGATATGTCATAGGATTTTTTAAATTCTATTTATAAAAGCACAGACATATAATACTTAGAAACTCATTTAACAGATGACATGAAAGATTTTTAAACTGAAAACAACAAAACATTACTGACATGAATTTTAAAGACCTAAATAAATAGTGGGATAAACCATATCAGTAGTTTGGAAGATTGAATATGCCAAAAAAATAAGCAATGCTTTTCTAGCTTTATTGAGGTGTGATAGACTTAATATAATAATTTACTGGATATAGGTACAAATTATATATATATATATTATATATATATATATGACTATAGGCTTCCCAGGTGTTGCTAGTGGTAAAGAACTTGTCTGCCAATACAGGAAACATGAAATGTGGGTTCGATCCCTATGTCAGGAAGATCCCCCGGAGGAGGGCATGGAAAAGCACTCTAGTATTCTTACCTGGATAATTCTCATGGACAGAGGAACCTGGCTGGCTACAGTCCATAGAGTCAAAAGAGTTGGGCATGACTAAAGTGACTTAGCATGCACACAGACACACAAATACACACACACACACACACACACACACACACACACACACACACACATATATAGGGTGTACAACCTGATGTTTTGATATATGTGTACATTGGGATGTATAAAACATATACACAATCAAGCTAATTAGCATATCCTTCATTTTATACAGTTATCATTCTTTGAACAACTTCTAAAATGAAGAAAAACATTGGAAGGTTTAAACTACTTATAGTTTTTCCATGAGCTTTATATAAGTATATAGAATGTAGTGGAGAATTATAGGAATAGATCAATAAATGGGCAATTTATTTTCAACAAAGATGCTGAGTCAGTTAAGGGGAAAAAATATTTTGGCTAACAGTGCTGGAGCAAGTCAGTATGTTATGAAATATTATCTATGTGAGATATTAAGAACATTGACTTTCTTTCATACTACAACAAAATTGACATAAAATATAACATAAGTAAGTGGAGAAGGCAATGGCACCCCACTCCAGCACTCTTGCCTGGAAAATCCCATGGATGGAGGAGCCTGGTAGGCTGCAGTCCATGGGGTCCTTAAGAGTCGGACACGACTGAGCGACTTCACTTTCACTTTTCACTTTTATGCATTGGAGAAGGAAATGGCAACCCACTCCAGTGTTCTTCCCTGGAGAATCCCAGGGACAGGGGAGCCTGGTGGGCTGCAGTCTATGAGGTCGCACAGAGTCGGACATGACTGAAGTGACTTAGCAGCAGCAGCAGCAGCATAACATAAGTAAGTAAGTGAAAGTTGCTCAGTTGCTCAGTTTGCGACCCCAAGGACTACACAGTCCGTGGAATTCTCTAGGCCAGAATACTGGAGTTGGTAGCCTATCCCTTCTCCAGGGGATCTTCCCGACCAAGGAACCCAACTGGGGTCTCCTACATTGCAGGTGGACTCTTTACCAACTGAGGTATGAAGGAAGCCCTTAATATAAAAGCTATACTAATATCTTCTAGACAAAAATAGAGAAAAAAAATTGTGCTATTAGAATAAGAAAATATGTTTTCAGACAAAATAATCTGGCATACTAAATAAAGTAAAAATGATAAATTGGACTTGATCAGAACAAAAAACCTAAAAAAATAAAAATGCAAATTATAGAATGAGAGAAATTTTTTACTGTTCATATCTGAGAAAGGATTTACAGGCAGAATACATGAAAGACTTTTACAACTCAATCATGATATAGGGAAAAACTCACTAAAAAAAGATCAAAATATTTGAACAAGTAGTAGAAAAAATAAACCTAAAAACCATTAAGCAATAAAACTATCCTCAATAGAAGCAGAAATAAAGTAAATGCAAATTAAAACAAAAAAATGAGAGCCACTAAATAGATATTTTCTAGAATGACTAATGCTAAAATGACCAAAAGTTTGGTGAGGCTTTGAAGCAACTTAAACTCTTATAGATGACTAGAAGTATAAAAATGAACATCTACTTTGGAAAACATTTGTCTGTTTCTTAAATAATTTAAATATAATCCTCCTATATGATCCAGCCTTCCACTCCTATATATTTATACAAAAGAAATGAAAATATATATCCACAAAAAAACCAGGTACCTGAATATTATAGCAGCAAAATTCACAATAGGCAAAAGTGAAACAATCTGATTTTCCATCAATATATAAGTGGATGAATAAAATGTGTTGTGTATTTCAATGGGATACTTCTTAGTCACAAGCAGAAACCAAAAATTACTGATGAGCACAACCTCATCTCAAAATCATGCTCAATGAAGGATACCAGGTACAAAATTGTGTAGATAAATGCAAATTAGTCTATAGAGATAAGAAGCATGCCATTGCTGACTCCAGGGGTGGAGGAAGGAGTATATTACCAAAACACCTGGGAAATTGTGTGTTCCAAAGGCTGGGGGTAGAATATACTAGATTTTGATCATTATGGTAATTGCAGAGATTTATAACATTGTCACAAATCACTGAACTATACAGTTGAAGTGGATCAAGTTTATGGTACATAAAACATGTCTCAATACAATCAGTGAGAAATCGGTAAAAATTATGACTAAAAATCTTACCCCATGGACTATATAGTCCATGGAATTCTCCAGGCCAGAATACTGGAGTAGGTAGCCTTTCCCTTTTTCCAGGGGATTGTCCTAACCCAGGGATCAAACCCAGGTCTCCTGCAATGCAGGTGGATTCTTTACCAACTGAGCTGTCAGGGAAACCCATCCTAAATATGATAAATAAGCTAAATTGAACTAGTAATGGGACTACTTGTAAATGTCCAGTCCTAGTATTATTTTATCATGATTAATATATGTGTTTAATTGGTCTTCCAGGAGATGCAGTAGCACTTAGCAAGAATCAATAGAACTGCAAGCTTTATTTAGATCCCAAAGACTGCTTAAACACTAAAATGACTTAGGAAATACAAAAATACTGCTTTTGAACTGTGGTGTTGGAGAAGACTCTTGAGAGTGCCTCGAGCTGCAAGGAGATCAAACCAATCAATCATGAAGGAAATAAGTCCTGAATATTCATTGGAGGGACTGATGCTGAAGCTGAAGCTCCAACAGTTTGGCCACCTGATGCAAAGAACTGACTCGTTGGAAAAGATCCTGATGCTGGGAAAGATTGAAGGTGTGAGGAGAAGGGGATGACAGAAGATGAGATGGTTGGATGGCATCACTGACTGGATGGACATGAGTTTGAGCATTCTCTGGGAGTTGGTGATGGACAGGGAGGCCTGGCGTGCTGCAGTCCATAGGGTTACAAAGAGTCAGACACAACTGAATGAACTGAACTGAACTGAAAATTCTGTATTGCTTTTTAAATATCATTAGGGAATAAAAGATGAATATAAATTTTAAAAGTTCTTGGAAAAGTTCCTTATAAAAGCAATGTTGCACACTTAAGTAGGAAAGAAATTAATTTAAATTGTCTATTCCTCATTGTTCCAAAGGTCTTAGAAGCTTTATCAAGAAAATAAGAATATTTGCTAACCTCTTACATGTAGACATTGGTATCATTTATTATGTTTTTAAAATAAAGTGACTGTAGTGTTGTCTATTATTTGTAATTTTATTTGATAAAATATTACACAACAACTGTTTTCCTGTTCTTATACTTTGACTATTCCCAAAGTATCTATTGGATACTTACTACATGGTCAAAAATAAATTATTTGCCACAGTGGCCAAAACAAAAAAGGAAAGAGAAATGTTTCCTATGCTTAGAAATATTATTGGGGTTGGTCAAAAACTTCATTCAAATTTTTCTTTAAGATGTTATGGCAAAATCTGAACAAACTTTTTAGCCAACTAAAATATTTATGAAACTGAAATTAAATTGAGCATACTCTGAATTTAAAATGGTATTAAAATTTTTTAAAGTATTGAGAAAGTATGTTCATGCAATAAAACTGATGACAATAAAATAAATAAATAAACCTGCTGGATTCCAAAGGATGGTAGAAACTTTGAACTTTAAAACCCTGTGTTTGTCATAATGTTTTAACAAGAAAAGAGAATTCAGAATGTCTGCCCATTCTGAAGTAGCCATGAGCCATAAACTTTTCAATAAAAAATAAATGGGTGGAAGAAAATAGAAAGCATAGAGCTTAACACAATATCATTATACAATGAATATGATCAACTACATTAAATCTATATGCTCTAAAGAGAAACACATTTGGAATATTAAAAGGATGATTTAATAGTGTTCTCAGGTTGGCATCAGTTCAGTTCAGTCATTCAGTGGTGTCCAACTTTTTTGCAACCCCATGAACTGTAGCATGCCAGGCTTCCCTGTCCATCATCAACTTGCAGAGCTTGCTCAAACTATGTTCACTGAGTTGGTGATGCACAGCAGGACCCAAGAGAAAGGAGCAGTGACCTCACAAGAGACTGACCCAGACTTGCCCATGAGTGTCCAGGAGAATCCAGCGGAGGTGTGGGTCAGTGGTGGCCTGCTTCAGGGTCAGGGGCCCTGAGTGTGGCACTGGACCTTTTGAAGGGGGTTGCAATTTTCCAGGGCTTCCCTGATAGCTCAGTTGGTAAAGAATCTGCCTGCAATGCAGGAGAAACCAGTTCGATTCCTGGGTTGGGAAGATCCCTTCAAGAAGGGATAGGCTACCCTCTCTAATATTCTTGAGCTTCCCTGGTGGGTCAGCTGGTAAATAATCTGTCTGCAATGTGGGAGACCTGGGTTCACTCCCTTGGTTGGGAAGATCACCTGGAGAAGGGAAAGGCTACCCACTCCTGTGTTCTGACCTGGGGAATTTCGTGGACTGTATAGTCCTTGGGTTGCAAAGAGCTGGACACCACTGAGTTACTTTCACTTTTCAGCCAAGGTCGGGGGATAACAGAGGAGGAGATGGTTGGATGGCATCACTCACTCAATGGACATGAGCTAGAGCAAGCTCTGGGAATTGGTGATGGACAAGGAAGTCTGGCATGTTGCAGTCCATGGGGTCACAAAGAGTTAGACAGGACTGAGCCACTGAACTGACTGAACTGAATGCCATTATCTTCATTACTTCCACCATAGTTTGTCCTCAGATAAAACAACATGGAGGGAACACAGCCCAGCCCAGCAATAGAAAATTGGATAAAAGATTTACTGAGCATGACTCCGCCCATCAAAACAAGACCCAGTGTTCCCCCTCAGTCAGTCTCTCCCATCAGGAAGCTTCTGTAAGACTCTTATCCTTAGCAATCAGAGGGCAGACTGAATGAAAACCACAATCACAGAAAACTAACCAATTAATCACATGGACCACAGTTCAGTTCAATTGCTCAGTCGTGTCCAACTCTTTGTGAACCCATGAACTGTAGCACGCCAGGCCTCTCTGTCCATCACCAACTCCTGGAGTTCACTCAAATTCACGTCTATCGAGTCAGAGATGCCATCCAGCTATCTGTCGTCCCCTTTTTCTCATGCCCACAAACGTCCCAGCATCAGAGTCTTTTCCAATGAGTCAACTCTTCACATGAGGTGGCCAAAGAATTGGAGTTTCAGCTTTAGCATAAGTCCTTCCAAAGAACACCCAGGGCTGATCTCCTTCAGAATGGACTGGTTGGATCTCCTTGCAGTCCAAGGGACTCTCAACAGTCTTCTCCAACACCACAGTTCAAAAGCATCAGTTCTTCAATGCTCAGTTTTCTCCACAGTCCAATTCTCACATCCATTCATGACCACTGGAAAAACCATAGCCTTGACTAGACGGACCTTTTTTGGCAAAGTAATGTCTCTGCTTTTGAATATGCTATCTAGGTTGGTCATAACTTCCTTCCAAGCAGTAAGTGTCTTTTAATTTCATGGCGGTAATCACCATGCAGTGATTTTGGAGACCAAGAAAATAAAGTCTGACACTGTTTCCACTGTTTCCCCATCTATTTCCCATGAAGTGATGGGACCAGATGCCATGATCTTCGTTTTCTGAATGTTGAGCTTTAGCCTACTTATTCACTCTCCTCTTTCACCTTCATCACGAGGCTTTTGAGTTCCTCTTCACTTTCTGACATAAGGGTGGTGTCATCTGCATATCTGAGGTTATTGATATTTCTCCTGGCAAACATGTTTCCAACTTGTGCTTCTTCCAGTCCAGCGTTTCTCATGATATACTCGGCATACAAGTTAAATAAGCAGGGTGACAATATACAGCCTTGACATACTCCTTTTCCTATTTGGAACCAGTCTGCTGTTCCATGTCCAGTTCTAACTGTTCCTTCCTGACCTTCATACAGGTTTCTCAAGAGGCAGGTCAGGTGGCCTGGTATTCCCATCTCTTTCAGAATTTTCCACAGTTTATTGTAATCCACACAGTCAAAGGCTTTGACAGTCAATAAAGCAGAAATAAATGTTTTTCTGGAACTCTCTTCCTTTTTCCATGATCCAGCAGATGTTAGCCATTTGATCTCTGGTTCCTCTGCCTTTTCTAAAACCAGCTTGAACATCAGGCAGTTCAAGGTTCACATATTGCTGAAGCCTGGTTTGGACAATTTTGAGCATTACTTCACTAGCGTGTGAGATGAGTGCAATTGTGTGATAGTTTGAGCATTCTTTGGCATACCCTTTCTTTGGGATTGGAATGAAAAACTGACCTTTTCCAGTCCTGTGGCCACTGCTGAGTTTTCCAAATTTGCTGGTATATTGAGTGCAGCACTTTCACAGCATCATCTTTCAGGATTTGGAATAGCTCAACTGGAATTCCATCACCTCCACTAGCTTTGTTCATAGTGATGCTTTCTAAGGCCCGCTTGACTTCACATTCCAGGATATCTGGCTCTAGGTGAGTTATCACACCATCGTGATTATCTTGGTCGTTAAGATCTTTTTTGTACAGTTTTTCTGTGTATTCTTGCCACCTCTTCTTAATATTTTCTGCTTCTGTTAGGTCCATACCATTTCTGTCCTTTATCGAGTCCATTTTGCATGAAAAGTTTCCTTGGTATCTCTAATTTTCTTGAAGAGATCTCTAGTCTTTCCCATTCTCTTCTTTTCCTCTATTTCTTTGCATTCAACGTTGAGGAAGGTGTTCTTATCTCTTCTTGCTATTCTTTGGAATTCTGCATTCAGATGCTTATATCTTTCCTTTTCTAATTTGCTTCTCACTTGTCTTCTTTTCACAGCTTTTTATAAGGCCTCTCCAGGCAGCCATTTTGCTTTTTTGCATTTCTTTTCTATGGGGATGGTCTTGATCCCTGTCTCCTGTACAATGTCTCGAACCTCCATCCATAGTTAATCAAGCACTCTATCAGATTTAGTCCCTTAAATCTATTTCTTACTTCCACTGTATAATCATAAGGGATTTGATTTAGGTCATACCTGAATAGTCTAGTGGTTTTCCCTACTTTCTTCAATTTAAGCCTGAATTTGGCAACAAAGAGTTCATGGTCTGAGCCACAGTCAGCTCCCAGTCTTGTTTTTGCTGAGCATATAGAGCTTCTCCGTCTTTGGCTGCAAAGAATATTATAAGTCTGATTTCGGTGTTGATCATCTGGTGATGTCCATGTGTAGAGTCTTCTCTTGTGTTGTTGGAAGAGGGTGTTTGCTACTACCAGTGCATTCTCTTGGCAAAACTCTATTAGCCATTGCCCTGTTTCATTCCGTATTTCAAGGCTAAATTTGCCTGTTACCCCAGGTGTTTCTTTACTTCCTACTTTTGCATTCCAGTTCCTGATAATGAAAAGGACATCTTTTTTGGATGTTAGTTCTAAAAGTTTTTGAAAGTCTTCATAGAACCATTCAACTTCAGCTTCTTCATCATTACTGGTTGGGGCATAGACTTAGATTACTGAGATATTGAATGGTTTGCCTTGGAAACGAACAGAGATCATTCTGTCGTTTTTGAGATTGCACCCAAGTACTGCATTTCAGAATATTTTGTTGACCATGATGGCTATTCCATTTCTTCTAAGGGATTCCTGCCCACAGTAGTAGATATAATGGTCATCTGAGTTAATTTCACCCATTCCAGTCCATTTTAGTTCACTGATTCCTAGAATGTCAACATTCACTCTTGCCATCTCCTGTTTGACCACTTCCAATTTGCCTTGATTCATGCACTTAACATTCCGGGTTCCTATGCAATATTGCTCTTCACAGCATCAGACCTTGCTTCTATCACCAGTCACATCCACAACTGGGTATTGTTTTTACTTTAGCTCCATCCTTTCATTCTTTCTGGAGTTATTTCTCCACTGATCGACAATAGCAATTTGGACAACTACCGACCTGGGGAGTTCATCTCTCAGTTGCCTATCATTTTGCCTTTTCATATTGTTCATGGGGTTCTCAAGGCAAGAATACTGAAGTGGTTTGCCATTCCCTTCTCCAGTGGGCCACATTCTGTCAGACCTCTCCACCATGACCCGCCTGTCTTGGGTGGCTCCACACGCAATGTCTTAGTTTCAATGAGTTAGACAAGGCTGTGGTCATTGTGATTAGATTGACTAGTTTTCTGTGATTATGGTTTCAGCCTTGTCGAACTCAATGAAACTATGAGCCATACAGTGTAGGGCCACCCAAGACCGATGGGTCATGGTGAAGAGTTCTGACAAAACGTGGTCCACTGGAGAAGGGAATGACAAACCACTTCAGTATTCTTGCCTTGAGAACCCCATGAACTCTATGGAAACAGGCTGGCATAACAGTAGTATAAACTGGGTGATCTTTACAACAGAAATATATGGTTTAACAGTTCTTAAGGCTAGACTTAGAAGTCTTGAATAATTCTGCATCATGCCTTTTCCAACTTCTGATAGTTGCAAGGGCCTTTCCTGATAGCTCAGTTCATAAAAAATCTGTTTGCAATGCAGGAGACCCTGGTTTGCTTCATGGGTCTGGAAGATCCACTGGAGAAGGGAAAGGCTACCCACTCCAGTACTTGGGCTTCCCTTGCGGCTAAGCTGGTAAAAGATTCCACTTGCAATGCACAGCTATAAGAGTTCCTGGACTTGTAGAGGATGTTCTCTCAATATCCTCACATTGTCTTCCACTTGTGTCTGTGTTCATAATGTTCCATTTTTATAAAGGATACCAGTCATATTGGATTGGGGCTGACTCTAATTGATCAGCTACAAAAATCTTGTTCAAAAATAAGATCACATTCACAGGTACTGTGGATGAGGACTTCAAGAACTTCTGGGAGAACACAATTCAACCTGTAACAAGTACTTAAAACATCAAAAATAATTGCTGCTGCTAAGTCACTTCAGTCGTGTCCAACTCTGTGTGACCCCATAGATGACAGCCCACCAGGCTCTGCCATCCCTGGGATTCTCCAGGCAAAAACACTGGAGTGGCTTGCCATTTCCTTCTCCAATGCATGAAAGTGAAAAGTGAAAGGCTAAAAAACTGCAAAATTTCAGAGTATAAATGTCATTTTGATTACACCTGGCTAGTAAATGGTTAATCAATAAACTATACAACTCTAATTATTTTAAATATCTAGCATATTGCCCACTGTTATTGTGTTAAAATAGGTAAAAGTGAGTTGAGAGATGGGAGCTTTTGGTGTATTTTTCTGGTATTAAATATCTACATAATATTAAGAAAAGAATATAAACTAAAACAATTGATTTAAATCATATCTGATATATGAATTCACAATTGTCTTAGTTTTAAAACTTATAAAAAATGAATAAAACTTACAAATGAGATGAAATAGAAATACCCTAAAAGTAAAATCAAATTTTCAAAAATACCTCCTTTGATTTAAGTAGTAAATCCAATCAGGATGTATTAATATGATACAGAAAAAAGGCAGAAATCTTTGATGTCAAAATGTGTTAATTTAGTAAAATATAGAAAACATTTTGTATCTTCACTAAAGATAAATAAAATAGCAGAGGAAATAATAGAATGACAATGACATCTAAGACACATTTCATTATTCCATTTTAGACTGATCTTTCTACAGTTTATGTTGTTCATTTCTTCACAATATGTTATGAACCTGTCATTAACATACTGCAAATAAAAATGGTACATAAATATTCATTTGAAATAGCTTGATGATGTGCAATTGGACTGACTCAAATGTTTGAACAAATAATATTTGTAATATTATTTGGAATATAATGGGACCTTTACTGACATAACGAAAGTAGGTAGAATCAGATTCAAATAGATTTTAAAGTAAAAAATGCCTGTCCAATGTAAGAAATACTTATCTGGTCCTGATAAAGTTTTAAAAGTTCAGAAATGAAATGGACATTTATACTGTTCTATGCTAAAGACTGGAGAAGGCAACGGTACCCCACTCCAGTACTCTTGCCTGGAAAATCCTGTGGACGGAGGAGCCTGGTAGGCTGCAGTCCATGGGGTCACTAAGAGTCGGATAGACTGAGCAACTTCACTTTCACTTTTCACTTTCATGCATTGGAGAAGGAAATGGCAACCCACTCCAGTGTTCTTGCCTGGAGAATCCCAGGGACGGGGGAGCCTGGTGGGCTGCCGTCTGTGGGGTCGCACAGAGTTGGACACGACTGAAGTGACTTAGCAGTAGCATGCTAAAGACCTTTGTTTACACTGAAGCTCACTTTATCCTATTCTAAACTAGCCACTTGACTAGTAGCAGCCAAGGTTTACAGACTCTTTTAGGGCACACCAGATTAGTTTTTCCTGGTGATGTTTTAGAAGATAGTTCTCCACTTCTCAGCTATGTTATGAAAGAGACTTGGTGAACTATAAAATTCAATGAATCTATGCTTCTAATGATATTTACAATAATCTCTGAGATTTACAAAATGCAGTCTTTCCGTTTCTTTTCTTTTTTGTCTTATTTAAAAGACTTTTTTTTTTTTTTTTTTTTACTTTAACTTATGTTTACGTCTGTGAGTGATGTAAGAATGTGGAATAGTTTACTCCTTGTATTGGTTAGGATGATGGCTTGTATTCATAAGAAGTGATGTTCTGATAGTCTGCATGGCCTTATATTAGTAATAATAAAAAGAGAACTAGAAGATGTAATATTTAGAAATAATCACAAGGCAAGTCTTGGACATTTCAATTAGAGGCACCAAAGTAGGCTGCCATTAACCATCAGACCGGGGAATTGGGCAAATCAATACAATTCATACCCTATTTCCTAGCCACATGATTTAGCAGCTCATAGAAGGTGAAAAGAACACTAGATGATGACTGTCTGGCAACCAGGAACAGTGGAGATTAATATAAAAATAAAATGTACTTTATTCATTTAAAACGAACTTTATAACTGTTAATATCTGTTTACTCTGGTGCCTTTTGGCCGATGAATTCTATCTGGGGTTAGGATATAGGAGGATACAAATTGAAGTTGATAAATACAAATATAGCTCAGGTGTAGGGAGTGATTTGTATAATTTAGTTCTCTGATGGCAGTATGCAAACAGAATTATGTTGCTCAGCCTCACAATAAACTGAAACTGCCAACAATAGAGAAAATCCCTTTTCATTTTTAAGAGTTTTTAGCTTTAAACAAACAAACAAAATTATTGTCCCCTACGGCTAGGTGACTTGGCCACCATTACACAGGTAGTTAATTGAGTTAATATGGAAAAAAGAAGTTTCAGACACTAGTTAATTAAGTTAATAGTGTCAGTAAGTTCAGAGATCTTTCTTGCAAACGAGTCTTCAGTAAGGTTGGAGGAGTCTTGCAATTTATGCTTGAAGGAGTCTTGAGTCTCAAAGCATTTTATCACTTTATAATAAAACTTTAAGTCATGTGCATTTCATTCATCATTAAGTTCAGCAAGTAGCTCTGGAAATAAAAACATTCTCTTTAGTTTCCACTTAGCTGCAATCCTTAGTGCATTTTTTATGTGCTAAGTTGTTTCAGTCATGTCCTACTCTTTGGGACCCTATGGACCATAGCCTGCCGGGCTCCTCTGTCCATGGGATTCCCCAGGCAAGAATACTGGAGTAGGTTGTCATGCTCTCCTCCAGGGGATCTTCTTGACCCAGTGATTGCACCCACATGTCTTATGTCTCCTCTTCCTTATCTAAAGAACCACCTAGGAAGCTTGCATTTTTGTATAATCTTTAACAAATCTAACAAATACTTGATATAACTTTGATTTTTTCTGAGAATTATTATTTCCTTCACAATATTCATAAAATGCACAAAGTACTACTATAAAAAATAGAAGTTCTTCTATTGATTTCCAGCATTAATTATCAATGGGAAACATATTTTCTTCAGGTGGGTAAAGAATGGTTCTTGGTGGTGCTAAAAAAAAAACAAAAAAAAACTATTTTTATACAGCAAAGATAACCAGTACACAAACAGATGGCGAGCATGTTTGTGTTACTAAAGATTCAAGGGGAGTTATTAAAAAAAATAAAAGATAGAGGAAGAAGACAATGGGAAAAAAAGGTGAAGAAGCACTTATTTATATTAATAGAAATAATTTATGAAACAATATTTACTTATCTAAATAAAAGGCCAATGACTTTTTGAAAGTCAGCTGAAAAGAGTTATAGATACTCTTACCAGAAGAAGATCCCCCCTTTAAGACCCTTGCATCCCAATGCAGAACTCTTGGTTCTTTTTTCTTGGTCACATTTTTTGTCCTTCATTTTATCTGATATTCTTTCTTTACTCAAATCTTCACTTGAAATCTTCATTTGGTTGGTAATGAATGACCATGACATGGTCAGCAATTCTTTCTTTCAAAACATATTCTTCACAGGATTCACCTGCTGTACTTTCCCTTGGTAGGAATCCTGTGTTTTGGCATGGTCAACTCTGGTTCTGAAATTCAAATTATATTCATCATCAATTGAGGAGATTTGTTTTGAATTTTTATCTTATTTTATTTTCAAGAATTAGATATTTTACCTGGATGCAAAAATGAAAATATCACCTTTGCATTATAACATTAAGTACATGAAATTCTTAAAAAGTATAACCTATAAAATTCTTATTTATGTCAGGAAAATGAGAAAAAAGTGATATGTCTAAAATTCTGGACCAGGAAGGCTGCACATCCTCTGCTTAAACAAATATCTACTTGATAGTGTGATACTAGATCATTTCTACTTTCACCATCATCACTGATCCAAACTGAATCTATAGTATAATTCAATTGATGAAAATCCATTTATAAAGGATATATTCATTTATATCTCTGCTAAAATATCTATCCAACAAAGAAATGCTCACTAACTATAAGAACAGTAACCCTCAATTTTCTGTCATTATGCTTTTTGTTTTTCAAGGCTTACCACTAATAGATATATTGCAGCTTTCTGTGTTCATTTATTTACGATTTGTTTTCATGCTTTAGGTGTTATGCTTACATGGAGAACATATTTTCAGATGTGGAATGAAACCAGTGTTAAGTGAAAACCATGTGATTACTTCTAAAAAAATCTCAGTAAAACTAAGGTGATATAACAATTACAAATACATGCTTCCAAATAAGTGTATTGATTTTATCAAAACTGTTTTATTATCATCATAAAACAATCAGTTTTAACAAATGGCACCTTAGATATTATATTCTGATTCCTACTACAAATTACAGGACTTCCCTCATTGCTCAGTGGGTAAAGAATCTGCCTGCGATGCAGGAGACCTGGGTTCAGTCCCTGGGGCAGGAAGATCCCCTGGAGAAGGAAATGGCAACCCACTCCAGTTTTCTTACCTGGAGCATTCCAGAGACAGAGGATCCTGACAGACTATAGTCCATGGGATTGCAAGATTTGGACATGACCTAGCAACTAAACAACTACAAATTCCCATTTAGTGCTTTAAAGTTTTATTTTCTAAAAGAGGATTATTATATTTTCATCTGGGAAAATAAAAATATCTGTAATTGAATACGAATTACTGAACTTACTATTTCCTAATATTTTCAAAAAGCATTAAATTTTATGATATCCACCATTATCAATAACCTGAAATTTTATAAAACTGAAATATTTATCCTTAAGCATGAAATAATGTAACACATTAGGATGTAGAAAAATTTTAATTTGAACACTTAGATTATGACACAGTTGTTAAAACTAAGACACAGAAAACTTTTCTTCTTAGCAAATTCTTTGGTGATGATGCAAATACCTCGGGCCACTTCAATATTTTCCATCTCAGTAAGAAGTGGATTGAAATAATAAAGTTCAGAATAGTGGCCTTCTACATCCTGGGTCTGGTTTTCATTCTGCATTGGGTTTTATTTATTTATTGGTATCACTTGCATGTGGTCAAGTAGTGTACATGGAGGTATGTTTTTTGTTTGCACCTGGATTCATTCAGAAGTTCTCTGAAATCTGCAATTGTTCACATGGGTGTTAGGATGAGACTGCAGTGAGGACCTATTATGTCTGCAGCCAAACAGCTGAATGAAATCAACATGCTAGTTAATTCTGCCTCTCAGACAGTTCCTAAAATGTATCCTGAGATTCCTGAGGGGCCCTGAACGGTGCTTTGGGAAATTCATATCGCCATGCTCTACTCAGGACATAATAGGAGCCTGACAGGCTGTAGATGACATGAACATTTATAAATGAAAAAATACAACCAGGAAAGAGCATACTAAAAAAAAAAAAAATTACAAAAGCACAATTCTAGTCAACTGAACAACTTAAACACTCACCACCTACTTTTGCTATCTGCGGTAGGCTGCATTACTATTCAGCAGGTGTCTGCTGCTCCCTCTGAGAGAACATTTTACCCCCCTGCCCAATAAAATTACACTCAACTACAAAGCTTCCTTGGTGGCTCAGATGGTTAAGAATCCGCCTGAAATGTGGGAGACCTGGGTTTGAGCCCTGGGTTGGGAAGATCCCCTGGCGGAAGGCATGGCAACCCACTTCAGTGCTGGAGTGGGGGACCAATACTGAAGTGGTCTTGCCCGAAGAATCCCCATGGACAGAGGAGTCTGATGTACTACACTCCATGGCATCGCAAAAAGTTCAACATGACGGAGTGATTAAGCACACAGTGCATCTCTGCAGGACTTGTTTGGTCTGATGTCCTGAGAGAGGAAGTAAAACGTGTCACTTCCAGTAAAAGAACCATCATGCTTTCTCTTTTCCTTTCCTATGAAGACTAACAAGGGTCCTCTTATTGGCTGCTCCTTTAACTTGAATTCTGGAAGGAAGATACAGCATAAAACAAAACAAAAAACACAGTTGATCTGTGGAGTATACACAGCAGGAGCAAAAACAAACAGCTCTGGATTAGCCATAGAAGAAGTGAATATTCAGCCACAAACTGAGATAACTGGTTTCATAAACTAGTCTGTGTAACAGCAAGAGGCCTCTCCTGCACAAAATGCAAGTAATTGATGTTTCTGGATTTACTTGAGAGAATTCAACAGATGTGAAATTGGAGAACTTCAAAAACATATATTAAAAATCAGATTTAAAATTTTCACCCCAGATTAAAAGATACAAAGCTTTTCAAAAAGACACAAATATTTATTTTGCCAGTTATGTCAAAAATAATACTTGTCTCTTTACCCAGTGTCCTCAAAGTAAGGGTTCAAGGGAATATTGTAAAAATAATATGATCCTGTTCAGTTCAGTTCAGTCACTCAGTCATGTCCGACTCTTTGTGACCCCATGAATCGCAGCATGCCAGGCCTAACATTCATTAATATTAATTAATAAATAACAATAAAATATTAATTGCTATTAATAGAAACAGTATTTAAAGATTACCATTTAAACACTTAACATGGTCCATTACTGGTACTTACAAAATTTGTGTCAGTAACATATTTATTTCTAGATTAAGGAATAGGTTTGTAACCATCAACCATCCTAAGCATGACCCATGAATCTGTGACATATACAGACACTTAAACCTCAAAATAAAATTAACACTCTATATTATATGAAATTAAGTATTTCTGAGCAGTTTGGGAATAAATGCATATTTGTTTTTTTTAGGAAAACATTTTCTATCCCTAAGAGTTAACATCAACACTTTAGGAAACAGTGAACTAAAATGGACTGGAATGAGTGAATTGAACTCAGATGGCCATTATATCTACCACGGTGGGCAAGAATCCCTTAGAAGAAATTGAATGGCCATCATAGTAAATAAGAATCTGAAATAGAGTACTTGGGTGCAATCTCAAAAATGAAAGAATGATCTCTGTTCGTTTCCAAGGCAAACCTTCAATAACACAGTAATCCAAGTCTATGCCCTGACCAGCAATGTAAAGAAGCTGAAGGTGAACGGTTCTATGAAGACCTACAAGACCTTCTAGAACAAACACCCTGAAAGATGTCCTTTTCATTATAGGGTGCTGCTGCTGCTGCTAAGTCGCTTAGGCCGTGTCTGACTCTGTGCGACCCCAAAGACGGCAGCCCATCAGGCTCCCCTATCCCTGGGATTCTCCAGGCAAGAACACTGGAATGGGTTGCCATTTCCTTCTCCAATGCATGAAAGTGAAAAGTGAAAGTGAAGTCACTCAGTCGTGTCCTACTCTTTGCAACCCCATGGACTGCAGCCTACCAGACTCCTCCATCCATGGGATTTTCCAGGCAAGAGTACTGAAGTGGGGTGCCTTGCCTTCTCTATCATTATAGGGTACTGGAATGCAAAAGTAGGAAATCAAGAGATACCTGGGGTAACAGGTAAATTTGACCTTGGAGTACAGAATGAAGCAGGGCAAAGGCTAATAGAGTTTTGCCAAGAGAACACACTTGTCATACCAAACACCCTTTTCCAACAATGCAAGAGAAGACTCTACACATGGACATCACCAGATGGTCAACACCAAAATCAGATTGATTATATTCTTTACACCCAAAGATGGAGAAGCTATATAAAGTCAGGAACAACAAGACTAGGAGTTTCTGTAGCTCAGATCATGAACTCCTTATTGCCAAATTCAGACTTTAATTGAAGAAAGTAGAGAAAACCACTTGTCCATTAAGGTATGACCTAAATCAAATCCCTTACAATTATACAGTGGAAGTGACAAATAGATTCAAGGGATTAGGTCTGATAAACAGAGTGCCTGAAGAACTATGGACAGATGTTCATAATATTGTACAGAAGGCAGTGATAAAGACCATCACAAAGAAAAAGAAATGGAAAAAGGCAAAATGGTTGTCTGAGGAGACCTTACAAATACCTGAAAAAAAGAAGAACAAAAGATAAAGGAAAAAGGAAAGATATACCCATTTGAATGCAGAGTTCCAAAGAATAGCAAGAAGATATAACAAAGCCTTCTCAGTGATCAATGTAAAGAAATAGAGGAAAACAATAGAATGGGAAAGACTAGAGATTTCTTCAAGAAAATTAGATACCAAGGGAATATTTCATGCAAAGATGGGCATGATATAGAACAGAAATGGTATGGACCTAACAGAAGCAGAAGATATTAAGAAGAGGTGGCAAGAATGCACAAAAGAACTATGCAAAAAAGATTTTCATGACCCAGACAACCACAATGGTGTGATCACTCATATAGAGGCAGCCATCTGAAAGGCAAAGTCAAGGGGGCCTTAGGAAGCATCACTATGAGCTAGTGGAGGTGAGGAATTCCAGTTGAGCTATTTCAAATCCTGAAAGATGATACTATGAAAGTGCTGCACTCAATATGTCAGCAAATTTGGAAAACTCAGCAGTGGCCACAGGACTGGAAAGGCGGAGTTTTCATTCCAACCCCAAAGAAAGGCCATGCCAAAGAATGCTCAAACTACCGCACAATGCACATATTTCACATGCTAGCAAGGCAATGCCCCAAATTCTCCAAACCAGGCTTCAACACTACGTGAATCATGGACGTCCAGATGTTCAAGCTGGATTCTGAAAAGGTAGAGGAACCAGAGGTCAAATTGCCAACACCTGTTGGAGAATCGAAAAAGCAAGAGAGTTCCAGAAAAGCATGTGCTTCTGCTTTATTGACTATGCCAAAGCCTTTGACTGTGTATATCACAATAAGCTGTGGAAAGTTCTTAAAGAGATGGGAATACCAGACACCTTATCTGCCTCCTGAGAAATCTGTATGGTCAAAAGCAACAGTTAGAACTACACATGGAAAAACAGACTGGTTCCGAATTTAGAAAGGAGTATGTCAAGGCTGTTTAGTGTCACCCTGTTTATTTAACTTATATGGAGAGTACCTCATGTGAAATGCTTGGCTGGATGAAGCACAAGCTGGAATCAAGAATCCCAGGAGAAAAATCAATAACCTCAGATATGCAGATGACACCACACTTATGCCATAAGCGAAAGTGACGACAATCTAAAGAGAGTGAAAAAGCTAGCTTAAATCTCAACATAGACAACTAAGATCATGGCTTCTGGTCCCATCTCTCAATGGCAAATAAATGGGGAAACAATGGAAACAGTGAGAGACTTTATTCTTTTGGGCTTCAGAATCATTGCAGATGGCCCTTGCAGCCATGAAATTAAAAGACGCTTGCTTCTTGGAAGAAAAGCTATAACCAAACTTCAGTTCAGTTCAGTCCCTCAGTCGTGTATGACTTGTTGAGACCCCATGGGCTGCAGCACACCAGGCCTCCCTGTCCATCACAAACTCCCAAAGCTTACTCAAACTCATACCCATTGAGTTGGTGTCCGTGATGTCATCCAACCATCTCATCCTCTGTCATTCCCTTCTCCTCCCACCTTCTATCTTTTCCAGCATCAGGGTCTTATCAGATGAGTCAGTTCTTTGCATCAGGTGGCCAAAGTTTTGGAGTTTCAGCTTCAGCATCAGTCCTTCCAATGAATAGTCAGGACTGATTTCCTTTAAGATTTAGTGATTGAATCTCCTTGTTGCCCAAGGGACTCTCAAGAGTCTTCTCCAATACCACAGTTCAAAAGCAGCAATTCTTTGGCACTTAGCTTTCTTTATAGTCCAAATCTCACATCCATACATGACTACTGGAAAAACCATAGCTTTGACTAGATAGACCTTTGTTGGCAAAGTAATGTCTCTGCTTTTTAATGTGTTCTCTAGGTTGGTCATAACTTTTCTTCCAAGGAGCAAGCATCTTTTAATTTCATGGCTGCATTCACCATCTGGAGTGATTTTGGAGCCAAGAAAATAAAGTCTGTCATAGTTTTCATTGTTTCCCTATCTATTTGCCATGAATTGATGGGACCAGATGCCATGATCTTAGTTTTCCGAATGTTGAGTTTTAAGCCAACTATTTTCACATTTCTCTTTCAGTTTCATCAAGAGGCTCTTTAGTTCTTCTTCACTTTCTGCCATAAGTGTGGTGTCATCTGCATATCTGATGCTATTATATTTCTGCCAGCAATCTTGATTCCAGCTTGTGCTTCATCAAGCCCAGCATTTCTCATGATGTACTCTGCATATAAGTTAATTAAGCAGGGTGACAATATGTATCCTTGACCTACTCCATTTCTGATTTGGAACCAGACTATTGTTCCTTGTCCAGTTCTAACTCTTGCTTCTTGACCTGCATATAGATTTCTCAAGAGGCAGTTCAGGTAGTCTGGTATTCCCATTTCTTTAAGAATTTTACACAGTTTGTTGTGATCCACACAGTCAAAAGCTTTGGCATGGTTAAAAAGCAGAAACAGATGCTTTTCTGGAACTCTCTTGCTTATTTGATGATCCAGCGGATGTTGGCAATTTGATATTTGGTTCCTCTGCCTTTTCTAAATTCAGCTTGAACATATGGAAGTTCATGGTTCAGGTATTGTTGAACTCTGGCTTGGACAATTTTGAGCATTACTTTGCTAGTGTGTGAGATGAGTGCAATTGTGCAGCAGTTCCAGCATTCTTTGCATGGACTTTCTTTGAGATTGGAATGAAAACTGACTTTTCCAGTCCTGTAGCCACTACTGCGTTTTCCAAATTTGCTGACATATTGACTGCAGCACTTTTACAGCATCGTCTTTTAGGATTTGAAATAGCTCTACTCGAATTCCATCACCTGCACTAGCTTTATTCATATTGATGCTTCCTAAGGCCCACATCATTTCACATTCCGGATGTCTGGCTCTATGTGAGTGATCACACACCATTGTGATTATCTGGGTCTTGAAGATCTTTTTTTGTATAGTTCTTCCATATCCAACCTAGACAGCATATTAAAAGTCAGAGACATTACTTTTCCGAAAAGTTTCACTTAGACAAAGCTATAGTTTTTCCAGTAGTCATGTACGGATGTGAGAGAGTCAATTCCTAGGCAGGTTGATAAGAAGTCTAGGGTCCCCGAGGAAGAGAAAGTGATGTCTGGGGTTCTGGAAGAGGAGATAAGGGTCTGGAATTTTCAAGAAGGGAAGAATAAACTTTTTTTTTTTTTCTACATTGTTTAGTCTTAGTAAGGATTATACAACAACTGTGTATCCTGCTTGAGGACAGTTTCTCCTTCTTGAAAACCTTCTGACTAATCCTGCTATTTTAAAATATATATTATAGGAGTGGGTCTGGTAAGATCTTTCTATTGCTAGTTGTAATCCTCTCATCATAAAAAGTAAATTGTGGGATTGGGTCTAGTAAGATCTTTACAACCTTGAGAAATTCTTTTGATTTATTGCAATAATCAATTAAAAAAGTATATAACTCTCTTGCTTAAACTACTGAGGTGGGCACTCTCTGTCCCCCTTCTGATGTATATGTCAGAAGCTTTCTATGTCCCTTTTAATACTTTAGTAAAACTCTGTTACACAAAAGCTCTTGAGGAATCAAGCCTGGTCCCTGGTCTCAAAGCTTAGTCTTCTACTTTGGAGATCACGCATCTGACATTGTTCACTGTAAGCTATCATTTGGGCTATAAAGAAAACTGAGAGCTGAAGAATTGATGCTTTTGAACTGTGGTGTTGGAGAAGGCTTTTGAGAGTCCCTTGGACTGCAAGGAGATCCAACTTGTCCATCCTAAAGGAAATCAGTCCTGAATATTCATTGGAAGGACTGATGCTAAAGCTGAAACTCCAATCCTTTGGCCACCTGTTGCAAAGAACTGACTCATTGCAAAAGACCCTGATGCTGGAAAAGATTGAAGGCAGGAGGAGAAGGGGATGACAGAGGATGAGGTGGTTGGATGTCGTCACTGACTCGAGCTTTGAGAGTTGGTAATGGACAGAGATGCCTGGCGTGCTTCAATGCATGGGGTCGCAAAATTTGGACACGACTGAGTGACTGAAATGAACTGACATACAGTACTCAATTAAAACACAAACAAAATCTTATAAAGAAACATTTCAATAGAACAATTGATGATGAAATATAATTAAAATTTTCATCAAATACTAGTAAGAGTGCTTCGTTCTTCTTTTTAAAATAGCAACATCTAATCAGTGGCCATGTTCAGTGGACTCTAGTAAAAACTAACTTTGCTTTATATCAGGCACTGTGCAAGAATTTTGCATATAGTATTACAATGAATTTTGCAAGAATTTGAGAAATAAGTATTGCTATTATCTTCAATTTACCAATGCAAATTGACAGCTACAGAGATGAAACATTTTGGCCAAACTACATAAACCATTAAATGATAAAGATGGTGTTTGAAACCCGCTCTTTCTGAATTTAGTCTCTGTTGTTCTCCAGTATAAAATGCTGTCTTTAGAAGCTCTTAAATCTTGGAATCTTCAGTTTCCATTCCTTCTTCCAGTTTTCTAGCTCAGACAACCATTATTTTTTTTTTTTTTCGATTACTACAAGCACCTTTTTATTGATTTGCTGCCTCCACAACATAAATCTAATCAAGTTATTCACTATTCTACTGTTTAAAACTTGTCCAAACAAGGCAATTTATTACATGACTTCTGCTTCCTTTTGTAGCCTTAGACTTCAAAACTCCCTAGTTTATGGGATGTGCTCTAATTTTACTTTTTTTCCTTTAGCTCACTGATAATGCCAGGCTATCTCTTGGCTTGACACTAATGCCTGCATCTTCTCTGACTTCTTTTCCCATAAAATGCTGTCTTCATCTACTAACTCAGTATCACATCTTACTCAATAATTGGTCTTACCTGAAAAAGCCTGCTTATGTGCCTGCACCCCAATTGTATTCAACTAGTCTACAAGCCTCCTTGATCTGAAAAGCAGCATATCAGGGAAGATGGAAAATTTGCACATTACTGAGGAGTAACTGTCAATGATAACCTAAAGGATTTCTCCATTGGTCCACTTGCATGCTCTATTTTCTAAGATCAGGAACTAACACTATCACTAAGATTTCTCTGGAGTCATTAAGCCTGTCTTGTAGCAATGTCTTTCAGTGGAACTCAAATTCACAGATCCTTGGCTTCCATTGGATGATAAATCAAAGATTAAACCTAAATACTGATTTTAAAAGAAAAGCAATGCCCAAACTTTTCCATCATATAGTTCACAACTATAAAATCTCATAAATGGCTTTCACATTAACGTTTAAATTTACTCCTTAAATAGATGTGTTTATGCTTATAATTTAAGCTTCTGTTTACCTTAATTTATTTTTTTTCCAACTACAATTTTATTTTTAAACTTTACAAAATTGTATTAGTTTTGCCAAATATCAAAATGAATCCACCACAGGTATACATGTGTTCCCCATCCTGAACCCTCCTCCCTCCTCCTTCCCCATACCATCCCTCTGGGTCGTCACAGTGCACTAGGCCCAAGCATCCAGTATCGTGCCTCGAACCTGGACTGGCAACTCGTTTCATACATGATATTTTACATGTTTCAATGCCATTCTCACAAATCTTCCCACCCTCTCCCTCTCCCACAGAGTCCATAAGACTATTCTATACATCAGTGTCTCTTTTGCTGTCTCATACACAGGGTTATTGTTATCATCTTTCTAAATTCCATATATATACGTTAGTATACTGTATTGGTGTTTTTCTTTCTGGCTTACTTCACTCTGTATAATAGGCTCCAGTTTCATCCACCTCATTAGAACTGATTCAAATGTATTTTTTTTAATGGCTGAGTAATACTCCATTGTGTATATGTACCACTGCTTTCTTATCCATTCATCTGCTGATGGACATCTAGGTTGCTTCCATGTCCTGACTATTATAAACAGTGCTGCGATGAACATTGGGGTACACATGTCTCTTTCAATTCTGGTTTCCTCAGTGTGTATGCCCAGCAGTGGGATTGCTGGATCATAAGGCAGTTCTATTTCCAGTTTTTAAAGGAATCTCCACACTGTTCTCCATAATGGCTATACTAGTTTGTATTCCCACTGACAGTGTAAGAGGGTTCCCTTTTCTCCACACCCTCTCCAGCATTTATTACTTGTAGACTTTTGGATGGCAGCCATTCTGACTGGTGTGAAATGGTACCTCATAGTGGTTTTGATTTGCATTTCCCTGGTAATGAGTGATGTTGAGCATCTTTTCATGTGTTTGTTAGCCCTCTGTATGTCTTCTTTGGAGAAATGTCTATTGAGTTCTTTGGCCCATTTTTTGATTGGGTCATTTATTTTTCTGGAGTTGAGCTGTAGGAGTTGCTTGTGTATTTTTGAGATTAGTTGTTTGTCGGTTGCTTCATTTGCTATTATTTTCTCCCATTCTGAAGGCTGTCTTTTCACCTTGCTAATAGTTTCCTTTGATGTGCAGAAGCTTTTAAGTTTAATTAGGTCCCATTTGTTTATTTTTGTTTTTATTTCCAATATTCTGGGAGGTGGGTCATAGAGGATCCTGCTTTGATGTATGTCAGAGAGTGTTTTGCCTATGTTCTCCTCTAGGATTTTTATAGTTTCTGGTCTTACGTTTAGATCTTTAATCAATTTTGAGTTTATTTTTGTGTATGGTGTTAGAAAAGTGTTCTAGTTTCATTCTTTTACAAGTGGTTGACCAGTTTTACCAGCACCACTTGTTAAAGAGATTGTCTTTAATCCATTGTATATTTTTGCCTCCTTTGTCAAAGATAAGGTGTCCATATGTGTGTGGATTTATCTCTGGGCTTTCTATTTTGTTCCGTTGATCTATATTTGTGTCTTTGTGCCAGTACCATACTGTCTTGGTAACTGTGGCTTTGTAGTAGAGCCTGAAGTCAGGTAGGTTGATTCCTCCAGTTCCATTCTTCTTTCTCAAGAATGCTTTGGCTATTCAAAGTTTTTTGTATTTCCATACAAATTGTGAAATTATTTGTTCTAGCTCTGTGAAGAATACTGTTGGTAGCTTGATAGGGATTGCATTGAATCTATAAATGGCTTTGGGTAGTATACTCATTTTCACTATATTGATTCTTCCAATCCATGAACATAGTATAATTCTCCATCTATTAGTGTCCTCTTTGATTTGTTTCGCCAGTGTTTTATAGTTTTCTATATATAGGTCTTTAGTTTCTTTAGGTAGATATATTCCTAAGTATTATATTCTTTCCGTTGCAATGGTGAATGGAATTGTTTCCTTAATTTATCTTTCTGTTTTCTCATTATTAATGCATAGGAATGCAAGGGATTTCTGTGTGTTGATTTTATATCCTGCAACTTTACTATAGTCATTGATTATTTCTAGTAATTTTCTGGTGGAGTCTTTAGGGTTTTCTATGTAGAGGATCATGTTATCTGCAAATAGTGAGAGTTTTACTTCTTCTTTTCCAATTTGGATTCCTTTTATTTCTTTTTCTGCTCTGATTGCTGTGGCCAAAACTTCCAAAACTATGTTGAATAGTAATGGTGAAAGTGGGCACCCTTGTCTTGTTCCTGACTTTAGAGGAAATGCTTTCAATTTTTCACCATTGAGGATAATGTTTGCTGTGGGTTTGTCATATATAGCTTTTATTATGTTGAGGTATGTTCCTTCTATTCCTCCTTTCTGGAGAGTTTTTTATCATAAATGGATGTTGAATTTTGTCAAAGGCTTTCTCTGCATCTATTGAGATAATCATATGGTTTTTATTTTTCAATTTGTTAATGTGGTGTATTACATTGATTGATTTGTGGATTTTGAAGAATCCTTGCATCCCTGGGATAAAGCCCACTTGGTCATGGTATATGATCTTTTTAATGTGTTGTTGGATTCTGATTGCTAGAATTTTGTTAAGGAGTTTTGCATCTATGTTCATCAGTGATATTGGCCTGTAGTTTTCTTTTTTTGTGGGATCTTTGTCAGGTTTTGGCATTAGGGTGATGGTGGCCTCATAGAATGAGTTTGGAAGTTTACCTTCCTCTGCAATTTTCTGGAAGAGTTTGAGCAGGATAGGTGTTAGCTCTTCTCTAAATTTTTGGTAGAATTCAGCTTGAAGCCATCTGGACCTGGGCTTTTGTTTGCTAGAAGATTTTTGATTACAGTTTCAATTCCCGTGCTTGTGATGGGTCTGTTAAGATTTTGTATTTCTTTCTGGTCCAGGTTTGGAAAGTTGTACTTTTCTAAGAATTTTTCCATTTCTTCCACATTGTCCATTTTATTGGCATGTAGTTGTTGATAGTAGTCTCTTACGATCCTTTGTATTTCTGTGTTGTCTGTTGTGATTTCTCCATTTTCATTTCTAATTTTATTGATTTGATTTTTCTCCCTTTGTTTCCTGATGAATCTGGCTAATGGTTTCTCAATTTTATTTATCCTTTCAAAGAACCAGCTTTTTTGCTTTGTTGATTTTTGCTATGGTCTCTTTTGTTTCTTTTGCATTTATTTCTGCTCTAATTTTTAAGATTTCTTTCCTTCTACTAACCCTGGGGTTCTTCATTTCTTCCTTTTCTAGTTGCTTTAGGTGTAGAGTTAGCTTATTTATTTGACTTTTTTCTTGTTTCTTGAGGTGTGCTTGTATTGCTATGAACTTTCCCCTTAGGACTGCTTTTACCATGTCCCACAAGTTTTGGGTTGTTGTGTTTTCATTTTTATTCGTTTCTATGCAAATTTTGATTTCTTTTTTGATTTCTTCTGTGATTTGTTGGTTATTCAGCAGCGTGTTGTTCAGCCTCCATATGTTGGAATTGTTAATAGTTTTTCTCCTGTAATTGAGATCTAATCTTACTGTATTGTGGTCAGAAAAGATGCTTGGAATGATTTCTACTTTTTTGAATTTACCAAGGCTAGCTTTATGGCCCAGGATGTGATCTATCCTGGAGAAGGTTCCATGTGCACTTGAAAAAAGGTGAAATTCATTGTTTTGGGATGAAATGTCCTATAGATATCAATTAGGTCTAACTGGTCTATTGTATCATTTAAAGTTTGTGTTTCCTTGTTAATTTTCTGTTTAGTTGATCTATCCATAGGTGTGAGTGGGGTATTAAAGTCTCCCACTATTATTGTGTTATTGTTAATTTCTCCTTTCATACTTGTTAGCATTTGTCTTACATACTGCGGTGCTCCCATGTTGGGTGCATATATAATTGTTTTATCTTCTTCTTGGATTGATCCTTTGATCATTATGTAGTGACCTTCTTTGTCTCTTTTCACAGCCTTTGTTTTAAAGTCTATTTTATCTGATAAGAGTACTGCTACTCCTGCTTTCTTTTGGTCCCTATTTGCATGGAAAATCTTTTTCCAGCCCTTCACTTTCAGTCTGTATGTGTCCCCTTTTTTGAGGTGGGTCTCTTGTAGACAATGTATATAGGGGTCTTATTTTTGTATCCATTCAGCCAGTCTTTGTCTTTTGGTTGGGGCATTCAACCCATTTACATTTAAGGTAACCCGTTGCCATTTACTTTATTGTTTTGGGTTCTAATTTATACACCGTTTTTGGGTTTCCTGTCTAGAGAATATCCTTTAGTATTTGTTGGAGAGCTGGTTTGGTGGTGCAGAATTCTCTCAGCTTTTGCTTGTCTGAAAAGCTTTTGATTTCTCCTTCATACTTGAATGAGATCCTTGCTGGGTACAATAATCTGGGCTGTAGGTTATTTTCTTTCATCACTTTAAGTATGTCTTGCCATTCCCTCCTGGCTTGAAGAGTTTCTGTTGAAAGATCAGCTGTTATCCTTATGGGAATTCCCTTGTGTGTTATTTGTTGTTTTTCCCTTTCTGCTTTTAATATTTGTTCTTTGTGTTTGATATTTGTTAATTTGATTAATATGTATCTTGGGGTGTTTCACCTTGGGTTTATCCTGTTTGGGACTCTCTGGGTTTCTTGGACTTGGGTGATTATTTCCTTCCCCATTTTAGGGAAGTTTTCAACTATTATCTCCTCAAGTATTTTCTCATGGTCTTTCTTTTTGTCTTCTTCTTCTGGGACCCCTATGATTCAAACGTTGTAGTGTTTAATATTGTCCTGGAGGTCTCTGAGATTGTCCTCATCTCTTTTAATTCATTTTTCTTTTATCCTCTCTGATTCATTTATTTCTACCATTTTATCTTCTAATTCACTAATCCTATCTTCTGACTCTGTTATTCTACTATTTGTTGCCTCCAGAGTGTTTTTAATTTCATTTATTGCATTATTCATTATATATTGACTCTTTTTTATTTCTTCTAGGTCCTTGTTAAACCTTTCTTGCATCTTTTCAATCCTTGTCTTCAGGCTATTTATCTGTGATTCCATTTTAATTTCAAGACTTTGCATCAATTTCACTATCATTATTTGGAATTCTTTATCAGGTAGATTCCCTATCTCTTCCTCTTTTGTTTGGTTTGGTGGGCATTTATCCTGTTCCTTTATCTGCTGGGTATTCCTCTGTCTCTTCATCTTGTTTAAATTGCTGAGTTTGGGGTGTCCTTTCTGTATTCTGGCAGTTTGTGGAGTTCTCTTTATTGTGGCGTTTCCTCGCTGTGTGTGGGTTTGTACAGGTGGCTTGTCAAGGTTTCCTGGTTAGGAAAGCTTGTGTCGGTGTTCTGGTGGGTGGAGCTGTATTTCTTCTCTCTGGAGTGCAATGAAATGTCCAGTAATGAGTTATGAGATGTCTATGGTTTTGGGGTGACTTTGGGCAGCCTGTATCTTGAAACTCAGGGCTGTGTTCCTTTGTTGCTGGAGAATTTGCTTGGTATGTCTTGCCCTGGAACTTGTTGGCCCTTGTGTGGTGCTTGGTTTCAGTGTCGGTATGGAGGTGTTTGATGATCTCCTGTCAATTAATGTTCCTTGGAGTCAGGAGTTCCCTGGAGTCAGGATTTGGACTTAAGCCTCCTGCTTCCAGTTGTTGGTCTTATTTTTATAGTAGTGTCAAAACTTCTTCTTCTATACTGCACATTGATAAAACATCTAAGTTAAAGATGAAAAGTTTCTCTACCGTGAGGGTCACTCAGAGAGGTTCACAGCATTACATGGAGAAGAGAAGAGGGAGGAGGGAGTTAGAGGTGACCCAAATGAAATGAGGTGGAATCAATAGTGGAGAGAGTGGGCTAGCCAGTAATCACTTCCTTATGTGCACTCCACAACTGGACCGCTCAGAGATGTTCATGGGGTTATACAGAGAAGAGAAGAAGGAGGAAGGAGACAGAGGTGGCCAGAAGGATAAAAGGGGGGAATGAAAAGGAGGGAGACAGATCCAGCCAGTAATCAGTTCCCTAAGTGTTCTCCACCATCTGGAACACACAAAAATTCACAGAGTTGGGTAGAGTAGAGAGGAGTTAGGGAGGAGACACAGACGACCTGGTGGAGAAAAAGGAGAGTCCAAAGGGAGAGAGAGCAGTCAAGCCAGTAATCTTGCTCCCTAGTGAAAAACGGGTACTGAAGATTGGGTTCTTAAAGGTACAAAATTGGTAACAAATACATAAAAGCAAAAATTAAAAATCTAGAGTAGAATTTGGAATTTCAAAAATATGATGTTATAGAAAAGAAGAAGGAAAAGAAAGAGAGAAAAAACCAACAAACAAGGTCGCGAAAATTATAAAGAAAATATAGTTACAAAATTGATAACTAATACCAAAAAGCAAAAGTTAAAAATCTAGAGTAGAGTTTGAAATTTCAAAAATACAATGTTAAAAAAAAGAAGAAAAATAAAGAGAGAAAACAAACAAACAAACAAAAACAAACAATGTCGCAAAAATTATAAAGAAAATACAGGTACAAAATTGATATCAAATACCAAAAAGCATAAATTAAAAATCTAGAGTAGAGTTTGGAATTTCAGATATACAATGTTATATAAAAAAAGAAGAGAAAGAAACAGAGAAAAAAAAAAGTCACAGAAATTATAAAAAAAATCTATAGGTACAAAATTGATAACATATACCAAAAAGCTAAAATTAAAAATCTAGAGTAGAGTTTGGAATTTCAAAAATACAATGTTAAAGAAAAGAAAAAAAAAAAAAAAACAAGGTCAAAAAATTATAAAAAATATATATGAAGTTTGCTGAAGAAGAAAAAAAAAATAGTCTTTTTTTTTTTTTTTTGCAAAGTAATAGGTTATAAAAGTGAAAATTAGAGGAACAATAGAGGACTTAAAATTTTTTTTTAATTAAAAAAAATAAAGAACGAATGATCATAAAAATAGTAAAAATATATCTAGGACTTTCTCTGGTTTTGTTGTGAGTATTGTGGGTTCAGTTCATTTTTGGCTAGTTCTTTGGTCCAACTTACATTTCTCAAGATCTATAGGCCCCTTCCTATGTAGTCCGTAGTAACCACAGGGTTTTAATCTATTGCCTGTAGCTTCCAAGGCGTTTCCCTCTGTTATAGCTTCTTCTGTTTGCTGGTCTCTTCAGTGTCTGGTTTCCACCCTGACAAAAGGGGACGGTGTAGGATACTTTTTTTCCTTTTTTTTTTGGCTCACTTGTTCAGTCGTGCTGTGGGCAGGGAGGGAGGGATGCTGCAAACAAATAACACTGGCGTGCGCTGGCAGTGCTTCAGCCACACTGGGTCTGCCCCTGCTCACAGCGCGTGTAGCCTCCCTGCCCACACTGCTCGGGCTCTAGGTTGTTCCGCCAGGAACCATCCGAGGCTGGCCCTGGGCTGCATGCAACCTCCCAGGTCCAAGCCGCTCAGGTTCAGGCACTCGGGTAGTCCTCAGAGGCGCAGACTCGGTTGGGCCTGTGTTTTGTGCTCTTCCCAGGTCCGAGCAGCTCAGGTCATGAGGTGTTGGGCAAGCACCATTGCTGCGACTTATTGCCTCCCCATCACTCGGTTATCTGGGTGTACAACAGGCGCACCTTCTCAGGCAGATGTTGACCATCCAGACCCCCAAGAAGTTTTAGTTAGCAAAGAAGCCTGCTTACAGTTTTATAGATAATGTCTCTCTGGGGCTGCGATTGCCCCCTTCCGGCTCTGGCTGCCTGTCACCGGAGGGGGAAGATCTGCAGCCGGCTATCTCTGTTCAGTCCTTTGTTCCGTGCGCGGGCCTGGCAGTGTCTTAGGTTAGGGTTGGCTTTTCGCGTGGTACATATCCCACAGTCTGGTTTGCTAGCCCAAATTATTTTGCTCAGATAGAGCTCAGGGTATTCAGGCCAGGTTCTTACTCTAAGCGATGCAGCCCACGCCGTGCCTCCCTTCCCAGCCCCCGCTTGCTAATTGCATGAGCAAGCGTCTGTGCTGCTTCTCCACTGGGGGAGTTACTGTAGGCCTCGCAATCTGGGAATTTTAATTGTTTTTTTTTTTTTTTCTCCCTGTTATGTTGCCCTCTGTGCTTCCAAAGCTCGGCACAGATTCGGCAGTGAGAAGGTTTCCTGGTGTTTGGAAACTTCTCTCTTTTTAAGACTCCCTTCCCGGGACGGAACTCCATCCCTCCCTGTCTCTTTTTTTGTCTTTTACATTTTTTCCTACCTCCTTTCGAAGACTTGGGTTGCTTTTCTGGTTGCCTGATGTCCTCTGCCAGCATTCAGAAGTTGTTTTGTGGAATTTACTCGACGTTTTTATGCTCTTTTGATGAATTTGTCAGGGAGAAAGTGTTCTCCCCGTCCTACTCCTCCGCCATCTGGGCTCCTCCCCCTTCTGTTTACCTTTAAACCAACGCATCTGTATGTTTTCATTAGGAATGCTTAGGGTAATATACATATAGATGAATGAAGTATGTGTTTCTGGTTCATGTTAGTGTTATTGATTATAGTAGGCAGGAATTTAAAGATATCTGTTTACAAGTTATTCAATCAAACACTAAGTACTGCTATCAAGAGACTTTGCAGATAAAAATTAAAATCATTAATGTCTCACTTGAAATAAGGAAAGTATATTGAATTTTCCAGGAGTGTCTAATATAACTACATAGGTCTTTTAAGGTAGAAAAATTTTTCTCCAGCAAGTACAGGAGATGAGTCATAAGATGAAAGTAGAATAAATGAGGCAACAGGGAAGGCATTGAAATCTTGAAGATGGTTAAAATGAGGTTATTACTTGGAGACATGCTACTGTATGAGATATACAATCTTCAGTGACATGTACTCCAAATGAGTGAAATGATAACATTTATTGTGTTAAAATACTGAGATGTTTTATTCCCCTGTGTATGTATTCAGGGTTTTCCTTGTTCAGTCACTAAATCCTGTCAAATGCTTTACTACTACATGGACTGCAGCATGCTAGGCTTCCTGTCCTTCACAATCTCCCAGAGCTTGCTCAACCTCATGTCTACTGAGTCCATGATACCATCCAACCATCTCATCCTCTGATGCCCCTTCTCTCTTGGCCTCAGTCTTTCCCATCATCAGTGTCTTTTCCAATGAGTTGGCTCTTCATATCAGGTGTTCCAAGTATTGGAGCTTCAACATCAGTCCTTCCAATGAACCAGGTACATACAGACAAAACCATAGCATAAAATGAAATTATTCTAGCTGCAAGGAATCTGGAAGGAATGAAGGAAATGACAACCCATGTCACTATTCTTGTCTGGGAAATCCCATGGACAGAGGAGCCTGGCGGGCTAGAGTCCATGGGATAGTAAAAATGTTAGACACAAATTAGCGACTGAACACCAGTAGTTACTCATCCTCTTCACATGCTAGCAGGGTAATGCTCAAAATCCGTCAAGCTAGGTTTCAGCAGTATGTGAACTGTGACATTCCAGATGTGCAAGCTGGATTTAGAAAAGGCAGAGGAACCAGAGATCAAATTGCCAACATTGGTTGGATTACAGGAAAAGCCAGAGAATTCCAGAAAAAGAAATCTACCTTGGTGTCATTGACCATGCTAGAACCTTTGACTGTGTGGATCATAACAAGCTGTGGAAAATTATTAAGGAGATGGGAATACCAGACCACCTTACCTGCCTCCTGAGAAACCTGTATGCAGGTCAAGAACCAACAGTCCCAGACATGAAACAATGGACTGGTTCAAAATTGAAAAAGGAGTATGTCAAGGCTGTACATTGTCAGTTTGCTTATTTGACTTATATGCAGAGTGTATTATGCAATATGCAGGACTGGATGACTCATATACTGGGATCAAGATTGTCAGGAGAAATATCAAAAATTTCAGATGTGCAGGTGATACCTTATGTCAGAAAGTGAAGAACTAAAGAGCTTCTGCAGAAGGTGGAATGGGAGAGTGAAAAAGCTGGCTTAAAACTCAACATTCAAAAAACTAAGATCATGACATCTGGTTCCATCATTTTATGGCAAAAAGATGAGGAAAAAGTGGAAACCGTGACAGATTTTATTTTCTTGTGCTCAAAAACCACTGCAGATTGTAACTCCAGCAATAAAATTAAAAGATGCTTGCTCCTTGGAAGACAAACTTTGACAAACCTAGACAGCATCTTAAAAAGCTGACATCACTTTGCTGACAAAGGTCCATGTAGTCAAAGCTATGATTCTTCCAGTAGTCATAGATGGATGTGAAAGTTGATCATAAAGAAGGCTGAGTATCAAAGAATTGATGTTTTTGAACTGTGGTGTTGGAGAAGACTCTTGAGAGTCCCTTGGACAGCAAGAAGATCACACCATCCTATCCTAAAGGAAATCAGCCCTGAATAACCACTAGAAGGATGAATGCTAAAGCTGTAGCTCTAATACTTTGCCATCTGATGTGAAGAGCACACTAATTGGTTAAAAAAAACCCTGACCTGGTAAAGATTGAAGGCAAAAAGAAACGTGGTGACAGAGGATGAGATGGTTGCATGACATCACTCAATGGACATGAATCTGAGCAAACTCCAGGAGATGATGGTGAAGGACAGGAAAGCCCAGCAGAGTGTAGTCCATGGGAGTCAAAGAGTCGGATGAGACTTAGTGACTAAACAACAATCCTTAGGAGTTCAGTGAATAATCCCATGAAAAGACATGTAAGATGAATTTTGACTTATAGTCATTTGACTTACTTTTGGTTGGTAAAGTAAATATAAGAAGGCTGAAAGATGCAAGCATGATGGATTCCTTTGGTGTTGAGTTTAAGTGTCCCTATGAGTATCTCTATGGTAAGCAGAAACAAGGTCAAAAATGGCTGAGACCTCGGGAATATAGTTTGAGTAATATCACAGTTGAAACAAAATGCCTGTGAGAATATGACTGAGGAAGAAGAAGAAATCAAAGATTGGAGGTATTGATGTTAAAAGATGTAAAAACAAAACATGCAAGAAAGCCATAGAATGTGTAGAGTGTATTTTAAAAATTAATGTATTATTGTTATTTCTGCAGAAAACAAAAGCCACAAAGATATATTGTAAAATTCAGAAACAGGGGGAAAAAAAGATAATTCTAAAGGTGGGATATAAATAAAAACAGGAAGATAATGATATAAATCTTCTATGTACTGAAAAAACATACTGACAGTAACAATCTCCTTTTGTTATGGTAAAAAAAAATGTTTGTGAAAACAAAAGAGAGAGGAAAAAGAAGGTAGCTAAGAGAAAGCGGAGTAAAAAGATAGACAGAAAGACAGAGAGTTCATAAATACCCTGAAGGAAATACTGAAATATGTTTTTATGCAGGAGGAAACTGAAAGGTAAATGTGTCTCAATTAAACAAATGTTGACTTTATAAAACAATAGGAACCCATGTGGGATTTAAAATATAGACTTAATTAAAACTCAGAAGTAATGGAATATTCTTGTGGAGGAGGAAATGAAGGGTCAGTGCACTGCTTGCAAAGAGAGTAAAAGGTTGCAATCAATATGACTCTGAGATACTTTAATATGTTGTAATCTCTAATTAAACCATTACTATAAAACAATTGCAAAATAATGGGTGTAAGATACAAACTAATAGAAGGAATAAATCAGAAACACAGGAAACAATACAAGATAAGAAAGCAAAAATAGAAATATATATCACAAGATAAAAATAGCACATATTAAAATAACATTTAAATCTACTCATGTCAATAATTAATTGGAAAAGACTTTGTGTACCAATAAAAAAGACTCTCAGAATAAAAAAAAAAAAAATTACTAATTTAATTACAAGAGAAGCATCAAAACATAAACTTAGAGAATGCTTGCAAGGAAAACAAAGAAGAGGAATATTCCATGCAGACATTAATCTATTGCTATATTAATACCAAATAAAAAAAGTAAGCCAAAATGTATTACAAGATAAATGAAATATTTCATGTTGATAATAAAATCAATTCTCAAGATGATATAGCAAGTCTGTCAGAATTTAATACAATTTAATGTGTATAACTGAATAATTTACAGAGTAACATGGAAAAGAGACAAATCGACAATAACAGCCATTTCTCAGTAACTAATAAAACATTCATATAAAAAAGCAGTTTCAAAATGCTAATATATATTCTTTGTCCATAAACTGAGAAGTAACTAAGAGAATAATAGACTATCTCTGTAAGTCTGACTTCCCTGGTGGCTCAGATGGTAAAGCGTCTGCCTACAACGTGGGAGATCTGGGTTTGATCCCTGGGTTGGGAAGATCTCCTGGAGAAGAAAATGGTAACCCACTCCAATATTCTTACCTGGAAAATCCCATGGATGGAGAAACCTGGTAGGCTACAGTCCATGGAGTTGTAAAGAGTCGGACACGACTGAGCGACATTTACTTTTACTGTTACTGTAAGTTTAGAAATTAAAAAATAAAATACTAGAATAATCCACAAATCATAAACCCGTAGTGAAATTGGAAAGCATATGTAGATGAGTTATGCCAACATAGTACAAGTGTTGACATGTGGGGTGACCTAAAGCAGTGTAAAAGTAAAAGCAGCCTTAAATATAAATAATAGTCTTCCCTATAGCTCAAAGAGTAAAGAATCTGTGTGCAACATAGGAGACCTGGGTTGGATCCCTGGGTCTGGAAGATCCTCTAGAGACAAGATTGGTAATCCACTCCAGTATTCTTGCCTGGAGAATCCTGTAGACAGAGGAGCCTGTGGGGCTACAGTCTGTGGAATTGCAGAGTCAGACACGACTGAGCGACTAACACTAATTATCAAAAATAGCCTTTAAAATTGATAGTAATTGGGTATGGTAAAATTTAGCCATATTTTTACCTCCCACGTTCCTCCTGTCTAAAGGGTACACCTTGGTTTTCAGCTTTACCTTCCATACAATTAGTATAGTGACAAGAATCTCTCTCACCTGAACTTTCAAAGTTTATATATCACATGTTTACTGTGTCTGAACCTTCACATTTAGATGGTGACATATCCTGTTGCTGTTTTTGTTGTTGTTCTGTCCCTAAACCATGTCCAACACTTTGCAACCCCATGAACTGCGGCCTGCCAGGTTTGCCTGTCCCCCACTGTTTCCTGGAGTTTGTTCAGACTCATTTCCATTGAGACAGTGATCCAGTCCAACCATCTCATCCTCTGCCATCCTTTTCTCCTCCTTCCTTCAATCTGTCCCAGCATCAGGGTCTTTTCTAATGAGTCAGCTCTTCCCGTCACGTGGTCAAAGTATTGGAGCTTCAGCTTCAGAAATAGACTTTCCAATGAATATTCAAGATTGATTTCCTTTAGGATTGACTGGTTTGATCTCCTTGCTGTCCAAGGGACTCTCAAAAGTCTTCTCCAGCATCACAGTTCCAAATCATCAGTTCTTTAGCACTCATCCTTCTTAAGGTCCAACTCTAACATCGATACATGACTGCTGGAAAAAACATATTTTTTGCTGGCAAAGTGATATCTCTGATTTTTTTAATACGCTGTCCAGGTTTGTCATAGCTTTTCTTCCAAGAAGCAAGCATCTTTTAATTTTGTGGCTAAAAGTCACCATCCACAGTGACTTTGGAGCCCAAGAAAATAAAATTTGTTACTGTTTTCACTTTTTCCCCATGAATTTGCCATAACGTGATGGAATTGGATGTCATGATCTTTGTTTTTTGAATGGTGTTTTAAGCCAGCTTTTTCACTCTCCTCTTTCACCTTAGTTCCTCTTCACTTTCTGTCATTAAGGTGGTATCATCTGCATATCTGAGGTTATTGATATTTCTCCTGGCAATCTTGATTCCATCTTGGGTTTCATCCCACCCAGCATTTTGCCTGATATTCTCTGCATATAAGTTAAATAAGCAGGGTGACAAATACATCCTTGCATACTACTTTCCCAGTTTTGAACCAGTCCGTTGCTCCATGTCCAGTTCTAACTGCTGCTTTGTTGCCCGCATACCGGTTTATCAGGAGGCAGGTAAGGTGATCTTGTATTCCAACCTCTTTAAGAATTTTCTATAGTTTGTTGTTATCCACACAGTCAAAGGCTTTATTGTAGTCAATGAAGCAGACGTACATGTTTTTCTGGAATTCCCTTGCTTTTTCTATGATCCAGCGGGTGTTAACAATTTGATCTCTGGTTCCTTTTGCCTTTTCTCAATTTAGCTTGTAGTTAGACGCTAATGGCTCCCAGATAGACAACAGAATGAAAAATTATTAATTGATTTCTTGGAATTGAGGGGGGGAAATTAAATGGGGATGCTTGTCAATTAGTGTGAATTCCAGAAACAAACTCAATGGACAATGCTTAACCTGACCTTGATACATGTAATATCAGTCTTGACCTTCCCCCTTACTTTTACCTTATACTTTCTGATCATTTAACTATATTTTACAGTTCTCTCTCCTGCTCTCAGAGAAAGAATTGAACTAAATCTTTCATGAAGCTCTTCCTAGGCCTAAAGCTGCATGAAGTAATATGAACCTACTTCAAAATGTGTACAGCATGTGTGTGTTGGAATGTCCTCCAATTACTAGTTACATTACTATGGTCAATTATACTTGGCAATTGTGCTTAATTGAAGATGAAAGCGCATTAGGTTTTTAATTTAAAAGCCATAGGTAAAGCTATTCTAAAAATCCTATTTGAATCACAGATTGGTGATGTTTCTCTCTCTGTGCTGGGATTTTATGGTACATTAAACTGCTCATTCATGTAATTAGAACAATAACTGGATGAGCTGTTGTAACAGGTGATACATAATAGCACCTCCCATTTATCTCTACTATGACTTAGATTATGAACATGGAATCACTTTTGAAAATGCTCAGGGTAAAATAATTTTGAATAATGAATGAGCGAGGAAATATTTTTCTCCTCTTAAACTTTCCCCATAAGGTGTGGGTTGCACAAACCATCACTTTGCCAAGGACAGGAATTGCTGGTTTCTGTAGACCCTCCCTTCCTATTTTCTCCAATACACTATGTTTGTATAAGTGGGCACATTCTGCTTCTTAAATTGTTCTGATATCCACCACCTCCTCTCCATCTCTGGTGGTCCACGATGGGTCAGTTTCTGCTATCATTCAGTCTCTTCGCATTCGTCCCCTTCACTGCTGATACATTGATCTTCACCATGTCATATTCTGGTTTAAAGCACTTCTAATGATCTGCTAACTGAAGGCTAACTCCAGATGATTGGCACCAATTCCAAGCCTTGATTCTTCCTTTTGCTCAACCATATTTCTCACAAGTCATGCTACTCATATTGCTGAGCTTTAACCACTCTTGACTCTGATTCTGTGTTTACATAGAATAGCAAAGACACACTAAGATATGTAATCTTATACCTGATTAGAACATAAGATCTAGGAGAAATTCATATTCATACTTAAATTCGGCATTTAAAGAATCTATGTTGTCTGCTTCTGGCCAGTCCTGTCATGTCAAGTTTGTATGAAACGAACATTGTTTTCCCCTCAGTGTTTTCACACTGGCTGTTGTGCAGAGAATGGAGAATGGGGCTGTAGTACACTAAAGCCATAAGGAGATCATGTAATTACTATTTTTGTAGGCTATTCATCTGTCTGAATAGAAGCTATAAATACATACCAAAAAGACAAACCAGTTCATAGGCATATGCATTTTTTAACTGCATTCAGTTCAGTCGTAACTGACTCTTTGTGACCCCATTGACTGCAGCATGCCAGGCCTCCCTGTCCATCACCAACTCCCAAAACTTACTCAAACTCATGTCCATTGAATTGGTGATGTCATCCAACCATCTCACCCTCTGTTGTTCCCTTCTCCTCCTGCCTTCAATCATTCCCAGCATCAAGGTCTTTGCAAATGAGTCAGTTCTCTGCATCAGGTGTCCAAAGTTTCAGCTTCAACATCCGTCCTCCCAATGAGCATTCATGATCGATTTCCTTTATAATGGACTGGTTGGATCTCCTAGCAGTCCAAGAAACTCTCAAGAGTCTTCTCCAACACCACAGCTCAAACCCAGCAATTCTTTGGTGCTCAGCTCCCTTTATAGTGCAACTGTCACATGACTATTGTAAAAACCAAAGCTTTGACTAGATGGACCTTTGTCGGTGAAGTAATGTCTCTGCTAATATGCTGTCTAAGTTGGTCATAACTTTTCTTCCAAGGAGCAAGTGTCTTTTAATTTCACAGCTGCAGTCACCATCTTTAGTGATTTTGGAGCCCCAAAATTAAGTCTGTCACTGTTTCCATTGTTTCCCCATCTATTTGCCATGAAGTGATGGGGCCAGATGCCATTGCATATTTTAACACAATTCTTGTAGAATTATTTGTAATGATTTTGTCTTGGTCAGGTTATACCCATTTCCAAATATATTAATGACAATCATCAGTATACTTAAAATAAGCTATATTTTACATTAGCTCTCTAACAATTTTATTATGCTATCACTGTAATCAAAACATATATTTTATAATAATATAGACACAGTAGGAAATATCATTTATAACTATGTGTACAGGCTTATATGTTACCCTGGAACAATTATATATTTGCCACAATGAGAATGACTACACATACATGTAATTTTGCATGGTCACTCACCCTGTGATAAATATATATAAAACACTGTTCTGTGCATGAAGTTTTCAGGGTATCACATCAATAGAGTATTATTTTAATAAATTATTTTTAAAAAGTGTCATAAAGAATAACTTGATTATACATATACCAATATAAAAAAGCTCTCAAATTGTAAAATCATAAAACCTCAGGTTAAATTCACATTAAAAATCAATTTTTATTATAAATAAAACCAATGAAACCTGTTGTTTCAACAAATATTTTGATGAAGTTAAACCATGTATGTCCAAACCATGTGAAAGTGAAAGTGAAGTCGTGGCCGACTGTAACATATCATGCTCCTCTGTCCATGGAATTTTCCAGGCAAGAGTACTAGAAGGGTTGACATTTCCTTCTCTAGAGGATCTTCCCAACGCAGGGATCAAACCTGAGTTTCCCACAATGTAGGAGACAGTTTACTGTCTGAGCCACCAGAGAAGTCATAAATATTTTAATGAAGTTAAATCATGTATATCCAGACTATGTATGTCAGACTAAATACTATAATCTGATGTTACCAGAAAACTACTTTCCCATCTTTTTGAAAATTCTTTGAAAGATATTTTTTTTTAATACGTCTTCCTTAAATTTTTATGGGATACTGTAAACTGGTACAGTAAGTCCTCTAGTACAAACAAGTTCTGTTCTGAGGGCAAGTTCCTAAGTTCAATTTGTTTTTAAGTCCAATAAAGTTAGCCTAGATACCCAACTAACACAATAAACTATTTAGTACCGTAAGGTAATAGGTTTGTAATACTTTTCACACAAGCAATACATAAAAACCAAACACAATTTGTTAATGTGGTGTATTACATTGATTGATTTGCGGATATTGAAGAATCCTTGCATCCCTGGGATAAAGCCCACTTGGTCATGGTGTATGATCTTTTTAATGTGTTGTTGGATTCTGATTGCTAGAATTTTGTTAAGGATTTTTGCATCTATGTATGAAATGAGATGCCAGTCCAGGTTCAATGCACGATACTGGATGCTTGGGGCTAGTGCACTGGGACGACCCAGAGGGATGGTATGGGGAGGGAGGAGGGAGGAGGGTTCAGGATGGGGAGCACATGTATACCTGTGATTGATTCATTTTGATATTTGGCAAAACTAATACAATTATGTAAAGTTTAAAAATAAAATAAAATTTAAAAAAAACAAACATAAAAAATAAAGAAAACATTTTCAAACTTACAGTACAGTACCTTGAAATATACAGTATGATAGCTGGCATACAGGGGCTGGCAGCATGTGAACAGGCAAGAAGAATTACTGACTGGAGGAGGGAGAGGAGGTGCAAGATGGTAGAGCTGAAGGGTCATTAGCAATAGGAGACAGAGGGTAAGCTGCGATTTCATTCAGGCCTGACCTTGATGGCACAGGATCTTTCTGGAACCAGATACATGTTCACATCTTTGAAAGTTAGCAATTGAAGGTTTGTGTATAGGGATCTTACTGTAGTTGTGCCATGTGCTACTTTCCATATATAAAATGTCAGTATCTTTTTTTAGAAAGAGTTCAGTCTTCATGACACTTTCTCCAATTTTATTTTACATTTAATACCATATACTATATGTTAACATTAACATATATAAACTTCCATATGGGAAGTTGCTGTATAACACAGGGAGTTCAGCTCGGTGGTCTGTGGTGACCTAGAGGGTTGGAATGGGGGATTGGATGGAATGAGGGAGTGGGTGGGAGGCTCAGGAGGGAAGCAATACATATATACATAAAGTTGAGTCACTTAGCTATACAGCAAAAACTAATGCAACATTGTAAAGTAATTACACTAAAAAAATATAAAGGAGAAAGAGAGAGAAGAAAAGAAGAGGAAAGGCTCTGCCTGCTTTTAGCCATCCCTTGCTTAGAGTTTGCCAGTTCAGTTCCAGCTTTGCTTTCTCAATCCTCTATCCAGGAGATAAAACAATCTCCTGGCAACTGTAACTGAGTCTTTGGAACACAGTGAATTTAACTGCTAGGGCTTTGAACAAAGCTTATAATGAAGGAAAAAAGTTAAAACACTTTATATATTATTGCACTTTTATCTGAATGCATGTTAGGAATTGATGGGTTATGTTATTTGCCTATGTTATGTTAATTTCCTATCTTCTAACTGCCAGAGAAGAGCACCCCAACATCTCAATAAGGAAAAACTGTAATTGGAGAAGCACTTTAGTAGGACAAGCAGATGTTTGCAACTAGTAGATGAATTAGGATTTAACACAAAGGCCTCTAATCTCTGAGGTCTGTCTGCTAAGAAAAAGTTTCGGTCATTTTGTCTCACTTCCCATTTTGTCCCAGGCTTCCCTGGTGGATCAGACAGTAAAGAACTTGCCTGCAAAGCAGGAGACCTGGGTTCAATGCATGGGTGGGGAAGATCCCCCGGAGAAAGGAATAGCTACCCACTCCAGTATTGTTGCCTAGAAAATCCCATGGACGAAAGGGCCTGGTGGGCTCCAGTCCATGCAATCACAAAGAATCAGACATGATTGAGCCTCTAACACTTTCTTTTTTTCACCATTAAAAAAAAAAAAAAAATGGGAAGAAGCCTGCTAAGAGTGGCAGCTGGAGATAACTCCCCGTTTGGAGATTTGTTTTTTAATTTGAAAAAGTTACTGGACACATCCCTTTCCAAAAATAAGTTATTGCCTTGGTAATGAGTTCTTGCTGAAATCTAATGCCCAACCCAGAGATACTTCTCCAGCCTGACATATAAATTTCAGACTCTATAACTAACAAAGAAGTTTATAAATGCCTCCCTTGTCAGTAGGAGATGGTATAATGAAGAATGCAGCTGGCTTGGCCCCAGACTCATCTCAGTTCTGTTTTAGAATATGTCAGCCCCCACTCATCTTTCATAATCCTAGATGTGACTCTGGCCTTTTGATTTTAAAATTATACGCTAAATGACTGAGAACATGAAGTGATTACCTAGCAACTGCCCTCAAAGTCAGCAATAGTTTTTTTTCGTTTTTAGTTTTCTCTTTCTCCACTTAAAATAAAACTTGGAATAAAAATTAAAGATGATTGACTTAATGTTTCTCAAATTACTCTAAAGTCAATGATTTGAATTGTTATTTGAAAAAGATGGGGGAATAAAATGGAAATTGTATCTGATGATAAGATAAATCTTGATTGAAGCTTTTAAAAACTTGTTATTGGATCAAATGACATGAAAATAGCTTTATTAGTTGGCGATCATTCATCCACTCATCCATTTGATAAACATCTGTAGTGTGCAACATAATATAGCCCATGATAAACATGGAGATGGATAAGTTATAGCTCTTATTTCAAGGAATTACAGTCAAATATAAAACACAGAATTGAAAGAAGTATTGTATAACTGACTATATTAAAATGTGGTAAGATTTATTCAACATATGTGTAATGTTCAATCTTAATCAAATTAATATCAATATATCAAGGAACATTTTTTTATGTTTAATTTTTATTATGTTTAATACTTATTATTGTTGATGTACAATATTGTGTTACTTTATGCTGTAGAGCAAAGTGAATCAGTTATACATATGCATATATCCGCTCTTTTTTAGATTCTTTTCTTTTTTTTAAAATTTAATTTAATTTTTTTTTTTTACATAATTACCCAGAGGGATGGTATGGGGAGGGAGGAGGGAGGAGGGTTCAAGATGGGGAACACATGTATACCTGTGGCGGATTCATTTTGATGTAAGGAACATTTTCTTTAACCATGTCTAAAAGACATAAGTAACAATCTAAGGCAGGTCAATCTGCTTAATGAGAGACATATTTAGAGTATTGGTTTCCCAATTTTTTTCCGTTTATTGTGACAGAACATGTATATGAATTATTATTGTTTTTTCTCTTCATCAGTTCATTGCTAGGATTTGTCAAGGAGGAACATTTCTAGATACTTTTGATTGCTTTAATTGTAGCTAGCTATAGATACAATTAAGGATTTCATCATTTTGCAAGCAGCAATAGGAACAATAATCATTCCCCAATATATCAAGTCTAATCCACAGATACCTTGAGTATGTCAGGTTATATGGCAAAAGGAAGTTAAGGTTGCAGATGGAATGAAGGTTATCAATCAGCTGACATTAAATAGAAAAGGCCTCCACCCATTATCTAGATGGGTGCAATGTAATCCCAAAAGTCTGTAAAAGTGGAAGCAGGAAGCAAAAGAAGAGACTTGGTTGAAGACGTGATTACAGAAGAATAATCAGGGATAAGCAACATTGATTGCTAGGTTGCAGATGGAATAGGTAATCACAGAGGAATGTGGGTTTTCTAGAAGTTGGAAACACAAAGAAATTGATTCACTTTCAGAGCTTCCAGAAAGAAATGCTTTAAGCATAGTGAGACCCTTATAGAACTATAAGGCAATATATTTGTATCATTTTAAGTCATCGAATTTCTGATAATTTGTTGCAGCAACCACAGAAAAGGAGAGAGTTTTGTAAGGTTCTATAAACAGAAAAATTTGAAGCCTGGTGGCAGGTTAAGTATATAGGACTATTCAGAAAGCTCATAAGAATGTTATTGATATTTTTGTTGATTAAATCACTATAGAAGAAAATAGAATTCATTGAGAGAAGTTTCTCTAATATAATAATATATTCTGCTCATTGACACATTGGTTTAATTCAAAGCTAACTGTATTGGCCAGCCAATGGCAAAGAAATGTACTTTACATAATAACCTATAAGCACAAGTTTTAAAGTTGGATTTAAGTGACTTGTCAAACAGTCAAAAATTTGCAGTTTCTCCTGTTATTACAGAACTTAACTGGATTCTGATAAAAACCTCAGGAATAGAAAAATAGATTTTGAGGTAAAAGCCTTGGAATACATCATGAGTTTGTTTTATTTTGAAATATTTTTAGGTGTAAAACTTTGACACTGTTGTAAGTAGCATCACTGCAGCTTGCCGGAAAGGGAAGAGGTCCGCATGTTAACTGAGGTTTAAGAAAACGCCTCAGTGCTACTTTGTCAATTAGTCCCACCCTCTCCCTCCCCAGCTGTGTCCCCAAGTCTGTTTTCTATATCTTATGTAACATAGATAACCAGTGGGAAGTTGATATATAACAGAAGCTCAACCCCGTGCTCTGTGACAGCCTAGGGGAGTTTGAGGGAGGTTCAAGAGGGAGGAGACATGTGTGTACCTATGCCTGATTCAGGCTGCTGTATGGCAGAAACCAACACACCACTGTAAAGCAATTATACTCCAATTAAAAATAAGTAAAAAAAAAAAGAACAACTCAGTAATATTAGCTTTTGCAGTAATTAAATCCAATATTTTGCTCTCATAAAATCACAACATAGCCATTAAAAACAGTCTTTCTGTCTTTGGTTATAAGGCAAGTGTCTTGCTCTGTGTATGTGAATCTCACTAGCTTCTAAACTTTCCCCCTCAAATTTCTTTTACAACATGTTTCTGGACAGTTTAATATTTTTAGGAACACTACTAGTATTATTATAGTAAATGAGACTATGCTACTAAATGTAATACATATGATTATTTCTATAATATTACCTTCATGAATATTATGGCAAAAGAAACCAGTACAGATATCCAAATTATCAATGCACCTGGGGAGAAAAAAGTCCTTTTTGTAAACTAGATTGTAGCTATTGTTTGTTACGGCATTTGAAGCTGATGACCTGAAATTTCATTGCTGTTAGGACTGCAAGTATTAGTTATTATGACAAAACTTTAGCTGAGAAATAAACAAATATCTGTCTCCTCTCACCTTCCTGCATAGCCCACGAACTGTAACAATATTTATCAGGGCTTTGGAGTTATGTCCTGGATAAAAATAGAGCATCTTCCATCTTTACCTTTTATGAGTTCACCATTTACAAGGTGACTTTTAAAAGATTCGTGGATACCTTGAATGTCAGTAAATGTTATTTCAATATTTTTTCAAATTAATCTGAAGAGTAAGGAGATTACATATTCTGTTTGTGTGACCTGGCCTGAGAACTGATCTTTCATGACCTGTTTTAAACTTGTGATGTTAGTGTGGAATGAGGCAACAGCAGGGAAAGGGAGAGAAAATGCTAATAAATTTGTTAGTAGTCAGAACAAAGGACATTATGTTCCAAAAGAGACAAATTTTGCTATTGTGTGCATTTTTCTTAATTTGAGTTGTATTTCTAGTTGGCAGGATGTGTTTTTGGATATTAGAATAAAAGTGGGAAAAATTTAAAATAAATGCAAGAAAAAGTAAAAAAAATATATATATTATAACTTTTGTGTTTCCTCTACGCAAAAATCATATTGTGGTTTAATTTAAAGTCCTCCTCCTATCACTGAAAAAGTCATATTTTTGTATCTTAAATCCATATACTTCAGAAGATTTCAAAGACCTTGTCTAAAGTTTAAATTTATCTCTCCTAAAAACTTACATTTTTAGTTTGTAAAATAATTTATGATTCAACTACTTTCACATTTATACTATTGATATGACATCAGGAAAATATCTGTGTGAAATGTAATCATATAACAGGACACATGGTTAACTTTGCCACTGGGAAACTGGTGGTGAATAAAGTTTAACATTTTTGAAAATACAAAATGACACATATATAATTCTTCAATTAAAAAAAAATATATTTGTATTAGATTCTTCTGACGATTTTGCCCTGGTCACATAAGCCTTGCTGACAATAGAATTAAGTCAAATTTCACCTTGGGAGAAATAAATAGCTTCAATTCTGAAATTTATTAACCAGAATTAATTATATTTGTTATCAATAAACCATTCTGAGACTTTTGCTTCCTTTGGAGGCCACATTGCAAGTGTTTAATTTAGAATAAAGAACACATAAACTGTGACTTAATACAGTTCTTTGGAACAATGTCTCTAGGAGGAAGTATCTTTAGTTTTCACAGAGGAAACATGATTTGAGAGATTATCTCTATGTTAAAGTGCGTATCTACTATAAAGTCTCTTTAATTATCTCTTTTCAGTCACAAGGATAGATAACACAGCAGGCTAGTTCTCTAATCCCCAAAACCTCAAGAGGTAAATAATCTCACCTGTGAGGTGTTTGGAGTGATAAGTGACTTCTTGCTCCACAAAATGATAATCATCTATTTATGTGCATGCTCTCTAACAGTATATTTCTAAAGATATATATGTTGCTTTTCTGTTGCAGAAGGTAAGAAATGATATTGAAGGCAAAAAGATAAAATAGTTCAGTTTTAATAAATAAATACATTTTCACCAATGTTAAAGTAGTCAGAAACATAAATATTTTGCCCTGTGGCATGTGTGCTAAGTCGTGTCCAACTATTTGCAGTCCTTTGGACTATAACCCACCAGGTTCCTCTATCCATGGGATTTTTTAGGAAAGAATACTGGAATGGGTTGCCATTTTCTCCTCCAGGGATCTTTCTGACCCAGGGAATGAACCCATGTCTCCTGCATCTCCTACATTGGCAAGGTGAATTCTTTACTTGCTGTGCCATCGGGGAAGCCCTGTGGAGGATACAAAAAAGAGATAAAGCATCATTCTCTTCCATCACATCTGAAATATCATCTTCTGCCTTAAAATCTATCAATTTCAACCATAGTGTTAGTGATAAAAACAAGCTGAAACTTTTATTTTAAAGTGTTATTAATACTAAAATGTCTATCTTAAACTTTAGCCCTTGACCTTTTACTGAATTAAATAGGTATGAGAAAAAATAGAAAAAAAAGTTAGAAAATGTTAGCACCCAAGATTTGACACAGAACTTATTGTAGAGTAGTAGGGATTTGGAATAAAGATGGTTATGTGAACAAAGTAGGGATAACCTTCTTGCAGCCGGTGGTCCTGAGAATGGAGCTGGCCATTGCTGCTACATTGCTACTGGTCTGAAGAGCACACTGTGATACAGAAACTTCAGCTTTAATTACCACTGGATCTACTGACCACCCTCAGTCAGGACCTTACTCTCTATCTCTTTCTTGTTATTATGAATGAGCTATCTATTTATCTACATTTCTTGATATTCTCTAAATTCTCAGTTTTTAATGTCATCTCTTACATTCCTTATTAAGGACAAAAGTCCTAATTCATTATCTCTTTCTCTTAGGTTTTTCCAACCAGCTAAAAATAAGTTATGGTTTATTAAGTAGAAAAATAGAGATATAAACAATTAACACTTCTATACCCCAATATTATATATATTCTCTCATTTTCACAGAAAAGGAGAAATTCCTTTATTTTATAAAGGAATATCCAAAATCACTGCTTCAGTTTTCTTATTCTCATATTCTTCTTTTAAACCACAATCCACTGGAACTTTATCCTTTGTTGTTCGGTCACTAAATCATGTCCGACTGTTTGTGACGCCATGGACTGAAACACGGAGAATGTCCTGTCCTTCACCAGTTCCTGGAGTTTGCTCAAACTCATGTCCTTTGAATCAGTGATGTTATCTATACAAGAAAGATTGCTGGTCAACATCACCCATGACTTCTATATTTCAATGCATACTTTGTTGTGCTCGAGTTACTCACCCCAACAACACTCTTAATCACCTCTGACCAAACTGTCTTGTTTTAATTTCCTCACTTGCATATCAGGCCATCACGGTCTCAGTTTTCCCTCCACATCACTGTTCAAATATCCAAAATCCTCTTCACTGGACTCTTCTCTTTGCAATTCTTATGTATTATGTGCTGAGGGCTCATGCCTTAGTCCTTTATAATCATATACAGACACGATGTTCACCAACCTTCTACTTGTCAATGACACACATGTATATCTTTGACTGTTCTCTGAACCCAGAATATCATACCTTACAGAGCATCTCCACATGAATGATAAATATCACAAAACATATGTTCTCATAGTACAATGCTGCTATTTTCCAATAAACTATGTATTCTTTATTCTTCTTTTAACTATCTATCTAATATATATAATACTTTATTTATCACTTTGCTCTCCTGCTGGCTCAGGCAGTAAAGAGTCTGCCTACAATGTAGGATACCTGGATTTGATCCCTGGATTGGGAAGATTCCCTGGAGATGGGAATGGCAACCCCACTTCAGTATTCTTGCCTGGATAATTCCATGGACAGAGGCAGGGGGCTACAGTCCATGGGATCCCAAAGAGTCAGACATGAATGAGAAACTAACACTTTGACTTCACTTTCATATATGAAAATGAATATGCCATATATATGAATATGACACATTTATAATACAGAAGTAAAGAGATTTTTTTATGAGGTATTGGCTCATGCAATTATGGAGACTGAGAAGTCCCAGGATTTGCCCTATGCATGCTGCAGATCCAGGCAAGCTGACGGCATAGTTTGAAGGCCTGAGCCCTGGAAAGCCAAACGATGAGGATACCAGTTTCAGGCCTTCTCTGAAGGTGTGAGGACCAGCATTGCTGTGGGAAGAAGATGGAAAAACATTGTCCCATTTCATGCACTCACACAAAGAGAGAGTGAATCCTCCCATACATCGTATTTGGTTCTAAGCCCTCAAGAGACTGGATGATACCCATCTGCATGGGAAAGAGGAATCCATGTTACTTATTCTACAGATCCAAATGCTAATCTCATCAGAAACACTCACACACCTGCTCAGAAATAATGTTTAACCACATATCTGAGCAACTTGTGACCCAGTGAAATTGATACATAAAATTAACTACCATGCACTCCATTTTCTTCTTCCCACAAATACAGCCTTAATAGGGATCATCTTTCCTTCTGTTTCAACCACCTTAAGATAATGGCTTAAGCTTCCATTATCTATCAGCAAGCCAAGCACCAATAATTGAAAAGTATCCTCCCTGGCTCCTATTTTTGAAGACCCACACACTACACCAAACAGGACTTTTCACATAGCATTCAAAAATAAACATAAAGAAAGTAGCCACATTAAAATCATCCAGTGTGTTTCAAATCCATTTATAATAAAATTCAAGCACCAGACCCTGACCTAAAAAGGCTAATGAAGTTTGGCACAGGTTTCCATCTCTCACACCACCTCCTACCATTTTCCTTCTAATTGATTACTTTTCAGTCACAGTAGTTGTGTGTGTGTGTGTGTGTGTGTGTGTGTGTGTGTGTGTTTATTGGCCCTTGATCTTATCAGGATTCTCTCCAGATTACCAATAACTTCCACACAATTAATCTTTATTTCTTACAGCACTTATCATAATATTTACTTGCTCATTAAAGTTCTCCTTTGTTTATTGTCCATTTTCCACAGCAATATTATGTCCATGTGAGCAGTGATCTCTTCTGTTATATACACTGCTCTATCCCACAATGCTGAAAGAGTACATGGCAGACCTTATTTTCTTGGGTGTGAAAATCACTGCAGATGGTGACTACAGCCATAAAATTAAAAGACTCTTGCTCCTTGGAAGAAAAACTAGGACAAAACTAGACAGTGTATTAGAAAGCATAGACATTACTTTGCCTACAAAGGTCTGTATAGTCAAAGCTAAAATTTTTCAAGTCATAATGGATGGATGTGAGAGTTGGACAATACAGAAGGCTGAGAGCTGAAGAATTGATGCTTTTGAATTTTGGTGCTGGGCAGTAAGGAAATCAAACCTAAATGAAATCAACCCTAAATGTTAACTGGAAGGACTGATGCCGAAGCTGAAATTTCAATACATTGGCCACGTGAAATGAAGAGTTGACTCATTAGAAAAGACCCTGATGTTAGGAAAGATTGAAGGCAGGTGCAGAAGGGGATCTCAGAGAATGAGATGATTGGATGGTGTCACCGATCCAATGGACCTGAGTTTGAGCAAACTCTACCAATGGATGAAGGACAGGGAAGCAGGGCATGCTGCAATCTATGGGGTTACAAAGAGTCAGACATGACTGAACAACTGAACAGCAACTATAGGGGAATAAATGAACAATTTTTTCCTGATGTTCGGATTAATTGGACTTACTCTTCTGGATTTAGAAATATGTGTTGTGGTTGTTTAGTCACTAAGTCCTGTCCAACTCTTTTGTGATCCCTGCTAGTCTCTTCTGTCTATGGGATTCTTCAGGTGAGAATACTGGAGTGGGTTGCCATTTCCTTCTCCAGAGGATCTTCCTGAAACAGGGATCAAACCCAGGTCTCCTGAATTGAAGATGGATTCTTTACCATCTGAGCCACCAGAGGTCCTCATATAAGCTATATGAATATAAACATCATATAAGCTATATGAATTGTTAAGTATTCTTATTTCAGAGATTCTATGCTAAGTCACTTCAGTCGTGTGTGACTCTGTGCAACCCCATAAACGGCAGCCTACCAGGCTCCCCGTCCCTGGGATTCTCCAGGCAAGAACACTGGAGTGGGTTGACATTTCAAATATTCTACAAAATACCAAATGAGCTGATGATTATCTCCAGTTTTTATAAGAGACCTGATCAACTTGGCAACAATGATAATTTATCTTAGTTTACTTTATGTCTTATCTTTCATTTGTAAAGCTGATTTTTCATTGGAAAATTACTTGGATTTAATGATCTGTATAGAAGCTTCCTAAATGTAGGAGTAGTAAATTTTAACATAACAGTTGTGCAAAAATGTAACTATTATATGAAGTTTTATGAAGAAACCAAACCAACACTTCCATCCTAAATTAATTCAAAGCCTCACAACCACATGTTTTTCACTTTGAGTCCTCACAATTTTAATGCTTCATCCATTCACATATGTATGTGTATACTAATTTTCACTAAATCGTTAGCTTATACACAAATGTTGATATTTTTCAAATATTCAATGGCAAAATATTTTTATCTTAATGTCATTTCTAAAGAATGAGAATCACTGAGTCTATCATTGCCAGATCTATTTCTCACTTATTATTTTCTCTTAATGCTTAAAAAGACTTCCCTGGTGGCTCAGACAGTAAAGCATCTGCCTACAATGCAGAAGAACCAGGTTCAGTCCTTGGGTTGGGAAGATCTCCTGGAGAAGGAAATGGCAACCCTCTCCAGTATTCTTGCCTGGAAAATCCCATGGATTGAGGAGCCTGGTAGGCTACAGTCCATGGGGTTGCAAAGAGTTGGACACGACTGAGCGACTTAACTTTAACTTTATTTTCTCTTAATGAAAGTGAAAGTGGAGAGTGAAAAAGTTGGCTTAAAGCTCAACATTCAAAAAACGAAGATCATGGCATCCAGTCCCACCACTTCATGGGAAATAGATGGGGAAACAGTGGAAACAGTGTCAGACTTTATTTTTCTGGGTTCCAAAATCACTACAGATGGTGACGGCAGCCATGAAATTAAAAGAAGCTTACTCCTTGGAAGGAAAGTTATGACCAACCTAGATAGCATATTCAAATGCAGAGACATTACTTTGCCAACAAAGGTTCATCTAGTCAAGACTATGGTTTTTCCTGTGGTCATGTATAGATGTGAGAGTTGGACTGTGAAGAAGGCTGAGTGCCGAAGAATTGATGCTTTTGAACTGTGGTGTTGGAGAAAACTCTTGAGAGTCCCTTGGACTGCAAGGAGATCCAACCAGTCCATTCTGAAGGAGATCATCCCTGGGATTTCTTTGGAAGGAATGATGCTAAAGCTGAAAGTCCAGTACTTTGGCCACCTCATGCTAAGAGTTGACTCATTGGAAAAGACTCTGATGCTGGGAGGGATTGGGGGCAGGAGGAGAAGGGGACAACAGAGGATGAGATGGCTGGATGGCATCACTGACTCGATGGACGTGAGTGTCAGTGAACTCTGGGAGTTGGTGATGGACAGGGAGGCCTGGCGTGCTGCGATTCATGAGGTTGCAAAGAGTCGGACACGACTGAGCAACTGATCTGATCTGAATGCTTAAAACAAGTCAAAATAATGAAAAGAATCATAGGATTTCATGTTAATTAGAGAAAAGAAATATAAAAGAAAACATACTCTAAAATGGACAACCTGACATGAAGTCAGTATTTATTTAGATGATAGACAAAATAGCAAATATTACAATTTAGTAGTGAAGTCGTGTCCAACTCTTTGCAACCCCATGGGCTAAAGAGTCCTTGGAATTCTCCAGGCCATAATACTGGAGTGGGTAGCCCTTCCATTCTCCCAGGTATCTTTCCAACCCAGGGATCGAACCCCAGTCTCCTGCATTGCAGGCAGATTCTTTACCAACTGAACTATTGCATTTATCATAAGCTCATATTTCATTTTAACTTTTGTCTATTATTAAAGTAACAGAAGGTTGTCTTTTATGCTACTTGATCATGTGGGTCAGGTCAGTTATTTTGTCCTCCTTCCTTGCAGAAACCACATAACAGGACTTCTGGATCCTTGCCAGTCAGGAAAATTGAGAAAAAAAAGAGAACATTTCTTAGAGTTTCAGTCCAGAAGTGACCATATTACTTCTGTTCACCCTGATGCATCAAAGCAAGTCATAAAGCATTTCTGAGATAGAAGAGAAGAGAAGTCCTACCATATGATAGGAAGGAGAGAGAATCAAGTATTTTCAACTGTTTGTATTCTTTTCCTGTGTCTGCTATAAGAAATTACCACAAACTCAGTGGCTTAAAAAGTACAAATGAATTCTCTTACAGTTCTAGAAGCTAGAAGTTTTGAAATGGTTCACCATGCTGCCTTCTTTCTGAAGTCTCTAAGAAAGAACCACTTTGTTGCCTTTTCTCCCTTCTAGTGGAACTGCACTCCCCTTCTAGTGACTTCATCCTCCATATTGAAAGCCAGCAGTGTAGCATCTTTTCTCTCTCTGACCTTTTGATTCTGATGCTACTTGAATCTAACTCTATTGTTTCCTTCTTTTAAGGACCCTGTGATTACCAGGTGGTGCTAGTGATAAAGAACCCACCTGCAAAGCAGGAGATTTAAGAGCCATGGGTCCGATGCTTAGGTCAAGAAGATCCCCTAGAGGAGGGCATAGCAACCCAGGCTAGTATTCTTTCCTGGCGAATCCCATGGACAGAGAAGTCTGGCAAGCTATAGTCCATGGGGTTGCAGAGAGTCAGATATGACTGAAGCAACTTAGCATGCATGTATGTAATTACACTGGACTCACCTAGATAATTCAGGATAATTTCTTCATCTCAAAATCTTTAGTTACATTTTTGTAGTTCCTTTTGCCTGTAAAAAAGAACAGATTTGTAGGTTCTGGGAATTTTAAAATATTTAATACTTTTGAGGGGCTGCTAATCACACTGTCACACCATTCTAGTGTGACAATAAGGAAACATGATAGAAGTGGACAGGTGTGGTTCATTGGAAGTTTAAAGATCAACATAGTTTTAATCCATGTTCATTGCTGCATTCTTCACAAGATCCAGCACATGGAAGAAATCTAAATGTCCATCAACAGAAGAATGGATAAAGAAGATGTAGCATGTGTGCAAAATGGAATATTACTCAACCATAAAATGAATGAAATTTTGCCATTTGCAGGGACATGGACAGTTTTATAGGAAGCTACCTTTGAAACTCTATACCATCTCATTAAATATTTTAAGAAAGGAAAGCAACCTCATTTTGAGGAGGTAAAAATTGAAGTACAAAATGGAGAAATGAAAACAAGAGAACTAAATTTGCTCTCTATATTGGTGAAATCGGAGAAGGCAATGGCACCCCACTCCAGTACTCTTGCCTGGAAAATCCCATGGATGGAGGAGCCTGGAAGGCTGCAGTCCATGGGGTCGCTGAGGGTCGGACACGACTGAGAGACTTCACTTTCACTTTTCACTTTCATGCACTGGAGAAGGAAATGGCAACCCACTCCGTGTTCTTGCCTTGAGAATCCCAGGGACGGGGGAGCCTGGTGGGCTGCCGTCTATGGGGTCCCACAGAGTCGGACACGACTGAAGCGACTTAGCAGCAGCAGCAGCAGCAGCAGCAGCATTGGTGAAATCTATAGATATATTTTCATCCCTTAAATATGACTACAAAAGAAAGAAAAAGGTTTTGGAAGTCTTTTTTGCATATCTTAAAAGTTAATTTAACAAGCGTACCTTCCAAACCATCTTATGTGAAATATTAGTATCACAATTCTCACTTTGGGGGGGGGGTACCAAATCCAACTCAGCTACTTATTAGAAAATAAGTAATGCAAGGAAAAAAAATAAGGGATAAGAGAGTAACAAGAAGACACTATATAAAACAAAATTTAGTTTTTAAAAAAATTAGTAAAAAAGTTAAATATATGTACAAAAACTGCCTTATACAATTTTTAGTTGCAGAGCAAAAAAATCTTATATTTAAGGATTTGTGCAAAGAAAATAAGAAATATATATACATAAGCGATTTTCATTTTTCTCTACAAGGAGTTGCAAATACTTTCTGCAAAGAATCAGATAATACATATTTTATCAAAACATAGCATTTTATTGCCACAATATGACCACCTAAAATATTGTATAAGTTCATTATTAAATTCAAACCAATGACAGGTGGAAGAGAGTGTCCAATTCAATAAACTGAATGAGATAAAAAAATTACAATGATTTAGAATAAATATAAATTATTCTAAAAGCTACGCATTATTAGCATTAAATATATTAAATTTCTTAATGTCAATTTACTTGATTACTCAGAGTCAAGATTTGGGTGAAGTTAGTGAGGCAGTTAGCTCAGGTACCCTATGTAATAGTTACACAGTGGCTGAAAAACTCAGTAATCAAGATGGTATTTTAATGTAATATTAAACAAATTGTCAAACCATGCCCTAAATACTGAGTGCCTAATTTTGTGTATACAATATTGTTGAAATCAAGACCTGATTTGGGTCAAACAAGTGAGAAATATTCCATAAGTGCAGTTTAAATCATTACGCTGTTGAAAATTTTGATATTTTTTTAATTGTAGACATTGTTATTAATAGGGGTTTTTAAAGTATTTTATTAAAATACTGTATATCTTGATTACTGGATTTTGGTTCTGATTTTTCATTACAGTTATCGTTACCTTACTAGCTTCACTCTAATTACAACACTAGAAGCAGTAAATGTAATTTAATATTAAGAAAGCATATTGAAGCTTGCTAAAAATTTAATATTTAAATTTTTATAGAAATGCATTATATATAACAAATTTTCTCTTGTTATTGGTCATTTTTTTTTCTTTTATTACAATAAGCGGAAGTTGGTGATGGACAGGGAGGCTTGGCGTCCTGCGGTTCATGGGGTCGCAAACAGTCAAACATGACTGAGCGACTGAACTGAACTGATCTAATCCCTAAAATGTCTGTTATGTCTTTGTATAACTTAATGTAAATATTTATGGCTTAACTGAGTTATTCTTTCATCAGGAATCATCATCAAGGGTTAAAGAATGGTGATGCTCCTGAATTAAGTATTAAGAAATACAAATGTACTGGTTGAATTCTTATAGCTCATCTGCTTTTAAAACATGTTTTAAAAACCTAGAAATTATGTTAAATACTGGATGCTTGGGGCTGGTGCACTGGGATGACTCAAAGGGATGGTATGGGAAGGGAGGAGGAAGCGGGGTTCAGTTTGGGAAATATGTGTATACCTGTGGTAGATTCATGTTGATGTATGGCAAAACCAATACAATATTGTAAAGTAATTAGCCTCCAATTAAAATAAATAAATTTATAAAAAAATAAATATATAAAAAGTAAAACAACCTAGAAGTTATATTAAATAGTGAAAATAATCTTTTATTTTAAAATGATCACAATTATATAGATAATAAAATAAGAGAAGAAACATCTTTTTTTAAAAATTCTTTTAGCTAAGATCAATAAAGTATGGAGACTTCCTTGGTGGCTCAGTGGTAAAGAATCCACCTGCTAATGCAGGAGACACTAGACATGAAAGTTCAATTCCTGAGTCGGAAAAATCCCCTGGAGTAGGAAATGGCAACTTGCTTCAGTACTCTTGCCTGAAAATTTCCATGGACAGAGAAGCCTTGTGGGCTACAGTCCATGGGGTTGCAAAAGGTGGGGCATGACTGAATGACAGCACACAAAATACTTTTAAGTATAATGCATTTAATGTAACTATAATTTTCTCATGTATAAATACATACTACATGTTGTATGGATTAAACTGTGTCTAACTTTCCAGTAAAATATACAATATAATGATTTATCTGTTAAAATAATTTTAAATATTAGAAACTTAGATTCACATGCACACACACACATATAAGTATCAATTGTCCTGTGTAAAAAGAACATCCTCTGTTTTTCTCCCTATTTATTGTTCAAAATATTTTAGTTTGACAGAATATGAAAGTAATTTGAAATTGGAAAAAGTTATATCTGCAACATAATAAAATATATGATTCCACCTGTTTGATGTTTTGATGAGCAGTTCTATAATTTAATGTGGTCTAATGTTGGATGTGAGAGTTGGACTGTGAAGAAAGCTGAGCGCCAAAGAATTGATGCTTTTGAACTGTCGTGTTGGAGAAGACTCTTGAGAGTCCCTTGGACTGCAAGGAGATCCAATCAGTCCATCCTAAAGGAGATCAGTCCTGGGTGTTCATTGGAAGGACTGATGCTAAAGCTGAAACTCCAATACTTTGACCACCTCATGTGAAGAGTTGACTCATTGGAAAAGACTCTGATGCTGGGAGGGATTGGGGGCAGGAGGATAAGGGGACAACAGAGGATGAGATGGCTGGATGGCATCACTGACTCAATGGACATGAGTTTGAATAAACCCTGGGGAGTTGGTGATGGACAGGGAGGCCTGGCATGCTGGGATTCATGGGGTCTCAAAGAGTTGGACACGACTGAGCTACTGAACTAACTAGCTAACTAATGTATCAATTGCTTTTTCCATGGAACATTTTGTTCTTGTGTCTTGAGCTATTTTTTTTTTTTTTGCAAGAGAATAGAGATTATATTTATATTTGTATAGTGATTTTGTATCCTGCAACATTGATAGACTCTTCTGTAATTCTTAAAACTTCTGGATTATTTCAGATTTTTTCTATGTATAATCATAAAATAGTCTAATAAAATTACACAATATTATCATTAAACATATGGTAGCTCAGATGGTAAAACGTCTGCCTACAATGCAGGAGACCTGGGTTCGATCCCTGGGTAGGGAAGATCCCCTGGAGAAGGAAATGGCAACGCACTCCAGTATTCTTGCCTGGAAAATCCCATGGACTGAGGAGCCTGGTGGCTACAGCCCATGGGGTCACAAAGAGTGGGACACAACTGAGCCACTTCACTTTCACTACTTTGACAACCCAGAGGAAAAATCCAAAGAATGTTATTGGTGCTTCCAATAGTCATAGTTTGCTTAGATTCAGACAAATATCAAGATCTCTAATTATCATGAAACCGAGAGATTTTAAAATACTCATTTATACTTATCTCCACCTATTTCAGAGGAAGTATCTCAGAGGATTGTTCCTCTGAAGCACAGTTTTGACTCTATTTGTAGTAAGAACTGATTTGGCTTTCAAATAGATTTCAAAACCTCTGTCATAACTACTTTTAAGAAATGCAGTTGCCTTGCTAAGTTATCCATAATATGTTTTCCTTAGTTGCCATTGTTTCCTCTTATAACTCACTTCTCTCATCCAGTCTCATGTGGGTACATCTGACTGTTGGAACCTTGGAGACATAGAAGCACCCTAGCTAAACATGAACCATGGAAGAAGTTGATATATGCTCGGAGAAATCCTAACTCCAGTATTTTCCAAATAGCTCCTGATAGAGGCTACATTCTGCTCCAAAACAGACTTTTTTTTTTTTTTTAATGTGGGGTAAAAACACCAGTGGAGAAATAACTTCAGAAAGAGTGAAGGGATGGAGCCAAAGCAAAAACAATACCCAGCTGTGGATGTGACCGGTGATAGAAGCAAGGTCCAATGCTGTAAAGAGCAATATTGCATAGGAACCTGGAATGTCAGGTCCCTGAATCAAGGCAAATTGGAAGTGGTCAAACAGGAGATGGCAAGAGTGAATGTCGACATTCTAGGAATCAGTGAACTAAAATGGACTGGAATCGGTGAATTTAACTCAGATGACCATTATATCTACTACTTCAGGCAGGAATCTTTCAGAAGAAATGGAGTAGCCATCATGGTCAACAAAAGGGTCCAAAATGCAGTACTTGGATGCAATCTCAAAAACGACAGAATGATCTCTGTTCGTTTCCAAGGCAAACCATTCAATATCGCAGTAATCCAAGTCTATGTCCCAATCAGTAACACTGAAGAAGCTGAAGTTGAATGGTTCTATGAAGACCTACAAGACCTTTTAGAACTAACACCCAAAAAAGATGTCCTTTACATTATTGGTGACTGGAATGCAAATGTAGGAAATCAAGAAACACTTGGAGTAACAGGCAAATTTGGCCTTGGAATACGGAATGAAGCAAGGCAAAGACTAATAGAGTTTTGCCAAGAAAATGCACTGGTCATAGCAAACACCCTCTTCCAACAACACAAGAGAAGACTCTGCACATGGATGTCACCAGATGGTCAACACCGAAATCAGACTTATAATATTCTTTGCAGCCAAAGATGGAGAAGCTCTATACAGTCAACAAAAACAAGACCAGGAGCTGACTATGGCTCAGATCATGAACTCCTTACTACCAAATTCAGACTTAAATTGAAGAAAGTAGGGAAAACCACTAGACCATTCAGGTATGACCTAAATCAAATCGTTTATGATTATACAGTGGAAGTGAGAAATAGATTTAAGGGCCTAGATCTGATAGACAGAGTGCCTGATGAACTATGGACTGAGGTCCATGACATTGTAGAGTATACAGGGATCAAGACCATCCCCAAGGAAAAGAAATGCAAAAAAGCAAAATGGCTGTCTGAGGAGGCCTTACAAATAGCTGTGAAAAGAAGACAAGTGAAAAGCAAATTAGAAAAGGAAAGATATAAGCATCTGAATGCAGAGTTCCAAAGAATAGCAAGAACAGATAAGAAAGACTCCCTCAGCAATCAATGCAAAGGAATAGAGGAAAACAACAGAATGGGAAAGACTAGAGATCTCTTCAAGAAAATTAGAGATACCAAGGGAACATTTCATGCAAAGATGGGCTCGATAAAGGACAGAAATGGTATGGACCTAACAGAAGCAGAAGATATTAAGAAGAGGTGGCAAGAATACACAGAAGAACTGTACAAGAAAGATCTTTATGACCCATATAATAACGATGGTGTGATCACTCATCTAGAGCCAGACATTCTGGAACGTGAAGTCAAGTAGGCCTTAGAAAGCATCATTATGAACAAAGCTAGTAGAGGCGATGGAATGCCAGTGGAGCTCTTTCAAATCCTGAAAGATGACGCAGTGAAAGTGCTGCACTCAATATTCCAGCAAATTTGGAAAACTCAGCATTGGCCACAGGACTGGAAAAGGTCAGTTGTCATTCCAATCCCAAAGAAAGTCTATGCCAAAGAATTCTCAAACTACTGCACAATTGAATTCATCTCACATGCTAGTAAAGTAATACTCAAAATTGTCCAAGCCAGGCTTCAGCAATACGTGACCCATGAACTTCCTGATGTTCAAGCTGGTTTTAGAAAAGGCAGAGGAACCAGGGATCAAATTGCCAACATCTGCTGGATCATGGAAAAAGCAAGAGGGTTGCAGAAAAACATCTATTTCTGCTTTATTGTCTATGCCAAAGACTTTGACTGTGTGGATCACAATAAACTGTGGAAAATTCTTCAAGAGATGGGAATACCAAACCACCTGACCTGCCTCTTGTGAAATCTGCATGCAGGTCAGGAAGCAACAATTAGAACTGGACATGGAACAACAGACTGGTTCCAAATAGGAAAAGGAGTATGTCAAGGCTGTATATTGTCACCCTGTTTATTTAACTTATATGCAGAGTACATCATGAGAAATGCTGAACTAGAAGCACAAACTGGAATCAAGATTGCCAGGAGAAATATCAATAACCTCAGATATGCAGATGACACCACCCTTATGGCAGAAAGTGAAGAGGAACTCAAAAGCCTCTTGATGAAAGTGAAAGTGGAGAGTGGAAAAGTTGGCTTAAAGCTCAACATTCAGAAAATGAAGATCATGGCATCTGGTCCCATCACTTCATGGCAAATAGATGGGGAAACAGAGGAAACAGTATCAGACTTTAGTTTTTTGGGCTCCAAAATCACTGCAGATGGTGACTGCAGCCATGAAATTAAAAGACGGTTACTCCTGGGATGGAAAGTTATGACCAATCTAGATAGCATATTCAAAAGTAGAGACATTACTTTACCAACAGAGGTCCATCTAGTCAAGGTATGGTTTTTCCAGTGGTCATGTATGGATGTGAGAAATGGACTGTGAAGAAGGCTGAGAGCTGAAGAATTGATTCTTTTGAACTGTGGTGTTAGAGAAGACTCTTGAGAGTCCCTTGGACTGCAAGGATATCCAACTAGTCCATTCTGAAGGTGATCAGCCCTGGGATTTCTTTGGAAGGAATGATGCTAAAGCTGAAAGTCCAGTACTTTGGCCACCTCGTGCGAAGAGTTGACTCATTGGAAAAGTCTCTGATGCTGGGAGGTATTGGGGGCAGGAGGAGAAGGGGACGACAGAGGATGAGATGGCTGGATGGCATCACTGACTCGATGGACGTGAGTCTCAGTGAACTCTAGGAGTTGGTGGTGGACAGGGAGGCCTGGCGTGCTGTGATTTATGGGGTTGCAAAAAGTCAGACGCGACTGAGCGACTGAACTGAACTGATGTGAACTGAACTGAAAAACATCTAAGCATAATTTTAAACTGTGAAATGAACAAATGCCCCAAATATAGCACTGATGCGTTTCTGAGGTAGATGAAACTAAACAATTCTGAAATCATATTTTGCAAGGTTACAATGCCTTGGAGTGTAAATAAAACCTGCAGGAAAAGTCTGGTTTTCTGCCTGTTTTTGCAAATGAAGCTTAATTGAAAAATGGCCATGCCTAGTCATTTATCAATTATCTTGGGTTGCTTGCACTACAACAGCAGGCTTGAATAGTTTCCGAGAGACCATTCAGCTTGCAAATTCTAAAATATTATCTGGTCCTCTACACACCACACACACAAAAGTTAAACAACTGTTTAGATAGCATGCATAGATTTGTCACTGGAAAAGAAAAAATCCCTGAAATTTGTTTATAAAGGCAGAGATACAGCAAATACATAAAGGAAGTAGATTTTGAGTATGTTTAGTTCATGATAGGAATAATTGCCTGAATGATGACAGCTAATCAGTATGAGACTGTGTAGCCTGATACTGGCAATTTAATTTCAGAGTGTTTTTATTTCTTCAACGGTATTTGCAACCCATCTTAGGAATCTAACTGAAACGTACTTCCTCCTTTGTCACATGACATAGGTAATTGGAGGATCAGTTGTTCAGTTTTCCTAGATGATTCTGTCCACTGAATTAAGAATGCCTTTTTGAGAGTGTTAGAAAGGAATGCACTTAAACCTGCTACAAAGATATGATTTTTCAAGTGGCTCTGACTTTGAAAGGGAACAAATTATGATAGAAAATAAGGAAATGCTCCAGCTCAAATCTAAACTCAGATATAAGAGTTTTGAGTCAATAGCAAATTCTGATACCCCTGACACCCACAAAATGCTTAGCAAGTCTTCTGTAACAAAGGGATTCAAGTAGGAATCAATGTTCCTCAAAGGCCAATGGGGAGTCCTTTCTAACACACTCTTCTCCAGGCTTTGAGAATAAAACTCAGAAGAAGGAAACTGTATATGAAAAGTTGGCATAAGAAAGTCACCTGGAATCAAGAATTCAGAATCGCAAGAATAGGCCCCAAATCATCACACTCTACTCTTTAGAAGAAACAGAATTTGTCAATATTTGTTGATCCCATTAAATTCTCATCTAATAGGCAACCTATGTATATTTTCAATTACTCACTGAAAGAATTCTTTTTACATCAGTGTCCCTTTTTTCTCCTATTGTATTTTTTATCACACTACCTTTTTTTTTATTAAAAGGTAAAATCTTTTTAAAGAAAATTCTGTGTGCATGAAAAACAAGAAGTCTAATAGTCAGCATGGCATGGTATGACATCACAGTTGCTTAACATATAGAAATTAAGGACTTTTATACATAGTTTTATATAAGACACCTGTCCAATAATCACCCTTAGAAAAAAGAAAAAGGAAGTATTTTGCAACATTCGCATGAGACAGAGAGACTTATAACAGAGAATATACATAATATTGCATTCTTTGAGGAAAGTGTTGTGGTATGTAATGGTTTTCTCTTCTTTAAGATTAATAATTTTTACTACAAGCTGAAAAGACTTTCATATCTGCTTACTATGTGCTTCCTTGACTTTATACTTGCCTGAAGCCATATTCTTCCTTCCAAACAAACCAGCTCCTCTCAGTTCCCTGGATGTATCGTGTTAGCAGTGCTTTTTGCCCTGGAAATGGCAACCCACTCTACTATTCTTGCTTAGGAAATCCCAAGGTCAGAGGAGCCTGGCGGTGTACAGTTCATGGGGTCGCAAGAGTCCAACGTGACTGAACATGCACACTTGCACCCTCGCTGTACAAACTTTCGTAACTTCTCCAATATATACCCATTCACATACCTACCAAAATTAAATGTTGCCTCTCATTCTTCAGTTTCCAGTTCAGTCTCCCTTACATCAGACAGACATCCTGGCCATTGAACTCGATCAAACCCTTAGAAGCCCTTCTTTATACACTTAATAGTTTTGTAATATGGCTGATATTTGATAGAAAGTAAATATTTTTCTGAATGAGTAAATTATTAAAAGGTTCATCCAACTCATTTGTCTTTTGAAGACTACACACGGAAAATCACAAAATGTGGTTTTACACCAAGAATGAGTGTACATGGAGTTCCAGTACATGCTATTGTAAGTCAGTATTTTTTATGTTCCATCCATTGTCAGAAGCTGACAGAGAACCCAAGGGACATAAAGCTAAAATCATAAAGCATCAGCCTGCATTTCTGAGCTATTTAACAAAGAGATGTGAATTCTATTTCCTTCATTTAGCAGTCTTTGGATTCTTTGTTCAACAAAGATTTATTGAAAAAAAGCTACCCTGGCTCAGGCACTGTTATTAAAGTGTTGGATAAGACTTGGGAAGCTTAATTATGATACAGATGTAAACCATCTGTATGTAAACCATTTTCCTTTCAGTTCTGAATTGGTAAGTACCTTTAATGCAAAAAAAAAAAAAAAAAAAGGATTGTTGTTATTTTGTACTTTCTCACCACTCTCACACTTATTCTACAATTACCAAAATTCCTGTGTTTTCATAAGCTGAAATGTAGGAATAAAATAAAACTTTACAGAATAATATTTTCTTCTAATTGCAAATTGCTGTTACTGAAATACTAGAGTTCAAAAAGCATAACCCAAGAAACTTACACAACAAGCATTGCATCATCTTATTCAGTTTTAATTTCTGTTTACCTGTATTATTCTTAGTGCATACACAATAGAATTGCACTTTGCAAAAAAATTATTAATGACAAAGCACCATGGCTATATCTGTGTGATATAATCATAAACAACACCTAAATCATGTTGTATGTATTTGCATACATGTAGAAATCTTTACAAATATACATATAATTGTCCTTGCTAACTGTGTATCTGTGTTATCTCTTGCACTGGAATATTAGCTCCTGGGTAGCAGAATTTAGGAAATCACAGCAGTTGATGACTGCAGCCATGAAATTAAAAGATGCTAGTTTCTTGAAAGAAAAACTAAAACAAACCTAGACAGTTTATTAAAAACCAGCGACATTCCTTTTCCAACAAAGGTGTAGTCAAAGCTATGGTTTTTCCAGTAGTCATGTATGTATGTGAGAGTTGGACCATAAAATCTGAGCACTGAAGAATTGATGCTTTTGAATTGTGGTGCTGAAGAAGATCTTGAGAGTCCCTTGGACAGCTAGATAATCAAATCAGTCAATCTTAAAGGAAATAAATGCTGAATATTTATTGGAAGGGCTGACACTGAAGCCAAATCTCCATTGCTCTGGCCGCCTGATGCGAAGAGCCAATTCATTGGAAAAGCCACTGATGCTGGGAAAGATTGAAGGAAACAAGGAGAAAGGGTGCAGTAAAGGATGAGATGGTTGGATGGCATTACTGATTCAATGGACATAAGTTTGAGCAAACTCTGGGAGATAGTGAAGGAAAAGGAAGCCTGGAATGCTGCAGTCCGTGGGGTCACAAAAAGCTGGACACAACTTAGTGACTGAACAACAATACAAGGAGCTGGTACAGTGTTATAAGGAGAGGTTACAACTGTGAGAATAGTGATTAAAAAATTATTTTAAATCATCTAAGTATAAGTGGTTTAGACTAATGTTGAAATTTGATGTTCAATGAAAACATATTTGTTGAGAAAAAAGTAGAATAAGAAATTAGAGAAATCTCTTTTATATTTCCATTTGTAAAATTACTGCAAGTGGTATGCTTATAAGCTATTCTCATACTGATCATTCAGTGAAGTAGCTACTAACTTATACTAAATTTCCACTCTCTAAGAGTTTTTGTTGTTGTTTTACATGAAACTAAAAGATTTTCATCAAAAATTTCAAGATGTTTTTCAGTCTTGGATATGTACTTATGAGGCTAATTTAATGCCAAATTTTATTTTCCTTATTAAGCAGATTTGTAGGGATGTATGTTTGTCACATGATAAATATATGTTTCAGAAATATATGGCAAAACCAATACAATATTGTAAAGTTAAATAAAATAAAATTAAGAGAAAAAAATAAAAAAATAAATTAAAATAATTCTAGCATTTTATTGTTACCACAAGTGACTTTTTTAACAGACAAACACTGCCTTGAAGGGACCCTCTGCTTTGTGAGATAATTCACAGAAACAAATCCATTCTTTGTATATTTTTTGTATACTGTGGAAGAAGATCCTTTATATTCTGCAAGTTTGATGGCATTTTAAAATATCATCCTTAACAAATGTATTTGTCATGTTCAGAAAATGAAAATAAGAGTTAGAAGAAGACTTCCCTCTGAAGCCTGGGAGCACTCTCACTTTAGTGTTATGACAAAAGCATAGAGTATGACACCAGCATGTGCCCGTCTGAGTTCATATTTGGATGAATAATCTTAAAGGAACTGAGGGTCAGAAGCCTATATCCTATGACCCAATCTCACTTCTCGGTCATGGGAGAATAGTGTTTGTAAGATTGAGGTGAGAACCCAGCCCCAAACTGAAGAAAGCTATAATCAGAAATCTCCTTCACTTTAAAATTGCTTGTCTTTGAAGAAGTAAATATCATGTTGTTTTGGTTTCTGAGTTAAGCACAGTACATAATCATTATACATAGCTTGAATAATATACTGATAATATAAGGAAAATACAACATTCATCCATAAATCCGTTATATATTTCTTTCAGTTTTATCTAGAGGTACTGAACATGTACAAAACTCAGCTATCGTGGCTTAAGCTTATGTGCAAATGACATTCAACTCTCCTGTGTTCACTTTTTCTTTCTGTGTGAAACAGAAGAATTGAGCTGAGTGACATGCTGCTAAATTGGGAGTTTCTATTAAAATGCTGAGAGCATATGTAAGTTAGAAGCTGATTATTTGTCAGATGGAACAAATGAAAAAGATGGCTTCCAGGATGGAGACAGTCTGAGAGAGAATTGATACTGCCTCTGTAAATAAATTCAAATTTCTCCATACCCTATAAAAGAGGCACAATATCCAGGGACCATAGTAGACCCAAGGCAGTGATGTTAGTCTGGGTAATTTAAACTGGGCATTTCCTAAAAAGATCTGCTAGATGAAACTAGATCAATGGGAGTTTACAATGGGTTTATCAATGGGAGTTTACAAGTATAAAATGGGAGTTTACAATGGGTGACAATGTCTGAAACTTTGAAGTTGAAAGGAGGGTAGGAAGCACCATGTGAGGGTAAGGGACGGCTCATGAATAGGAGTCGTACACGAAAGGGCCCAACTGGAAGGATGTGAAGAAGCCATGAAAATACCTTCAGGCAAATAGTTGCCTCTTGTTAAGACAGATGTCAAAGAGGAACTTACTATAAATACAGTGAGTTCTGACAGCATAGCTATGGGAGAGAAAAAAGTTAAGGAGGAAAGACTGAACAAGGGCTTGACAGTCATCTACTGCCAGGCCCTTGCTAGTCAATGGCAGGGTGAGGGATGTCTCACTTTATAATGAGGAATTAAGCTCTGAAAAATTTAACTGAATGAGCATTCTAATTTCTCAACTCAGTTTTGTTTCAAAATTGAAAGCAACTGAGAGATTGTCTTTCCTACCAACTATCAGAAATATCTTGAGCCTTCTGGAATTTTCATTCAATTGCAGGAAAAATATAATACTCTTGAATACTAAAGTAAGTTTAGGAGATGAACCTTAGACTATGACTTAACATCTTCCATTGTTTGTACCATGCTTATACAACACACTATTTACCATTTCTATAATAATGTGGTGATGTAGCTATGTTTAACTTATTTAAATTATTTTAATTTATGTTAAATTAAAATGCTCACCTTGTGGCATGTGCTAAGTTGCTTCAGTTGTGTCTGACTCTTATGGACTGTAGCCCACCAGGTTCCTCTGTCCGTGGGATTTCCTGAGCAAAAATACTAGAGTGGGTTGTCATTTCCTTCTCCAGGGAATCTTTCCAAATCAGAAATCAAACCCATATCTCATGCATTGCAGGCAGATTCTTTACAACCAAGACATCAGGGAGGCACCTAATTTACAAAGAAAGAAATATTTTTATTTGTAACTGGGCTTCACGACCCAGATAATCACAATGGTGTGATCACTGACCTAAAGCCAGACATCCTGGAATGTGAAGTCAAGTGGGCCTTAGAAAGCATCACTACGAACAAAGCTAGTGAAGGTGATGGAATTCCAGTTGAGCTATTTCAAATCCTGAAAGATGATGTTGTGAAAGTGCTGCATTCAATACGCCAGCAAATTTAGATAACTCAGCAGTGGCCACAGGACTGGAAAAGGTCAGTTTTCATTCCAGTCCTAAAGAAAGGCAATGCCAAAGAATGCTCAAACTACCACACAATTGCACTCATCTCACCTCCTAGTAAAGTAATGCTCAAAATTGTCCAAGCCAGGCTTCAGCAATACATGAACCGTGAACTGCCTGATGTTCAAGCTGGTTTTAGAAAAGGCAGAGGAACCAGGGATCAAATTGCCAACATCTGCTGGATCATGGAAAAAGCAAGACAGTTCCAGAAAAACATCTATTTCTGCTTTATTGACTATACCAAAGTCTTTGACTGTGTGGATCACAATAAACTGTGGAAAATTCTGAAAGAGATGGGAATACCAGAGCACCTGACCTGCCTCTTAGAAACCTACATGCAGGTCAGGAAGCAACAGTTAGAACTGGACATGGAGCAACAGACTGGTTCCAAATACGAAAACGAGTACATCAAGGCTGTATTTTATCACCCTGCTTATTTAACTTATATGCCAGAGTACATCATGAGAAACGCTGGACTGGAAGAAACACAAGCTGGAATCAAGATTGCTGGGAGAATTATCAGTAACCTCAGATATGCAGATGACACCACCCTCATGGCAGAAAGTGAAGAGGAACTAAAATGCTTCTTAATGAAAGTGAAAGTGGAGAGTGAAAAAGTTGGCTTGAAGCTCAACATTCAGAAAACGAAGATCATGGCATCTGGTCCCATCACTTCATGGGAAATAGATGGGGAAAAATTGTCAGACTTTATTTTTCTGGGCTCCAAAATCACTGTAGATGGTGACTGCAGCCATGAAATTAAAAGACGCTCACTGCTTGGAAGGAAAGTTATGACCAACCTAGACAGCATATTCAAAAGCAGAGACACTACTTTGCCAACAAAGGTCGGTCTAGTCAAGGCTATGGTTTTTCCTCTGGTCACGTATGGATGTGAGTTTTGGACTGTGAAGAAGGCTGAGCACCGAAGAATTGATGCTTTTGAACTGTGGTGTTGGAGAAGATTCTTGAGAGTCCCTTGGACTGCAAGGAGATCCAACCAGTCCATTCTGAAGGAGATCAGCCCTGGGATTTCTTTGGAAGGAATGATGCTAAAGCTGAAACTCCAGTACTTTGGCCACCTCATGCGAAGACTTGACTCATTGGAAAGACTCTGATTCTGGGAAGGATTGGGGGCAGGAGGAGAAGGGGATGACAGAGGATGAGATGGCTGGATGGTGTCACTGACTCGATGGACGTGAGTCTGAGTGAACTCCAGGAGTTGGTGATGGACAGGGAGGCCTGGCGTGCTGCGATTCATGGGGTCGCAAAGAGTCAGACACGACTGAGTGATTGAACTGAACTGAACTGATGTGCTGAACAAAAAGTTCATTTGAGTTTTATGTACCCTCTTACAGAAAACCTGAGTGAACTTTTTGGCCAGCCCAGTATTAGATACATTAGATGTTAACAGTGTCCCTGAAATACTTCATGGCAATCTAAATCTTGAAAGTGTTGTTTGCTCAGTCATGTCCAAGTCTTTGTGACACCATGGGCCAGGCTCTTGGGGCTCCTTTTTCCATAGAATTTTCCAGGCAGGAATACTGGAGTGGGTTGCCATTCCCTTCTCCTGACCCAGGGTTCGAACCAGGTCTTCTGTATTGCAGGCAGATTCTTTACCATCTTGTTCTCTTACCATTAGATTCAATTTAAGCATGATTAAGAATATGTTCTGTGTATTGAGTTGAAAAATGACATTGCAGTAAAATAGAAAATAGGTTGATAGAACATGGGAATATTAACATAAAAATATTATTTTATATTAAATGTACCTATGGTAGGGTGTTAGTTAATGATGAGTAGTTGAACTGATTTATCAAAAATATTTATGATGTAATAGGTGATATAGAGATAAAAATAGACCTTTCACTTTTGAAATAAAGGAGACAGAGCAAAACCTCCCAATGTTGAGCCACTCACTTGAAATTTACAACATTCCTTCATTCATGCTTCTTCCATATATTCTGTAGAATTTTTAAACATAGTGTATTATAAAATATTATATTCTTATTCATAGCTTTTGGGAAAGAGTGAGGAACAAGAGAAATATACAAAGGTGAGTAGAATTTATGATATTTTTCAAGATATTCAATGTGCTGCTACTACTGCTAAGTCACTTCATTCATGTCCGACTCTGTTCGACCCCATAGATGGCAGCCCACTTGGCTCCCCCGTCCCTGGGATTCTCCAGGCAAGAACACTGGAGTGGGTTGCCATGTCCTTCTTCAATGCATGAAAGTGAAAAGTAAAAGTGAAGTTGCTCAGTCGTGTCCGACTCTTAGCAACCCCATGGACTGCAGCCTACCAGGCTCCTCCATCCATGGGATTTTCCAGGCAAGAGTACTGGAGTGGGCTGCCATTGCCTTCTCCATTCAGTGTGCTAGACACTTGCATATTAGGTTTTCATTGCTTCCTCACAATTTAGCACAAAATTGGTACTGTCTCATCTGAGGTTTGGGGTACTCTTCCCAACTTATGTGGCTGTTGGAAAAATGTATTTCCTTGCAGTGGTAGGACTCACAGCACTCTGCTTCTTCAAGCTGTGAAACAAGCAGATGAGTGAAAGAGAGAAGAATGGGGAAAAGTGTTGGAAGAGTTTCTGCTACTTCAGTGTCTCATCTTGAGAGCCTATTGTAAAAGGCTCAGCTGATTAGGTTGATTAAGAAACTTAATTATACTTGCAAAATTATTTTATCAGGCAATAAATTAGTCATAGGAATGAAAACCCTTGATACTCAAGGATTCTGCTCACATTTAAGGAGGGGGAGGTATTTGGGACCCTCCTCAGAATCTGCCTCCCAAAATCTGCTTCCTTTTTTCCAACAGAGTTTACTGTTTTTACTTGTGATAATTGACAGGAAGCAGGTAATCTTGTCCTCTAGGTTTTGCTTCTGAAAGTGGACTTTACATAACATCATGGCATACAATTCCTAATAAGATATACTGAAAGGCACAAAATCAAATTGTTGCCTCTTATTTAAGTATCTGCCAAGAAAAAGGTCCATATAGTCAGATCTATAGTTTTTCCATTAGTCCTATATGGATGTGAGAGTTGGGCCATAAAGAAGGCTAAGCACCAAAGGAGTGACTCTTTTGAACTCTGGTGTTGGAGAAGACTCTTGAGAGTCCCTTGGACTTCAAGATCAAACTAATCAATTCTAAAGGAAATTAATTCTGAATATTCAGTGGAAAGACTGATGCTGAAGCTGAAGCTCCAATAATTTGGCCACATGATGTGAAGATCTGACTCATGAGAAAAGACCCTGACGCTGGGAAACTCTTAAGGCCAGAGGCAAAGGGGACAACAGAGGACAAGATAGCTGGATGGCATCACAAACTCAATGGACAGGAAGTTGAGCAAGCTCTGGAAAATGGTGAAAGACAGGGAAGCTTGGCATGGTGCAGTCCATGGGGTTACAAAGAGTCAGACAGAACTGAGCAACTGAACAACAGCAATTTAAGTATCAAGTTTGGATGAAAATTGGAGTTGCTATTTCTATGTTAAGACAAAGAGTGAAAAATGATAACTTAAAACAATTTAATGCGAGTTGTAAGATTTGAAGAGATTCAAAATTTTCTGTGTTCTAGAAAGTGTTTCAGTGATACCCCTCTCCATGTGCCCCAATGCTGAACATTTACCAGTGTTTGCCTTTATATCTATGTTGGTGGAGAACAGTAGGACACATTATACGATGTGGGTAGAACAGTCATGGAAACATGTAAGACTATGATATCTGAGAAACATCAAATGAGAAAGTTTCATTGGGAAGCATTTTTACTGAAGAAAATATCCATGAAATTATCTTTAATCTTTAGGAAAACTAAACATTAAAATCAGTTGGGTAATATTTTTTCTAAAAAATATTTGACATGCAAAAACTGAAAATAATTATGTTACAGTAAGTAAATTTAAATCTTAAGAAGATAAAACAGCAAATAACAGCCATCTTGTTTTAATAAAAAAATTGACATTAAATTAAGAAACAGAAACTATTTCTAATACTCAGTTTACTCTTACGTCTTATGGACCTTCTCCCTAACTATCTTAGAGATGACTGTTGAGATACTTTTGGGAGGCAGAGCAATAATGTTTAAGCCTGAGTCTTGAGCATTGCAATGTTCAATAATTCTATTGATGATATTAATATATGGATGGATATATATATATATATACATATACACACACCTTAAATATGAATATTTTCCCAACAAATGCAATATGAAATAGCTTTATTTACAGTCAGGAAAAGTCATATAAAATATTTTTTAAAATTCTGAAAAACATCTGCTGACCCATGTCTCTGCAAACAAATGTTTTAAGGTTTCTAGATTTCTCAATCAAGCCATACTGTGACACCTGTGGTCCTCAGATCTGCAGTCAGTGATTTTAATTTTAATTCACAGATTTTTCTTGTTTATTTTTTTTAATGCATCTATACAATATATCTGGAGAGGGCCCTGGCACCCCACTCCAGTACTCTTGCCTGGAGAATCCCATGGATGGAGGAGCCTGCTGGGCTGTAGTCCATGGGGTTGCTGAGAGTCGGACACAACTGAGCGACTTCCATTTCACTTTTCACTTTCATGCATTGGAGAAGGAAATGGCAACCCACTCCAGTGTTCTTGCCTGGAGAATCCCAGGGACGGGGGAGCCTAGTGGGCTGCTGTCTATGGGGTCGCATAGAGTCGGACATGACTGAAGTGACTTAGCAGCAGCAGCAGCAGCAGCATACAATATATCAGTAAATCCTATCAGGCAATTTCTTAATGAAAAGTTCACTGGTATATCCGTGAGTTGAAACTTATTGTTGACTATACCATATTGTATTGGAGAACTGAACATAATCATTTATTAAAATTTAACAACCCAGAAGAGTAACCTAAACTTTTTAAAATAAAAATGAGTTGCTATTAGGCACCCAAAACTGCCTTCCTTCATTAAGAATTTAAAAATATAAAGGTGAGAAAACTAAAGTAATTTTTACTCTTACTAAGGTAAGATTATAACTTCAGATACATACTAATATATCAATATGCAATGTCAACATTTCATAAATGAATATGCTTTACAAATTATTGCAAATAAAATATATAATGTGAAAAATAAGCATATATATTCTCAGTTTTAAATCACATTTTATATTTCAATCTAATTGAAATTTTGACCATATTACATATTTCAAATATGAGAAATTAGACACAAATGATATAATATGAAACAAATTAGAAAATATTTGAAATATTAAGCCATATAATAGGTTCAATTTGTGACTTAATTAAGGAAAATTGGAAAAAGGTTCCACAAATCTATTTCATTAAAGTTTATAGTGAAATCTGTCAATCATCTCAAGGCTGAGTGACTATGTCACTTTTCATTTGGAAAAATGAAAACATTTTCTCAATATCCAAATGATTGTTCTCATCCATTCAAAATACTCAAGAAAGTTCCCTAAGAAATATACCCCCCCCCACACACACACAAACATATGCACACTCAAGGATTTTTCTTCTAAGTGCATATTATGTAAGAGTCTATTAAAAAATCAATATTTTAACAAAATGCATTTATCTGCAAGTAGAGAATATTTGTATATGTTCAATTAAAGTTTTATGGATTGTTGACAATTTCTGGATCCCAATTTATAAAAATTAATTAAGTGGTGCAGTGTTAAAGAATCCTGCCCATGCAGGAGACTCAAGAGATATGGGTTTGATCCCTGGGTCAAGAAGATGCCCTAGAGGAGAGCATGGGCAAACTTGCTTGGAAAATCCCTCCCCAGGTCAGTAGGTGCCCAATATGCTACTGGAGATCGGTGGAGAAATAACTACAGAAAGAATGAAGGGATGGCACCAAAGCAAAAACAATACCCAGTTGTGGATGTGACTGGTAATAGAAGCAAGGTCCGATGCTGTATAGAGCAATATTGCATAGGAACCTGGAATGTTAGGTCCATGAATCAAGGCAAATTGGAAGTGGTCAAACAGGAGATGGCAAGAGTGAATGTCGACACTCTAGGAATCAGCGAACTACAATGGACTGGAATCAGTGATTTTAATGCAGATGACCATTATATCTACTACTGTGGGCAGGAATCCCTTAGAAGAAATGGAGTAGCCATCAGAGTCAAAAAAAAGTCTGAAATCCAGTGCTTGGATGCAGTCTCAAAAATGACAGAATGATCTCAGTTCTTTTCCAAGGCACGTCATTCAATATCATGGTAATCCAAATCTGTGTCCTGACCAGTAAAGCTGAAGAGGCTGGAGTTGATTGATTCTATGAAGACCTACACGATCTCTTAGAACTAAGATCCAAAAAGATGTCCTTTTCGTTATAGGGGACTGGAATGCAAAAGTAGGATATCAAGAAACACCTGGAGAAACAGGCAAATTTGGCCTTGGAGTACAGAATGAAGCAGGGCAAAGGCTAATAGAGTTTTCCCAGGAGAATGCACTGGTCAGCAAACACCCTCTTCCAACAACAATAGAAGAGACTCTACACATGGACATTACTAGATGGCCAACACCGAAACCGGATTGATTATATTCTTTGCAGCCAAAGATGGAGAAGCTCTATACAGTCAGCAAAAACAAGACTGGGAGCTGACTGTGGCTCAGATCATGAAATCCTTATGGCCAAATTCAGATTGAAATTGAAGAAAGTGGGGAAAACCACTAGCCCATTCAGGTATGACCTAAATCAAATCCCTTATGACTATACAGTGGAAGTAAGAAATAGATTTAATGGACTAGTTGTGATAGACAGAGTACCTGATGAATTATGGACGGAGGTTCGTGACATTGTACAGGAGACAGGGAGCAAGACCATCCCCATGGAAAAGAAATGCAAAAAAGCAAAATGGCTGTCTGAGGAGGCCTTACAAATAGCTGTGAAAAGAAGAGACATGAAAGGCAAAGGATAAAATGAAAGATATAAGCATCTGAATGCAGAGTTCCAAAGAATAGCAAGGAGAGATAAGGAAGCATTTCTCAGTGATCAATACAAAGAAATAGAAGAAAACAACAGAATGGGAAAGACTGGAGATCTTTTCAAGAAAATTAGAGATACCAGAGGAATATTTCATACAAAATGGGCTCAATTAAGGACAGAAATGGTATGGACGTAACAGAAGCAGAAGATATTAAGAAGAGATGGCAAAAATATACAGAAGAACTGTACAAAAAAGATCTTCATAACCCAGATAATCACGATGGTGTGATCACTCACCTAGAGCCAGATATCCTGGAATGTGAAGTCAAGTGGGCCTTAGAAAGCATCACTATGAACAAAGCTAGTGGAGGTGATGGGATTCCAGTTGAGCTATTTCAAATCCTGAAAGATGATGCAGTGAAAGTGCTGCACTCAATATGCCAGCAAATTTGGAAAACTCAGCAGTGGCCACAGGACTGGAAAAGGTCAGTTGTCATTCCAATCCCAAAGAAAGTCTATGCCAAAGAATTCTCAAACTACTGCACAATTGCATTCATCTCACATGCTAGTAAAGTAATACTCAAAATTGTCCAAGCCAGGCTTCAGCAATACGTGAACTGTGAACTTCCAGTTGTTCAAGCTGACTTTAGAAAAGGCAGAGGAACCAGGGATCAAATTGTCAACATCCTCTGGATCTTTGAGAAAGCAAGAGAGTTCCAGAAAACATTATTTCTGCTTTATTGACTATGCCAAACCTTTGACTGTGTGGATCACAATAAACTAGAAAATTCTGAAAGAGATGAGAATACCAGACCACCTGACCTGCCTCTTGAGACACCTATATGCAGGTCAGAAAGCAACAGTTAGAACTGGACATGGAACAACAGACTGGTTCCAAATAGGAAAGGGAGTACTTTAAGGCTGTATATTGTCACCCTGTTAGTTTAACTTATATGCAGAGTATATCATGAGAAATGCTGGCCTGGATGAAGCACAAGATGGAATCAAGTTTGCTGGGATAAATAACAATAGCCTCAGATGCAGATGACACCACCCTTATGGTAGAAAGTGAAGAGGAACTAAAGAGCCTCTTGATGAAAGTGAAAGAGGAGAATGAAAAAGTTGGCTTAGAGCTCAATGTTCAGAAAACTAAAATCGTAGCATCTGGTCCCATCACTTCATGGCAAATAGATGTAGAAACAATAACAGACTATTTTTCTGGGCTCCAAAATCACTGCAGATGGCGATTCTAGCCACCACCCTCCCCCCCCCCCCGCCCCCGCCAATTTAAAAGACTCTTTGGAAGGCAAGTTATGAACAACTTAGACAGCATAAAAAAAAAACAGACATTACTTTGACAGCAAAGGTCTGTCTAGTCAAGGCTATGGTTTCACCTGTAGTCATGTATGGGTGTGAGAGTTGGACTATATAGAAAGCTGAGTACCAAAGAATTGATGCTTTTTAATTGTGATGTTGGAGAAGACTCTTGAGAGTCCCTTTGACTGCAAGTAGATCCAACCAGTCCATCCTAAAGGAAATCAGTCCTGAATATTCATTGGAAGGACTAATGCTGAAACTGAAACTCTGATACTTTGTCCACCTGATGGGAAGAACTGACTCTGGAAAAGACTCTGATGCTAGGATAGATTAAAGGCATAAGGAAAAGGGAATGACAGAGGATGAGATGGTTGGATGGCATCACCTACTCGACGGACATGAGATTGAATAAGCTCCAGAAACTGTTGATGGACAGGGAGGCCTGGTGTGCTGCAACCAATGGGGTCGCAAAGAGTCAGACATGACTGAACAACTGAACTGACTTATGCGTTGGCAAGTGTGTTCTTTACCACTAGAACCACCTGGAAAGCCCTTCATGCATATACACTAACGTCGCTCAGTCGTGTCCGACCCTTTGCGACCCCATGGACTGTAGCCTATCAGGTTCTTCCGTCCATGAGATTTTCCAGGCAAGGGTGCTGGAGTGGATTGCCATTTCCTTCTCCAGGGGATCTTCCCGACCCAGGAATCAAACCTGGGTCTCCCGCAATGCAGGCAGACGCTTTAACGTCTGAGCCACCAGGGAAGCCCTAATGAATATACAAACATCTGTAAGTATTGATATATGTAAACATCTATATCTACATTGAGTTAAACATCAGTTTATACAGATGTATCTGATTCTAACCCATTGCCTGTTTTTAATTTTTTTTTCCATCATTGGATTTTAAGGATTGCTTGGATAAAAGTCCTTTTCACATGTATTTGAAAATATTTTGAGTCATGGCACATCATTTCATTCTAATCAGAATGTCTTTCATAGAATACAACTTTAGCTCTAAGAAAGCCCAACTTAATTTGATTTTTTCTTTTTTTAATCATTCTTTAGGTGTTGTATCTAAAATTTCATTACCAAAAACATGGCCAGCTAGATTTTCCATCATGATTCCTTATAAAATTTTCTTTTAGGTCTGTGTTTTACATTTAGGTCTCTAATATATTTTGTGTTATCTGAAATGTGTAAGGTATGTGTCTAGATTATTTTTTATATATGGATGCCTAAGCATTTCAGTATTGTAGTATGTTGAAAAGATTTTTCATTCAGATGTTTTTGTGCCTTTATCAAAAATAAGTTGACTATATTTGCATGGTTATATTTTTGACTCACTATTCTGATCAATTGATTTATATGTATCTTCTTCTGCCAATCTCATTCTGCCTTGATTACTGTACCTTTGTAGAAGATCATGTATCAAGTAGCATCATCCCTCTGACATTGTTCTTCTGCAGTATTAATATTATGTTTGCTATACTGGGTCTTCTGCTTTTCCACATAAACTTATTAAAAACAAGACACCTCATACAGTATACTAACGCATATATATGGAATTTAGAAAGATGATAACAATAACCCTGTGTACGAGACAGCAAAAGTGATGCTGATGTATGGAACAGTCTTATGGACTCTGTGGGAGAGGGAGAGGGTGGGAAGATTTGGGAGAATGGCATTGAAACATGTAAAATATCATGTATGAAACGAGATGCCAGTCCAGGTTCAATGTATGATACTGGATGCTTGGGGCTAGTGCACTGGGACGACCCAAAGGGATGGTATGGGGAGGGAGGAGGGAGGAGGGTTCAGGATGGGGAGCACATGTATACCTGTGGTGGATTCATTTTGATATTTGGCAAAACTAATACAATTATGTAAAGTTTAAAAATAAAATAAAATTAAAAAAAATAAATTCAGCATAAAAAAAAAAAAAACAAAAAACAAGACACCTCATGGTATTGGTTGAAGTAGAACTGAATCTAGAGATTTGGTTGGGAATAACTTGCATCTTAATAATTTTTAGTCTTATCTATATACATAAACTATTATACTATTTATGTTCTCTTTGATTTATTTCCATGAAATTAAAAGGCGCTTACTCCTTGGAAGGAAAGTTATGACCAACCTAGATAGTATATTCAAAAGCAGAGACATTGCTTTGCCAACAAAGGTCCGTCTAGTCAAGGCTATGGTTTTTCCAGTAGTCACGTATGGATGTGAGAGTTTAACTGTGAAGAAATCTGAGTGCCGAAGAATGGATGCTTTTGAACTGTGGTGTTGGAGAAGACTCTTGAGAGTCTCTTGCACTGCAAGGAGGTCCAACCAGTCTATCCTAAAGGAGATCAGTCCTGGGTTTTCATTGGAAGTACTGATGCTAAAGCTGATACTCCAATACTTTGGCCACCTCATGCGAAGAGTTGACTCATTGGAAAAGACTCTGATGCTGGGAGGGATTGGGGGCGGGAGAAGGGGATGACAGAGAATGAGATGGCTGGATGGCATCACTGACTCGATGGACATGAGTTTGAGTGGACTTTGGGAGTTGGTGATGGACAGGTTGGCCTGGTGTGCTGCTATTCATGGGGTCACAAAGAGTCGGACACAGCTGAGCGACTGAACTGAATTGAATTGATTTCTTTCATCTGAATTTTATAGATTTTTACATTCAGATGCTGTACTCATTTTGCTTTATACCTAAATATTTTAATTTTGGTGCTATCATAAGTTGTTTTGATTTTACCTGTTTCCTAAATTCCAATTGTTTATTGTACTTAAAAATGGACGTAATTGACTTTTGTGTCTTAACCATATGTATTAATTTCCTATGGCTAGCATAGAAAAGTAACTACAAACTGGTGGTTTAAAATAAGCAACATTTGTGTTCTCACACTTCTGGGGACTAGAAATCCAGATTTAAAGTGTGAGCAGAGTTATGCTCTATGTATAAGCCTCTGGGTAGAATTGTTTATTGCTTATTCCTAACTGCAGCTTTTATCTTTCCATGCTTACTCTTCCTTGGGCGGCAGTAACATTGCTCCAATCTCTGTCTCTGTCGTCATATTATGTTCTTCCTACTTGTCTCTGTCTAAATTCCCCCCTTTTTAAAAGGCTACTAGTCATATTAGATTAATGTACACTAATGGCTTCATTTTTGCTTGATATTATCTGGACAGAAATGCTTTTCAAGCAAAGTCACTCTCATAGGTATGTGAGTTAGGGCTAAGTGAAGTCACTCAGTCATGTCCGACTCTTTGTGACCCCATGGACTGTAGTCTACCACACTCCTCCGTCATTGGATTTTCCAGGCAAGGGTACTGAAGTGGGTTGCCATTTCCTTCTCCAGAGGATCTTCCTGACCCAGGGATTGAACCCAGGTCTCCCGCATTGTAGGCAGACACTTTAACCTCTGAGCCACCAGGGAAGTCTACAGTACGTCTTTTGGGAAACACAAATCAACCCATAGCACTATGTGACACTGTTCTTCTAACTAGTCAGTTCCAGGAATTTTCTGGTTGATCCTTTGAGACTTTATGCATAGTTAATTATGTCGTATGCAAACAGTCATAGCTTTTCCCACCTTTTCTTGGTAGATATACACTTTACTTCCTTTTTCCCACCTCTTCTTGGTAGATATACACTTTACTTCCTTTTTCTTGTCCTGTTGCACTAGGTAGGACTTCTAACACGATGATACACAGGAGTGATGAGAGAACATAGTTCTGTTCCCCATCTTATGAGGAAAACTATCAATTTTCTCACCGTTCAGTTTAATGTTAGCTGTAGATTGTTCGTAGATATATTTTATGAGGTAAAGAAAGTCTCCCTCTGTTCTTAGGTTGAATAGAAATTCAACATGACTGGTTGCTATATTTTGTCAAGAGTGTTTTTTTTTTTTTTTTTTCCACATCAATTCATATGATCATATGAGATTTATTTTTTATCCTGTTGATAGGGTGAGTTATCTTGGCAAATTTTCGAATGTTGAACCAGCCTTCCATGCTGGAATATTTCCCATTTGGTCATGGTATAAAATTCTGTTATTGTATTGCCTGATTTGATTTGCTAATCTTCAGCTTAACATTATTGCTTCTATGTTTATGAGAGATGATGGTGTATAGTTTTTCCTTTTCTGTAATGTTTGTATCTGATTTTTGTATAGAGTAGTTCTGGCATCCAAAAAATGCAATATGTTGTGTTTATTCTCCTCCGTTATGGAAGTGTTCATGAAGAATATAAAATATAATTTTTTTCTTAAATATTTGGTACAATTTACTAGTGAAATCTTTAGTGCTTAGTGATTTCTTTTTGGAAAGTTATTAACTATTAATTCAAATCTTTAATAGATTTATGACTATTTCAGTAATATATTTCCTATTGCTTGAGTTTTTGTGTTCCTCAAGAAATTGATCTATTTCATCTAAGTCATTAAATTTGTTGTCATAACCTTGCTCATAATATCCTTTTATTATTCCGGGTAACTTGTATCATACCAGACTACACTAGCTTTTCTAAATTCATAAAGACTTCTATTTTTAGGCCATTTATTACATATTAAAGAAAAATAGAATATTATCCCTGTTCTCTGAAGTCTATTTTGTTTTACTTGGCTGTCTTAAAAAGATAAGAAATAGGAGGTGATTTAAAAGTTGATGCCACACATAGCCTTCATTTCAGATCTCAGTGAATAGATAAACTATTAATGACTATGTAACTATTAGTAACTATGGTGTTACACTGAGTTTGAAATGTGATAGCTTCTTATATAAAAAACATGATTTGAGCATGTCACTGCTTCAAACACTGAATAATAATGCACATAATTTTTATTATATAGGATCACTGCTATTTTGTAAAGGTGAAAAATAATAACATAATAAGAATAATAGCAACAATAATTAATATAGATGAGATAATATATATTTTTACATATTTTCACATGAATTGTCTCATTTGATGCACAGAGACCCATAATCTATAAAAAATGAGAATATCATGTAAATAACTAACTTGAAAATTCTCATCTTGTGCTTGAATTCTCTTACAATACACACATTTGTAAGTGGTAAAAGGTATTTTATTTTGGAGGCTAACTTTTTTTCAAAGACTATTTTTTAGATACTAGCTTTCAGAAAATTTCAGGGAGACTATGAAGCCTAGAGTAAATTTACCAAGTTTTACCATTTCTAATTTACAAGAAAGGAACTCACCTGTTTGAATCAGTTCAGTTCAATTCAGTCGCTCAGTCGTGTATGACTCTTTGCAACCCCATGGACTGCAGCACCTCAGGCCTCCCTGTCCAACAGCTTCTGGAGCTTGCTTAAACTCATGTCCATTGAGTCGGTGATGCCATCCAACCATCTCATCTTCTGTCATCCCCTTCTCCTTCTGCCTTCAATCTTTCCCAGCATCAAGGTCTTTTTCCAATGTGTCAGTTCTTCACTTCATCAGATGGCCAAAGTATTGGAGTTTCAGCTTCAGCATCAATCCTTCTAATGAATATTCAGGATGAATTGGATAGACTGGTTGGATCTCCTTGCAGTCTAAGGGACTCTCAAGAGTCTTCTCCAACACCACAGTTCAAAAACATCAATTCTTCAGCGCTCAGCTTTCTTCACAGTCCAACTCTCACATTGATACATGACTACTGGAAAAACCATAGCTTTGACTAGACAGACCTTTGTTAGCAAAGTAATGTTTTTGCTTTTCAATATGCTGTCTAGGTTGATCATAACTTTCCTTCCAAGGAGTAATTATCTTTTAATTTGGGGGCTGCAGTCACCATCTGCAGTGATTTTGGAGCCCTGCCAAAATAAAGTCTGTCACTGTTTCCCCATCTATTTGCCATGAAGTGATGGGTCCAGATGTCATGATCTTAGTTTTCTGAATGTTGAGTTTTAAGCCAACTTTTTCACTCTCTTCTTTCACTTTCATCAAGAGGTTCATTAATTCTTTTTTGCTTTCTTCCATAAGGGTAGTGTCATCTGCATATCTGAGGTTATTGATATTTCTCCCGGAAACCTTGATTCCAGGTTGTACTTCATTCAGCCCAGCATTTCTCATGGTATACCCTGCTTATAAGTTAAATAAGCAGGGTGACAATATACAACCTTGACATATTCCTTTCCCTATTTGGAACCAGTCTGTTGTTCCATGTCCAGCTCTAACTGTTGCTTCCTGACCTGCATACAGATTTCTCAAGTGGCAGGTCAGGTGGTCTGGTATTCCCATCTCTTTCAGAATTTTCCACAGTTTGTTGTGATCCACACAGTCAAAGGCTTTGGCATAGTCAATAAAGCAGAAATAGATGTTTTTTTTCTGGAACTCTCTTGCTGTTTTGATGATCCAGTGGATGTTGGCAATTTGATCTCTGGTTCCTCTGCCTTTTCTAAAACCAACTGGAATATCTGGAATTTCACGGTTCACATGTTGCTGAACCCTGGCTTGGAAAATTTTGTTTGAATATTACAGTTATTGCTATTCAGTGTATAATGTAATTCTGCTTACAATATGCAGAAAAATCTTAAGGCAGGGGCTGAAGGTATAAATAAATAAAGTTAATTATAGCACACTAAAATATAGCAAAATTAAGTAGCTTCAAATGGGTAAATATGAATAGAACTTATTTTATAAAATATTGTATAAATTAGAAAAGATGCATATGTCTGTGTATGGAATATATAGTCAACATCTTGTGGTCATTTTAAGTGAAAAGTATAGCATCTAAGATAATTTTTGAGCATATTAAAATATCTATAGAAGCTATTTTAAAGAAGTACATCATACTTAACCTAAAATTGCAAAGCTTTTAAATTCAATTCAAATGTGTGCTGATATATTTTATTCTTCATCAGTTCTAATAGAGTCATTACCTGATGTTTTAAAAGATCTTTTTCTAAACTAATATTTAGCAGAAAGTCAGATCTATTTGGTAATTTAGATGTGTTCATTCATTGGAAGTGAAAGTGAAAGTCGCTCAGTTGTGTCTGACTCTTTGTGACCCCTAGGGCTATACAGTCAGTGGAATTCTCCAGGCCAGAACACTGAAATGTGTAGCCTTTCCCTTCTTCAGGGGATCTTCCAACCCAGGGATTGAACCCAGGTCTTCCCCTGCATTACAGACAGATTTTTTTTACCAACTGAGCTATCAGGGAAGCCCTATTTATTCCTTATTTCAATGAATATTCAGAAATGAAAAGGGTTATTAGACATTATTAAAATTATCATGCACTCCAATACTGTTGCCTGGAGAATCCCATGGATGGAGGAGCCTGGTGAGCTGCAGTCCATGGGATCGCTAAGAGTTGGACAGGACTGAGCGATTTCACTTTCACTTTCCACTTTCACACATTGGAGAAGGAAATGGCAGCCCACTCCAGTGTTCTTGCCTGGAGAATACCATGGACGGAGAAGCCTGGTGGGCTGCAGTCCATGGGGTCGCACAGAATTGGACACGACTGAAGCGACTTAGCAGCAGCAGCAGCAGCAGCAGGAATTATCTGGGTGGTGGATTCTGTCCTGACAGGATAAAAAAGGATGTCCTATGGAATTATGGGGGCATATCATTATGCCCAAAAGAAAGCATAAAGGGAAACTGAGTCTTGTAGCAGAAACTACAGCTTCAAATCAAGCACATATCTGTGTCTTGTGAACTTCCATACAAAATCTTTCTCTATTTAGCATCATTTCTGTCAACTATAAGAGTTTTAAACTGGATCGTTTATAATCTCAGGACAATGATTAAGAGTGCTTGGAATCATAGGTCTGAAGTGAAGCAATGATTTGAAACACATCTTATTTTCATTTAAAAGAGTAATCAGAGGCAAGGCACTGAAATCTACTTGATAGATTAAAAAATACAACAAAATACTAGCATATTAAATCCCCAACAATACATTATAAGGATCATATACCATGATCAAGTGGGATTAACGCCAGGAGTTCAAGGATTTTTTTAATAACTGCAAATTGATCAATGTGATACACACATTAATCAATTGAAAAATTAAAACATGATCATTTCAATAGATCCAGAAAGAACTTTCAATAAAATTCAATGTCCATTTATGATAAAAGCATTTCAGAAAGTGGACATAGAGGGAACATACCTGAATATAATAAAGGCTGTATATGACAAACCTACAGTGAACATCAAACTCATTGGTTAAAATCTGAAGACATTTCCTGTAAGATTAGGTACAATACAAGGTTTTATAATCAGACAAAAATGAAATAAATTCAAACTGGAAAAGAAGCAAAACTGTCACTATTTGCAGATGATATGATGCTATATACATAAAAAATTTCTTTAATTATTTTAATTTTATATGATAAATGCTATACAGAAAAAAAAACCGAAGATGGAGTTAGACCTAGAAGTTTATATAGCATTAAAAAAATTATTAGAGTTTAGTTGATTTACAATGCTGTGTTAGTTTCAGTTGTAAGGCAAAGTAAATCAGTTTTATATATATATATATATATATATATATATATATATATATATATATATATATCTCCACCTTGTTTTGGACTATTTTTCCATATAGGCCATTGCAGAGTACTGAGTAGAGTTCCCTGTGCTATACATTGAAAGAAAAAAAAAAAAAAAGTAAAAATAAATGAAAATCTGTCACTAAGTCAGTTCCCAATCCCTAACCATACAAATGGGCAAAAGGTAGATGAAAAGGTGCTCAGCATCACAAATTATTTAGAGAAATGAAAATCAAAACTACAATGAGGTATCATCTCACATCCTTCGGAATGGTCATCATCAAAAAAAAAAAAAAAACTTTTACACACAAAAAATGCTGTAAAGGGTGTGGAGAAAAGGGAACCCTCCTACACACATGGCTTCAGGGACCCCAGAAGTGCTTTCTGAGCTTCCCCAGAAATGTAGGACCCTGCTGCTGTTTCAGTTGATTCACTGCATTTCTGATTCAGGATGGAATTCTGGAAACTATGGACTGTATTGGACTGGGGCAGAAAATCACACCCAAACCTTGGCATTCCTGCTAGGAACTTTTTACCAGGAGTTAATTCAGAGTTGGGCTTCCCTGGTGACTCAGATTGTAAAGAATCCGCCTGCAACTCAGGAGACCTGGATTTATTTGATCCCTGAATTGGGGAGATCCCCTGGAGGAGGGCATGGCAATCCACTCCAGTATTCATGCCTGGAGAATCCCCATGGACAGAGGAGCCCGGCAAGCTACAGTCCATGGGGTCTCAAAGAGTCGGACATGACTTAGTGAGTAAGCAGAGCACAGCATACCTACATTGTTGGCAGGACTGTAAATTGATACAACCATTATGGAGAATAGTATGGAGGTTCTTTAAAGAACTAAATATATAGTTTCATATTCTGTTGGGAGGATAGCGTCTGCCATCTCAGCTAAAATTGCCAAAGATCTTAGTAGTGGATGGATTTTTAACAATTTGAAGAGTTGAGTCCTTAGAAGAGACCCTGATTCTGGGAAAGATTGAGGGCAGGAGGAGAAAGGGGAGACTTAAGATGAGATGGTTAAGATGGCATCACTAACTCAAAGGACATGACCTTGAGCAAATTCAGGGAGATAGCGAAGGACAGGGAAGCCTGGTGTGCTGCAGTCCCTGAGGTCATAAAGAGTCTGACAGTACTGAGCGACTAACACTTTCACTTCCCTGTACACAGACACACGCACACACACACACACACACACACACACACAATGTATTTCAAGCAGTCAGGCATTCTGGCTGCCTGAGATAAAAATACTTGCTTTACCGTTAACAATACAGCCTATCTACAGAACTCTGAGTCTGTTCTGATAAGGGATATTTCATCAACACTATAATGCTCTATTTCAGTGTGCTTTGCTTGTAAAAAATTTAGCTGCTTTTTATCTTTTCAAGAGACATGTGGTTCTTATAGAAAGAAATAATTCTTAAGTAAAATGTCAGGGTGCTTGATATTTCTTTTGTCCTCTTTAAAACTGTGTCAGGTGTTTCAGTAACAAAATGTAAAAGATAAAGAATTTGGATTTCACTTTCTTGATCTAACTTTTTATTCCAATGCAGTGATTGCATGCACCTTCTCACACAGCAACCACGTCAGGGGGTGATATAGCAGTTTTCTGATTAGGAAAGTTTACAAAGAACATTCATCCTACTTTTATAAGAGATCTGGGTAAATGAGCACTTTAAAAGCCACACACAAAAGTCTTAATCATAGATACTCACACAGTCACTGGACAGAGACATTCAGAAAAAGATTTTTTAAGTACCTGGCAAGAGCAAGTAGGTCTTAAGGAAAAGTAACTCTGTTAGGATAACACATGAACAGTGACTCAGCACTTTTAGAAGTGCCTAAGTTTGTCAATCAGTTAAAGAGTGATCCAGCAGCCTCAAGATAACCTAAGAATTAGTTAGAAATTCATGATTTTGGTTCTCACCATAGATCCATTCAAATCAGAATCTTCATTTCAACCTATGCATATTAAAGATTGAGAGCATTGCTACAGGTTGGTTTGGGCCATGGATTTCACTATTAGTAAGTAGTTTTCAAATACTCTCCCTAATATATGTTAAATATGTTAAGTAGCAGAAGGAAGCAGTTTATTATTTTACTTTGCCCTTTCGAATTCATTCTTCTGATAATGAGCTATGATCATTGAAATGGGTATGAAATCTAAATGAATTGGCTAAGTGCAATCCCCCTCCTTTAAGCTGAACAAGGGTTCACCACTTGGTCTCTTGGTTTCCACCTCTGTGAGGCAAAGATTCTCTCACATTTACAAATGTATCCCAATGGAATAGCACATGGACTATTTCAAAGTACATGGTCAGTAAATATTAGTGGAATATGTGAAAGAAAGACAAAATGAAATAGAACACCATTGAATAAAGTAACCATTTTTTGGAAGAAATTCAAGTAATGCCATAGACTTTTTTTTTTTTTATTGCTTTCTTCTCTAATTTTATTTTATTTTTAAACTTTACATAATTGTATTAGTTTTGCCAACTTTTCAAAATTTTTCTTTATAAAACTTTTAAGTTTAAGTTTTTATATTATAGAAGTATGTTGCATAAAATGTCCAGGGCATTTTTTTTCCTAATACAGGTATTGACAACTAACTATTCCATTTTACATAAACCTGTTCGAACACAATGTTATCTTAAATATTTATATTATTCCTTCATATAGACAAAAACTATTTTTTAGCTTCAGATGGCACTTGCATCATATAATTTCATTTAACAGCAAATGATATTCATATTTAATTACTAAGGAATTATATATACATATACATATTTATGTATGTATATATAAACTGAATCTCTGTGCTATACACCTGAAATTAACAGTATGTTGTGAATCAAATATGCTTCAATGAAAATATTTAGTATCATTATTGCTCTACTTACCTAATCTCAAACCAAATGTGAACCATTTTCATTTACTTTTTAAATGTTACAAAATGACTTCTATCTTCAAAAATTTTCCCAAATTAATCCTTTAAAACACTGACTCTTATATATAACATTTAGTAGACAATTTTATATTTTTCCAGCGCTTGATTCTTTTCTCTTCTGACATCCATATTTGACATGTTGGTAAGACAGGCTTCATCCTGAAACTGACTCGGCCTCATGTGCAGTACTCCTCTATTTTTTTGTTCTCCATCTCACGTTTTGATAATTACATCTCATTGGTTTTCCCTCAAATTTTAAATCATCTTTGAATATAAAGTTTTCCTTTAGAAAAATATATTTATTCATATGGCTTCAGCTATCTTCCGCATGTTGATGATTTCAATATCAAACATAAAATATCTAAACCTGAAGTTTTTGCCTTGCTCTCCAACTTTCACCAAATGTCACTTTTATATTCCTGCTTCCAATGTTTTCCACAAAAATTGCTAATTCTTATTGTTCCAAATCAATATTTCATCTTTGACTTATCCTTGTTTTTAAATCATGTATCATATTCTATTGATAACTCCTAAATATTCCAGAAGGGTATCTCCCCATTCTTTTAATTCTTGAAAATTTTTGAATTCATAGTTTTGATTATTTATTTTGGTGTATTTTGTTAATCTCTTAACTGGTCTTCCTATGTCTTATAACTTAAGGCTACCTACTTTATGCTGTCGCCACTATGTTTCTAATTCAAAAAACTAATCTTGGATACCATTTGGAGCATGTTGCTGTTGTTCAGTCGCCCAGTCATGTCTGATTTTTTGTGACCCCATGGACTGCAGCACGTCAGGCTTCCCTGTCCTACACCACCTCCCAGCATTGGCCCAAGTTAGTGTCCATTGCATTGGTGATGCCATCCAGGCATCTCACACTCTGACGCCTTCTTCTCCTTCTGCCCTCAGTCTTTCCAAGCATCAGGGAAGCACAATCCTATATAACTCGTAACTACTTTAGAATAGAATATCCCTAATGGAACAGGCAAAACCTTTCATAATTTGCACTGCTCCTACTCAAAATCTGTTATTTTGATTCATTCTTTTTCCCCTTATATCCAACCTAAGTATTATGTGCTTTGAGAAAACATACTTTGATGCTGTCTTCCTCTTGCTGTCTGAGGCATACTTTTAAAAACTTTAAATCATGGTTTTATATCTACCGAATTCTTTCTTTAAAAAAATATTTTTTTTAATTGAGGAAAAATTGTTTTACAATGTTGTGTTGGTTTCTTCTCTACAATGTGAATCAGTTATGAGTACATATGTTCCTTTCCTCTCAATCTTCCTCCCACTTCCCCTGACCATTTCACCCCTCTAGGTTGTCACAGAGCACCAGGCTGAGCACCCTAATTGTATGCAGGGATTATCTTCAGTTTCAACAATACTATTGGGAATAGAGAAGGTTACTTTAAAAAATGTATTAACTAAAATATATAAATCCTTTCTTATGGCAAAGTTAAAATTTCTGGGATTGGAAACAGGAAGATCAGCTTGGCCTCTATTACAATATCCCAGTAAGAGAAGATAACATCTTGAAGGAAAAGAATAACATTGAAGATGGTGAGCAGCAGGGATGATGTGCAAAATCTTAATGCCTCGAGTAGCATGGCTGATGAAAGTTCACAATGGATTCCATAGCAGTTAGCATGGTTGCTAGGTGTCAGAAAATATTTTGAAAATATGTTTCATGCATTTTTATTAGAGATTGGATAAAGGATATAGCTTCATGCTGATGATATTTAAAGAGAAATTTCAGCAAAAATATCACACCAAGAGCAAGGCAAACTTAAAAATCTAAGCAACTTCACCAGGAAACATATTTATACCGAGTAAAGTGAGAAATCTAAAATGCATGATGGATTTGCTGTTTTTATTGTTTAGTCACTAAGTCATGTCCAACTATTATGTGACCCCATGGACTGTAGCCTGCCAGGTTCCTCTGTCCATGGGATTTCTATGTCCAGGCCAGGATATGGAACATTTCCTTCTCCAGGGGATTTTCCTGACCCAGGGATCAAACCCACGTCTCTTTCATTGGCAGGCAGATTCTTTACCACTGAGCCATCAAGGAAACTGTATAATTTGCTGCCTATCTTAATCTAAGAAATGTGTAATTTTAATTTGAGAATAATTAACAATTTTTTTTCCCTGCAGATAAAGGTAGGATCCCTCCTTCTGAATTCCAACCATAATCAGCTATTGATATTCCAGTGATTACCCTACTGATCACCTTTACACTGGCTGTCCTTCCATACTTTATCATACTTTAACCAATATTATCATCAAAGATTATGCAAAAACAAAGGCACACACCCCTGACCTAAAGGTGTTGGAATTTAAAGGAAGACAGGTTAGGAAATATAATGAAGGAACCAACGTTTTCAAAGGTATGAACTGAGTGTTTGTATGTGTTATACTCTCTAATCTAAGGGGCAAGAATTTACTCACAATTAAATCTCCTATGAACTATTATTTAAAAATTCATCTAAACATACTTATATTTGCAAAAGACAGAAGAGATTTGCTAATATTCCCTTTGCCATTGATTTTATTTTGAGAGAAATGATGATTTAAGAGCTTTGATAGTATGTATAATAGGCATATATTTGTATTTGTTTAGAAATAAAAACTTGGCAACTTTATGAAATTATGTTCATGTGAGAAAGAATACTCATAGAGCAGATATAACTCAACCATATGCCGCATTCCTTGGAAACTTATTCAGTCAGTGTGCCAAGAAAAATATTGAATAAAATTGATGTTTTCATGGTTTATGAACCAGTAAAATGGAGTGAACTACTTCTACTGAACACAGCAAGAATTCTTCAGTTGGTCAGTTGCCCTAATATTTATGGTTCATTGATTTAATTAGAGCCTAGTAAAATGATTTCATTATGAAAGAAAATGTTTGATGGGCAAAGACAGCTATGTGAATATGTTTTTATATGCTTATAAGACCATAAAGAACAATATTTTTAAACAGCTTTATAAAAATATAAGGCAAAATGAATAAGTAGACATGAAGAATGGGGGAATTTAAATGCTTCTGACCAACTGAAGCAACTGAGATATTCTTAATTGTTTAATTTTGCTTCTTATTTTGTAGATTTTTTCTAAATTAAATTATTAACATTCATAACTCTTAAGCTTTATTATTGTATTTGAAAGTTAATTTTAAAACTCTTCAAAGTAATTTTAAGAAACAACTGTAATTATAACACATGATTTATTTTTATATATTTTATCCAAAAATTTTGCATTCTATGCTAAACTCTCAAAAGTTAACATAGCTACACAACACAAATAAGATTTTCACAACATCAAGAAAATAGTAGACAAAATTTTTGTTTTGGGTTTTGCAAATTAGTCCCCAAAGAATTTGCCCAACAACACATCCCCATACTGTGTACATGCTCTATATCTAGTTTCAAGAGCTAAAGCTTGGCCAACTTTGACCAAAAGAATGTGTCACAATTGGTAATTTGGATTTCTGAGCTCAGGCATTTGATAATACAGCAAACTTCATTTCCTGTTTTGTGGAATCCTATTTTTTAATTGAGTAAAATGATAACTGAGCAGATAGTATGTTACATGATAATCTTTTAAAATATTGGTCACAGAATGCATATTACAATTTTAAAACTGAGTCAAAAACAGAAATATAGCATTAAGCAAAGCATTATTTCATCTTGTATAATGATAAAATCCTATGAAAACTTTATTTGAATTTGTATTAATTTGAATAAGTATTTGATAAAATTTTACTAGAAACAATAAATTTTAGATTAGACCATAATGTAAACATATATTCTAATTACTTGGATACATGTAGATTAATGGGCTTCCCTGGTGGCTCAGCGTGTAAAGAATCTGCCTGCAATGCAAGAGGTCCCAGTTCAATTCCTGGGTCAGGGAGATCCCCCGGCAAAGGGATAGATTACCTACTCCATTATTTTGGGGATTTCCTCATGGCTCAGTTGGTAAAGAATCTGCCTGTAATGTAGGAGACCTGGGTTTGATCCCTGGGTCAGGAAGATCCCCTGGAGGAAGGCATGGCAACCCACTCCAGTATATCTGCCTGGAGAATCCTCACTGACAGAAGAGACTGGCAGTCCATGGCATTGCAGAGTTGGATACTACTAAGCACAAACAAAATACATGTGCAAAGAGAAGTCTAAAAACATTAGCATGTTAAATTTATAAAACTCATTTTAAACTTTATTGAGTATATCATATATAAACTTACATGAAACATTTTTTTTTTTTTTTGAGTTGAGACCTGTAGCTTTAACCTTTAAGCTTATAACTTTAACCCTAACTTTTTACCCTTATGGCAGAAAGTGAAGAGGACCTAAAGAGCCTCTTGAGGAAAGTAAAAGAGGAGAGTGAAAAAGCTGGCTTAAAACCCAACATTCAAAAAACTAAGATCATTGTATCCAGTCCCATCACTTCATGGCAAATAAATGGAGCATCAATGGAAACTGTGACAGAATTTATTTTCCTGGGCTCCAAAATCACTGCAGATAATGAGTGCAGCAATGAGATTAAAAGATGCTTGCTCCTCTGAAGAAAAGCTATGATCAACCTAGACAGTATATTAAAAAGCAGAGACATTACTTTGCCAACAAATTTCCATCTTGTCAAAGCTATAGTTTTTCCAGTAGTCATGTAGGGACATGAGAGTTGGACAATAAAGAAAGCTGAGTGCCAAAGAATTTATGCTTTTGAACTGTGGTGCTGGAAAAGACTATTTGATCTCCAGGAGATCAATCCAGGCAGTCCTAAAGGAAATCTGTCCTGGATATTCATTGGAAGGACTGATGCTGAGGCTGAAACTTCAATACTTTGGCCTCTGATGTGAAGAACTGACACTGGAAAAGGCCCTAATGCTGGGAAAGATTGAAGGCAGGAGGAGAAGGGGATGACAGAGGATAAGATGGTTGGATGGCATCACTGACTTGATGGACATGAGTTTGAGCAAACCCTGGGTGTTGGGAGGCCTGGTGTACTGCAGTCCATAGGGTCACAAAGAGTCGAACACAAATGAGTGACTGAAGTGAACTGAACTGAAGAATCTTTGATAAATAACTAAATAACTAAACCATGACACTTTTACAAAAATATCTTTAGACCCATGTCTAGGTTTCAAAATATCATCACATATTGAGTAGTACAAAGTATCATCACAATATAACTTCTGAGACTTTTATAACCCAACAACAATAATTATTTCAAGGACAAATATGTGATTACCCCCACAAAATATTAGAACATTCAAATTAAAATTTTAGACTTAAAATTTTCATATGTATTTAAGATGATTTGGGGTCAGCTTCATACATTTTGTTCTTTCCTAAATTTCTTCATATCATTTCATTTTGAGGGGGAAAAAGCTATTTACTGATGCATTGTATATGGATGATCAGCAGAATATTTCCACTAGTGCAGATGATCTAAAATATTCAGACAAGCTGAAGCTGATCATGCTTATTTTCTGTTTCCTCATTGTGGAAAGCTTAATCATTTCACTTCTATATATTTACAAGATACTGCTCATTTCACTATCTTTTTCCCCTTATGTTCAGTATCTTCTCCTGTATTTTAGATTTTAAAGTCAAATCCTGACTGTGATGAACCTATTTTCAGGGCAGGAATAAAGACACAGACCTAAACAGCCACTTGTGGACATAGTAAAGGGAGGAGAGGGAGGGACAAATTGAGGGAGTAGCATTGACATATATACAGTCATGCGTAAGATAGATAGCTAGTGGGAAGCTGCTGCATAACACAGGGAACTCATCTCGGTGCTCTGTGATGACCTAGAGGGGTTGGGTGGAGGGGTGCAAGAGAAGTTCAAGAAGAAGAGGACATATGTATACTTATAGTCAACATGTTGTACCACAGAAACCAACACAACATTGTAACACAATTATCCTTCAGTTAAAATTAAAAATAAACAAGGATACTTGTTTCATTAGCAAAATCTGAACTTTTAAAATCAAAATCTAAAGTTTTCCAATTAAGTAGTAAAAATTAAATAAAAATAAAATATCAGGCCAAAAAAAGTGAAAATTGTTCCTGTCCATAGAAAAGGTCTCAGGACATAAATGAGAATAAAAGGCAGTTCAGTGTCCATATTATAGACCTTTAATATACCCTGGCCCTTATTCTATTGTGTCAATATACCTTTGTCATTACCAATTTCTTTTCAGACAGACACAACCACTTACAGAAGGCAAGACATGCCCAGCTAGTCATTCTTTTGTTGTTGTTGTTCAGTCACTTAGTCATGTCTGACTCTTTGCAATCTCATGGACTGCAGCACACCAGGCTTCCCTGTCCCTCACCATCTCCTGGAGTTTGCCCAAGTTCATGTCCATTGTATCAAAGATACCATCCAGTCATCTCATCCTCTTCTCCTGCTTTCAATTTTTCCCAGCATGAATTAATCATTCTAGTAAAGGACTATTTGTAAGTATTTTCAAGAAACCTTGATACTTTTGTGTTTTACAGCATGTTTTTTACTAACAATGTTTTCTAATAATTAGTTCATAAAATTTTATTTTTATGTAATTTAAAACAATTTTTGTTGCCTCAAAAACCAAAATTACAATTAATTAGAGACTTGAAGAAGTACATATCTTGTGATAGAAAGAAGCAATCTAGTATTTGCAAAGTACTTTTCTTTTTAAGAAGGAGACATTTTGTATTACCTCTATCACCTGCCAACACCTTGGTATTCTTTCACCAATGAATTAACAGTCACTTACAGAGCAAGAACAGGAAAGAGATTGTTAATGACTGAAAAGTACTTCATCTTCAATGTGTCAAACTTATCATCTAACAGTTCACATTTGAAAGGGTTAACCACATTGGCACTGCTGCTGCTGCTGCTAAGTCGCTTCAGTCGTGTCCGACTCTGTGTGACCCCATAGACGGCAACCCACCAGGCTCCCCATCCCTGGGATTCTCCAGGCAAGAACACTGGAGTGGGTTGCCGGGCCTTTCTTAGGGGATCTTCCTGACCCAGGGATCAAACACCAGTCTCTTAGTCTCCTGTATTGGCAGGCAGGTTCTTTAGCACTAGCATCACCTTGGAATACATCCCTGCCAATTAAGGTGATTTGTGTTAATGATCAGTTTTCTTAAGTAATTCAAGAATCAAATAGTAAGGGAGATTTTGCTTTTTCACAATCTCTTTGATATAAGAACTTTCTGATTTACTAGTTCAGAAAAGATTCTCCATTAATATAAGCAAATTCAAAGACCATTCTAGAAGGTTAAACCCTTCATTTGATTATTGGTAGCAGTCAGCATAACAAGCATTAAATTAAGTCTGAGTTCAACATCATTACTTTTATTTCCAGAACATTAAAGAACAAGTTATTTAAAATATATTGAAAATAATGTTACTTGTGGATAAAAATTTCTCATGGAATAGGCAAAGGAGGACTTTGAAAGAGAAATTCTAAAAGGCAAATATGCAACCATAATTTAACTTTAATTAGAATATGTTAGTGTAGGCCTAGACGATATAGAATGTCTTATTATATTTGAACTAAATATAAAACTCAGCTGGGGAAGAAAGTGAATAGAGGGAGTTAAAGTGTGAATCAGCTTACAGCCAGGCCTGATATCTTTTAGCCAACCTCTATCTTTTCCTAGAGGGCTTCCCAGGAGGCTCTCTGGGTGTGGTAAAGAATCCACCTACCAATGCAGGAGTTGAGGGCTTCCCTGTATCAGGAAGATCCCCTGGTGAAAAAAATGGCAACCCATTCCTGCATTCTGCTTGGAAATCCCACAGAGAAAGGAGCTTGGCAGGCTGCAGTCCATGGGGTCACAAGAGTCTGACATGACTTAGCAACTAAACAACAACAACAAATTTTTTCCTAGATAACCCTTCTATCTGGGACAGCTATCTGTCTTGCTAAATCTGAGAGATAAATCTATTTTCTCATTAATAGAATTTTTTCAAAACATTATTCCTTCATGACAGAGTAATGAATATGGATTTTAGAAAATCTATTAACAGCATATGAGATGAGAGAAGATATTTTATTGATTATGGAGCTAATAATTTAGAGAAAGAAGCTCAAATTTTTATCCAAATTTCACCCTGTACTTTTTCAATTCACTACCTTGCTCTCACATTTGTAAAGACCCAGTCGATGAATTGATTTGCAGTGTGATGGCATGGTATTGTTCTCTTCTGTTTGAAGACAGCAGTCTTGCATCAAGCTTGAAGCATGCTTTTATCTCATTAGCAATAGAATTTATGTAGCCTTGTTGGAAATATTAATAAAAATTGCACAGATTGCTTAAGTTAATTGATGTAATACTTCCTTTGAAATGCTGTGTCAGCATGATAAAATGACTAGTTCAAATTGAAAAGTCAAAATGGGAACCTTCAATTCACTGTAACAGAAGATTCAAGGTCTATATGTATTCTGACTTCAGAATTCAACAGAAACTGATTTTTCAAATGCCTTAATATTAATAGTACTGTCCAATGTAGCTTCCTTTTGTTATCTCTTTACATATGTTTTCACCAAAAGCCTCAAGAATGCTTTCAAAAGCACACAGAAGTGCCCTGATGAAAAATAACTTTATTTTCAGTTCAGTTACTCATTTTTATGGGGCACATTTCCACTTCCAACTTATCTCTAAACAATGTCTACCCAAGGATTCAACTACTTCACCTCAGACAAAAAACTAAAAGTAACTTTAATAAGTATCTAAAGTATATAGGACACTTAATTTATTCAACAAATATGCTTTTGAGCACCTGACTTGTAATAGGCACTGTCTATGGGCCAAGCATTCAGGAATGAACAGAGGAGACACATTACTTTCTCCTGCAGAGTTAAATCTTGTTTTCTCAGTTCAATCATCTGAATTGGAAGTGATCTGAATAGGGGCAGGTGTGAGAAATGGCTACGCAGTAAAAAAAAAATAAAATAAAAAAAAATTCATGGGAAAGATCCAATTTGCAAGATTAACTTGTTCATTTTTCCACCCTTCCTTTAATTTAAATTCTTATTGCTTCAGTTAAACAATAAATTTTCATTAATTCAATAAGAAGCATATAGATCACCAAATTAACATGAATTATTAACTGCATGTGACTTATATATAAATATGTTTCTATGTATATATAATAAAATATGTATTCTATTATATGGAGTAATATATACTAGGAAAGACTAGCACAGAGAGATAAGAAAGCCTTCCTCAGTGATCAGTACAAAGAAACAGGAAAACAATAGAATGGGAAAGACTAGAGGTTCTTCAAGAGTATTAGAGATACCAAGGAAACATTTCATGCAAACACGGGCACAATAAAGGACAGAAATGGTGTGGACCTAACAGAAGCAGAAGATATTAAGAAGAGGTGGCAAGAATACACAGAAGAACTATACAAAAAAATCTTTCTGACTGAGATAACCGTGATGCTGTGATCACTAAACTAGAGCCAAACATCATAGAATGTTAAATCAAGTGGGCCTTAGGAAGCATAGCTACAAACAAAGATAGTGAAGGTGATGGAATTCCCGTTGAGCTATTTCAAATCCTAAAAGATGATGCTGTGAAAGTGCTGCATTCAATATGTCAGAAAATTTGGAAAACTCAGCAGTGGCCACAGGACTGGAAAAGGTCAGTTTTCATTCCAATCCAAAACACAGACAATGCCAAAAAAATGTTCAAACAACTGCACAATTGGACTCATTTCATATGCTAGCAAAGAAATGCTCAAAATTCACCAAGCCAGGTTTCAACAGTATGTGAAATGTGAAATTTCAGATGTTTAAGCTGATTTTAGAAAAGGCAGAGGAACCAGAGATCAAATTACCAACATCCATTGGATCATATAAAAAGCAAGATAATTCCATAAAAGCATCTACTTCTACCTTATTGCTTACACCAAAGACTTTGACTGTATAGATCACGACAAACTTGGAAAATTCATCAAGAGATGGGAATACCAGACCACCTGACCTGCCTGTTGAGAAATCTGTATGCAGGTCAAGAAGCAACAGTTAGAACCGTACATGGAACAACAGACTGGTTCCAACTAGGGAAAGGAGTACGTCAAGGCTGTATACTGTCACCCTGCTTATTTAACTTATATGCAAAGTACATCATGAGAAATGCCGGACTTGAAGAAGTATAAGCTGGAATCAAGATTGCCAGGAGAAATATCAATAAATTCAGATACACATATGACACCACCCTTAAGCCAGAAAGAGAAGAAGAACAAAAGAGACTCTTGATGAAAGTGAAAGAGGAGAGTGAGAAAGCCAGCTTAAAGCTCAACATTCAGAAAACCAAGATCACGGCATCTGGTCCTATCACTCCATAGCAAATAGATGGGGAAACAGTGGAAACAGTGACAGACTTTATTTTTGGGAGCTCCAAAATTACTGCAGATGGTGACTGCAGCCATAAAATTAAAAGATGCTTGCTCCTTGGAAGAAAAGCTGTGACCAACCTAGACAGCATATTAAAAAGCAGAGACATTACTTTGCCAACAAAGGTCCATCTAGTCAAGGGTATGGTTTTTCCAATGGTCATGTATGGATGTGAGAGTTGGACTATAAAGAAAGCTAAGCACCAAAGAATTGATGCTTTTAAACTGTGATGTTGGAGAAGACTCTTGGGAGCCCCTTGGACAGCAAAGAGATCAAACCTGTCAAACAAAAGGAAATCAGTCCTGAATATTCATTGTAAGGACTAATGCTGAAGCTGAAACTCCAATACTTTGCTCACCTGATGTGAAGAACTGACTCATTGGAAAAGACCCTGATGCTGGGAAAGATTGAAGGCAGGAGGAAAAGGGGATGACAAAGGATACGATGGTTGGATGGCATCACCCACTCATCGGACATGAGTTTGAGGGACAGGGAAGCCTGGTGTGCTGCAGTCTATGGGGTCCCAAAGAGTTGGACACGACTGAGTGACTGAACTGAATTCATTTAGAATAGATGTATATGTAATATTTATACAATGTGTTATATTTATAATATACTATATTATTCTATATATATATGTTCAGTTCAGTTCAGTTCAGTCACTCAGTCGTGTCCGACTCTTTGCGACTCCATGAATTGCAGCACGCCAGGCCTCCCTGTCCATCACCAACTCCCGGAGTTCACTCAGACTCATGTCCATCGAGCCAGTGATGCCATCCAGCCATCTCATCCTCTGTCGTCCCCTTCTAAAGTTATGACCAACCTAGATAGCATATATATATGTACAATATGTTAAATTTAATATGTACTTTTATAATATACATATATATGTCTGTTTATTTACATGCTTTGTATTTTGTAATAAAAACAGGTTTGCCTCAGTGGTCAAGCTAAAATGACAGTCAAATATTCTAAGATACAAATTCAGCAATTTTTGAAATTTAGCTATTCCACAAATTCATGAAACACATGAAGTGAATACTTGTCCAACACAAATATATGCAACAAACTACCTATCATATTTAAAATAAGATGGCTTGTAGATGACAACAAACAGAAAAAAGATTACCTTTAGGATTAAACCTGACTATAAATGTTTTTTGGAAGTTTGTAAAATTTGTTTCCCTGTAAGTATTGCCTGTCCTATTAAGTATTCTTAAAATAGTTTTGTAATGATTAAAAATAAAAAGCAATCTGCTAATACCTAGGAAGTGTTATACTGAGTGAAGTAAGTTAAAGACAAATATCATATGCTATGGCTTATATGTGAAATCTAAAAACAAAAAAAATGATACAAATGAACTAATTTACAAAGCAGAAACAGACACATAGAGAACAAGCATATGGTTACTTGGTACAAGGGTAGAGGGAGGGATAGTTAGGGAGTTTGGCATTGACATGTTTACACTGCTATATTTAAAATGAAAAACATGGACCTATTGTATAGCACACAGTTGCTTTTCAGTCATTACTGCGTATCTGATCTTTGCAACTCCACGGACTGTGGCACATCAAGCTTCCCTCTCTTTCATTATCTCCCAGAGTTTATTCAAACTCATTTCCATTGAGTCCATGATGACATCCAACCATCTCCTTCTCTGTTGCCCCCTTTTCCTCCTACCCTCAGTCTTTCCCAGCATTAGGGTCTTTTCCAATGAGTCAGGTTTTCAAATCAGTTGGCCACAGTACTAGAGCTTCAGCTTCGGCATGCTGCTGCTGCTGCTAAGTCACTTCAGTTGTGTCTGACTCTGTGCGACCCCATAGACAGCAACCCACTAGGCTCCTCTGTCCCTGGGATTCTCCAGGCAAGAATACTGGAATGGGTTGCCATTTCCTTCTCCAACCCTACCAATAATATTCAAGGTTTATTTCCTTTATCATTGACTGGTTTGATCTCCTTACAGACCAAGGGACCCTCAAGAGTCTTCTCCAACACCACAATTCAAAAGCATCAATTTTTTAGCTCTCAGCTTTCTTTATGGTCCAAGTCTCACATCCATACATGACTACTGGAAAAACCATAACTTCGACTACATGGACTTTTGTCAGCAAAGTGATGTCTCTGCTTTTTAATATGCTGTCTAGTTTTTCATAGCTTTTCTTTCAAGGAGCAACCATATCTTAATTTCATGACTGCAGTAAACAGTCCCCAGTGATTTTGGGACCCAAGAAAAATAAAGTCTATTACTGTTTCCATTTTTCTCCCCATCTGTTAACCATGAAGTGATGGGACCGGTTGCCATGATCTTATTTTTTTTTTGAATGTTGAGTTTGAAAGCATCTTTTTCACTCTCCTCTTTCACCTTCATTAAGAGGCTCTTTAGTTTCTCTTTGCTTTCTGCCATTAGGGTTGTGTCATCAGCATATCTGAGGTTTTTTATATTTCCCCTGGAAATCTTGATTCTGGCTTATGATTCATCTAACTCAGCATTTTTCTCGATGTACTCTGCATAGAATTTAAATAAGTAGGGTGACAATGTACTGTTTGACCTACTCCTTTCTAAATTTTGAGCCAGTTCTTTGTTCCATAGCACAGAGAACTCTGTTCGATGTTATATAGAAGTAGAACAGTCTTATGGACTCTGTGGGAGAGGGAGAGGGTGGGAAGATTTGGGAGAACGGCATTGAAACATGTAAAATATCATGTATGAAACGAGTTGCCAGTCCAGGTTCAATGCATGATACTGGATGCTTGGGGCTAGTGCACTGGGACGACCCAGAGGGATGGTATGGGGAGGGAGGAGGGAGGAGGGTTCAGGATGTTGAACACATGTATACCTGTGACGGATTCATTTTGATATTTGGCAAAACTAATACAATTTTGTAAAGTTTAAAAAAAATTTAAAAAATAACTAAAGAAAAAAAATAAATAAAATAAAAAAAAGAAATCTAAATGGGAAAATATTTCAAAGAATAGAAACATATATGCATAACTGAATCACTTTGCTGTACACCTGAAACTAACACAACAGTGTTACTCATCTATACTCCAGTATAAAATAGAAAGTTAAAAAAAAAGTATTCTACCAACTTATGCATATTTATGCAAAAAAACTAAAGTCAGGATCTTGAAGAGACATCTGCACCCCCCATGTTCATTGTGGCACTGTACACAGTAACCAAGACATGAAAACGGTTGAAATGACCATCCACAGATAAATGGATAGAGAAAAGGTGATTTATATATACAATCCACTGTTATTCAGTATTTTTTTTTTAAAGAGGGGAATCCTGTCATATGTGACAAACAGATGAACCTGGAGGACATTACTGTAAATGAAATATACCAGTCACAGAAGAACAAACAATGCTATTTCCACCTAGATGAGGGAACTAAAATAGTCAGAATCCTGAAAATAGAATGCAGAAAGGTGTTTTCCAAGACACGGAGGAAAGAGGGATATGAGGTGGTGTTGCTCAATGGCTATAAAATTTCTGTAATGCAAGATGAATAAGATCAACTGAACAAAGTACTGCCTGTGGTTATAATAATAGTGTATTGTGTACCTAAATAATTTGTTTCGAGGGTAGATCTTGTGTTGTGTTCTTACTACTATAATGAAAAAGTAAATCAATAAAATCAAAGGTTCATAAGGAAAATTTAGAGGTGTTGGCTACACCTAGCACTTTGTAGTAATGGTTTTATGGGTGTATGCATATGTCTAAAGTCATCAAATGATGAAAATTATACATGCAGTTTTTAATATATCACTTATACCTCAGTAAGACTGTTTAAAGGTTTTAAAGAAAAAAATAGGTAATCTACTTTACTGGGGTTTTAATCATGAATCACTTTATACATATTTGCAATGCACAACAAAACAATACAACCTGCATTGATTTTAATAGAGTATGAATATCAATGTATTCAAATATCAAACTAATCTGTTAGAAATGTCATGCCTATTTTAACCTGACATTAGGAATTCAACTGAGTGTGAGCAAATCTAGCTATAGAACCATGGATGTTTTCAGCCAATATTGAAGTGTCTCTCCTTGACTCTGGGTAGAATAATCAATCATTCATTCAAACAGACAGGCTCTTAAGAACAACAGGTGCTCTATCCACAGGGTCAAGGTCACATCAGGATTCAGCCGGCTGTTCTTCCTTTTTGTGATGCTTAGAAAGCAGGAAAATCACTGAGGGGAACTTTTTATTAAATGAAAAAGAAAAAAATGGAAAGGAAAAAAATCAAAGTTAACAGTGTCTAGTACCATTTATTCTCTTCAGTTTACTCAACTTTGGAAACATCTGCAGGCTTCTAACTTTGATATTGTTAACTCTGAGCACTTCCCAATTTCACTACTCATTTATTTTCTCTTTGTCTTTTTGGAATTTGCAAGTTTTATACTTTCTTTAAAAAAGCCCAATGTATTATTGATGAGGTATTCTCTCTTTAATGTGATAAAAATATCCCAGACGCAAAGACATATTTAACAGTATATTGGCTACCATCGGGAAGATCATTATTTTGATTTTGTACTCACTATATGCATTTTCAACTAACTTTAAAAGACTATATAGTTTGTTTTTTTTTTTTTACCCAAGCAGTATCTAAAATTCTTCTAAAGCCATTTGTGTTTCAATGTTAAAATTTTTTTGCAAAATATTCACATTTCAAAGGGCAAATGTGAGTTTTATCCTAGTAAGTTTCAATATTGGTAATTGTGGTGAAGCTTCACTACCTGTTAGATACTTGGGGTGTTAGTGTTCTTGGGGTCAGAAGTCACGAAAATTCTACAATGCAACTTGAATGGTCTTAGACAAGTCTTTAATTTTTCTAAGCTTCAGTCAGATGAATTATAAAATGATTTTAAATTCTTAGTGTTGGTTCTCTAAGTTGATGCAAGGAAAGTTTAGAAAAGTGCCATAAAATTAATAAACACCTAACATTCTGTATTCATTGCTATTATTATTCCACTTATTGTTTTGATAATTTATTCCTTATTTTGAAATAAAATTTAAATAAGACTGTTCCTTGGTGATAATGTGAAGTTAACATTTTATTCTCCATTAAGGAAATAGCTAAGTAACCTCCTCTCCTCACACTTCTAATTATAAGTGGCAAAAGCAGATGTTGCAGGTTGGTGGTATTCTTTTTGATAGCTGGATTTAGAGCAAATATCTCTACTTTTTCTTTCTAGAAGCATTTCCTCCCTCATTCTGGTTCCTCCTTTCCTCCTCTCTATGTAGAGGTTTTCTTGATACTGACAGGCTTCGAACCTCTCATAGACACTGAAAGAAAAAGAAAAAAAATATATATATATATATAGCAACATTCAAAGAACTAAGATCATGGCATCCAGTCCCATCACTTCATGGCAAATAGAAGGAGAAAAAGCAAAAGGAGTGAGAGGTGACAGATTTTATTTTCTTGGGCTCCAAAATCACAGTGGATGGTGACTGCAGGCATGAAATTAAAACATCACAGTCTCCCAGCCTGGTGGAGAAAGGCCAGTGAAGTAAAAGTTATGTGAAAAGTAGTTTATGTAGAAAAGAAGTATGGGCGACACTGTGTTAGAGTTAAATAGGTTTCTTTATTGTAATATTTTGTATAGAACAGTCTTTTGGACTCTGTGGGAGAGGGAGAGGGTGGGATGATTTGGGAGAATGGCATTGAAACATGTATAATATCATATATGAAACGAGTCTCCAGTCCAGGTTCGATGCACCATACTGGATGCTTGGGGCTGATGCACTGGGATGACCCAGAGGGAGGGTACGGGGAGGGGGGAGGGAAGAGGGTTCAGGATGGGGAACACGTGTGTACCTGTGGAGGATTCATTTTGATATATGTCAAAACCAATACAATATTGTAAAGTTAAAAAATAAAATAAAATGTTAAAAAAAAGAATCATTAAAAAAAAATAGATAAAAGATCCTTGCAAGTTGAAACGGAAATAATGACAAAACTAGACAGCATATTAAAAAGCAGAGACATCATTTTGCTGAAAAAGGTCCACATAGTCAAAGCTGCGTTTTTTCCAGTAGTCACGTACAAACTTGAGAGTTGGACCACAAAGAAGGCTGAGCACTGAAAAATTGATACTTTGGAATTGTGGTATTGGGGAAGACTCTTGAGAATTCCTTGGAGCACAAGATCAAGCCAATCAATCCTAAAGGAAATGAACCCTGAATACTCATTGGAAGGACTGATGCTGAAGCTGAAGCTCTAATACTCTGGCCACTTGTTGTGAAAAGCCTACTCATTGAAAAAGAACCTGATGCTGAGAAAAACTGAAGGGAACAGGAGAAGAGGGCAGCAGAGGATGAGATGGTTAGATAGAATAACTGACTTAATGGACATGAATTTGAGCAAATTCCAGGAGACAGTGGAGGACAGAGAAGCCTGAGAGTCACACATGACTTAGTGATGGAAGAATAACAGCAATAAAACACATACACTGACCTCTTTGACATAGTTTGATTTATCTCTTACATATAAGAAAATTGAAAAGAGCATTTGTAATTCATTATGAATTAAAATTTTATAATAGTTTCTGTGATATTGTAGTTTTTATATAACAGATCATAACATGACAGCAAAATTTACTAGTATATAATATGAAGAAAATCTTTAATAAATGTATAAAAGAGCAACATAGCACCTAATAAATTTAAGGATAGCATAATGGGATTTTATGGAATAGTGAGGTTTCTGACACCCACAATTACAAAGCAAGATGTGATGTCGTTTCTTGATTTAATCAGAAATAGCATTCAAATGTCTGTCATTGAATGAAAAGGATGAATGAAAACACAATTTTAATTCAGTGTTTTCTTTTTTAATTCTAATATGATTTTACTGTAGTAAAGACATTTTATATGATATCTACTGTCTTAACAAATTTTAAGTGTACAAAAAATATCATTATCTACAGGCATAATGTTTTATGGCAGGTCTTTAGAACTTGTTTATGTTGAATTACAGAAACTTTACACCTGTTGAACAAGGTGCCTGTGCATGCAAGCTAAGTTGCGTCAGTCATGTCCAACTCTTTTGCTACGCTATGAACTATAGCCCACTGGCCTCATCTGTCTGTGGGATTCTCCAGGCAAGAATACTGGAATGGATTGCCATTCCCTCTTCCAGGGTATCTTCTCGAACAAGGGACTGAACCTAGGCCTCTTGTGTCTCCTGCATTGGAAGGCAGGTTCTTTACCACTACTGCCACCTGGGAAGATTGAAGAGCAGCTCTCCCGTTCCCTTACTTCCTGCTCCTGGCATTCATAGTTCTGTTCTCTCCTTCTAAGAATTTAGCTATTTTAGTTACATTATATCAGTGAAGTCAAGCAGTATTTGTCCTTCTGTGACTGTTAAAATAATGTCTTCCAGGCTCATCCATGTTGTCATATTTCACAGGATATTCTTCTTTATATAAGGCTTAATAATATTTTGTTACATGTATATACCACATTTTCTTTGTCCTTTCATAGATTGATGGACATTTTGGTTGTTTCCATGTCTTAGCTATTGTGAACAATGCAGAAATAGGAAAGTGCAGATATTAAGATTTTGATTTCAATTCTTTGGGACAAATACCCAAAACTGGGATTGCTGGATCATATAGTAGTTGTATTTGTAATTTACTTAGGAACTTCCATACTATATTCTGTGACAGGTGTACCATTTTCCAATGGTAAACAAGGGTTCTAATTTCTCCACCTTACCAGTAACTTGCTTTATATATATATATATATATATATATATATATATATATATATATATGTGGAGATTTTGTTAAAAACAAGAATGCCATGTGAGAGAAGGAGATGAAAGAAAGAAAGAGGGAGAGAAATAAAGAGGGAGGGAAAGAAAAAAAGAAATCAAAATTCAGTCTGTGATGGGGTATCCAGGGGGTCCTAAGTTAGAGTTCTGTTGCCAAGTGATGAAGAATTGAGATGAGGCCATGAGGGTCTTCTCCATCACCATGCTGTGCTAAGTCATTTCAGTCATGTCTGAGACTCTCTGCAACTCCATGGACTGTAGCCAACCAGGCTCCTCTGTCCAAGGGATTCTCCAGGAAAGAAAACTGAAGTGGGTAGCCATTTCCTTCTCCAGGAGATCTTCCCAACCCAAGGATTGAAACCAGGTCTCTCACATTGCAGGTGGATTCTTTATTGTCTGAGCCACAAGGGAATTTGTTATTCTATTAAAATAACTTGAACTTCTGAGTTTAATTGTAAAATGGCAGCCTCCAAAATCCTAGTTGTTTAAGCAGAGAAATATTTTTAATGCTATACATTAACTATATCATGTTCCTTCAGACTCAGTCAACATACATTTTGACATAAATATATTCTTCTTCTTAAAATATACAATAAAGCTGTGACATTTTTACTAAAATGATGTATTTTATATACAGTACTATACATTATGTTGTGATGTAGTTTGTGTATCCCAAACTACACCACTACACCACTGATAGCACAACAAATGTTTCTTCTGAGAATAACAATATAAAAGAGATAAAAGCACAGTAATCTTTGTATCAAGGCAACTTAGAACTACTAAGGCCAAGAAGATTTAAGGAGATAAATTTTAAAAAGGGGCAAATTCAACAGAACAAAAAGCTAATGCTTTAACCTTTATTTTCTTCAGGGCCTTGGCTGACTTCTAGACCCAGGATAAGAGTCTGAAGATCAGGACAATGAGAGAATAATGAGAAACTAGTAAAAGATACGAAAGCTCAGTTGGTTCTCCTTAAGGTATCTGTTGGGCTCCGAACCTGCACAAGGCAGGAGGCTAGTTATTCAAGCAATGAGGAGATTGGGGCAACTGCATTCTACTGAAAAGATAAAGATTAGGATTTTGGAGCTGCCAAGAGGAGAGACATGGTGAACACTTAGAAGTCTGGTTGAGCGTCCCTGCAGAACTGTGTCCTGAGAGAATGACAAAACTGCAAGCTAGCTGCTCTTCTGTGGCATTGCTAATTGGTTTTAGCTAATGCGGTTCCCTTCTGTCAGCTCCCAGTTCTTCTTCAGTGCCTCAAAACAATAAAGAATCTGCTGCAGTGTAGGAGACCTGGGTTTAATCCCTGGGTGGAGAAGATCCCCTGGAGAAGTGAATGGCTACCCACTCCAATATTCTTGCCTGGAGGATTGCATGGACATAGGGAACTGGCATGCTACAGTTTATGGGGTCAAAGAGTTCAACACAACTGAGCAACTAACACTTTTTTGCTATCAGTTTACTGTGGGAAAGTGTAAGTCTTCTGTGATGGTTTTTAATTGCTTCACAATATTACCACACATTTATTGGCTTGTGAAGTGTGATGTGCATGCTCAGTTATGTCCAACTCTGTGTGACCCTATGGACTGTAGCCCTGCCAGTCTCCTCTGTTCATGGGGATTTTCCAGGCAAGAATACTAGAGTGGGTTACCATTTTCTTCTCTATTTATTGACTTGAAACATTATCTATTCATTAGCTCAGACTGTTCTGTAGGTCAAAAGTCTGAAATGGTACAGCTGGGCTCTTTACTCATGTCAAAAGGCTGAAGGTATGATGTCAGCCTGGCTGAGTTATTATCTGGAGGCTCATACTTATTGGCAGAAGTTAAGCTATGTGTTTTCTAAATTGTTGTTGTTTAGTCTCTAAGTTGTGTCTGAATCTTTTGGAACCCCATGGACTGTAGCTCACCAGGCTCCTCTGTCTATGGAATTTTCCAGGCAAAAATACTGGAGTAGGTTACCTTTCTCCTGGATATCTTCCTGACCCAGGAATCAAACTTGTGATTCTTGCCACGTCTCCTGTATTGCATGTGGGTTCTTTATAGCTGAGCTACCCGGGAAACCCGATTGTCCAAATACTTCCATATAACTGGGACTAAAATTTATTCTTGTTATTTTTATAACAGTCCCATGATATGAAGTCAGTGAATTGTGTTTTTAAGAAACACAATTGAGAAAATAAATGAAGTTTCACACTAATTGGTACTAAGATCAACTAGTCTGACTTCTTCCTACAATATGAAAATGTAACAAAAATAATAACAATTGATATTTTAGAGTGTTTTCAAGCTCCTAGCCTTTTTCACATATGTTATTCCATTTATACAAATAAAATGACTAATCTGCTGGGTATTTTTTTTTTTAGCAGAAAAATCATTTAACTACCAATTCTATATTATGTGGAGGAAAAATTAAGTTAAACTCAGTAGGAAGTAGATACTATTAGTCCAAGTAAATATCCCAAGAGTATATGATTTTATATAGTCTCACATTTTGAGTAGTAGTACATCATGTCTTTAAAAGGAAATGCAGACATAGAAAACAGACTTGTGGACACAGTGGGGGAAGAAGAGGGTGGGATGAACTGGGAAAACAGCATGGAAACAGATACATTATCATATGTAAAAAAGATCAGAAGTGGGAATTTGCTGTGTGACACAGGAAAGCCAGTGTTCTGTGACAACTTAGAAGGATGGGATGGGCTGTAAGATGGCGGGGGGCAGGGGGCAGTTTCGGGAGGAAGCGGACATATGTATACCTGTGGCTGATTCATGTTGATGTATGGGAGAGGCCAACACAATATTGGAGAGCAATTATCCTCCAATTAAGGCAAACAAACCAAAAAGTATGTTACACTATAAGATCTGATCCTTAGAAAAAAGATACTGTCTTGCATCAATGCCAAGCAAAGCTTAGATAAGAAATTTTGATTTGAAAATAACCATATCATCTGGCAGTGGGGGAAAGGATATTGAGTGAGAAAAAGGAGTTGGGAAACTTTATCAGTCTCAGTTACAATAAACTGTCGGAATCAATTAACTTCTGTGACTTGTGATGTGTTGAGTTTCTTGGTGCAAATGTCATTAATTTCAAGTCATTTTTTTCAGGCTGAGCAATAAAAACATTTCTCTGTTGTTTCATAAAGGGCAGAGTAGGTCTTTCCTATTTGTCAAACATAAAAATTTTCACAAAATAGCAAATTATGAAGAAACAGGCCCAAACAAACAAGTTTTATGCATTTAATGACAAAATTAATAGGACAGAAACATTTGCCAAGGCATTTCAGTCAATTATTATTTAAAATATCCATTCACAATTCATTTATGCACATATGGCATAGAGAAATAATCATCTCTTGATTATCTGTTCATCATACTTAAGTCTTTTAAGAATTAAACTGATTCATAAATATTATGCTAATTGGGAGAGTCCTAACAGAGAACAGGGCTCTCAGCTCTTTGTCACCAGTGATGATGATAGATTTGATTTAGTTATGATAAGTTGTGAATAATTTTAGCATGACCATTCCTTTTTTCATACTACTTGAATATCCTTTTCCTGTGGTCTGAGCCGGTTCTCTAGTTGAGCAGAGTGAAGATATCTGCTAGAATCAGCTATGATTATGGACTTTAACGGTACTACTAACTCATCAGTTATTAAAGGCTTAATTTTGAATGATCCAATGACATCACCCTAATACTGTATTTTTTTGTTAAATTTGATGCTTTTGAAAAAAACTTTTAAAATGCTTCAGGCTATGTTTGATGAATTACATTTTGATACAAAGAAATAAAAATCTGTACTTAATAAAATATATATTCAGTATGTCAAGATCTGAAATGATCAACAATACTTCCTTTATTATTATCAATTACAGATATGTGAACCAGTGCTAATACAATGTGTGCATAGATTGCAATGTGTATTCAACTTTATTGAAAATCCTGAATAATAACATTGCTGCTAAGTCACTTCAGTCGTGTCCGACTCTATGCAACCCCACAGACGGAAGCCCACCAGGCTCCCCCGTCCCTGGGATTCTCCAGGCAAGAACACTGGAGTGGGTTGCCATTTCCTTCTCCAATGAATAATAGCATTATTAATATATAAAATATTTAAATTTATCTTTTAATTAAAAGTTAATAATAGGATATCTCAGAGGTCAATTTTCAGAGGCCAGTTCCAGGATTTAATAATATGATATCCCTCTACCAAAAAAAAAAAAAACCAAAAAAAACCCCTCATTTTGTACAAAAAAAGAAGTGATGAAAGAAGTGGCTGAATTTTTTTCTAGATGCCTTAGGCTGAATTTCCCTTCATATCCAGTTTATCAGTAGTCTCTCTTAAAACACTGAGAACTAATCTGAAACAATTTGTAAGGATCTTAACAAATTCTCCAAGGAAGTTTCTTAGAATGATATTACCAACTTTCTAAAGGTAAGTAACATATTATTTCTTTCAGATTTAAACTTTTATTATTTTTGTCCTCTTACCTACGATTAATTTCTATGTGTCATTCTAAATGAGTATGGTTTCTTCTTGTTCCTTGTTAATAACAGAACTTAAAATTGGCTCCCTAATGTGTTTTTGTTATTGTTTAGTCGGGAAGTCATGTCCGACTCTTTTGCGACCCTACGCACTATAGTCCACCAGGATTTTTTGTCCACAGAGTTTTCCAGGCATGAATACTGAGGTGGGTTGTCATTTCCTTCTCCGGGGATCTTCTCCACCCAGGAATCAAACCCTCATCTGCTTGACAGGTGAATTCTTTGCCAATGAGCCACTTGGGAAGCCCCATATAAGATGTTTTATCATTATCCAAGTAAATGGTAGGATAAATAGAAAGCTATAGAGATGGAAGGGTGGATGAATGTTGTGAATGAGAAAGAGAATGAATACAGATATTTCCATAATATCTATAATTTTGTCTTTTGCAGATTATTTATTTTTCCTTGTAAAACCTCTGTTGGTTTATAACCCTGGGAGATCCCCAGGTGAAATCTGAAGCTGTGCACATAAGAAGTCTGCAAAAAGACACAAAAGAAGGAGGCAGACCACCCCAGATTGGTAGATGACAGTTTTGATAAACAAGACATCTCCACATAAGACTTGTCTTGGGTGACTGCAAGAGAGTAGATCTCTGACCCTGCCAGCAGAATCTTACAGAGGCCTTTATGAGGATGAGTCACTACACAGCCAAGATGGTCTCAACAACCCCTGACTCTCAAGGCCACATCCTTGGAACCATGTCAGCTACAGGGAGACAGGCAAACATACACCCCAAGAACAGGGAAGTAAATGAATGGTCTCTGACTCCCAGGTCAACCTTCAGTCATGGTCACACACTCCCTGATGACCTCCTTCAACACTTTCTTTGCTGTATTTCTTTAAGATATTTATGAAAACAATTTGGAAATTGTGGCTGAAGTTCATGGATAGCAATGCTTTTTAGAAAAGATTTAAGCTAAGAAAAGTTACAAAAGAAAGCTACAAAGAAACTCCCTTCTCTCTAGCAATGCCCACTTTCCTACAGCAAAATAGGCCTGAGGATCATGAATCAAAGACCAATATGAGGCAGCATCTCTGAAGGCCTTATTCCATGGAATAATTCCCAAGGTCCCCCAAAAATTATTGAGATTTAATTTTAAACATATCAAGATCAGGCTACAATTAGTAAGATCATCTACTTAGAAGCAGTGCTAAACGTCTTCATGGTGTGGTCAGTACTGCTGTTACTTCTCACTGTAGCTTGACTCCAAGGACCTCGTTGTGTTTGATCACCAGAACTTTCTTCTGGAGCAACTCTTTAGCTATTTCCATCAGATACGACCTCTGCTCTAACTAGAGTTGGAATATCCATTCTTTTCTGCTTGATGTCTTAATCCGTTATAGAAATCATAGAGAAGAAACAAACAGATGTAAAAAAGACATACATACAAAATTTCTTAAGGGTAGGAGAGTTACCTAACACAAGGTTGGCACAAAGGGAACAAATAATACTGAAACATCAGAATTTGGAGCAGAGAAAGATTTATTGTAGGACCATGCAAGGAGACACCAGTCAGTGGCTTGTGCTTAAGAAAAAACAAACAAAAAAACCCCTCCAAAACAAACCTCAAAATCCCTGAAGGGTTTGAGTGAAGCATTTTGAAAGGTCAGGTGAGGGAGGGGTTTACAGGGTATGTGATCAATTCATGCTCAATTCTCTGATTGGTTGGTGGTGAGGTAACAGGGTAGTTAGCATTATGAATCCTTAGGTTTCAGAAGGTCTAGGGGCTACGTGGTCATGAGCATCAAGTAGTTAATTTCTTCCATTTGGTGGTAAACTGAAAACCTCAGGAAATATGCCTCATATACTATTATCTAGGTCCATCAGAGAGGAGTTACAGCAGAGGATACGAGGACAGAAAGGCCCCAGAGTGCCCTGCTTGGTTACAGGAGTAGTGTGTTCAAACATGAATCAAAGATGACATGGGATAAAATTAGGATAAATAGTACAATTGCAATTTGGATTAAAGGTTTCATCAGAATTAGCAGCAGATCTTTCATTGCTCTTTCCACCACCATCCACAAATTTGTGTTCCTGAGAACTGTAGGAAGATTGATTCTGATGGCTTTGGTCCCTGAATGTTCACTGATTCCTGTCTTACCAAATTCATCACTCTGCCCCTCCTAATTGTCCCTAAATCTGTGGTCACTTAATTAATAGTCTACATTATGTCAGTGTTCATGAAGCAGGAACTATTGCTATGCTGTTTCATTAGGGAGCAGTGAAGCACACATATATATTTAAAATATTTTCTTATTGTAAGCGCATTCTTAAATCATGTCAAAAAATTACTGAATGCCTCATGTAAGTCAGACACTGTGAAAATCATTTTCACTTTTATTATCTTTTATTCCTTATAGCAAACCTCTTACAAAGGTTTTTATTACCCTCCTTTTATGGATTGGGAAACAGAGAGGCATAGAAATTATTTAACACAGCAAGTAGTTTACCTATGAACTCTGACTTTAAATCTAAGTCTTGAAGGTACTAAACCCAGAATACACTAATGGCATTCAGTCATAATTTTATAGTATATAAAAATTGTAACCTGTATTAAACAAAATGGGAATACAAACCTTTTGTATTCCATTAAATTATTTTTTACTGAGTCACATGAAAATAATTTAATTTTTAATTTTTAGGTATTTAAGTTAATATGTGATAATTAGATGAAGAATAATTCAAAATTCAATGATGGTAATTTTCCATTAGACATTGATAACTCTTTATTGTTTATGAACAACTACAAAATTTGTAAGACTTTCCAATTTTGGGGGAGCAATGAGCCTTCTTTTGTTAACTTATTATTAATTAAGTGAGTTACTTAATTCAATTTTCTTGATGTAATGATAATAGTTTTTGATTATTTATACTTCTAGTACTTATTTTTCAAGAAATTCTGTGACAGTGTCACAGAAAATAGTTGCAATCTAACAGTTGAAACACGTCTTATTTGAAAGAAAAGTTTAGATCTTAAGACTAGCGCCAACATCTCAAGTAACCCTGAGAGAACTGCTGAGAGGAGACAAGGAGAGGAGCAGGTTATATTTAAAACAAAGGGCATGTAGTCTGAACATCAAAAGATTATTGTTAATTAAAGAAAATCAGATATCTCAAGTTAAGGAATTTAGTACTTTTTTATGTATAGGAAGATGTAAGAGTCTGAGCTCACTGAAATCATTCCTTCCATATGTATCTCAGCTATATGGGGCCAGCATATTTCATTGTTCACATCTTGAGTTCCTCAGTTCTCACTGTAGGGAATGACTGCAAACTGATGGCTACCAGATCTCACAGGTATTCTTCTCCTTCCTGAGTGCCCTTGGGGCTCAGGAATTCACATTTGGAGGGCCAGAATTGCTGATGATTGTGACATGCTAGTTTACTGATATGGCAGGAAATATTTCATTCCTCAGTGTGAAAGTTTATATGAATCTGGTATTTTGAGGGTACTTTATGTAGGTAATACTCAAGGTCTAGATCATCATAATAGTAGTGTACTTACCTATATTTGTGTATAGGTCAGGCCTTTTTATAAAATATTTCCTCAAACTATATTTGATTATTTAATTATTGACAACAAGGAAAATGATGAGTAAATGATTTGGGGACAAAGTTCAACATGGGGCTATTATTAAATCCTTGCTTCACTATATGCTGAATGCAAGAGTTTCCTGAAATATAATTTGTAACAGAGCCTGTTTACTGAACGTGTGGAATATGCTAACAGACAATCTGAAAATTAAATCCTTAATCACTTGTCTTCTACCAGGGTCTTTACACATATTTTATCAAAATTCCCTTTCCCAACTCTTGCCTGTAGATCCCACAGGTTACATGGTTTCATAATTTTCTAATAGTTTTAGCTGAAGTTCAATGTTATCTTCAGGTATGAGAAGATACTCAGTTCAGTTCAGACACTCAATCGTTCTGTCGCTTTGTGACCCCATGGACTGCAGTATGCCAGGTGTCCTTGTCCATCATCAACTGCCTGAGTTTACTCAAACTCATGTCCATTGAGTCGATGATACCATCCAACCATTTCTTCTGTCATCTCCTTCCCCTCCCACCTTCAGTCTTTCCTAGCATCAGGGTCTTTTCAAAGGGGGCCACAGTATTGGACCTTCAGCTTCAACATCTGTCCTTCGAATGAATATTCAGGACAGATTTCTTTTAGGATGGGCTGGTTGGATCTCCTTGCAGTTCAAGGGACTCTCAAGAGTCTTCTCCAACACCACAGTTCAAAAGCATCAATTCTTTGGTGTTCAGCTTTCTTTAGAGTCAAATTCTCACATCCATACAGGACTACTGGAAAAACCATAGCCTTGACGAGTCAGACCTTTGTTGGCAAAGTGATGTCTATGCTTTTCAAAATGCTCTCTATGTTGGTCATGACTTTTCTTCCAAGGAGTAAGCATCTTAATTTCATGGCTGCAGTCACCATCTGAAGTGATTTTCCAGAAGAATGAAGAGACGGAGCCAGGCAAAAACAACACCCATTTGTGGATGTGACTGTGATAGAAGCAAAGTCTGATGCTCTAAAGAGCAATATTGCATAGGAACATGGAATGTTAGGTCTATGAATCAAGGCAAATTGGAAGTGGACAAACAGGAGATGGCAAGAGTGACCACTGACATTTTAGGAATTAGCAAACTAAAATGGACTGGAATGGGTGAATTTAACTCAGATGACCATTATATCTACTACTGTGGGCAGGAATCCCTTAGAAGAAATAGAGTAGCCATCATGGTCAACAAAAGAGTCAGGAATGAAGTGCTGCTGCTGTTGCTGCTAAGTCACTTCAGTCGTGTCTGACTCTGTGCAACCCCTGAGACGGCAGCCCACCAACTTCCTCCATCCCTGGGATTCTCCAGGCAAGAATACTGGAGTGGGTTGCCATTTCCTTCTCCAATGCATGAAAGTGAAAAGTGAAAGTGAAGTCGCTCAGTCGTGTCCGACTCTGAGCGACCCCATACTGCAGCCCCCCAGGCTCCTCCGTCCATGGGATTTTCCAGGCAAGAGTACTGGAGTGGGGTGCCATTGCCTTTTCCCAGGAATGCAGTACTTGGATGCAATCTCAAAAATGACAGAATGATCTCTGTTCATTTCCAAGGTAAACCATTCAGTATCACAGTAATCCAAGTCTATACCCCAACCAGTAATGCTGAAGAAGCTGAAATCGAAAGGTTCTATGAAGACTTACAAGACCTTCTAGAATCAACACACAAAAAAAGATGTCTTTCATTATAGGGGACTGGAATACAAAGGTAGGAAGTCAAAATCACCAGGAGTAACAGGAAAATTTGGCCTTGGAATACAGAATGAAGCAGTGCAAAACTAATAGAATTTTGGCAGGAGAATGCACTGGTCATAGCAAACACCCTCTTCCAACAACACAAGAGAAGACTCTACACATTGACATCACCAGATGGTCATTATAGAAATCAGACGGATTATATTCTTTGCAGCCAAATATGGAGAAACTCTATACAGTCAGCAGAAACAAGACTGGGAGCTGACTGTGGCTTAGATCATAAACTCTTTATTGCCAAATTCAGACTTAAATTGAAGAAAGTGGGGAAAACCACTACACTAGACCATTCAGGTATGACCTAAATCAAATCCCTTATGATTATACAGTGGAAGTGAGAAATAGATTTTAAGGACTAGATCTGATAGACAGAGTGCCTGATGAACTATGGATGGAGGTTCATGACATTGTACAGGAGACAGGGATCAAGACCATGCCCAAGAAAAAGAAATGCAAAAAAGCAAGATGGCTGCATGAGGAGTCCTTACAAACAGCTATGTAAACAAGAGGAGCAAAAAGCAAAGGAGAAAAAGAAAGATATAAGCATCTGAATGCAGAGTTCCAAAGAATAGCAAGAAGAGATAAGAAAGCCTTCCTCAGTGATCAGTGCAAAGAAATAGAGGAAAACAACAGAATGGGGAAGACTAGATATCTCTTCAAGAAAATTAGAAATACCAAAGGAACATTTCATGCAAAGATTGGCTCAATAAAGGACACAAATGGTATGGGCCTAACAGAAGAAGAAGATATTAAGAAGAGGTGGCAGGAATGCACAGAAGAACTGTACAAAAAAGATCTTCACGACCCAGATAATCATGATCTTGTGATCACTCACCTAGAGCCAGATATCCTGGAATGTGCAGTCAAATGGGTCATAGGAAGCATCACTATGTACAAAGCTAGTGGAGGTGATGGAATTCCAGTTGAGCTTTTCAAATCCTGAAAGATGATGCTGTGAATGTGTTACATTCAATATGCCCGCAAATTTGGAAAACTCAGCAGTGGCCACAGGACTGGAAAAGGTCAGTTTTCATTCCAATCCCAAATAAAGGCAATGCCAAAGAATGCTCAAACTACCGCACAATTGCACTCATCTCACACGCTAGTAAAGTAATGCTCAAAATTCTCCATTTAAGGCTTATGTGAACTGTATATTTCACAGTATGTGAACTGTGAACTTCTTGATGTTCAAGCTGGTTTTAGAAAAAGCAGAGGAACCAGAGATCAAATTGCCAACATCTGTTGGATCATCAAAAAGGCAAGATAATGCCAGAAAAACATCTGTTTCTGTTTTATTGACTATGCCAAAGCCTTTCACTTTGTGGATCACCACAACCTGTAGAAAATTCTGAAAGAGATGGGAATACCAGACAACCTGACCTGGCTCTTTAGAAATCTGTATGCAGGTCAGGAAGCAACAGCACTGGACATGGAACAACAGACTGGTTCCAAATAGGAAAGGAGTACATCAAGGCTGTATATTGTCACCCTGCTTACTTAACTTATATGCAGAGTACATCATGAGAAATTCTGGGTTGAATGAAACACAAGCTGGAATAAAGACTGCTGGGAGAAATATGAGTAACCTCAGATATGCAGGTGACATCAACCTTATGGCAGAAAGTGCAGAAAAACTAAAGATCCTCTTGATGAAATTGAAAGAGGAGAGTGAAAAATTTGGCTTAAAACTCAACATTCAGAAATCTAAGATCATGACATCTGGTCCCATCTCTTCATGGCAAATGGATGAGGAAACAACGGAAGCAGTGACAGACTTTATTGTTTTGGGCTCCAAAGTCACTGCAGATGGTGACTGCAGCCATAAAATTAAAAGATTTTTACTCCTTGGAAGAAAAGTTATGACCAAAATGTGAAAGACAGTTCAGACTAAACTGACATTTCAGTCTTGCATTTAATTATGTTTCTCCCACCCTCTGTGTTAATCCTGGGTCAAGACCTGAAGGAGATAAAATGTCATCATCTATATTACCGATGTTTTGATATTGTCGGGGGGGGGGGAGCATCAAAGACTATAGAGAGCCCCTGTGGAATCCATACGTATTTAAATTTTAATTTCCATTTTTTATGAAAAACCTATAAACTATGTCCAGCAACATAACAAGCTAATCCTTCCAACAACTGGACAGCTTAGATTTCGTTCTACTCTTACAGATCACCATGCGCATTTGTACATAATTCAGCATAGACAATATCTCACATATACTATCAATGCTTTGCAAGTTGTGAGTTTGCCTTGTTACTTTTGGTCCCCAGCACATAATTTTGTGGGCTTCCCAGGTTGCACTAGTGATAGAGAACCCACCTGCCAATGCAGGAGAAATAAGAGATGCAGTTTCAATCCCTAGGTTGGGAAGATCCCCTGTAGGAGGGTATGGCAGCACACTTCAGTATTCTAGCCTGGAGAATCCCATGGACAGAGGAGCCTGGCGGGCTACAGTTCATGGGGTGACAAAGAGCTGGATAAATCTGAAGTGACTTAGCACACATGCACACATATAATTTTGAGGGAATGGATTAATTTGTGCCCAGATAAGTTCTAGAAACATGAATCAGTAGATTTCAAAACAGCGACTTATTGTTACCATCACATATTTCTGAGAAACTATAGCATCACTTGTTATTTAATATATTCTATTTTTATTGTAATCTAAACTACCTCTTTTTTAGAAATAGGCTCTCAATTTTACATGTCTCTGTGCCATAGTTGACAAAAGTAATTAAAAAAAATATATATATATATATCTTTCATCTTAATCTGTTCTGGCTGCCATAAAAAAAAAAAAAAAAAAAAACATTCCATGGACTAGGTAGCTTAAACTACAGAAATTTATTTTTTCACAATGTTGAATGCTAATAATCTGAAATCATGGTTCCAGAATGATTGGGTTCTAGTAGGAATACTCTTCTGATTGCTGGTGGCTGCTTTCTTGATGCTTGCTTGAGGAAAGAAAAAGATATCTCTTTTCCTCTTCTTATAAAATCGCCAATCTTATCAGAAGAGGATTGTGACATCACTTAACTCTAATTACCTCTTAGAAGCCTGATCTCCAAATATAGTCATATTGGAAGTTAGGGACTCAGTGTATGAATTTTGGGGGAGTGAAATTCAGTAAATAGTGCCTTCATAATAGAAAACAAGTATAATTTCCAAGATCATAGACATTACAATTTTATTTAATTTTTATAAGTCTCAAAATATGCCTTGTTTACTTTTATACTGTCAACTGAAAAAAAAAATGCAAAACCTGAATGTTCAGATTTATATTTTAGTTGGCTGACAAACCTAAGGAATTAAGCCCAGGATGTAGCCTCAGCAAACTCTGAGAGACAGCTTTGAAGAGGTTAGGGAGAAGCCTGGATATATAGGCGTTTTTGTCACAAAGACCCAGTAGTCAGAACTTTGAAAAATTGCTGTTAACTAAAGAAAAACAGACATCTAAAGTTAATGTATTCAGTGCTTTTCTATGTATGGGAAGATTCAAAAATCTGTGCTAACTGAAATCATTCCTTTGACGTGCACCTTAACTATTCAGAGCCAGTGTCCTGTGTTCTTCCAGCCTGAAACCCCTCAGGGTGCACTGTTGTGGGTGGTTACACTGTCTGAGGGCTTGGTTGTCAGCAACTGGTTTCCGTCCATCCTGAGTTCCCTCAGGGCTCACCTTCAGGAGATACAGTGGCTTGATGGCTGCAGCATCCTTTCCTTACAGACACAGAAGACAACATCTTTCATTCATGATACTTTATTTATTTAATTTTTATGTATATATTTATTCATTCAGTTTTATCTAGAGATTAGTTGGGACAATAAATTGTTAAAGAATAGTATCCAAGAAATTTTCCCTATAAAATCTGCATGGAATTTTCTCAAGAAAAGACAGTAGCATTAAGCATATTAATTGCATCAAATAGCTTATCATTTTTTATCTTACTTTAATCATAAAGAAAATAAAACTGAAATCTGTACTTATAGTAAAAAGGCTTAACTTGTCTGTTTTAAGATTTTTATTTATCATGATGTTTATTGTGAATTGAATTAAAAGGAAAACAAGAACATTTGAAAAATAGCAAAAAAAAGTATTTATATATATATAAAATTCTGTTGCACTAGCAGGTCTTAAGTCTTCCCTGGTGGCTCATTATGCTTACAATGCATGAGGCCCAGTTTCAACCCCTGGGTCAGAAATATACCCTGGAAAAGGGGATGGCCACCCATTGCATTATTCCTGCCTGGAGAATTCCATAGACAGAGGAGCTTGGTGGAATACAGTCCATGGGGTTGCAAAGAATCAGACACACTAAATGACTAACATTTCCACTATTTCATTTTTCTCTTTGCAGCAGGTCTTATCACCAAGATCACTAGCATGAAGGGAGGCAGGACAAAAAATGTCTTCTTCCAAAACCCTTACTTTGTGAAATCTCAGTGACATTAGAGCACTGCTATCTCAGGCAACATCAGTTATATTAATGAAAATTACATTGCATGCAATCAAGTGTAATTATTCACTCTAGAAAAAGGATCAACAGAAGCAAAACAATGCTGGCTGCCAATTATCTTTCAACATCAACTGCCCAACCAGAGTCCTGGAACTCTACTTATTAGTATTTTGTGGTTTGCAGTAAGAGACTTGAGCTCCTTGCTGTTTTTATCTCATCCTACTTGTATGTCTTAGTGGCAAAGAGAAATTTACCAGCCAAATGTACAATGAATCCAGAGTTGTAGTGAAAATTGGATTATTTTGCTTCTAGGTTCATGCAGGATTTATCTCTGAACAAATTGTTATGCTTGTCCTAACAATTTTTACACAATTATTGTAGAAATAACAAATTGATCAGCAATCAAGAAAATAAAACCTCTATCATAAGAAAATAAATGTTTCATCATTCTCTTAATCTGGTCTTTGTCTAAACACATGTCTATTTTTAGCTATGGTCAGATTTTATGTTGACATTTGAACATTAAGTTATGTTATATGTCAATATAATTTGTAATATTATTTAAGTTTTCACTTATCTGCCCATTATTTTATTAATACTTGTTTAGTATTAAACAAGTAATTTATTAAACCCACTTAGCAGCAGCAGTGCCAAATTAATCTTTGTCTTTATTGTTTAATTTGCTTAGGATTTTTTATGTCTACTAATGTAAGAGAACTTATTTTCTTTTTAAAAAATTAGATCGAACATATACCATCTCTTTAAATAAATTTGATTGTTTTCCAACCTTTCAACAGATCTATCTGCTTAAAAAATCTGTTCCATATACCTATTTTAAAATAAATTTTGTTTGAATATCATAATATTTGTTATATGCTTTTCTCAACTATACCGTTTTATACACAATATCTGCCCACACACATAGCATGAAACCATAGACTAGTAAGCACTGACATGTTGGAGCCTGTGAGTTTTTTCCAACAATCAAACATTGCCCATCTGTCACTCTGACAATAATCCCTTGGTTCTTGGAGGATTTGTCTTTTTCACAACTGTGACTAGGTATCATAAAAACAAATCTATTTTTTCACTGCTTGCAATGGAAACTTCATACGGCCATAACATTTTCCTCCCCCAAAAATTCTTATATGTCACAGCTTTCTCTTCAAGCTTACTTAATCTTGCCATATAAACACACTGGGAGCTGGGGCAGGGCGGGGGCGGGGGGGACTTTGGAAGGCCAGAACTTCTATGGTGAAGGGAGATGGACTGCTAATAAGATCTGTGGAAGGTATCATTTTTCTCTGTGAGGTGGAATGCACCAGTGTCTTTGGTCATTGTCCTTAGAATCCAGCCTTATTTTTTGTTAGTAAAATGGCCACTTGCCACAGAGCAAATGTTACTTAGCACATGGCACAGCGTGTATTTAAATGCCATCAATTCATGTGCTGGAGTGAATACACTCACTGATTTCTCATTTGTCTCTCTGTACAGGCTTATGGCCTATCTACTCGTCAGGCCATTTTGTCTAAAACATGTCCCTGAGGGGTTATTGGAAGACTTTGTGGGAGAATCACTGGGGCTCCTTCCTGTTCAGACACTGCCTCGTGTGAGTCTGGTAATGGAAGGAAAAGATGAGTCACAGAATGCCGGGAGCCGGCGAGAGGCATTCCGCTCTTGACAAAGGCCACGAGGAAGGAGGCTCGGCATACGCATAGGTGGGATAGAGTCTCAGGAGTCCCCCTGGATATTCTCGAGCATCTACCCCCAAAAAATACCAGAGTCTGCCTACTTTATTGCTTTGTGCTCTCACCTCTGACTTTACTGGGGGCTGTCCCCCACCACCATCTCTCTCTGTCAAAGAGTTAACTTACAGCTCCAATTAATAAAGTTCCTGGGCAATTAGGAGTGTTTAAATCCAAACCCCTCAGATAGCTCTCTAACTCGCCTGACAAGTTTACCCGGACTCCTACAGCTATGCATATGATTGTTTACAGTCTCCCAGCCTCAAGAGGCACGGGAAGCTTAAGATATTCAAATAGCTTAGAGCCTCTCAGAGAGTTAGAAACTGTCAGAATACAACTAGTAAAAGATTTCATTGATGAGCCAATGCTTGTTGCCAAGTTTTCACATCCCCTGAATTGTATCCTTGAATGTGTATTAATTAATATAGTTGGTATGTAGAAAAAATAAGTAGTGGCCTTAGTGTTAGCAACTTTAGACCCTTAAGGTAATAAATTCTTTCCTTTGTTGTAAACCCATTACACATCTGCCCTATAGGAATACGATTTTATCTAACACCTTCGGAAGATGGCGCCAAACCTTAAAATAATTACTCTTAGAGAAAATAAGTCTTTGTCAAGAGTCATAAAATGTTAATAGGCCTCTGTCCAGAAGATGATGTAAATCACCTAAACCATTTGTATACGATAAATTTGCAGGAAAGAAACCCTGGTTTTTGATAAGGATCAAAGACTGCTGACTTTGCACCCCCTATTATCCTCTATGTGTAACTTAGGGTATAAAAACCCCTGTTGAAAATAAAGCTACGGGCCTTGCTCGCCAAAGCTTGGTCTCCCCATGTCATTTTTCTCCTTAACTTCCAGCTGAGTCTCCATCTGGAGCGCGGAGGTCCTCTGCGACCATTTATTTGCCTGGGCTTCTAAGACCCACTCGAGAAGATGTCTAACGTGGGGCACCTTCCGCTATTCGAGAAGGCGCCTGCGGCCTCCATGGTCAGAGCTAACCTGGTGTCACAGGTTATATTGATTTTCCGCGTAAACCAAGCTACTCAGCCTCTTTTCTCCACTGAATTTTCCTACTGAGCTATCCTCATTCTATTACTCTTTATATCTTTGGTAAATATTTAAATAAATAGGTCGCCGAAGCCATCTCTCCTTCGAATACCCTGGATCAGCCGGGGCTCGACTCCGGCAACAGAAGACCTTGCATTTGTTTGCAAAGCCTGCCATAATGAAATACGACAGACTGGGAGACTGAGATCACAGAAATTTATTTTCTCATGTATCTGGTGGCAGGAAGTCCAAAATCAAGTGCCAGTACAGTTGATTTCCTCTGAGGCCTCTGTCCTTGTCTTGCTCTTTGCCTCCTTCTTGCTACATAGAAAATATATATATATATATATATATATATATATATATATTCAAATTCTTCTTTAATGTGGATTATTGTAAGATATTGAATACAGTTCCCTATACTATACAGTAGGAACTTGCTGTTTATTTTATATAAAGTAGTGTGTATTTGTTAATCTCAATCTCCTAATTTATCCCTCTCCCCTTTTCCCTTCTTTTAATTTCCCCTTCTTACAAGGATAGCAGTCAGCCTGGATTAAGCCCCTCTGCCCAGTAGCATCATTTTCCTTAATATCCTCTTTAAAGTACCCATCTCCAAATACAGTTACATTCTGAGGTACTAGAAGTGAAGACTTCAACATAAAATTTTGTGGGAATATAATTCAGCTCATGATAGCTCCCTATGCTTCTCCAAGTTATTTCCACATGAAAACAAAAACACCTCACATTATCCAGCTTGGGAAAATTGTCTATTTTCATTTTTGCCTTCATAATTTTCTCATTTTTACATACTCTGATGACTATCGGACTATAAAGTGAAAGTGTTAGTCACTAGGTCATGTCCAACTTTGCAAACTCATGGACTGTATCCCACCAGGCTCCTCTGTCCATGGAATTCTCCAGGCAAGAATACTGGAGTGCATTGCCATTCCCTTCTCCAAGGGATCTTCCTAACTCAGAGATTGAATCCGGGTCTCCTGCATTGTAGGCAGATTCTTTACCATCTGAGCCACCAGGGAAGCCCCATCAGAGTACAAGAAGAGTAGGACTAGGGTTACTTGATGATCAATATTCATTAGCTTGATGTCAAGGGCACAGTGGGGCCTTCCCTGTTATTCTGATTAAATCTCAGTCTTAAGTAGGCACTATTTCCCAGAGTCTTGGGTGTAGAGCACTACCAATGATCCTACTCTCTCCCATCTATAGGTCAAGGTCCAGGACTTACTCCTGCTTTCCCATGCATGTAGAAGGGTTTTGTTTTCTGGTCCTTTCATCCAGTTGCAATAGATTTTCACCAGTAACCTAAAAGGTGACTGTGGTACTTGCCCTTTACCGAGCATTTTAAGAATGTCCTTCATAGGAGAGTTAGAAGGTAATCCAGGGTTGACTTTCTATCTTCCTTTGCTGCCGCTTCTTCCCTAAGCCAGCACCTCCTCTTGCCCTGACCCTAATCTTTCCTAAAAGTGCTAATAAAGATGAAGTTTGTAAACCTACACATAAGTGAAAACTCCTCTTGCGTATCCAGCCTCCAGAAGTTCATATATTCTTGCCAGTCCACAATTATATTTAGCAATTTATTTAAAATACAGCTAAATTGTTTTTGCCAATGCTCAGTGGCATCTTTCTCATGTAAGCAAGTGTTTGTTTCTTATTTATTTTAGAATCTTTTGTGTTAGTTTAGAGTCATTTGTCTTTCTTTACATTTATGGTTAATTGTCTGCCCTGCAGGTTCAGCTTTCTGATGGATTTGAGAGCAGTTATGAATATGCAGATTCCCCTCATTATGTTGTTATTTTGTAAGGGAAGGAGAGAGACTATGTCCAATTCTCTATATCCTCAAAGTTCAACTCATATTGTCTTTTCTTTAACACATAAAGAATTTGAAGGAAAAGGACAGAGTTCCTATATACCACACATCCACTCATCACATACTACAGTTTTCCTTATTATTAACATTTTACATTAGTGTGGTGTGTTTGGTAAATTTGATCAATATTGATACAGTATTATAAAATAAAATCAATAGTTTACATAAGGATACACTTTATAGTGTATGTTCTGTGGATTTTAATATATTCATATTGAAATTATAATGTCATATATGATAATGATGACACCATTATTATAGAAGGTGGGGCTTTGGTGAAGAGATTAATTCATAAGGTTGGGGCCCTCAAGACTGGGATCAGTGTCCTTATTAAAAAAAAAGACACAAGACTCCTTGGCCCTTCCACCTCATGAAATTACTGAGAAAATAATCATGCACAAACCGGGTAGCGAACTCTCAACAGATACCAATTCTGATTGTATCTTGATTTTGAACTTCCCAGCATTCAGGACCATGAAATAAAAAAAGAATTCTTCTTTTAGCCATCCAATCCTGGTAGTTTGTTATAACAGTCCTAACAGAGATCAAATTGTCAGCACCAGTTGGATCATAGAAAAAGCAAGAGAATTCCAGAAAAAAAAAATCTACTTCTGCTTCATAGACTATGCTAAAGCCTTTGACTCTGTGGATCACAAGAAACTGTGGAAAATTTTTAAAGAGATGGGAATCCAGACCACCTAACCTGCCTCCTAAGAACTCTGTATGTAGGTCAGGTAGCAAAAATTAGTATTGGACATTAAACAACACACTGGTTCCAAATAGGAAAAGGAGTACATCAAGGTTGTATATTGTCATGCTGCTTATTTAACTTATATGCAGAGTACATCATGAGAAATGCTGAACTGGATGGAGCAAAAGCTGTAATCAAGATTGCTGGGAGAAATACCAATAACCTCAGATATGCAGATGATACCACCCTTATGGCAGAAAGCAAAGAACTAAAGAGCATCTTGATGAAAGGAAAGAGGAGAGTGAAAAAGTTGGCTTAAAACTCAACATTCAAAAAACTAAGATCATGACATCTGGTCCCATCACTTCATGGCAAATAGATGGGGAAACAATGGAAACACTGGGATACTTTATTTTCTTGGGCTCCAAAATTACTGCAGATCGTGAGAGCAGCCATGAAATTAAGTTTGCTCCTTGGAAGAAAATTGTGACCAACCTAGACAACATCTTAAAAAGCAGAGACATTACCTTACCAACAAAGGTCTGTGTAGTAAAAGCAATGGTTTCTCCAATAGTCATGTATGGGTGTGAGAGTTGGATTATAAAGCTGAATCCCAAAGAATTGATGCTTTTGAACTGTGGTGTTGGAGAAGACTCTTGAGAGTCCCTTGGGCTGCAAAAAGATCCAACCAGTCCATCCTAAAGGAGATCAGCCCTGGGTATTCAGTGGAAGGACTGATGCTAAAGCTGAAACTCCAATACTTTGGCCACCTGATGCGAAGAGCTGACTCATTTGAAAAGACCTTGATGCTGGGAACAATTGAGGGTAGGAGGAGAAGGGGATGACAGAGGATGAGATGGTTGAATGGCATCACTGACTGAATGGACATGAGTTTGGGTAAACTCTGGAAGTTGGTGATGGACAGGGAGGCCTGGTGTGCTGCGGTTCATGGGGTCCCAAAGAGTTGGACACGACTGAGCGACTGAAGTGAACTTAACTCAACTTCACTATTATAGTTAGATTACTTTATGGGCCTCTTAGATGCAAAAATTTGATTACTGTATGTATTAAATCTAGAGTTAAAAGATTTTGAAGAGCTCCTGTTTCTGTTAGGTATGTGGAGCAAGTATAATGCATTGATTAAGAATAGGGGGATGTATGTATACCTAAGACCTTGATGCTGGGAAACATTGAGGGCAGGAGGAGAAGGGAGCAACAGAGGATGAGATGGTTGGATGGCATCACTGAGTCAGTGGATAGTAGTCTGAATCAACTCTGGGAGATAGTGAAGAACATGGAAGCTTCGCATGCCATGTCCATGGGGTCACAAAGAATCGGACATGACTTGGCGACAGTCAAATAAGCAGCAAATAACAACAAATTGTTGTTTGAATAGCAAACAATAAAAATTAAAAAATAGATAGTATTAAAACTCTCTTAGAAGTTGTCTAACTAAATCTATTTTGTCAAATTACCTTTTATCACCACATACTCATTGAAACAAATACGCTCACGTATTACCAAGGGTATCTTGCCCAACTAGTCCTTAACAAAGTGGTTTTATTGTTGTCTTTATTGCCTAGTAAGCTCTTCCATTCTCTCTCTTTTGAAAATTATAGTACATGCATGAATTGTCTCCATCATAGTAAAAAATCAACAACAAAAGTGATAGAATAAAAAAAGATAATGTGAGTCTTCATACATAATAAGATATTTTAGAATATTAAAAACTATTTCATATGACATTATGAAGTCAGAAAAAAATGAGTTGCATGTAAAGAAAATAAATTTATTAGAAACACATTTTTTTTTCAATACTGTCATGGTTTTCTTCACTTTTAACTTCTCTTATGAAGTTTTAAACCCACAAAATAGCAACCCACTCTGTTATTCTTGATTGGAAAATCCATAGACAGAAAAGCCTTGTGTCTACAGTCCAGAGAGTCAAAGAGAGTCAGACACAATTGAGTGACTAAGCATGCACACACACATGCTTAGTTTGAATAAGACCATCATGCCAGGAGGGGCCATGTACACACACCATGATTCCTAGAAGAAAGGAAATCTGCATGCCATTCACCACTGAATTTACTGCTTATCTGCAAGATGCTCACTGAAATGAAACTGTTTCCTGACTTCATGTTGTGCCTGCTTTCTCTACTTTCCTTCTCCAGGGATTACAGAGATAAGAGTCTCTTCCTTTTATAATGAGTACTTTAGAGCTCATTAGAAAAGAACGTCCTCTCCCCTCTCTCTGGTAAGTCATTTATCTCTTCTGGAGCTTATTATTATTATTATTATTTTTAATGATTTTGTTGTAAAGAGCAAGGTTTGGGTGCATGTAACCCATTTAGTTATCGGGTCATAAGCAATCGTTTCCTGACCAGTTAGTGCCTGTCTTTCCCCCATGATTAGTGCCTTATAAATGCTGCACTCGGTGTTTTATGGCTTTACTGCCTACCCATTTAGAGAATACTGTCATTCATTCAAATGCACACTGCAAACATTGTAGAAATTCACTGAAAATTATTTTTACTAAAAATGCCTCAATTACCTGAACTGGAAAGAAGGGAAATTGGGCGGTCCATGCAGTTCTTGGAACCCTATTTTCCCATCATTGAAAAGAAAGTTGCACTGGTCACCAACATTAAGGGATGGAGAAGGATCTCACTGGTGATACACTTGGGCCACTGGAACACACTGCAGTTCAAGAGCAAGTCTTAAAATCTAGAACAGTCCTTTTATGCTAGGCAGAGCTGCTTCGTTAATAAAGACCTCCCATAAACATGATGGAATAGCACAAGAAACCTCCTGTACTCTTGCCTATTTATTCTTCAGAACTTGTTCAGACTGATCGCTTTTTTCTGTCCTCGTATTGTGTGAATGTGGCTCCCTTTCTTATCTCTCTCTCTATTGCACCTCATCTCCGTCTATGTATCATTCTGCTTAGCACTCTACTTAGCATTCTACTTGGTGATTCTGTTGGATTTCTGGGATATTCTGGATCCACCACTGGACAGTATCCTTGATCATCCTCTTCCAAATGCTCTTTGATCTTGCAAATTTGTAGTATTTATTTACTATGTAAAACCTAGTACAGTAAAACTGAAAGTGGAATGAAAACTCAGATATGATTGGAACTATTAGACACCATGTTATTTTAAGTCTTTACACAACAAGCCATTTTATTTTTACTGATATGCTTAGAATTACCACTTACTTTGACAAAAAAAAAAAAAAAAATCAAGATTTTTAGGTAAACAAGTCTATCAAGTTTTGCACTTTAATGAGGGGTGTGTTGGGGTGGGATGTGGGAGGAAGTTTCCAGAGGGAGGGAACATGTGTATACTTATGGCTGATGCATGTTGATGTATGGCTGAAACCAACACAATATTGTAAAATAATTATCTTTCAATTAAAAATAAATATATTTTTAAAAGAACCAATTTAAAAAGGTTTTCACTTTGCTAAAATGTAATGTAATGCAGGTAGGGAGAAGGCAATGGCACCCCACTCCAGCACTCTTGCCTGGAAAATCCCATGGACAGAGGGGCCTGGTGGGCTGCAGTCCATGGGGTCGCTAGGAGTCAGACACAACTGAGCGACTTCAGTTTCACTTTTCACTTTCATGCATTGGAGAAGGAAATGGCAACCCACTCCAGTGATCTTGCCTGGAGAATCCCAAGGATGGGGGAGCCTGGTAGCCTGCCGTCTATGGGGTCGCACAGAGTCAGACACGACTGAAGTGACTTAGCAGCAATGCAGGTAGAATTGTTTAGGTCACTGTTCTATTTTCTTCACCCCTGAGAAATGGAGTTGGAGACTGGATGGTGACACAGTTCAATATGAAACCAACTTCTCACTTGCCTGGGGAAAAAAAAAAAAAGAGGAGAATAATTAATCGAAGATAATTCTTAAATATAATTCACGTCACAGGAATACACATGCTTACTTTCTAACTGTGTAGCATCCCATCTCTGTAGGTTCCATCACCATTTTGTACGACTTAACCTTCTTCATTATGGGATGTCCACATGTATACATTCTTTTCCTCTTCCATGCTAAACAACTGCCTTGCTGAGGAACAATGTGAAGTAGAATTAATGCCACAGCACTCACAGCCTTTGAATCTGTGAGGTGTCACAGAGTTACCTTTCTCTGACAGTAGAGGGGCACACTCATGCATGTTACCATATCTGGTCCCGACATCACCTAAGCTTGATTCCATACCATTCGTGTTTTTTTTTTTTTTTCCTTCAATGCCAAGTCAAAAATAATAATTATTTAGATAACTGAATTCTTCTTCAAAATGCCTTCTGTGTGATAACAAGAACATGGTGCTCTAATGCTGAGAGAATTGTTTGCTGGCTACTTTTATTCTCTGTAAATTTCTTCGAAATTTCCTTATGTCACATTGATATTTCAAAATATGTAGAATGTTGGTGAGCTTTTTCAAATTTTGCTCTAGATGAGAATTTGACCTCTTTCTTTGGTAATTTTATTAATTTAGGTACAGTAAAAATGAAGAGTTCTACATATACAAACTAACTGTCCATCTTCTGAGCTGATATCCCAGTATCTTACATTTATGTATATACTATATTACATATTACATTTAAAATTAATATATATATATATTATATTTTACTGCAAATTGATGCCAATGAATTGTTAACATATTTTGTCTTAGAATATAAACTTTCTATCAATGTCAAAATTTTAGGTACAACCAGGCTATATTTAACTTGTTATTCTACTGATATAGAAAATTTTCTTAGGGGTTAATTCTCTTGACAGCAGAATGTACAGTCCTGCTACAATCTAGAAGGCTTTAGAGACACTACATTTGATTTTCCCATCTTGCTGAGTAGTCAAGTCACATATATTAGGTTTTCCTAATTGTCACTTGTAATGAAGAAAAATGATGTTCAAGATGACCTGAAGAAGTAAACTGACTATGATATTGTGTAAAAAGAAAGCATATAAAACAGCTGTTCATAGAGAAGCATCTGTTCTGGCAGACAAGACCTGGAGAAAACATTACCTTCTGTGCTGCATCAGGAAGATAAATTGTAAAGCAGAATTCTCAGGAGCATTCCCAGATGCTTCTTTTGAGACAAAAACATCAGCCTAGAAGGGCTTGCCAACTTACATCCTTGCCAGCCATCCAGCCTCACTTCTCTTCCTCTTTTGTGTTGTCATATTCCCAAGTAACCCTTTATTTTTGTCACTGGATTTTTCTTTCCCTTCACTGTGTGTCCACATTAGAACAGATAACATGAAGAGGACTGGAATCCAACATTTACAGATCCTTTCATTGAATACATAATTGTCTTTCTCAGTTATGTGTGACATAAATAAATATTACTACCTCTAAAATAATTGTCAGAAAGTTCAATCTTTCCCTTAAGTAATATATCTAGAAAAATATCAATTAAAAAAAAAGTTTGGTCTCTTCACAAGCAGCTAGGTCACCTACTGCATTGTTGTTCAGTAGCTAAGTTGTGATTGACTCTTTGGGACCCTTTGGACTGAAGTGCCCCAGGTTTTCCTGACCCTCACTATTGCCTGAGATGTGCTCAAACTCATGTCCTTTGGGTTGGTGATGCCATCCTACTATCTCATTATCTGTCATCCCCTTCTCCTATCTTCAATCTTTCCCAGCATCAGGGTCTTTTCCAATGAGTCAGCTCTTCACATCAGGTGGCCATAGTATTGGGCTTCTGTTTCAGCATTAGTCCTTCCAATGAATATTCAGGGTTGATTTCCTTTAGGATTGACCGGTTTGATTTCTTTGATGTCCAAGGAGCTCTCAAGAGTCTTCTCCTGCACCACACCTTGAAACCATCAATTCTTCAGCACTCAGCCTTCTTAATGGGCCAACTCTCACATCTGTACATGGCTAATGGGACTTTATCAGCAAAGTGATGTCTCTGCTTTTTATTTCTCTGTCTATGTTTTTCATGGTTTTTCTTTCAAGGAGCAAACTTCTTAATTTCATGGCTGCGGTAACCATCTGCAGTGATTTTGGAGCCCAAGAAAATAAAGTTGGCCACTGTCACCATTTTTTCCCTATCTATTTGCCATGATGTGATGGGACTTAGCTTTTTGAATGTTGAGTTTTAAGCCAGTTTTTCACTCTCCTCTTTACCTCATTAAAAGAGCTTTTACTTCCTGTTCTGAATAAGTAACCATTGATTGTGAACAATATTGTTCAGTTCTGAGCTTATTGCCAAAGTGCCAGCTATAGCCTTACCCCATAGAAATACGAACCTGCCCATGAAAAATAAACAGCTGTCCAGTCAAGAAACGCCATGTGTCTTTTTAAGAGGACTTCAGCTTTTTCCATATCATTCTGTGCTTATGAGTGTTTGTTATTACTCATCACATAGGTAAAAGTTATAAACATCTAAACATTTTTGCATAAATATAATTCATGCTGTGTGAGATTTTTGAAACTGAGGATACAAATAAAGAAAAATAATCACAAACATTTCTAAGTAGAGATAAACTTTTGGATACTTTCTCACCTATTTATTTACCTATTCTGTGTTCTCTCTAATATCACTACTGCTTGTGCTGAATTTATATTAAATATAAAATTCCTATGTATTGATTATTCTTCTCGAATTAATTTTATGACTGCATATTCTGTATGGAATAACAAAACACTAAATTTTTTCAAACACTCAGTTTTAGACTTTTAAAAGTTATTCTCACTGTAAAAATGATTTTTGAAAGCAAATGACTAACAGCCACCCTGGATATGAACATAATCATTTAGTGAATGCATAAATTCAGTATGTGGCAATTCAACCCCTTTCTGGATGATCCAAAATGCTAACCAAAATAATTCCAATTAAATATTTAAATAAAAGTTGATTAAATATATCTGATTAAGTAGGTAAATTTAAATATGTAGCATAACAATGTTAAATCTTTTGCTAATACTCTTTAGACTGAAGATATACTAGGAAAATTAAAGTGCCACAAGAAGGAATTATTTGCAGTAGTTCATCAAACATAATTCAATTTGAGAGCCCTATGCTTTATAATGAAAGCTAAGTAATCTACTGCAGACCTTGCATTTCAATGAATTCTGAGGTAACCCGCTTTAGTGAGATGAATGCAGATTTTTTTTTTTTTTTGACAGCAATGATCGTGAGTTTCAGTGCTAAACTTTCCTTTGAGTGATTTGATAAAATTTCTTAAATTCTCTAAGGATAAGTTCTCTCGTATAGATATCTAATTGTATACTTTTTATTAGAATAAAATACAGAAAAAAAAAAAAGCTTTTGAATTCTCAAACAAGGATTTCTTCATTGACTGTATATTGGGTTTACTCACACAAAGAGAAAGATCTATGACATAGAAGAAAACAAAGCTACTCTAGTTTCTGCAACCTTTATTCACAGATATTGCAGATAAGATAACTTTTAGATTGAATTAACCAGCTCAATCTCAAAAGATTTCCTTTTGGATTTATGTGTGTATGCTGATCTCTATATATGTCTACCTTTGAAAACATTTCATCACATTTGTTGATTCAAGAGCTAATCGCTGTCATGAATAACATGTGTTTGCCATATTTTCCACTTGGATAAGTACATTTACCTTTCTTTCATGGGGCTTCAGAGAATGTTCTGCTTGTCTACCCCAGGGAAAACAGTACTGCCAGCTGCTTCTGTCTAAGAAAAGACAAAATGTTGATAAATGGAATGAAATAGAATTTATAGTGAGTAGTTTTCATGTACCATATTTTAGGAAGTGATTACTTTTGGGTTTGTTTTTTTTTTTTTAGTTGTAATATCAGCCATAGTTTATGTACTTTAAATGTAATGCTAAATATATTTCTTAGAATAAATTAGGAATTATCCTATTATAATTGTTAATGGGGTAGGGGGGATGTATTTCCATGCTTGGGCATAGAAAAAAAAAATTCAGTGTTACAGAATTCTGAAGGTGTTAAAACTGATCTTACTGATTAATGTGTTTCTGCTCACTGTTATGCCATAAAATGAATACAAGTATGTGAAATATAGGGCATCTGGACAACTAAAGAAGTCATATATATATATATGCTCTCTTCTTATTATTTGTGGTAACAAAGTTCTGTAAAGTCTTTATGAACAACAAATTAATATTGTTATTAATGGTAAACTTACACATGTCAATATTCTACAGCCCAGATATGTTTCTTCTATTCACTCAAAACTCTTGCAGATGTATTATGTATTATGTTCATACATCCTAGAATGATGACATAAAATGTGCTATATTCACACAATGGGATATTAATATAATTATGGAAATGAAAGAGTAATAATTGAATGTGGATTTATCTTTAAAATATAATATTGAGCAAATATTTCAAATGACACAAATAGATATTCTATTATTTTCATTTATATGAAATTCAGGAACATATATATATATATATATATATATATATATATATATATACACACACACACTTATGTATACATATGTTGTTTATATAACATATGTATTTATGTTTCCCAGTGGCTCAGATGGTTAAGAATCCACCTGCAATGCAGATGACCAGGGTTCAATCCCTAGGTTGGGAAGACTCCCTAAAGAAGGAAATGGCACATATATATATATATGTGTGTGTGTGTGGGTGTGTGTGTGTGTATGTCAAATATCTTTTCTAAAGAAAGCTTCAGTTCAGTTCAGTTCAGTTCAGTCACTCAGTTGTGTCCGACTCTGCGACCCCATGAATCACAGAATGCCAGGCCTCCCTATCACCAACTCCCGGAGTTCACCCAAACTCATGTCCATCAAGTCAGTGATGCCATCCAGCCTTCTCATCCTCTGTCATCCCCTTCTCCTCCTGCCCCCAATTCCTCCCAGCATCAGGGTCTTTTCCAATGAGTCAACTGTTCACATGAGGTGACCAAAGTATTGGAGTTTCAGCTTTAGCATCATTCCTTCCAAAGAACACCCAGGACTGATCTCCTTTAGAATGTACTGGTTGGATCTCCTTGCAGTCCAAGGGACTCTCAAGAGTCTTCTCCAACACCATAGCTCAAAAGCATCAATTCTTCGGCACTCAGCTTTCTTCACAGTCCAACTCTCACATCCATACATGACCATAGGAAAAACCATAGCCTTGACTAGATGGACCTTTGTTAGCAATGTAATGTCTATGCTTTTGAATTAAGCTTAGAACTTACCAAAACATTGTATTTACTTTGAGAAAGAAAGCAATATTATGCAATACCAGCACTTCTTGAATTTATCATTTTTTGGTTACATTTTGGACATATCTTTTTTGGTGGCTTCTATCACAATTTATACATAAATCCATGCTGATGTCTAAATCCTTATTCACAGCTGTATAATATGCTGTATATTTTTTTTATTCTTGAAATTTTAAAACTGTAAAATCAATTCAAAAAATATAAAACTAAAAAAAAGTGAAATCCTGTTACTTAAACCTTTGTTCCTGGGAAGTTCATATTGTATTGGATAAAACTGAATTCTCTTCAAATATATAAACTTCCCATTTTTTGCAGTAGAAATTTGTGATCAATGTTATGTTTTTCCTTCCTCTCTTGAAGTGAATTCTCCAACCATTGTTTGGTTGTTTTTTAATGTACAGAACATTTTTCTGTCGAAGTACCAAATAAAGCATGGACTTAAAAATCAAACATTCATGGATCTGGATCTTAGCTTCTATAATTATTCCCTTATCTCACAGCTCACCTGAGCATTGGGATATCTCAAGAAACATCTGCTGAAATAACAAATGTAGTTTACTCTAAGCTCCTTTCTATCACCTTTAGATTAAGGCTTTTTAATTAACAACACTATGTGATATTTCTGGGGATAAATAGTTTATAGAATATAAAGTTGTTAATTATTGCAGAGCTTGTGATATCTAATCTGTGTTCATTAGTCATGCAATATTACAACACTGCAATAAACTCTAATATGAAAAATATTTGTGAATGTCTATAATTATTTTGCTAGAATCATTTCCAAATTGGTATAGATAAATGTATGAACATTATAAAAGCATTTGAATTTGCTAAATATTTAAATCAATATAATTTGTACATTTATCAACATGTCCTCCAGAAACCTTCCATAGCTGCATGTCAATTATAATAAAGGGTCCAACATTATTTTCTGATGCTCAACTGTTGGCAGCTTTCAAACTCCTTCCCTCTTCCTTCTCTTTTCCCTCACACCTGCATAACCTAGTTTATTGCAAGCCCTTGTTGTTACTTGTTGTTGTTCAGTCACTAAGTTGTGTATGACTTTTTGTGACACCATGAGCTACAGCACGCCACACTTCCCTGTCCTTCACTATCTCCCTGAGTTTGCTTAAACTCATGTCCATTGAGTTGATAATGCCATTCAACTATCTCATCCTTTGTCACCCACTTCTCCTGCCCTGATTCTTTCCCAGTATCAGGATCATTTCCAATGAGTTAGCTCTTTTCATCAGGTGACCAAAGTACTGGAGCTTCAGCTTTAGCATCAGTCCTTCCAATTAATATTTAAGGTTGATTTCCTTTTGGATTGGCTGTTTTGATCTCCTTGCTGTCCAAGGACTCTCAAGAGTCTTCTCCTTGAGCCCTCTCCATTGGTGTTTTTAGGGGATTAAAACTGTTCAAACCTTCACCATGGCTCCAACATCTAACTGCAGTAAAGACCAGAGCTACTTGCCCCCGATCCCTAAGTCTTGTTTTACTCAGGATTTAACCCAATGGGTTTTTTTGTGTGTGTGTGTGTGGAATTGTTTTGTTGTTTACTCTGTGAGTAATACATTTACTTTGCATCCTTTGGTGCCTGTGTGTCATTTTTCCTGATATATCTTTGTAGGGGTTGTGTGGAAGCCTGCAGGATGTCCATTTGGAATGCCAGGCCCCCAGATAAAACACTTACATTAAGTACCTAGTTTACTACAATTTGGTGAACTTGATAAGTGTAGATAGCTTTTTATTGTTTTAAATGGCTAGGGAAGTGTAATTTATTACTATAAGTTACCATTTAACATTTCAAATAAACTCATCTATTAGATGAGGTGTAGACTGTTTTGAAATAAATGCACTGAAGAAACAATCTATTTCCATACATAGTATGTGAGGAACATAGCCTTCAAGCTACAATTTCTACCCATACCATCTGCTCTTATTTAATGAAAGTCTATTTGATCTGAATGGTGTGGATAATTGCCTCAATCTCTCATTTCATTGTCATTTTGGAAGCCCATTTCTTAAAAAAAAAAAAAATGAAAATGGATTGGCCTTATTGGGGAAAAAATAGGGGCCTATTTTTTTCTTTAACCAAAATCAATTTCAGCAATATTTTGCTTTCAGTAATCAATGTTTGTTTTAATGAAGAAATGCATATCCATTTCTGATATTCAAAATGCAACAGTTACAATTGATGACATTATATTTTTTAATTTAGAAAACATTTTTGTCTCTTTGGAAAGTGTAAAGGGAAAACACAAGGTTATTGGCTTTAATAATGAAAATACATATGCTGTTGTGAGAAGAAAAGAATAAAAATCATCAAGAAAAATTAAAAAAAACAATTTAGGATGAGATTTTTTAGTATGAGAGTAAATATTCAGGGGAAAAGGAGGAAAGTTGACAATGACAAGCAAGGTCTTGGGTCCATTTCCAGGTGGCACACTTGGTAAAGAATCTTCTTGCTTAATACAGGAGATGCAAAAGAAGCCAGTTTGATCCCTGAATCAGGGAGATCTCCTAGAGGAAGAAATGACAGCCCATCCCAGGATTCTTGCCTAGAAAATCCTATGGACAGAGGAGCCTGGAGGGCTACCATCCATGGGGTTGCAAAGAGTTGGACATGACTAAGCATGCACACATACACATGATTGAGAATATCTCTGAAGAAGGAAAATTCCTGAAACTTAAGGCTCATCCCTAAGTCCCTATTTTAAGATGCATTTGAATACAGAAAAAGAACCTGAAGATTTAGAGGTCTGCTTTGGACTGAATATTTGTCCCCCCAGCCCAAATTCATCTGTTGAAGTCCTAACTCACAATATGATGATATCTGGAGATGGAGCTCTTGGGGTGTAGTTAGCGTAAGATAGAGTACCGAGGATGGAACCACTATCATAGGATCTGTGCTCTTATAAGAAGAAATACCAGAGTTTGCTCTCTATCATGAGAACACAGGAAGAAGGTGGCAGTCTGCATGCCAGGAAGAGAGCTCTCACCAGAACCAAGCATGCTGGAAACTTGATCTCCAATTTTCAGATTCCAGAACTATGAGGAAATAAGTTTCTGTTGGCTAAGCCACCAGTTTATGGTATTTATAGCAATTCAAGCTCATTCAAAGTCTGGTTCAAAGACTTGAGTGATCTCCATATTAGTTTTAATAATGGGGGAAAAAACTGGTCTCTCATCAAATATTTCAGGGTCTTCAAGATTGAAGAGTAATATAAGAAATAAAAAGCTATTTTAAGTTAATTTTTGATAGTTGGAGGTATGCATCACCATGTATAAATATATAGAAAATAGTTTTGTTGTGATTTTTGAAATTATAGAGTGATAAAGCTTATTATGCAGTATTTAATTGCTAAGCAAGAATTATGAAGTTTATGGTATAAGTTATGTTTCATAACAAGTGTTTGAAAATATAAACTATAACCTAGCGTATGACTTTCTAGAAGTTCCATATTTCTATTAATTTCTTTTTTTTTTATTTTAACATTTAACTTTACAATATTGTATTGGTTTTTAATTTCTATAAACAGAAAGTTAATGATTAATTCAAAACTACTTTTATAATAGTAATTTAGTATTTCTGAGCAATAGTAACTACAGCTATTCAAATAAGCAATCATATAGCTTACATTATAGCTACAATGTAGCTCATGGTAGCTTGTGCATTCTGTGAGTGTTTAAAAACACAAATAGGATACAGAAGTTTGAGTCATTTAGATTCAGTATAATGCATTAGTTAAGTGTACATCGTTGGATTACCAAGGTTAAAATTTTTCCTCTGTTATCTGATAACTTTAAGACAATGCTATATTTCAGAGGTTAGTTGAGTAATTTAATTTCTCAAATACCTCAATTCTTTCCTCTTTAAAATGGGAATAATAGGCACTTTCTCAAAGTGTTATTTGTGGATAAAATAATGTAAGGCACTTAGAATTGTGGTTCGTACATGGTAATAATCTGATAATTATCATCTCTTTTTTTTTACCTTTTAACTGATGTTTCCACGTGAATGTACTTTAAGATGTTTCAGTTCAGTTCAGTCGCTTAGTCGTGTCTGACTGTTTGCAACCCCATGAATCGCAGCATGCCAGGCCTCTCTGTCCATCACCAACTCCTGGAGTTCACTCAGACACATCCATCGAGTCAGTGATGCCATCCAGCCATCTCATCCTCTGTCGTCCCCTTCTCCTCCTGCCTCCAATCCCTCCCAGCATCAGGGTCTTTTCCAATGAGTCAGCTCTTCACATGAGGTGGCCAAAGTATTGGAGTTTCAGCCTCAGCATCAGTCCTTCCAATGAACACCCAGCACCTAGTCTCCTTTAGGAGGAGTTGGATCTCCTTCCAGTCCAAGGGACTTGCAAGAGTCTTCTCCAAATTGTTTAGGGGTGCACATTGGATTTATTGGTTAGTCCTACATTGGAAAGAGGTACAAAAAATAGGGAAGCTGTCAGGTATTAATATCCTGGCAATTTGAGGCCTCTTGTTACTGATATTTTATTTGGATTCTCAGATTATTACTAGAGATAGTGATCTTACTTACTACACATCTGACTTATAAACAGACAGAAGGCTGGTTTCCTATAGATGAGTTATTTTCCAAGCGTGATTGCTACGTGTTGAGAATCAAGAGTTCTTATTTTGTATATGGCCTGGCCCTTGTCCTTTTGTATTCTCAGTCTCTCATATGTTTGGGACATACACCAAGAATATATTTCTAAAATTATCAAAATCACATAGCATGAAATTATGATAATTTTAAAGTATATACTTTGCTATAATTCTAGGTTTAAGATAAGTCATGTTGTGTCCAACTCTTTGCAACCCCATAGGCTCCCCCAGGAGCCCACCAGGCTCCTCTGTCCATGGAACTCTCCAGGCAAGAATCCCCTTGTCCAGGGCATTTTCCAAAGTAGGGTTTGAACCTGGAGTCTCCTTGTTGCAGGCAGATTCTTTACCATCTGAACCACCAGGGAAGCACAATTCCAGGTGAAAGTTAATAATATAATTAATTGATATTATTTTAACTTTATTGTATTAATTTACTTAATGAATTCTATTCAGTCAGTTCAGTTGCTCAGTTGTGTCTGACTCTTTGCAACCCCATGAACTGCAGTACACCAGTCCTTCTTGTCCATCACCAAACTCCTGGAGTCCACCCAAACCCATGTCCATTATGTTGGTGATGCCATCCAACCATCTCATCCTCTGTCGTCCCCTTCTCCTCCTGCCCTCAATCTTGCCCAGCATCAGGGTATTTTCAAATGAGTCAGCTCATCAGGTGGTCAAAGTATTGGAGTTTCAGCTTCAACATCAGTCCCTCCAATGAACACCCAGTACTGATATCCTTTAGATGGACTGGTTGGACCTCCTTGCAGTCCAAGGGACTCTCAAGACTTTTCTCCAACACCACAGTTTAAAAGCATCAATTCTTCAGCGCTCAGCTTTCTTTATAGTCCAACTCTCACATCCATACATGATCACTGGAAAACCATAGCCTTGACAAGATGGACCTTTGTTGACAAAGTAATGTCACTGCTTTTTAATATGTTGTCTAGGTTGATCATAATTTTCCTTCCAAGAAGCAAGCATCTTAATTTCATAGCTGCAGTCACCATCTGCAGTGATTTTGGAGCCCAGAAAAATAAAGTCAGCCACTGTTTCCACTGTTTCCCCATCTATTTGCCATGAAGTGATGGGACTGGATGCCATGATCTTAGTTTTCTGAATGTTGAGCTTTAAGCCAACTTTTTCACTCTCCTCTTTCATTTTCATCAAGAGGCTCTTTAGTTCTTTTTCACTTTCTGCCGTAAGGGTGGTGTCATCTGCATATCTGAGGTTATTGATATTTCTCCTGGCAATCTTGATTCCAGCCTGTGCTTCGTCCAGCCCAGCGTTTCTCATGATGCACTCTGCATATAAGTTAAATAAGCAGGGTGACAATATACAGTCTTGACATACTCCTTTTCCTGTTTGGAACCAATCTCTTGTCCCATGTCCAGAACATGTTTCATGTTCTAATGGTTGCTTCCTGACCTGCATCCAGGTTCCTCAAGAGGCAGGTCAGGTGGTCTGGTATTCCCATCTCTTGAAGAATTTTCCACAGTTCATTGTGATCCACACAGTCAAAGGCTTTGGCATAGTCAATAAAGCAGAAATAGATTTTTTCTGGAACTCTCTTCCTTTTTTGATGATATAGCAGATGTTGGCAATTTGATCTCTGGTTCCTCTGCTTTTCTAAAACCAGCTTGAACTACTGGAAGTTCACGGTTCGTGTATTGCTGAAGCCTGGCTTGGAGGATTTTGAGCCTTACTTTACTAGCATGTAAGCTACTAACACCCTCAATTAAACTGCTTTATCGTATATCTTGTTAATTTTGCACAAAATGATGAATAGATTTAGGAAAGAATGACTGAGCTGTTTTTGTTTATCTGTGAAAGTGAAAGTGGCTCAGTCATGCCCAACTCTTTGTGAGCCCCATGGACTATACAGTCCATGAAATTATCTAGGCCAGAATACTGGAGTGGGTAACTTTTCCCTTCTCCAGGGGATCTTCCCAACCCAGATATCAAACCCAGGTCCCACATTGCAAGTAGATTCTTTACCAGTTGAGTCACCTATAAAATTACAGAATAAATCACATACCCTTAGGATAGCTAAAGTATGAAAACTAAAAAACTATTTTATAAATTTTTTAGCAATTTGGGATATATTTCAAATATCCACTCACACTTATCCTTGAGACAGCAGGTAGGAAGAATTGAAGAGGATATATCCTCATGGGCTTTGGTTCTTGATAAGGACACAAAGAAGAATCTGATGTCTTACCCATGGCAAAAACAAGTTTTTTGAAGAAAAAACAGAAAGAACATCTCAAGGAAAAAGTGGACCAAGCCAGGAGAGGCACTCACACTGGAATGATGAGGTGTAGGATTTTTTAAGACAGGACTTTTACATATTCATCTAGGTGAGCTAGATGACTGTGATCCGACAGTTTTTTTTTTTTTTTTAGGGAAAAGAGCCTTAATCTTTATTTTATTATTGTTATTTACTTTACAATATTGTATTGGTTTTGCCATACATCAACATGCATCCGCCATGGGTGTACACGTGTTCCCCATCCTGAACCCCCCTCCCACCTCCCTCCCCATACCATCCCTCTGGGTCATCCCAGTGCACCAGCCCCAAGCTTCCTGTATCCTGCATCGAACCTGGACTGGTGATTTGTTTCTTATATGATATGATACATGTTTTAATACCATTCTCCCAAATCATCCCCCCCCCCCACTCTCCCACAGAGTCCAAAAGACTGTTCTATACATCTGTGTCTCTTTTGCTGTCTCGCATACAGGGTTGTCATGAACTGACAGTTTTGACTGATATTTGCAAGCTACATAACAACAGTCTCTATTGTGCATGTCTTTCCCATAATTCCGTCTGTTATGGTCAGATGTATGTATGTATAGAATATTTATGAACACTTAATTGGCTCCTGGGGCTTCACTGGTGACTCAGATGGTAAAGAACCTTCCTGCAATGTGGAAGACATGGGTTCAATCCCTGGATCACGAAAATCCCCTGGAGAAGGGAATGGCTATGCACTCCAGTATTCTTACCTGGAGAATTCCATGGACAGAGGAGTCTAGTCCTTGGGATTGCAAAGAGACACTACTGAGCAACTAACACTACTAATAGGCTCTTGGCTGTCTAAGTCAGTTGAGGACATAGCTGTACATCAAGGATGCACCTGCCAGAATCGGTGAAGTCCCAATGGTTAGTTTGTACCCACTGTGAACCTAGGACACGGGCACACCTGAGTTGGAAAAGACTCTGTGGTTATTTTGTAGCCTGTTGGTGAGCTTTCCTGGGCTACACAGGGGCATGTCTAGGGTGGGGTTTAGAGATCAACTTGAATTATTTTCAGCTATGCCACCCCTTGTTGCTCATGTCTAACTTTCCATCTAACAAGACCAGCTGGAGTTAAAATATTTATTTTTTCTGATTATTTATTGAATTACTAATAAAATAAACCCCTAGAAAACTAAAGAAAAGACCCTCATGATGCACATAACATTCTTTTAGTTAAAATGAATTTAAAAAAATGTATTTTAGGGGAGTCCATTTTTTTCACAGTATGTAATGCCATACTTCTTTAGAACTGCAAAGCAGGGTTCAAAAATGCCTTACTTTTACAGATGAATTCAATTCTATGCATCCATTTTATCAAATAAAAATTGCAAGTAACACTAATTAACTCTTATTAACATGAAAAAAGGCATAAAGCCAGTAAATGGGTAGCAAGGAAACCTTCAATTTAGTAGTAAAGAATAAAAAATTATCATTACCAACAACGGCTGCAAATTTTACTGCACTGTTGTACAAGATTTTCTGAAATAACTTTTTAAATAGAGTGACTGCTTTGGTTCAAGTTAGACATCATGATGAAATGTTATACACTGAAAATCTTTTGGTCTTTTAGTTGTGGAAATGGCTTCTACATTTCTGGAAGTGCAGCAGCAAAATAATAAAAGTAAATTGAGCTAAAGAAATCTCTTTCTAGTATTCATGCCAAACTATTTAGAAGTATATTAAATCATCATTTGAATAATTTATGGATAGTCATTGTCATGATGTGATGTGTGGTTTGTGATTATGGGCAGCTTTTAAAAATTAGGTTTCTAGACTTAAATTTAGGAAATAAATTAATGGTTAAAGCTCAGAGAACCTCATCCATGACTAAACTTTACCCCAATGCTTTCAATGTACGGAATCCAACTGTAATAGATCCCAACTTGTCCTACCCAGCAAAGAAAATCTACCGATCACAGGGTGTGGTAAAGGAAAGTACAGTGTTTATTTTAGGGCACTAAATAAGAGAGATGTTGTGCTTCCCTGGTGGCTCAGGTGGTAAAGAAGCAGTCTGTAATGCAGGAGACCCACATTCGATCTCTGGGTCAGGAAGATCCCCTGAAGTCTTGGACCCATTTCAGCTTGCTCTTTGAGTTTGGGATTTTTTATAAAGGTGAAAAGCAAAAAGGCTGGGATTAATCTTTGTCTTGTGACAGTTCTGTGACATTTCTTAATCATAATTTCAGAAGTCAGGATATCTATGATTTATGATTCTTAGGCAGGCCAGGTGGTCCATGGTGCCAGGACCATGTTGTATCACCTTGCCCTGGAGAAACTAGCTGAGCTGGTACTTTAATTATGATATCTATAGTAGCAATTTTGGTTATCAACAGCAGTTTTAGTCATCTCTGGTTAATTAGTGCTCAGTTAGCACAAGGATGAGGTCATAGGGGACAAAAAAGAGAATAAAATTTTGGACAGAGAGCTTAATAGCAAACAGTAATGGAACTTGGTTTTAGGGAGACTGTTTCATTAGTAGAATTGAGTGCTACTGGCCTTAGCATTTAAAAACCATAGATCCTAATTCTAAATGCCTGGCTTGTTAGAGACACTGTGAACAAAAAAAGAAAACAAAAAAACAAAAAACTCACTTTCTATTACATGTTTCTAACTCAGTCTCAGTAAATCTTCATAGAAGGTCAAGGATTGTGTTAAAAGAGGCTTTTCGGGTGAGAAAAAAGATAAAACTATGACTTTCATATAGCTATAACAATGAATAAACCATAAAATATTTTATTTACTTCATTCAGTGAGGGAAACAGAAAAATATTATTATAACTTGGCCAGAAAAGAATAAAAAAAGCAGTCATAGGTGTGCAGAACTGTAATATAGCTCAAAGACAATACAAAATTTTAAATCATATAACCCAGCAGGGTGTGCTGGATATAAACAATGCACATGTGTAAAGTAGGTCAAAGACTAGGAGGGGCTGCAGTCATGTGACCTGGAGTGGGCTATCCTCTAGGCGATGCGTAGTTTTCACTGAATGCTGTGTGTGATTTTTTTTTTTTTTATATAAGAGGCTTTTTTGTTGTTAACACTGAGATATAATTTTCTGACTTTTATCCAGCTAGTTAAAGCACTCAGCATGTTCACTTTTAAGTTTTTTATATATATATATATATATATATATATATATATATTCCTTTACAATGGACTGGTTGGATCTCCTTGCAGTCCAAGGGACTCTCAAGAGTCTTCTCCAACACCACAGTTTCAAAGCATCAGTACTTTGACACTCAGATTTTTACAGCTCAGCTCTCAAATCCATACATGACTACTAGAAAAACCATAGCTTTGACTAGATAGATCTTTATTGGCCAAGTAATGTCTGCTTTTGAATATGCTATCTGGGTAGGTCATAGCTTTTCTTCCAAGGAGCAAGCATCTTTTAATTTCATGGCTGAAGTCATCATATGCAGTGATTTTGGAATCCAAGAAAATAAAGTCAGTCACTGTTTCCACTGTTTCCCCACCTATTTGCCTTGAAGTGATGGGACCAGAAGCCATGATTTTAGTTTTCTGAATTTTGGGTTTTAAGCCAACTTTTTCACTTTCCTCTTTTACTTTCATCAGGAGGCTCTTTAATTCTTCTTCAGTTTCTGCCATAAGGGTGGTGTCATCTGCATATCTGAGGTTATTGATATTTCTCCCAGTAATCTTGATTCCAGCTTGTGCTTCATCCAGCCCAGCATTTCTCAGGATGTACTAAGTATATAAGTTAAATAAGCTGGGTGACAATATACAGCCTTGATGTACTCCTTTCCCTGTTTGGAACCAGTCTGTTGTTCCATGTCCAGTTCTGTTGCTTCCTGACCTGCACACAGGTTTCTCAAGAGGCAGGTCAGGTGTTCTGGTATTCCCATCTCTTTCAGAATTTCTCACAGTTTATTGTGATCCACACAGTCAAAGGCTTCGGCATAGTCAATAAAGCAGAAATAGATGTTTTTCTGGAACTCTCTTGCTTTTTTGAAGATCCACAAATGTTGGCAATTTGATCTCTGGCTCCTCTGCCTTTTCTAAACCCAGCTTGAAACCCAGCTTGAACATCTGGAAGTTCATGGTTCAAGTACTGTTGAAGCCGGGCTTGGAGTATTTTGAATATTACTTTACTAGACTGTGAGATGAGTGCAACTGTGCAGTAGTTTGAGCATTCTTTGGCATAGCCTTTCTTTGGGATTGAAATGAAAACTGACCCTTTCCAGTCCTCTGGCCACTATTGAATTTTCCAAATTTGCTGGCATAATGAGTGTAGCACTTTCACAGCATCATCTTTTAAGATTTGAAATAGCTCCACTGGAATTCTATCACCTCCACTAGCTTTGTTCATAGTGATCCTTCCTAAGGCCCATTTGACTTCACATTCCAGAATGTCTGGCTCTAGGTGAGTGATCACACCATTGTGATTATCTGGGTCATGAAGGTCTTTTTTGTATAGTAATACTGTGTATTATTGCCACATATTCTTAGTATCTTCTGCTTCTGTTAGGCACACATAAAGCTTCTGATGGGCACAATAAAGGGCAGAAATGTTATGGGCCTAACAGAAACAGAATATTTGGAAGAACTATGCAAAAAATATATTTATGACCCAGATAATCACTTAGGATAGCCTGCTTCTAATTAGCCAGCTTGCAGCTTCCTTCTTCCAACAGCCTCCAATCAGACCATATCTGAAACCTTGCCATTTCTCTCTATAAAGCTTTCCCAGTCCCCTGCCTGTCCCTGAATCTCAGTCAGATGGAGGTGACATTGGCCAACTTCCTTGCTACTGTAAGCTTTGGATAAATATCTGTTGTTTGTTCTTATGTGGTTGGGCTTTGCTTACTTTCACATCTCACAACTATGAAACCTAGTCACTGTTAGCTAATTCATAGAGGGAAGAAAACTGAAATAGTTAAATTCAGTACTCTAAAAAATCACCTTTGAGGCCCATGTCTTTCTTGATTGACAATCTACATGTAAAACTCATGATAATTTAGAAATTTTCAGTCAGTACAACCTTACTTAAATACCGATTTTTTGCAAATATTGAATTTTTAAAAAAAATCTGATTATCATATACCATGTATAAAAAGGAGTCCTCTGGTGGCTCAGATGGAAAAGAATCTGTCTTCAATGAAGGAGCCTCCGATTCTATCCCTGGGTCAGGAAGATCCCTTGGAGAAGATAATGGCTACCCATTCCAGTATTCTTGCCAGAGAATTCCATGGACAGAGGAACCTGGTGACCTATAGTCTATGGGGTTGTAAAAGAGTCAGACATGACTTACCGACTAAAATAGAAATAAGAACAAATCCTAAGTGATTGGTTTGGGGAACATGTTTGGTTTTCTCCATTTAACCCTGAGTTGGAGTGAATTGAGTGAAAGTCACTCAGTCATGTCTGACTCTTTGCAACTCCAAGGACTATACAATCCATGGAATTCTCCAGGCCAGAATACTGGAGTGGGTAGCCTTTCCCTTCTCCAGGGAATCTTCAACCCAGGGATCGAACCCAGGTCTCCCACATTGCAGGCAGATTCTTTATCAGCTGAGCCACTAGGGAAGCTGCCCAAAGTTGGATGTGGGATCAAAAATAGAGAAAGTGGCAGTCATTGATCAGTTCTGAGCCTCCTGTGATGATTGCTTCAGAGACTGTTCTGGCTTCTTGGACTGGTTATTATAGAGGCTGTGGCTTGAAGTTTTATTGCAATATGTAGTCTGGCCATTTTTCTGCATATTTTGTCTCTGAAACGATATATGATCTGAACCAATTTATAACTATTTTATCTGATCACCTCAACAATCAGAACACTGTACATAAATTATACTTAAGTGTGAACATGCTGAATGCTTTAAGTAGTTGGATAAAAGTCACAAAATTATAAAATATCAGATTTAAATAGTTATATGTATATCTTTGGTTTTATTAATATATGCTTATTAATTTTATTCAATATTATTTTTGTGGTATTAAGTTATCTTTATCATTCTACATTTTACTTGTTCATCTTATCTGTTATTTTCTTATTAATTTATGCCAAATTTTTGTTCATATATTTTTAAAGGACCCAAATTTTGTTTTATTCTTTTCTAAACTTGTCTTTGCTTTTCTATTATTTTGCACTTAACTTTGCTATTTCCTTTATTTTAGTCTCAAATCTTTGTAATAAAAGCTAATATTATTTAGTTTCTATTTATGTAATTTTAAAATCAATATTGAATGGCATAGATTTTCCTCATGTGTATTGCTTTACATATGTTCTAGATTTTGACATGTTGTATCCATAATAGAATTTGTTTTACACAAAAATAACAACAGGAAATTTCATTTCCAAATATACAAGATTTTGTCATTAATTTCTATTATTTTTTCTTTAGAGCTAAAAGAACATCACATATTCTTTCATCACAATTCATTGAAATTTTTGTTGCCTAAAATAGGAATTATTTTCAGAAAATATCATCATCTATAGGAAAAATGGACAGATCAGAAGGCAGACTGTCAGAAAATAATATACTTTTAAAATTAAGTATCTTTTGAACATATGTATATTAAGCTTTGTTCTAAATGCTGGAGCTATAGCACTAAAGAAAAGTTCAGAATGAATGACTCACATAAAATCTTCATAGTAATATTTTATCGTAAATTACGTTGAATATAAGAATATCATGAAATCAATAAAATGAAAAAATCAGAGATGAGGTGTGACTTAAGGTACTTGGAGAATGTCTTACTGTCAAAGTATATTTGAAAAGAAAACTGAAGTGTATGAGGAAGCCATCCTTGAAAATATCCAAGGGAAATACTTTTCAGACAGAGATAAAGGCAAATTAATAGTATATTCTAGGCAATGATGAAGATTTGAAACCAGCTTCAGAGGAGATTCTTGACTTATAGATTTCCTGATTTTCTATGGTATAAATATAGCTATGGTCATTTTCAACTTACCAACATGCAGTCATTGAATTCAGACACCATGGTATAATATCTCTACTATATATGTTTAATAGATATGGATAGAATTATGATACATATAAATAACCTTCAGTACATAGACTATATTAAATATATATATGCTGCTGCTAAGTCGCTTCAGTCGTGTCCGACTCTGTGTGACCCCATAGACAGCAGCCCACCAGGCTCCCCTGTCCTGGGATTCTCCAGGCAAGAACACTGGAGTGGGTTGCCATTTCCTTCTCCAATACATGAAAGTGAAAAGGGAAAGTGAAGTTGCTCAGTCGTATCCGACTCTTAGCGACTCCATGGACTGCAGCCTACCAGGCCCCTCCATCCATGGGATTTTCCAGGCAAGAGTACTGGAGTGGGGAGCCATTGCCTTCTCCGAAATATATATATAGATTATATAATATATATAACATGATATATATTATATATAGATTATAGCAAAATGCAGCAAAATAATTAGTAAGTGATGAGTTTCAAGTATATTTTACCCAATTTTAATATAATTAAATTTTAGTATATAATTTAATTTTTAGCAATGACTGAATTTCTGACTTTCTAAGTAGTTTTTGTTTTTGTTTTTTTTTCCTTTTTTCAGTGTGACTTGCAGGGTCCCAGTTCCTTGACCAGGACTGAACCTGGGTCACAGTAGTGAAAGCCCTGAATCTGAACCACTAGGCCACCAGAGAACTGCCTGTCTTAAAATTTAATAGTCAATACTCAAATGCAGTTCTACAATACCACTGGATCCAGGAAATCAAGACCAGTCCTTGGGTAGGAATGGGTAGATAGGAAGAATAGGAAAAGTTAAAGAGGTACATGGGCACTTGCCCATGTAGGGGGCTAGACTTATATGGAGAGTTTTGCTGTTACTCTGCCTGTCTGGGGAGTATCTAGAGAGATTTTAGCAGAGAAGGAACTTGATACGTTATTTTAAAATTGTCATTATGACTTATTTTGAGAATAATTTGTATTATAGTAAATGAAAAATTAATAAAATCAATTAGGAGGATATTTCAGTAGCCCAGGAAAGATTCAGAATACTTTTTGAAGATTAAATATATATATCTCCTGGTTTAGTCTCTCAGTCCTGTCCAACTCTTGTGACCCTATGGACTACCGCCTTCCAGGCTCCTCTGTCCATTGGATTCTCCAGGCAAGGATACTGGAGCGGGTTGCGATTTTCTTCTCCAGGGGTTCTTTCCAACCCAGGAATTGAACCCTGGTCTCCTGCATATTAGGTGGATTCTCTACTGACCAAACTACCAGGGAAGCCATATATATATATATATATATATATATATATATATATATATATATATAGTGCTGTGCTTAATGACTCAGTCATGTCTGACTCTTTGTGACCCCATAGGCTATAGCCCATCAGGCTCCTCTGTCCATAGGGATTCTCCAGGCAAGAATACTAGAGTGGGTTGCCACTCCAGGGGATCTTCCCATGGGATCTCTCAGGGATCTTCCCAACCCAGGGATCAGACCCATGTCTCCTGCATTGGAGGTGGATTCTTTACAATCTGAGATACCAGGGAAGCCTGTATGTATGTATATATATATGTATGTATATACATATACAATTTACTAAAAAAATAAATGTGGAGTGTGAGAGTAAGAAAGGAGTCAATGATTTTGACCTTGAGTTTCTAGAAAGGTGAAGTTGTCAACTGAGGTGGGGTTGCAATGGGTAGAACATGATGATGTTGGGTTAACTTTGGAACATTCTAAGTTAAAGTGGCTATTGCGCTTGTAGAAACGATGAGTAGGGGTGGAATATATGAGTCTGGAGTTTAAGTGTTTGAATAACTGACTATAATGGAAGACTTTACTCCCAAATGACTTTAGTAATAAAGGCTTAATAGTAATTCAATTACTAGGTAGATAAGACAAGCCGTGCCTTGCATTAAGTAGGAAGTATTTAAATGATCACCCATGTGCATACATAGGTATAACTATTCTGGCTTTGTGGGGGTGTAGACAGTTCTAAGTTAGTGATGTTGGTGAGATATATAGAAATGTCTTCTTTTTTTTGTTTCAAATGTAGTCTTTCAGCTTTTCTTCCTCAGTGACTGGTAAAGGTTACAGTAACTCAAGCCAATTCTGTGCTTTCTAATGACACATTCAATCTATTCCCTCACTGTCTTCAAGGGAGAATTAAAAAAAAAAATTAATATCTTGGTTTCTCCACCCAGTTATAGGCTGAAATAGAAACAAAAATATGTTGTAGTGATTACTATATATATATATATATACGTGTGTGTGTGCATATATATATATATATATATATATATGGATTTTTAAAAAAATTATGTGTTTATGTTTAACAGCAAATGTTATTTTCAGGTCCTAAAAACAAAATTGTGCCTGTTTTTTACAACTACAAAATAGTTTTAAAAGCACATTAATATTCTAATAGTAATTTCAGAAGCGTTATCTAATTTAATATTTGTTGTTTAGTTGCTAATTTGTGTCTGGCTCTTTGTGACCCCATGGACTGCAGCCCACCAGGCTCCTCTGTTCATAGGGTTTCTCAGGCAAGAATACTGGAGTGGGTTACCATTTCCTGCCTCAGGAGATCTTCCGGACCCAGGGATAGAATCTACATCTCATGCATTGGTCCGTGGATTCTTTATTGCTGAGCCACCAGAGAAGCCTCCAGTTTAATTCTTGGAATAAGTTTAACATCATTTTGATACTACTTTCAGCTTTTGAGGCCTGGGACCAATTCTGAATGCCATCTTTTCTGTCTGATTTTATTTGAATAAGTCCCTCTTCACGTTGGCTGCTACTGAGTGGTAACCGGAAGTCAGACTCTGGTAAGGAACCTGGGGGATATTAATATTTATAACACTTGGTTCTGATACACAATACAAAACAAGACCAAAGTATCTGCAATTCTAGGCATATAGGCAGACCTCATTTGTATATTGTGTTGAACAGAAGAGAACCATTTAATTATTCTTATACTTTGCTAAATGCTATCTCGTTCAGGGAATATAAGAATATCTAATCACTTCTATTAAAACTAAGTACACTGAATCTATTAAAATAATAAAAATAAGATGCATAGAGGTCAAAAGAAGAGAGAAGCTGTAGTTGCTTGGATAAATCATGAAAAACTTTATTAGAGAAAGCAGCGTTGAGTTTGAACTTGACGAATGACTAAAATGCCAGCAGATGGAAGCAGTAGTTAGACTTCATTAAGCAGAGAAGTATAGTGTGAGCAAAAGTTCAGATTTTGGAAAAAATAAACAATGTATGAAAAATAATCAAGTTTTGCTGGAATAAAGTTCAGGCTAGAGGAACGATGCACATCTAGATTGGAAAAGACTGATGCTATTGGAAGGCTTAAAGGTTAGTGAGAGATCTTTTCATTTCTGTAGGAATTGTAATTATTTACAGGTTTTTGTTAAGAAAGTGAAATGTTTGTAAACAAATTTGGAAAGTAATCAGTTGAGTAATCGTTGAAGAACTTCAATCAGGAGATTAATGACATAAGAATGGAAATATGAAGTACAGTAGGAATTTTAGAGGTAAAAACCACAGGAGTTGGAAAATAATGGGATATAAGAGACAAAAAAGAATAATGAACCAGCATTAACTGTGGAGTCCTAAGTGACAGAGAATATTTCTGCAATTTGGAGGAATAGGGAAGTTGGGGACAAATGCAGATGTCGAGTTGGGACATGTGATATATTACACAGATGGTATTTGGGCACCAGACACCTGTGTCCTCTGAACAATGCATGAAAAAGAGAGGGTTGCAATTATGCACCTTGAGTGTTTTCAGAATAAAAATATTGAAACATATGAAAATGGATATGATTTGGTGAAACCTAAAAGGAAGATTCCACATACTTAAACTTTTCAGCCCTATTTAGGCCATCTTTTATTTTAAAAATACCTTCAGTTTTGAACTTCATCTTGTCCAGTTTATTATTCTTTTCTTATGAGAACAAAATTGGTTATCAAAATAAGATTCTCTTACACTAACTGTGGTGAGACTGCTAAGTGCCCACCTTATAGCTTCTCCTTTTTCTTACCACTAAAGTGAAAGTGTTAGTTGCTCATCATGTCTGACTCTTGCAACTCCATGGACTGTAGCCTGCCAGGCTCCTCTGTCCATGAAATTCACCAGGCAAGAATACTAGATTGGGGAGCCATTCCCTTCTGAAGGGGATTTTCCTGGTCCATGGATCAAACCCCAGTCTTCTGCCTTGGGGGCAGATTCTTTACCATCTGAGCCAACTAAAGTCTGACATTATTTGTAGTGTCACTGAGTCCAGCTTTAAAAATTTGATAATAAAATTATTTTCCCCCTTCTTGTCATGTAACACATTTTGGCCAATGGGATAAAAATGGAAGTCCCAAGGGAACTTCCCAAGCCTCGGGGCACACTTCCATTTTGTCCTTTCCTTTCTTTATGCCTGAGACACTGTTGTGATGGCTGCTAGATGGCAATCTGATACTGTGCTTTAATCCTGAACTCCCCACTCTGAGTTTCCTGTATGTGAGAAAACACTACAGTTATAACTTAAAGGCGCCACATTGCAGCCTCTTCTTGTTCCTAGTTGGATACAAAAGGATTAAATGAACTCAGTGATTCCCTGTGCCAAAACTGTCATGATATGAGTATGTGGATTTACTTGTCATTACCATGAAAGACGTATAAGTTTTAAGAGAAAAATCTAAGCATCTCATGTTAAGACCCATAATTGAAATGGCTTAACAACATACATTAAACTGGACAAGATTTTTAAGGGTACTATTTGAATGACAGGACTGTTTATTATTTTTAAATAACTACTGTTTCCTATTTCAATCACCTTATTTTTTATGACTGAAAACCAAACACAAAATATTTTTGTGATATTGAGTTCTGTCAGAAGATCTGTCAGAAGAAAAGGGGAATAAATAGCTCATGCATGTATCATGAGCTAGTATTTATTATGTGTTTTACCAAGCATTTTATATGGTTAGTAAATATAATCAAAGTAAATATCATCAAAGTAAATATTCCAGCAATCACAGATATCAACTGAAAAGGCATCATACCCTGATGTTTTTTTATTGCATATTCCTAATATGCTTATTTGGTACAATGCGAAATGCGTGCAGATACACTATGTAAAGGTAAAAATAAGGTAGAGTGCAAATACAATATAGTAACACTCTGGAGAACTGGAGGCATGGAAAAACATTAAAACCATAAAAACTGATTACTTTATCTTGACTGTTTTTCCATTTTTCCTTGTCTCCTTTGTGCAGTAATCAAATGATGTTTAAAAACCCCGAATTTGCTCTATTAAAATTTTAAAAAGAAAAAAATTACAAATTTAAATATTGAGGGCACTCTAAAACTCCCAAACTAATGAAAATGATTTTATTTGATCAATGAAAAGAAAAGAATATTTCTCATCTATCAGTTCAGTTCAGTTCATTTGTTCAGTGTGTCCGCCTCTTTGTAACCCCATGGACTGCAACACGCCAGGCTTCCCTGTGCATCACCAACTCCCAGGGCTTGTTGAAACTCATGTCCATCGAGTTGGTGATGCCATCCAACCATCTCATCCTCTGTCGTCCCCTTCTTCTGGCTTCAATCTTCCCCAGCATCAGGGTCTTTTCCAGTGAGTTAGTTCTTCTCATCAGGTGGCCAAAGCATTGGAGCTTCAGCTTCAGCATCAGTCCTTCCAATGAATATTTAGGACTAATTTCCTTTAGGATTGACTGGTTGGATCTCCTTGTAGTCCAAAGGACTCTCAAGAGTCTTCTCCAACAGCATAGTTCAAAAGCATCAATTCTTCAGCTCATATTTAGTAAATGTTTATTTTCTATATTATCAAATGAACAGAAGGAATAGGAAATATGTTTAAAGTCCAACTCACATTCTGAATATATTTGTATTAACCATTCAACAACAACAACAGAAAACAAATTAAACTATTCTTTTTGAAGGGAGGGAGCTTTAAATAATAAATATTTATTGATATTAGAAGGGGCTTCCAAGGTGGCACAGTGGTAAAGAAGTCACCTCCCATTGCAAGAGACACAAAAGATTTGGGTTTGATCCCTGGGTCGGGGATTTCCTCTGGAGCAGAAATGGCAACTGGCTCCGGCATTCTTGCCTGGAAAATTCCACAGACAGAGGAGCCTGGAGGGCTACAGTTCATGCAGTTTCAAAGAATTAGACATGACTGAGTATGCATGCTAACTACCTATTGATATAAGAGGAGGGAATCATATGATAGTATGGTTATAGTTAACTTTATACAGCTATCCTATTCTAATGCTTCACACAAGAAAAGAGCATATAACCATATAAAATGCTTGGTAAAATGCATAATAAATACTACCTCATGATACATCCATGAGCTATTTACTTACCTTTTCTTCTGACAGAACTCAAATGTGGTCCTGGTGTTCAACCCTTCACCACAGGACTTAGACAAAGTCACCCTTACCTCAATGGCAGTTATCAGATCTGATAAATTTAAAGCAGTTATTAGAGTTCATTAATGTTTCCAGTAATTGAGTTAGTCATGGACTTGCAAATATGTTTTAACCAAGAAAAGCATTAGAGATATCTGCTAGAAAGGCTTATGAAAGTTAACCTCACTCTAGAGGAAAGACATAAAGAGGTAAGGGGAGGAAGAGAGAGGGAGAAGAAAAGAAGACAAAGATTAAGAAGAAAAAAAAAAAAGAAACAGGAAGAGGAGGGAAGGAGAAGGACGGAAAGAAGGAAGTCCATAGTAGTGTGTGCATGCCAAGTTGCTTCAGTCGTGTCTGACTCTTTATGACTCTATGGGCTACAGTCTGCCAGGCTCCTCTGTCCATGGAATTCTCCAAGCAAGAATACTAGAGTGGGTTGCCATGCCCTTCTCCAGGGGATCTTCCCAACCCAGGAATTGAACCCCAGTCTCCTGAATTGTAGGAAGATTCTTTACCATCTGAGCCACCAGAAAAGCCCAATGGGGCATTACCTCTAACCAGTTAGAATGGTTATCAATTGATAAGAACTAGCTAGCATTAGAGGGGATGTGGAGAAAAGGGCACATTTGTGCTCTGTTGATGGGAATGTGAATTGGTGCAGGTACCATGGAAAACAGTATGGAAATTCCTCAAACAATTAAAAATAGAACTATCATATGATCTGCACCCACAATTCCACATCTGTGCATTTATCTAAAGGAAACAAAAACACTAACTGGAAAAATATATATGTACCCCCGTGTTAATTGCAGTATTATTAACAATAACAAAGATGTGGACATAGCCAAAGTGTCTATGAAGGGATGAGGGATAAAGAAAATGTACGTAAATACAACAAAATATTGGTCAGCTATTAAAAGAAATAATAATAAATCTTGCCATTTGCAACTGCATGGATGGAACTTTAGCTCATTATGCTAAGTGAAATAAGTCAGAAAGACAAACACCATACAATTTCACACACACGTGGATGGAAGTCACTGTGATTTCCAATGTAACTTATGGTTCAGTTTTAATAAAGAACAATGGTTCAGTTTTACCTTGAAGAACAAAAGAATCAAAGATTATATGCCATGTTCCTCTAATTGCTCACATGTCTCAAGCTAGATGAAGTCAGGTTGTATAAGTACTATACATGTCTAACACACCACAGGCCAAAAAGCCTTTCAAAGATGAATTTGGAAAACCAAATATGATAGTGTTAACCCGTTTTTTTAGCATGTTTCATGTCCTTTATTATATTCTGCAAATTATTTGAACCACAAAGAAGCTCTTCCTAAAGCAACAGCAAAATCATTGCTGTGGTTTTTTCTGTAATAAGCTCAGCTGGGGAGTAAGTAATAGAAGCAGCAACAGAACTGATAATCAATGTTGCTCCTCTTTTGTATGATTGATCACCTGGCTCAGTGTTACCATTATGGAGAATTAAGTATTGACTTAATGTCCTTATTTGGAAGCAAACAAACAAAAAAAAATAGCAACTTAATTATGAACTACTCCTGGGGAACTCTGAGAGCCTCTGGGAAAGTATGAAATATATTAAATGAATTAAGTTATAATGTGGTCATGCCTAAAATGTCTTGGTGTGATTTTTTTTTTTTTAACTTTACTTTAGCTTGAAAAGTATGAAAGTGAAAGTGTTAGCTGCTTAGTCGGTGTCTGACTCTTCTCAACCCCATGGACTGTAGCCTGCCAGGCTCCTCTGTCCATGGAATTCTCCAGACAAGAACTGGAGCGGACTGTCATTTCTTTTCTTTTTTTTTTTTTTTTCTATTTTCATTTTTTAGCTAGATCTTCTTCACCCAGGGATCAAGCCTGTGTCTCCTGCATTGCAGGCAGATTGTTTACCATTTGAGCCACCAGGGAAGCCTAGAATAAGAGCAAATCCATGAGGAGAAAAGATGTCCCAATTGTTTTAATAAGTTAGTAATCTGGCCCCATCACTTCATGGGAAATAGATGGGAAAGCAGTGTAAACAGTGTCAGACTTTATTTTTTGGGTCTCCAAAATCACTGCAGATGGTGACTGCAGCCATGAAATTAAGATGCTTACTCCTTGGAAGGAAAGTTATGATCAACCTAGATAGTATATTCAAAAGCAGAAACATTACTTTGCCAACAAAGGTCCATCTAGTCAAGGCTATGGTTTTTCCAGTAGTCATGTAAGGATGTGAGAGTTGGACTGTGAAGAAAGCTGAGCACCAAAGAATTGATGCTTTTGAACTGTGGTGTTGAAGAAGACTCTTGAGCGTCCCTTGGACTGCAAGGGGATCCAACCTGTCCATTCTAAAGGAGATCAGTCCTGGGTGTTCTTTGGAAGGACTGATGCTAAAGCTGAAACTCCAATACTTTGGCTACCTCATGCGAAGAGTTGACTCATTGGAAAAGACTCTGATGCTGGGAGGGATTGGGGGCAGGAGAAGAAGGGGACGACAGAGGATGAGATGGCTGGATGGCATCACCGACTCAATGGACATGAGTCTGAGTGAACTCCGGGAGTTGATGCTGGACAGGGAGGCCTGGCATGCTGCGATTCATGAGGTCACAAAGATTCAGACACGACTGAGCGACTGAACTGAACTGAACTGAACTGAATCCTACATAATGAACTTGTTGCATTTAGAACCTTAGAATGCTATTTTCATGTGTGCTAAGTTGTTTCAGTCTTGTCTGACTCTGTGCAGCCCTGTGGACTCTAGCCCACCAGGCTCCTCTGTCCATGGGATTCTCCAGGCAAGAATGCTGGGGTAGGTTGCCATTTCCTTCTTTAGGGGATCTTTCCAACCCAGGGATCAAACCTGCATCTCTTATGTCTCCTGCCTTGGCAGATGGGTTCTTTACCACTAGTGACACCTTGGAATGCTGCTTAAATTGATGTTAGAATCACTTTATATAAATAATTTTATTTTAAAAAAATCATACAGGGAAATTAGAACTGTCCATTTCCATAGTCTCTAAAATATATCTGGATTATGATTATGACACAGTGCACTCCATTCTAACATTTACATTTGGGTCCAGCCTTCCAGAGCTAGCATGTCTACATATGTTTTTCACCTCCATGTTATAATCTAGGACCGCAGATTCCACAGCTAGACATACTGCTTTTAAATTTGGGCTCTGACACTTTATGGCAATACAGTTTGCACCCGGTTATCCATCTCTTTGGGCTTGAGATTCCTTTCTTGTACAATGGATAAAAAGTATCATCTTCATCAGGTTTGTGTGAGATTCAGTGCAACAGTCTATGCTACTAAGTCACTTCAGTCGTGTCCGACTCTGTGCAACCCCATAGAGGGCAGCCCACCAGGCTCCCCCATCCCTGGGATTCCCCAGGCAAGAACACTGGAGTGGGTTGCCATTTCCTTCTCCAATGCATGAAAGTGAAAAATGAAACAAGTCGCTCAGTCCGCGACCCCATGGACTGCAGCCTACCAGGCTCCTCTGTCCATGAAAAGTAGTTAAATAGTGCTTGGGTTTATTACTCATATGCTGCAATGAACTTTGTGCTAATCTGTAATTTGGGTGGTGACAATATTAACTCCTTCCATGCAGTTTTTGAAAAGTCCACACATAATTCACCTTAAACACACCTCTGAACCTGTATTCTTATTGTAGTTGTCATTCTTCCTTCACTTGCATTCAAATCTTTTTCTCTCTCTCTTTTGTATGATTCTTCCCAACTGGTTTCTTTCTTAGATATGCAAATTTCTTTGGGCAATTTGATGATTGACATAGAGCAAAGAGATCTTAAAGTCCTCACTCAAAGATAATTTGCTTAACTAATAGCCCTGTTAGTTTCCTGAACAACCTTGCTTTCCATATATCTCATAAAAAGAAAGACAAAAATAGAGCACTTTATCTGATTTCAAAACAATATCTATTGTCTTGGAAAGAGACCTTAAACTTGACAGGGTAGTAAACTGTTATCTGTAGATATATTTCCTTTAAATCAACTATTTGTCAAAACTGTCAGTTTTTAATACACTTTCTGGCACTGATTAAGAAACTTGAATTTTCTTAGTGAATCACAAGAATCTCTCCATCTTCCTTAAAACCTCAATAAAAAAAGTTTTCTATATTTGAAAATAGAAAATATTAGTAATAACACAAACATTGTACTTAACACTTGACTGAGATATCAGGCTTTCCCTTGTTTACAGAGCTGTTATTTATAGCTCACATTTACATGGCATAGAAAAATGAGCTATTTCCCCTTGGCTAATAGCCAATATTAAAAGCATCTACTCTTGATCACTAGTTACCTTAGAGAATTTCCTACTTTCTCAAATCTTGTCCTGCAAGCTCAAAACCAGTTAAGATTTTCAAATAGAGTAAATCTACATAGAAATGCAAGAAAAACTATTTACCAAGAAGATGAGACTGCCAAATTTTTATTCATTTCAAATGAAAAAGTAAAAAAAGTAAATGTAATTATATAACTTTCATATTAACACAAAATGTGCATAATTTTTCTCCAATCACATGAGTAATCTAGTCATCTCAGTAGATTCTTTAAAAACTATGCAGTTAAAACAAAGACAACCATTCAATGTTTAATCATATTAATGTATTTATTGTTGCAATTCTCTCAGTTATCTCTCTTGCTGTATTAGCCATAATTTGGGTTATTGTTTTAATTATCCTTACCTGCAACAACCCTCATAAAAATAAGCTACAATATCAGTGATTTATAAGACTTAATATTTTTCCCAGTGTTGAATATGCAGATGGCTCCAGAAAATTTGGTTCAGGCCTTTGGATGGATTTAGCTCTCTTCTCAGAGAAGGCAATGGCACTCCACTCCAGTACTCTTGCCTGGAAAATCCCATGGACGCAGGAGCCTGGTGGGCTGCAGTCCGTGGGGTCGCACAGAGTCGGACATGACTGAAGTGACTTAGCAGCAGCGGCAGCTCTGTCCTACCAGTCTTCTCACTCGGGATTCAATCTGACAGAATAGAGATTGCCAAAAGGCATGCTCCTTTCAAGGCAGAAGACAGGAACCAGAGAAACTAAGCCTACTATTAGTGGCATAGGAAAGAATATTTCTTCCATGCAGGAAGGAAGAGGACAGTGGACATTTGCTCAACAATAATATAATCTAGCACAGATGGCTTCTGAAAGCATTAGCACATTTAAATCTTCTTTCTTTCTGTGATGGATAGCAAAATTGCCGAATTTCTCATTGACTATTCCTTCTTTATATGTTTCTGCACTAGTCTATTCAACCCTGCAGACCAGAGAAACATTTAATTTCCTAGATAAAATTTCATTCATTCCTCTGATGAAATTTGTGTGACTCAAACTCATTTTCCTTAAGTAGTTCTTGGTTTGTTGTTGCCTCATTGTAGATCCCAAGCAATACTAAATAAAACATGGAGTGAAAAGTAATCTTAAAAGTGTTAGTCACATCATGTCCGACTCTTAGTGGCCCCATGTATTGTAGCCCACCAGGTTCTTTATCCGTGGAATTGTCCAGGCAAGAATACTGGAGTGGGTGGCTATTTCCTTCCCCAGGGGACCTTCCTGACTCAGTGGTCAAACCTGAGTCTCCTGCATTGCAGGCAGATTCTTTACCGTCTGAGCCACCAGGACTTCCTTAAATAAAACATGATTCAGCCATTATTGCTTGAAAAACAAATAGCAATGTCTGTACTAAATGGAGACCAATGTTAAAGTCAGCATAAATTTTAAATATAATGTACAGTTATGAAATGGTAAAATTTGGGGGATAAAAACAAAACACAAGTCAGATATTATAATTTTTGAGATGCCACCTAGCAGATATTGGTGTCCATGGCCAGAGTTGATGAATAAATTGTGTTCTAATAGATAGTGTCCCCTGTAAAGTTAATCATAGAGACCTCACTATTTACAACTGCCCAGTTTTTTTTAAACAAGGCTTGTTAATTATTCTCAAATAGTCTGCAATCCTTGACTGTGATAAAGTTTTTCCTATATTATCTTAAATTATCATTGCTATTAAATTACTATTGCTGTAAATTATTAAGCTAGCTTTTAGTACATGGAGAACAAGCGCAAACCAGGAGTCAATAAAGTCATAAAGTATGTGAAGCCAAATTACCCTTTGATATTTCTTTGTTTTCTATCGTCCCATATATCCAAATGCTTGATGAAAATCTTCATTGGATGTCCAAGCAACATGTGTTCAAACTCGCAAAGTAAATTTGTCGTGTTTTCTTTCGGTTTGCTTCTGTTGTATTTATGGATCTCTTTTGCATTTTCATTTCCCTAGCAGTAATGGATGGCGTAAAAAGCAAATTACATAGAACTAAAAAATACATTTGTTAACAAAGAGATAGAAGCTAAAATTATTATCTAGAACTCAGTAGAAAGAAGCAAAGAGAGGAAAAAGATGAATGAGATGGTAAAAGAAAAGATGATAAAGAAAAGTCTAATCTATCGGAGTCCTAAAAAATGAATAAGAGAGAAGATAGCAATGTTCTAAAGTTAACATTAGAAACATTGATGATAACAAAAAAGAAACCCAAATTTATAAAGCAAAAATAATTTTAAAAATTGTAAAACACCTCAAAATGACATTGTGAAAATGTCACTTTGATTGGAAAAACATGAAAAGAATATTCAGTGATATTTCTAACACAAAGCCCTAGAACAAAATACATATAAAAGTTAATGAATATGGATCAAGAAGACAAAGTTAAGAATAAGAGTATCATAAACCCTTAAAGATAGCATTAAAAGAGTGGAAACCCAGATTAAGTTACTACTTGCAAAAACAAAAAATAGGAAGAGATTTTGGTAATATTTGGAAGGGGAGAATAAGAACAATGCAATCTGAGGCCCGCTACTTGGAAGGATGGTAACATGTTGATAGAAAATATAGCAGCAAAGTCTTCAAATTCATGTTATTTCCTTCCCTTTAGTTTCTGTCAATTGTATTAACACAAAAAATTTAGAGAATAATTATTAAAGATTATTGTTGGAGTAATCGAGGATTGAGTTTAACAAGAGAAATAAAAGTTGCTTTATTCTCTATGCTAATTACTTACATCTGAAAAGTTGAGTTGGTTTAAGAGTGATACAAGCAATTGAAGCTATAAATTTTAGGAAATGGTGGAGGGCATGGAAGAAAGTTATCTAGAAGGAAATATGTAAAAAACTATGGTAATTGGGAAAAGTAATTAGAGATATTTGGCATTGATTCTGGCAAGAAAGAAAATAAATACAGTAATATCAGACAGATGAAATCCAGTGAACTGCTTGTCAGGGTTGAAAAGTTATTTTTGAAGGGAAAAAAAAAAAAAAAAACTGAGGCTGCATCAGGGTTGTGTAGAGAAAATGCAAGATATATTGAAATATTGGAACTTATGACCTTAAAGATCTTGGCCAAACATGATGTTAACAGAATGATCGATTGTGCGCTAATGGCTACAATTATTGTGCTAACCTATGCACATTGTGAGGGGAAAGTGAAATCAGCTCATTTTTAGCTATTATTTGCATCATCATTATCACTATAAAATGCTTTACTCAGCTATGAAGTCACTCATAGACCTACAGTTTGTATCATTTAAAACTGGAAAAAATCCTGGAAAATATGCTTAAGAGAATAGTTTTGCAGGGCAAAGTGATTCCTTTGATGACCCAAAAGATCTTACCTGCCAGTAATTTCTTCAGAACAGTGAAGTAATACTTAGGGTAATTACATTATATAGCAAATTATACTACATATCTCTTATATGCATTATGTTGCCATATGCAATATATTCTGTCCTGTTTTTTTTTCTGTAAATCAACATAATTAATCTCATTTTATAGCTTCTCTTAGTTCATATATCTTCTAATTCATCATATTTGGTAGCCAGATAATCACACCACTTTTCTATAAAAGAACAACAGGGCACAAGACACCTTTTCTTATAAAAGGTTTTCCTTCAATAGGAAATATATTTAAAGCCAGTATATTCTTAACATAAGAATAAAATTCTGGTCAGGTACCCGCAAAATGTAATGGCAGGATTTGATTATCCTGAACTCCCTTCCCACTTGAAACAGAAAGTCATAAAAAACAAAATGTTAAAAGAAAAAAAGTAAAAGGAACAAGCTAAGTTCAAAATAAACACAGAGCAGTCAGTGGGTAAAATATATTGGTATAATGGGTTTGAATCAAAAAGAAGGAGGAATAGGCTTTACTTCTCTGGAGTAATAGGAATTTAAAGCGTCCTCTAAAAGGTGAGATCATGCTGTGGAGTCCTTGAAATCAGAAACTGAGAGCTCACCCTCTCTCTCTCTCAGATAAAAACAGTTAGAGGAAAAAGAGACTCTGATAGGCTGTGTCCCACTTTTTTCTAATGTGTATGTAGTGTTTCTTCAAATAGCTTAGATCAGTGTTTTTAAAAATTATTTACCAGTAAGATTCTCTGTTTGAAACGGATCTTGGATACCCATTTACAAAACAAAATCAAACCAGCCCTCATTTAAGCATAAGAAGTATTTGGCATTTAACTTTCCATTCTAGATATTTCTTCCCCTCTGCTGTAAACCTTGATGAGGTTTACAAAATGCTTTTGGTTCTAGAGAATTAAATTAAAAAAAATAGATCGTAGAAAGATCATATGTAATTACCTTTATGTGATATAAATAATATATTCCACAATATTTTTAGGATTTCTTTTTCAAAATGAAATGTAAACACACATACACACATACACACACACACAGAAATTACTTAACAATAAAAAATATCACCTCCTCTGAATTGAAATCACTCAATTATAATTATTTGCTATAATAATTGTGTCTATTTTAAAAAATGTTTTAAACTCAAGGACAATGCTTATCTAAACTTATAAAACTGAGAAACCTCGTAAAGGAAGACTTGTTGTCTTTTTTCCCTCTAGGACTGAGGAACATAGATTGAAATGAACTTGAACATTATTGCACAATGTTTTATTAAATTAAACTCCAAAATCTCAATTATCTATGGTGTTTTATTTTTATGTTACTTTAATTTTTAAAATTACTTTAGAGTTTATTTACTGATAAACCATGAAGAATTTCAAGAAATTACTGATATTGCCCTGCATGATTATTTTTTTAATAAGAAATATGTATCTGCAGCTTTTGGAGAAAATTGAGATTACTTTCCATCATAGATAAGGACCAGTAATCACACAGGTAATATTTGAGCCACAATATGATATACAGTTGGGTAGCATAATATATCACAAGTACAAAACTGAGTACAAAGGACAACAGTATTATCAACTTGAGTTCAGTTATTGATGTCCTGGCAATGCCAACATGAGTATTAATTATAATTTCATGGGAACAGTGATTCTCGAGGCATTTTAGCTATGAGATTTCATTTTTTCTTGTCAGTCTAACCCAAGCTTATGCAATGTGTAACATTTACCAACTGTGATAAAAGTTTTAGTGATGATTCTGAAATCCTTTTGCAAGGACATATTCTTTTATTTATTTTGCTGAAATAGAGACAACTTTTTTATTAAATATCTGGTCCAGTGCACATTATATTTGTATATGATGTTTCCACTGTGCTCTATTTACTTACAGCACATTGAAATTTTGTGCTTAAAACATATATTTTTAAAATTTCTCTGAATTATTCAAAGAAAGCATGGTAAGTTTCTTGGTGATTTATCTGAGATGGTTATATGATATATAGTGTTCACTCTGTGTCTGATGCTCATTAGGTGTGTCTTTTCAATATCCTATATTCTTTAATTCTCAACTTTATGATTCACATTCTGTAGTGTTCTAGGGGGAAAAATTTAGTGTGATAGCCTTGTTCCTTTTGCCTCATATTTAAGACTATTCCCTAGTCCTTAGTAATCTCATGTATACCTAGAGTTTAAGCTGCCATCTTGAGGTTGTTAACTTTTAACTTCAGGTTTTACCTCTTTTATTCATTTAACATTTAAATATATACTGTATGCACATTTTGAGCTTTGCACAATGTAAGGCAGATAATACAGTGGTCAATGAGGCAAATGCATTTTCTATTTTCATGGATATTACATTCATTTGCAGGTATCAGAAAATAAACAGAATCTAGACTTCAACTTTGAGTAAGTTGTTGTGAGATGTTTGTCAGACATCTAAGTGGAAGTGTCAGGACGACTGATACAACTGAGCTGTTTCTACTTGGCTGATCCGTTGCCACCACAGGTAGAACATAGTTAAAACTGAACTTGTTATTATTGAACCAATCTGATTTTTTCTTTTTTTAAACTCACAATCTTTGAAAATAGTAGTCTTCTGCATTGAGACAATCATCAAAATTGGGTATCATTCTAGACTCTATTTCCTCCACTCCCCGCATTGAATCAGTTACTCAGTCCTCCAACTCAACCTTCATATACAGGTCTCTGCATCTGTTCCTGCCATATTTATGTGTAACCTGGAGCATCATGACACATTGCAAACTCACCTCTCAGTGTTTATTAGGCTCTTCAAAGAATCTTCCTCCAATATAGATTTAAGTCGATCTCTTGCCTGCATAAATATGAATAATCACTACATTATGTACTAAATACAAACTCCAAAGAATGAAATAAAATCCCTTCCATTATCTGGCTCTGTTTCTACCTCCAATTTGTATTTCTCACTTGGCCTTATCTACAACTGCATGCTTCAGGCACACTGATGTTATTTTGCTTCCCCAAATCTCTGCATGTCATATAAATTGACTTAGTCTTTATCTCTGCCTTGAATATGCCTTATACATTTTTCATTTTTTCAATTTATCCAACTTATCACTTCCACACTGACTTTTTTCCCCTACTTCTTGTTGATTGTGTTATCAGCTGTGAATCTCCTATCTTAGAGGACACATTTCAGTTTGCATTTTTTCAATGCAAGGCATAGAGATTAATGGGTTATATTATTAGAATTGTGCAACAGTCAATAAGGAAGAGGTGGTTCTTACAGCCAGAGTCTATAACTCTTCATTCTTTCACAGTCTGCATGACCTAGCTATATTCTTAATGCTTTCTTCTTTTCATAACTCAGTTGATTCTTTAGCTTCTGTCCCTCACTCCAAACCCCATTCCCACATTATATTGAATCATCACTGATTCATCACTGCCCTCTAGTCCCAAGATTTGCTCATGGTTTTTCTGCTATCGCTCCCATGATTCACTGCCATAATATGTCCATTTCTTAGTTTAACATTTGAAAGACATTATGAATGACTCAGCCCATGTTTTTATAGATCGGGTCACAGATTCCACATAGATCACTGGGTAGTCTCCACATTGGTTATTCTTTATTGCTTACCATGTTGTGAAAGTGAAAGTGTTAGTAGCTCAGTTGTGTCTGACTCTTTGTGATCACATAGACTGTACACTGGGCTCCTCTGTCCATGGAATTCTCCAGGCAAGAACACTGGCATAAGTATCCATTCCCTTTACTAGGAGATCTTCCTGACCCAGGAAAAGAACCTGGGTCTTCTGCATTGCAGGCAGATTCTTTATAATCTGAAGGGACAGTGGCAAAAGGGACAGTGACTCTAAAAGTTTCCATCAGGAAGGTGTATGGATGAGATAGATTGAGATCAGTGGAATACATTTCAAATTTTAATTATTATTGTGCACATCTTGTCTTTTCCAGTAACTAATACACTTCTAATGTGTTAGTCTCTCAGTCATGTCTGACTCTTTATGACCCTATGGACTATAGTCTGCCAGGCTCCTCTGTCCATGGGATTCTCCAGGCAAGAATACTGGAGTGGGTTGCTATTTCCTTCTCCAGGAGATCTTCCTGTCCCCAGGGATTGAACCCGGGTCTCCAGCATTCCAGGCAGATTCTTTACCATCTGAGCTACAAGGGAAGCCCAATGCACTTCCTAAACCTGATCTAATCATCTTGTGTGTGTTACTACCAAAGATACTCATATTCTCTCCACACACACACAAAAGGCAAGACTATATCCAGATGTCTTTGAAATGTGTTCATTCATGATAGAGCCCCAAATTCTCAAGACATATTCACCATTTTTATAATAGTTCACTCTTATTCAGACATCTTTTCTAGATACATTGGGAGCCTGTAAGACAAATAACACATGTGAACACCAACAACTCACACATACATAATAACTGGAAAAGAACAGAAGAAGGAAGTACATTTTCCCATTCAGGAAAGGATAGAAAGACATCCAGGACATCCTTACACTCAGTTCAGTTCAGTTTGTCACTCAGTCATATCCGACTCTTTGTGACCCCATAAACCACAGCACGCCAGGCCTCCCTGTCCATCACCAACTCCAGGAGTTTACTCAAGCTCCTATCCATCAAGTCAGTGATGCCATCCAACCATCTCATCTTCTGTCATCCCCTTCTCCTCCTGCCTTCAATCTTTCCCAGAATCAGGGTCTTTTAAAATGAGTCAGTTTTTCACATCAGGTGGCCAAAGTATTAGACTTTGTGCAACACTCTGGTTGGCACAGAAACAACCACTTTCAGGATAAAATATCTACTTGGCCAGTGAATGATATAAGCTTTCCTTCTTTTTCCTTCTTTATTTCTATTATTTTTTTCTTTTGGTTTTATAGTAGAATGAATTCCTCCAATAACACATCTGACTCTTCAAGTTTGCACACTAGGGGTATTCCTTCACAAGACAATGATTCTCTATAGCATCATGTTTATAGCTGGAGCTGACATTCTTTACTCTGAGACCGTAAGTTGGCACTATGAGCACCTGGTCAGTTTGATTTGAGTTTGACACAGACTAACAATCACCAAGTTGGACTAGATCTAACTAAATAAATTCTTCATAGAATTAGAGCATTCTCACCAGGATTACATTCCACCTAGGCACCAGTCATTACACTAATCATATCTGAAAACCTTCTATGGCTCTGTAGTTGCCCTGCCCAACCCTCCCTCACTTATCCAAGTGTGACTTAAAAATGCCAACACACCTAGGATCCCAACAGGGAATAAAGTAGTCTCCTGATTTTTGGAGCATGTGTCCTGTAATTGTGTCTCTCATACTCGCATATGGTCTTCCAGAAGCTTCTTTACAACTGGGAAGCAAATTCTTTGTATTTTTTTAAATATATATTTATTTTTAATTGAGGTAACATTGGTTTACGGAGAAGGTAATGGCACCCCACTCCAGCACTCTTGCCTGGAAAATCCCATGGATGGAAAAGCCTGGTGGGCTGCAGTCCATGGGGTCGCTAAGAGTCGGACACGACTGAGCGACTTCACTTTCACTTTTCACTTTTATGCATTGGAGAAGGAAATGGCAACCCACTCCAGTGTTCTTGCCTGGAGAATCCCAGGGATGGGGGAGCCTGGTGGGCTGCCTTCTATGGAGTTGCACAGAGTCGGACACGACTGAAGTGACTTAGCAGCAGCAGCAGCAACATTGGTTTATAACTATATAAGCTTCACATGTTCTTAGCAGCAAATTTCTGAGTAAGAAAACTTACATGAATGATATCTTTTATCTGAGCACAATAACATAGCTGACATTTCTACGAGTCACACATCCTTACTAACGTATGTACCTGCTAATCTGATCACTGTGATTATGAAGGTGAAGTTTTGGGTGAAATGGGAAAATCAGACTATTGAAGAAACAGAGTATATAGAAGAAAAAGAAAAGGGAAAAAGACAATAAATCGATGATTTTCGTTAGAAGATAAGATGGGTAGAGAAGATATAAAGAAAGTAATTCCAGTTTGATTTTATAAAGTTTATATTTAAAATATATTGCTCTCATACTGTTTTCATTCTTTTTGAGACCCCAGTCCATGTCTGATTCACAACTCTATAGTGTCAAATAGAGGAATAATGAAAAGAAAGTAAATCTATACTGTGTTCTTCACAATGACCATCAAAATATTAGAGAATAAGCAGCATGCTTCCCTGGTGGCTCGGAAGTTAAAGCGTCTGCCTGGAATGCGGGAGACATGGGTTTGATCCCTGGGTTGGGAAGATCCCCTGGAGAAGAAAATGGCAACCCACTCCAGTACTCTTGCTTAGAGGAGCCCATGGAGTGAGGAGCCCGGTGGGCTACAGTCCATGGGGTCACAAAGAGTCAGACACGACTTACTGACTTCACTTTCACTTTCTTTCAATGCAAAAATGGAAAACCACCTTTCTAAATTTATCACAAGTATTTTTACAAGCATATTTTCAAATGTACCTTGTAAAATCAGGCAGCTTCTTTGAAGTTTTTAAACAATGATTTCTGGCACTACCTATATAATGGAAAACAATTGTAAAGCAATGTTTTATTAAGTAGTTAAATATGTCCTGTTATATATTTGATCAAATTACTTGTGTTCTGATCTGCCTATTAAACATAAAAGCAATACTTATTAAAAAAGGTAATTAATTGGAATTTAGCCTTTATGTTCTTCACTTTTTATGCTCTTATAAAAACATGTGATTACTATTTTTAAAATAGTGACATTGATAAGTTAACCATAATTCTGGAATACCCCACTTTCAACATTTTGCTTATATTACATGTGTGTTATTTCTCTTAGAATGAGGATAGGAATGAGTGAGGTGGGCAGGTTGAGAGGTGATAGAGTCAAATGTTCTAGGTATAATTAAATACATTTACTTATTAGAAATACATTACAAATGGAAAATAATAGGATAAGAAATAAGAAACATATGTATACTTTTCTAATTAAATATGGAAAATGCCACATATTACTTACCTTTTTTGTTTTCAACACATGGATTTTACTTGGACTAAAGCAAAGCAATGGAATACAAACCATAGTAGCAAAGAAAGAGTTTATATTAATTATTTTCATTAAGATTTGAAATATGTCTAAAATTAACATTTATATAATTAGAATGGTGGACATGAGATTGAAATCCTGGCACACAATATAGAAATTATGGAAAATATATATATATATATATTTAAAAGATGAGCTTCTAAGAGAGGGCATGAACAGAATTAACTCACTGATAATAGTTACTTTATACATTTGCCTTCCAATGAGAGCTAGTATTAAATATTTTTTCTAATACAGAAAACTTTACATCTAAAGATTATCCAATTTTGTTAACAACCACTGACTACACTGAAGCCTAGCAGGGTCATTTGTTACTTCCTGACCTGCCTCATTGCTCAGTCTGTAACCACTTGTTCCTGTCAATATAGTCATACCACGAAGATTCAATCACTCTCAGAAAGATTCAGAGGGGTGGAAACACTCATCCTCCTAAGAGAGTTTGAGGTTGAGCTGATAAATGTATTATTTGTAGCAAAAATGTAATATTTTAGATGACTATATATCTTATTTTGAATTTTCCCAGCCTTAATTTAAGTCTCGATAGTTTTTTGTTCAGTTGCTCAGACATGTCTGACTCTTTGTGGCCCCATGACTTCCCTGTTCTTCACAAACTCCCCAGAGCTTGCTCAAACTCATGTCCATTGAGTTGGTGACGCCATCCAACCATCTCATCCTCTCTCGTACCCTTCTCCTCCTGCCTTCAATCTTCCCCATCAACAGAGTCTTTTCTAATGAGTAGACTTTTCACATCAGGTGACCAAAGTATTGCAGTTTCAGCTGCAGCATCAGTCCTTTCAACGAATATTCAGGACTGATTTCCTTTAGGATTGACTCATTTGAATTCCTTGCAGTCCAAGCTACTCTCAATGTGTCTTATCTAACACCACAGTTCAAAAGCATCAGTTCTTTGGTGCTCAGCTTTCTTTATGGTCCAACTCTCACATCCATACATGACTACTGGAAAAAAAACCTAGCCTTGACTAGACAGACCTTTGTTGGCAAAGTAATGTCCTAGCTTTTAATACTTTGTCTAGGTTGGTCAAAACTTTCCTTCCAACGGGCAAGTGTCTTTGTAATTTCATGGTTGCAGTCACCATCTGCAGTGATTTTGGAGCCCAAGAAAATTAAGTCTCTCACTGTTTCCATTGTTTCCGCATCTATTTGCTGTGAAGTGATGGAACCCAATGCCATGATCTTAGTTTTTTGAATGTTGAGTTTTAAGCCAGCTTTTTCATCTCCTCTTTCATTTTCATCAAGAGGCTGTTTAGTTCTTCTTTGCTTTCTGCTATAAGGGTGTATAATTTTTGTATTTGAGGTTATTGATATTTTTCCTGTAAATTTTGATTCTAGGTTGTGCTTCATCCATCCTGGCATTTTGCATGATGTACTCTGGATGTAAGTCAAACAAGCAGGGTGACAGCATACAGCCTTGACATAGTCCTTCCCCAATGTGGAACCAATCCGTCGTTCCATGTTCAGATCTGACTGTTGCTTCTTGACCTGCATATAGGTTTTGCAGGAGGCAGGTAAGGTGGTCTGGCATTCCCATCTCTTTACGAATTTTTCACAGTTTGTTGTGATCCATACAGTCAAAGACTTTAGCATAGTCTATGACACAGAAATAGATATATTTCTGGAATTATCTTGCTTTTCTGTGATAGTTTACAATTCAACATAGAAAGATAAATCTACAGATAAAATGAAGTTTCTACCTCACTGCCTTTGCTGCTGCTGCTGCTAAGTCACTTCAGTCGTGTCTGACTCTGTGTGACCCCATAAATGGCAGCCCACCAGGCTCCTCTGTCTCTGGGATTCTCCAGGCAAGAACACTGGAGTGGGTTGCCATTTCCTTCTCCTGCCTTTAGGAACTGGAAAAAAGATGAACATGAAACATATTTTTAAAAGCAAGCTATGAAAGAGACCATACATGTAAGAAATCTCTTGAAAACAATAGCTTATGATTTATGAAGATTATTTTTAATTGATTGTTAGCAAAATTCCCCTCTTGCTTATCTCTTCCTGTAAACCTAATTTCTAATAGAGTGATTCTTTTTCATTTTTTTCCTGTAACATTTTGATGCATATAGTCTGAATTAAACAAAAAATTCAACATTAATTTGTACTATTAATTTAATTTGGGAATTCTTCTCATGCTTTAATTAAAAATGCTGTAAGAATGGAGACTTCTAAAGAATTTTGACATATTTTGTTTTTAAATTCAAAATATTGGTTAATATATATGTCAACTGAAGTTTCTAAACCTTATGGAATTTCCAACCAGTTTAAAAGTGACTTTTACGTGTGATAAAATATAATTTTAGGATAAAATTCATTAGGAAAATCTTTCAATTCTATATATTGTACTTTATAATATTTAATAACAAGGTTAAAAAAAGGAAAATGATTTTTATTCATACAAGAGTGGTGAATTAAGTATAAGGAAGGGTTACAAATGACAAGAAAGCTGTGTGGAAGTATTCTTAACTCTCTTTCTTAGCATTTCTGTGATGTTTTAAATCACATATATCCCCTTGAGTTAAAACAAGGAAGGATTGACCAGGAAATCAATTCTCCAGCTTTTAGATTAAAATCAGAATAAAGCTAAGTTATCGAAGTGATACATATAAGTCTATGAATGATGGAAAAGCCATTTGTAGAGTCTGAGAAAATATATCAGGTACTGAGTGAAGCTTGACTTAGTGGGCAAGCTGGTACCTAGATACTGCCTATGGTGAAATAGTCGGGTTCCACTCGTTATGGGTCATGAAATTTCAAAGCACTCCTTTTCTCAATTGGAAAAACTAACTCACCAAATTACTTAGTTCTTGTATATAGACTACAAGATGTCATTAATTACAGTCTGTGAATCTTTGTCTTTTCTGTTTGAGTACACCAGACAAGCATTGCTATCCACAATTCTCTATTATCCCTTGTACTGTCTAGGCTGGTATCAATCAGATGAATGCTTAATAACAGTGATTCTTGTTGACTTAAGAGTCTAGATTGCACTAAACAAACAATGTAATTGAATATTTGATAATTATTGGTTGTTTGGGAAAGCTAGATTTTCACTTTTGAATAAAGCCCCTAATTAGTCATTTCTTTCCATATTTTCATGACAAACACATGCATGAGCAAACACACATCTAATTATGTAACAGAGATGGCATCTTTTAACAATGCTGATTTACAATTATTTTCAAGTTAGGTTAATCTTTACACAATTTTCCTGTTGCCCATGTCAAAAATCTAGAATTACTTTAGATGAGCACTTCACGCATTTAAAGAAACACATGTTCTATAGATAATATCTTTTATAAGCCTCTTTAATTTGCAATTCCAATTCCAAGGCTTTGATTAATACCTATCACTTCTTGCCTTGTCAATTAAAAAAGTCTTTTATTTGGTCTTTTGGCTTTCAATTGATTTCTCTCAAAATACATTATCGATACAAATACCAAAATGAGCCTCCTAAAATGAACATCTAATAATGTTATTCCCTTGATATAAACTTTTAACTTATATGATTCATAACCAGTAGTTTAAGTCAGGACCATTTCTGAAGGTTATTAAAATAATAATTATGATTAAAAATACTGATTTTCAAATATCTACATATTCCAGATTAACTGAATTAGAATCTCATATTTGGGTTAACCAGGGTCTATTTTTATTATTTTAAATATAAATTAAGTCAATGCATACTCTGGATCAGGACTCACTGGTTTAATGGCCAGCCATCACAAGGTAAAATGTGATTTGACTTACGTGGCTGTTTAATATATGAATTCACTTAGCTTTCTAGCCGTGTATACTATGCCAGAGTAATATCGAAGTGTTCACAGTTCTCTAAACATACAATGATCTTTAATTCTTCAGTGTCTTTGATCTACCTGGATAGCCTTTCACTGCCTGGCCCATTGGTTGATGTCTATTATTCCATTAACAGCAATTCTCAAGGCATACATCAGCATTTCTTTCATGGAACAATTCTTCCACTGCAATCAAGAGTGCTGTGCTTTATCTATCTCCTGTCTGTGCCTGTCGCCTTCACTAAACAATCATTTCCTGAGGTTAGGGACAGTGGCTCATTTCTTTATATGGGCAGTGTTGTAAGCATTTAGTGACTGATTGGCATATGGTAAGAACTCAGCAAATACCTTTGAGCTACTGGATGAAAGAATGTGTTAAATTGTTACCATTTTTTAAAAAAACAAAATCAATTTCCTTTAGAAAAAAATGTATTTTCCTTAATAATAATTACTATGAGGGAATCAATTGATGAGTACCTACTACCTGTATTCTTTTGAAAGCATAATTGCACAAGGAGAAAAAAAAAAAAAACACACATTCTATTTCCAGTTTTCTTGAATTCTAAAGGTACATTTATTATTTATATTTTCAAAAATTTCAGCTTGACATTGAAAGCTAGGTCAAAATGGTAGATTAATTAAATGTTTAAAAGTTAAGAGAAGATTATAAATGAGTTAAAACTTGGTAATTATTATGGTCTCTTAGATATCCTTTTAATTAGTAAAATAAACCATGTTTATAGTGATAGATTAGATAATTTAAGAATGTCATAATAAAATAAATTAACTTTGAAAAGAAAGATTTTAATTCTTACCTAGATTGAAAGGTTCTCTATGCCTTTTTCAAAATTTTGACATAATACCCGTGTGAAATAGCTAGAAACAATATGCATTTAAAAGATATGTATTCTATGTAAGGCTAAACAGGTTTGAAAATTAATTATTTTATGGTGACTGCTATAGGTTGAATATTTGTGTCTCCCTAAAATTCATATGTTGAAATTCCAAAGTTTATATGTTGAAACCTAATTTCCAATGTGATGATTTTCAGAGATGGAGGTTTTGGCAATTGATTAGTTCATGAACACAGAACCTTCGTGAATGAAATTATGTGCCCTTATTATAAGAGACTCCAAAGAGCTCCCTTGTCCTTTTTGTCATGTCAAACCACAGCAAGAAGATGGTCATTTATGAACCAGAAAAGGAGAATATCACATCTGTTATATGTGGAATCTAAAAAGAAATGATACAAATAAACTTACAAAACAGAAACAGACTCCCAGACTTATAAGACAAACATGATTTACAGGGGAAGGAATAGTTAGGGAGTTTGGGATGGTCATGTAGACACTGCTATATTTAAAATGGATAACCAACAATGACCTACTGTATAGCACAGGGAACCTCTGCTCAATGTTATGTGGCAGAGTGGATGGGAGGAGGGTTTAGAGGAAAATAGTATATGTATATGGCTGAAAATGTTCACTGTTCACCTATCACAATATTGTTAATCAGGTATGTTGTTATTGTTCTGCTGCTATGTCATGTCTGACTCTTTTGGGACCCCATGGACTATAGCACTCATTCCACGCTCCCCAGACTTTCGCTGTCTCCTGAAGTTTGCTTAAATTCATGTCCATTGAGCCGGTGATCCTATGAAATTCTCCAGGCAAGAATAACGGAGTGGGTAGCCTTCCCTTCTCCAAGGGATCTTTCCAACCTAAGAATCAAACCTGGGTCTTCTAAATCACCTACCAGGGAAAGCCTTAATCAGCTATATATCCAATACACAATAAAAAATTCAAAAGAAAGAACACATTTTTTTTTTCTATTTTAATCATGTAAATCTTACACTTACCTGGTTTATGCAAATTTAATCAGTTAAGGGACAGGGGAGAATGAGTCCTCCATAGAACTCATAGAACTCCACTAGTATATCAGTGTGGCCTTACTGCAGGGGCCTCGGTTTTTGACTTGTTACAGCAAGGACTGCACCTCCTTTTCCATGAAGTGGTCTTGAGATTAGAGCTCTAATCAAGTATACACTGGGTGTGGGCCATCTCTGTGGACTTGTCTGTGAGGAAAGGTAAAATGTTTGATGATTTTTAACAATATGCCACAGCTTGAAACTCTTGTTATTGATCCAATTATTAGATAGATTTAGATATTTTGATTTACTAAATAGATAAAAAGCTGCAAAGACAATGCAATATGTTCAATGGTGGCTTCTGAAGTTTCATTAATTTTTTTTTCCATTGATTTAAAATGCTAGGTAATTGCTACATTGAGCTCTAACATAATTAGATCAAGGATGGCCAATTTAAAAAAAAAAAGCTTATAGGAAAAAGACTGCTGAGTATGAATGTTGAATGAGTGAGAAAAATATGAGCTTCTCAATTAATTTAGAAAATGGAGAAGTTTCTAATGTCCTTGGTCAGAGGTAAGTGAGAAAAGGAAAGCTAAAAATAAAATGAGAGTAAGAATGTGGTCTTATCACTCTTGATGTGGTGAAGATTAAATTGGGTAAGCAAAGAAAACACATTTGAATAGACAAAAAATAAAATCTATGCCAAAGCTTTTATAAATCATGAATTCTCTGTTAATTCTCTGATTAACAGAGAATAAAGAGAAACATCATTTGTATTTTTCTCTTGGTAATTTTAAAGTATTTTTCTAGGGGTCTGTAATAGCAATATTTTTAAAAGTATAGTTTTCTAACTAACCTTTGTTTCCATCTCAAAGCATTTGAAAGTTCAACTAGCAGCTAGTTTGTGAAATAACCACAGGTGCTCTTTAAAGTAAATTAGATGTCAACTTAATATTCACTGAAACTGTTGAATGCCCAAAAGTTTCTAGACTAAACACTTTTTCTACTTCTTGATTGGAGAGCCTGTTTAGTCTGAAGGTTTAATCATTTGCCTTCTCTAAAAACAACATGTAATTCTTTTGTCCAGTATCCTTTTTCAGTTGACATAACTTTATTTGCAAAAAGTTCTAGTCCCTCACAAGCGCTTCCCTGGTGGCTCAGCAGTAAAGAATCCACCTGCCACTGAAGGAAATAAGATGCGGGTTCGTAGGTTCCATCCCTGGGTTGGGGAAATCCCCTAGTGTAGGAAATGTTAACCCACTCCTGCATCCTTGCCTGGGAAGTCCCATGGACCAAGGAGCTTGGTGGGTTACAGTTTATGGTGTCACAAAAGAGTCAGACACTATTTAGCAGCTAAACAACAATAGCAAAAACAGAAACCATAGGTATAGCAATAACAAAACCAGAAACCTCATAAACCTTGGTCCACTGTTCCCAAGAGATTTGGGCTAAAACCAAGTTTTATATAGTAGGCATTAAAGTAGGCCTTGAAGAAATAAGGGAAAATTGACTAGGAGATCAAGAATATGTCTATAAGGCCAACAGATTCTGTTTTTTAGAGCAATGTAAGCTAGAAGAGGGTGACAGAGGATGATATGGTTGGATGGCATCGCCAATTCAATGGACATGGTGAGGGACAGAGGTCTGGCCGTGGTATAGCCCCATGCGGTCGCAGACTTGGTGGGCACAACTTGGTGACTGAACAAGACCAATAACAAACTATCTAAAGCTGATCTGAAGGATTGTGATTGGTGTATACGAGCTTTCCTTGACAGTGTCTTCCATAAGTATAGGCTGACTTAGCTTAGGTTGTGATGTGAGCCTGGCCACAGGGAAGGTCTCAATTTTGTGATCCTGACATACGTATTAACTTTATCACCCCCGATATCCATTCCTTGGAGGTTCCCACCGTGGACAAGAAAGGCAGTGGGAGGCGCCAAGATGGCGGAGGAGTAGGACGGGGAAAACACTTTCTCCCCCACAAATTCATCAAAAGAGCATTTAAACGTTGAGTAAATTCCACAAAACAACTTCTGAATGCCGGCAGAGGACATCAGGCACCCAGAAAAGCAACCCAACTCTTCAAAAGGAGGTAGGAAAAAATATTAAAGACAATAAAAGAGACAAAAGAGGGAGGGACGGAGTTCCGTCCCGGGAAGGGAGTCTTAAAAAGAGAGAAGTTTCCAAACACCAGGAAACCTTCTCACTGCCGAATCCGTGCCGAGCTTTGGAAGCACAGAGGACAACATAACAGGGAGAAAAAATAAATAAACAATTAAAACTCGCAGATTGCGAGCCCTACGGTAACTCCCCCAGCGGAGAAGCAGACGCCTGCATCCGCCATTAGCAAGCGGGGGCTGGGCAGGGAGGCGCAGCGCGGGCTGCATCGCTGAGAGTAAGAATCTGGCCTGAATACCCTGAGCACTATCTGAGCGAAATAATTTGGGCTAGCAAACCAGACTGTGGGATATCTACCATGCGAAAAGCCAGCCCTAACCTAAGACACCGCCAGCCCGCGCACGGAACAAAGGACTAAACAGCAATAGCTGGCTGCAGACCTTCCCCCTCCGGTGACAGGCAGCCAGAGCCGGAAGGGGGCAATCGCAGCCCCAGAGAGACATTATCTATAAAACTGGCTTCTTTGCTAACTAAAACTTATTGGGGGTCTGGACGGTCAACATCTGCCTGAGAAGGTGTGCCGGTTTTACACCCAGATAACCGAGTGGCGGGGAGGCGATAAGTCGCAGCATTGGCGCTCGCCAAACACCTTATCACCTGAGCTGCTCGGACCTGGGAAAAGCACAAAACGCAGGCCCAACTGAGTCTGCACCTCTGAGGACTGCCCGAGTGCCTGAACCTGAGCGGCTTGGACCTGGGAGGTGCATGCAACCCAGGGCCAGCCTCGGATTGTTCCCGGCGGAACAATCTAGAGCCTGAGCAGTGTGGGCAGGGAGGCTACACGCGCCGTGAGCAGGGGCAGACCCAGTGTGGCTGAGGCACTGCGAGCGCACGCCAGTGTCATTTGTTTGCAGCATCCCTCCCTCCCTCCCCACAGCGCGACTGAACAAAGAGAAGAAATACAGCTCCACCCACCAGAACACCAACACAAGCTTCCCTAACCAGGAAACCTTGACAAGCCACCTCTACATACCCACACACAGTGAGGAAACGCCACAATAAAGAGAACTCCACAAACTGCCAGAATACAGAAAGGACTCCCAAACTCAGCAATTTAAACAAGATGAAGAGACAGAGGAATACCCAGCAGATAAAGGAACAGGATAAATGCCCACTAAACCAAACAAAAGAGGAAGAGATAGGGAATCTACCTGATAAAGAATTCCGAATAATGATAGTGAAATTGATCCAAAATCTTGAAATTAAAATGGAATCACAGATAAATAGCCTGGAGACAAGGATTGAGAAGATGCAAGAAAGGTTTAACAAGGACCTAGAAGAAATAAAAAAGAGTCAATATATAATGAATAATGCAATAAATGAAATTAAAAACACTCTGGAGGCAACAAATAGTAGAATAACAGAGGCAGAAGATAGGATTAGTGAATTAGAAGATAGAATGGTAGAAATAAATGAATCAGAGAGGATAAAAGAAAAACGAATTAAAAGAAATGAGGACAATCTCAGAGACCTCCAGGACAATATTAAACGCTACAACATTCGAATCATAGGGGTTCCAGAAGAAGAAGACAAAAAGAAAGACCATAAGAAAATACTTGAGGAGATAATAGTTGAAAACTTCCCTAAAATGGGGAAGGAAACAATCACCCAAGTCCAAGAAACCCAGAGAGTCCCAAACAGGATAAACCCAAGGAGAAACACCCCAAGACACATATTAATCAAATTAACAAAGATCAAACACAAAGAACAAATATTAAAAGCAGCAAGGGAAAAACAACAAATAACACACAAGGGAATTCCCATAAGGATAACAGCTGATCTTTCAATAGAAACTCTTCAAGCCAGGAGGGAATGGCAAGACATACTTAAAATGATGAAAGAAAATAACCTACAGCCCAGATTATTGTACCCAGCAAGGATCTCATTCAAGTATGAAGGAGAAATCAAAAGCTTTTCAGACAAGCAAAAGCTGAGAGAATTCTGCACCACCAAACCAGTTCTCCAACAAATACTAAAGGATATTCTCTAGACAGGAAACACAAAAATGGTGTATAAACTCGAACCCAAAACAATAAAGTAAATGGCAACGGGATCATACTTATCAGTAATTACCTTAAACGTAAATGGGTTGAATGCCCCAACCAAAAGACAAAGACTGGCTGAATGGATACAAAAACAAGACCCCTACATATGTTGTCTACAAGAGACCCACCTCAAAACAGGGGACACATACAGACTGAAAATGAAGGGCTGGAAAAAGATGTTCCATGCAAATAGGGACTAAAAGAAAGCAGGAGTCACAATACTCGTATCAGATAAATTAGACTCTAAAACAAAGGCTGTGAAAAGAGACAAAGAAGGTCACTACATAATGATCAAAGGATCAATCCAAGAAGAAGATATAACAATTATAAATATATATGCACCCAACATGGGAGCACCGCAGTATGTAAGACAAATGCTAACAAGTATGAAAGGAGAAATTAACAATAACACAATAATAGTGGGAGACTTTAATACCCCACTCACACCTATGGATAGATCAACTAAACAGAAAATTAGCAAGGAAAAAAAAAAAAAAAGAGGTGTGTAAGGCAACTGGAAATTTAAACATCACTGGATATTTGATGATATTAAGAATTTATTCTTAAAAAAAAAAAAAGAAACCAATATTCATTGCAATACTATTTACAATAGCCAAGAAATGAAAGCATGAATAAAGAAGATGTGGTACATGTATACAATGAAATATTACTCAACATTAAAAGGAGTGAAATAATGCCATTTGCAGCAACATGGATAGACCTAAAGATGATCATACTAAGTGAACAAAGTCAGAGAAAGACAAATACATATGATATCCCATATGTGAAATCTTAAAAAATGATATAAATGAACTTATTTACAAAACGGACAGACCCAAAGACATAGAAAACAAACTTATGGTTCCCAAAGAGGAAAGAGGGAGAGGGATAAATTAGGGATATTAGATTAATAGATACACTCCTATATATAAATCAGAAAAGCAACAAAGTCCTACTGTATAGCACAGGGAACGAAAAAAAAAAAAAAAAAAAAAAGAAAGGCATGAAGAAGTTGAGGCACTAACCTCCCCTTTAGCACTTTGACAGAGCTATGTGGGTTATTCTAGTCATTTGACATCTGTACAGTGTTTGTGAAAAGTTTCAATTCTGTGTATAAGTTTGAAAATCAATACTCTAAGACAGAGAACACAAAATGGCATGAAAAAGAAGACGAAAACTACAGACAAGGTATTTTTGTGTCTTGCACACTGTCTTTAATATTGCCAACTTAGACACAAAGAGTCTGCATTCTCGGTTTAGTTTTTTTTTTTTTTTTTAAGGGAAATAGCTACTATACATGACTTACATTTCTATAATGCAATAATTGGCTGGAAAAAAGTAACCACAATCCACATAAGAAAGACTCTGCATTCTTAGTCCCTTCTCCTCCAGTAATTGCCATCATTCAGAACTCTTCATGACCCTCCAGACTCACTTATTTGTACCACTTATTAAATGCCTATACACAGTTGGATTTGTTAATCACTAGGTTGTTATCTTCTTACTGAATTATGAATCAACAAGCAAAGTATATCACATGTAAAATATAAAAATAAGAACAAGATAGATAATTGAGGATCTTTTTACTTTCTGTTTTTTTTTTTTTTTTTTTTTGCTTTATTTTGCAGTGGATAAAAATCTAGGCATACACTAGTATTTTAAGTTAGATAAATTTCAATAACTCCAATTATAATTTGAATTTTCATTTTTCTAGGGTGATGGATGACTAATCTCACTCTAGTTGGGTTCCCTTTCTTACCCCTAAATTTTTCAATAGTTTGGAGGATAATTGCACTGTCCTTGACTCATTTGTCTTTCAATAGTCTGTTTACATGGGAATCTTTTGAGACATCTGTTTCGTAAGTTACAACTGATCTGATCCTTTTTCATGCCTAATTTAATCCTTTGAGGATTAAATCAGTTATATCTATGCCAAGTTTTAGGGCATCAGTACCATTCAGTAGGCTCTTTGTCACTCTGGGGGCCTTAGTAAACAGTAAGGCTATTGATGGCCCTTATGTGCTTTCTTCTGAGTCACATCCACTTCCTAAAGCAGTGAACATAGAATAACCTAAGTGCTTGCATGGAACAGAGAGAGAACTACTGGGAGAATGAAAAATAAATAAATGAAAAATAAATAAATCTAGCCTCTTGTACAAACAGAACCTACAATCCGTAAAATTGGAATGATTAAATCAGATGTCATTCTTAACTCCCTTCAGGTAACATTCCTCTGTACCAAGAGCCCAAATATAGTTGCCAAAGCACCACAATACAAAGGAATAAGTAAACCAACCAACTGAAAACCTAATTAAATTCACTGGACCTTGAAGTATACAAATGTCTAATATCTGTAATGGGCTAGGTAAAGAAATAGAACCTTTGAGTGTACTGGAACAGAAAAAGGGCAAGGCATAGTTGTTCACAGTGGTAATGGATGGATCTCCAGCATGCATGCGAAAGTAAAATTAGGGGTACACAAAAATGAAAGAGAATCAATTTTAAACTTGCTAATATGGAATTAGAAAAAATTTTAATGTAATGCAGATTGGCAAATACAGCACTGACACATGACAAAATTTAAGACACCATCTATCCAACATCCTAATTTGTAGAACTTATCTATTGATTTTGACAGTTGTATGTGACACATTTGATTTTACTGATGAATGAATGCATTGGATTTTACATCATCGTGTGCGTTAGTCACTCAATGGTGGCTGACTCTTGTGACCTATGGACTGTAGCCTGCTTGGCTCCTCTGTCCATGGGATTCTCCAGGCAAGAATACTGGAGTGGGTAGCCATTCTCTTCTCTAGGGGATCTTCCTGACCCAGGGATTAAATCCACGACTCTGGTCCGATTCTTTACCACTGAGCCATCAGGGAAGCCTATTTATATCACAGAGATTCTTATTAATTAGGTGTGTTAATCAGATAATCAGATGTTAAGTTTATCTCTGTAGAGAAGTTACTTTAACACACTGTTGTGGTATAGACATATTTCTTCAGAGTAGAGGGGGAGAGGTCTGTTGCTGTCTGTGGCATTGACATTCTCCCACATACTTTGTTTAAATCTGAAAGCTACCTTTAACACTTCATTCTCTTTGACACCCATTTCCAGTAGCTCTTCATGATCTGTCAATATTTTAGTCAAAAATGATCCTTTAAGTTCCAACACTTGCTCTCATCATCATAGCTTGATTAATATACTCTCTTTTTTTAAAAAGGTTTTACCAAGCTTTCATATTCTCCAAATGGAGCATATAGTCAAGAATTCCCCAGGAACAAAGTCAGGGACCACACATTACCTCGGACATGGAAGTCTCCCCAGCATGAAATAGGAGACTAGAAGATGAAGTAGTCAGACAATTTAACTAACAGTAAGAGAAGAAAAGCTCAACATTCAGAAAACTAAGATCATGGCATCTGGTCCCATCACTTCATGGCAAATAGATGGGGAAACAGTGGAAACAGTGTCAGACTTTATTTTTGGGGGCTCCAAAATCACTGCAGATGGTGACTGCAGCCATGTAATTAAAAGACACTTACTCCTTGGAAGGAAAGTTATGACCAACCTAGACAGCATATTAAAAAGCAGAGACATTACTTTGCCAACAAAGATCTGTCTAGTCAAGGTTATGGTTTTTCCAGTGGTCATGAGTGGATGTGAGAGTTGGACTGTGAAGAAAGCTGAGTGCCGAAGAATTGATGCTTTTGAACTGTGGTGTTGGAGAAGACTCTTGAGAGTCCCTTGGACTGCAAGGAGATCCAACCAGTCCATTCTGAAGATCAGCCCTGGGATTTCTTTGGAAGGAATGATGCTAAAGCTGAAACTCCAGTACTTTGGCCACCTCGTGGGAAGAGTTGACTCATTGGAAAAGACTCTGATGCTGGGAGGGATTGGGGGCAGGAGGAGAAGGGGACGACAGAGGATGCGATGGCTGCATGGCATCACTGACTCGATGGACATGAGTTTGAGTGAACTCTGGGAGTTGGTGATGGACAGGGAGGCCTGGCGTACTGTGATTCATGGGGTCGCAAAGAGTCGGACACGACTGAGCGACTGAACTGAACTGAACTGAAGAGAAGAAAATTGTCACTATTCTTAAACCTGTTGGATTTGATAATTTGCCTCTATCAATGACATCAGTTATGTTTCCTACTCTTTGTTTTTCCTACTGGCAGATTTAGTTTGGGATTTCCAGGACTTTTTCTCATCTTGTATATCTGATATCCCTAAGTAGGAGAAGTTGACTTTTGGTTTATTGATGGCCAGGTTGCAAGGTGGTAATGCAGACCTTATGAGAGAACTGATTTTGAATTTGAAAACATAATGGAATGGGTCATTTGGGCTGTCTCCCTAGAGGAGGGATAAATGGATTCTATAAGAGAAAGGAAGGATAAGTAGGGTAAGCTTAATGCCTTTATACTAATACAAATATCCCAACAACTGTACCTTACAAACTCACCCTAGAGTGCCTTGTCTTAGAAGCCTTATCACTGATTTTGCTTATCACAGACATTCTGTTTTTCTTCTATTTTTCATCTACCTAATGGAGAAAATAATAATGCCTTTTTATAACTTTGTAGGAAGTTATAAGAACACTAATTCCATTTATGAAGTATTGGTCTTTATGAGCTAATTACTGCCCAAGTGCCCCACCTCCAAATAACATCCTGATCACCTTCTTCACACTTGTCTGCAATAGAAACCATTTCTATGGGCTCTATCTGAAGGTGTTATCTTCCTTATCAATGAATATGTCACATTTTAAATTAGTTGCATTCATAAATATTTATCTCCAAAATATAATTTTATAGCATGATCATGTATTCTGTATTGTTTTATTATCAAATCTTCAGCCCATTGCACAATACATTAATGAAACTGAAAGAATAAAACAGTAAATAATGTAACATTCCTATTCATATCTGTTTTTCTTCCTTTCCACACCAACATATCACAGATGAGTCTTCATTCTTAAAACTAACATTTACAGGCTACAAAAAGAGAAGGAGATAAATCTCAAAAGGCATTAGAATCAAATAATAGTGTTGAATATTACGGCACACAGATTACACTCAATTTGTTACTAAATAGTCAGTCAATTCGAAGTTTTAAGTAGTCATAATTAAAAGATGTCAAAACCATGAACTTTAGTTCCATGCTTGGGCTAATCAATTAAAGAAAACCTAAATAACCACTGCATGAATGACATTCTTAGTAGAAATGTACTACTTAGTAGAAATGTGGCTAGTATTAATCCTTGAATTATTTAACAGAGGGCACTATGAAATCAGGATGATGGAATATTCTCTGCAGTCATTAACTTGGCAGACATTAAACAAGAGGGAGAAGGAAGGTAGCTAAAAATGTAGAAGATAAAATCACCATTCAAAGTGACCTTGTTGAATGGGAAAACACATGGAAAAAAATGCAGTCAACATAAGATGAGGGCTGTGTATCTGAAAAGAAAACTAATTCTTTATTGCAAAAATACAAGAAATGTGAGTGTGGCAGAAAAAAATAGCTAAATGTCATAACAGATAATATGCTAACTACAATCAGCAATGCAGCCTTGGGTAAGGGAAACACAGTGCTGAATTCTTAAGTAGGAACCCTGCATTGAGAAATCATGATGTAATTATTATTTTCATTACTGACTTGTTTTTTTGTGATCAAAATGAATTCTGTTATGTGAAATGCAGAGAGTTCAGAAGAAGGTGATGGAGTCAGCTTAAGGTTTAAAATTAGTTATAAAGAAAAGCAAAGAAAGGATTATTCTGGAGGTAACAATACTGAGAGAAGACAAATGGCAATGCATAGCATGTAAGAGCTCTCTGTAAAAGAATGCTACCCAAGTGATCTCCAACAGACCCAATCACACAGAAAAAAAAAACTGTTAAGGGAAGGGCAACATTCTAATATAGGCAAGATATGAGGAGGATTTCTGTGAGATGATAAAATACACTAGCAGGAGATACTACAAAGATAAAGATTAAAATTGATTTTTCTTTGAACGGTTTAAATAAAATGCTATCTAACTGAGGATAGACTAAATTGCCTTCAATTTACTCTTAATCTTCACAGAAATGTGGATGCTATTATTTTAATATTGATTCTGACAAGCTGTTAAAACAAGCAGCAATCTCCAGGATGGAGCTTTTTAAAAATTCCAAATGATAACAGGGTGGACAAAGCCAGGTAGTGGATAATAGTGACTGTGATATGGCATAAGGCGATGAGCATCAGCTTTGCAGACCTTAGACATAGGGATATTAGTTAGCAGTGATGACAGCTTACTGCGCCAGGTGCCCAACTGAGACATGGACTTCACACCACTGTTAATTTTCTTAGTGACTCTCTGTGTGGATAACATTATCCACTCCAGTTTACAATGTGGAAATTGAAGTCTATTAGGCGAATCACTGGGCCTGCGACTGATAACTAAGGTATGTCATTTCAACTCATGTTTGTCTGAACCCATGTTCTTAACCAAAAACAATATTAAAATTTAAGTAGAGATGTATTCATTCTGTCTTTATCTATTTTAACCCTTGTTTTTCCAGAACCACATTCAAGCCAGCTGTGTGATAAATATTGGTTAAAGGACTACTACCCAGGGACGGGAAGACTGGTGGGCTGCCGTCTATGGGGCTGCACAGTCAGACACGACTGAAGTGACGCAGCAGCATCAGCAGCACACATAATATAGCTTTTGGAAACATTAGGAGAAAAGTTGGAAATGCAAAGAAATCTGTATAAACAGAGGAATACAACTTTCAGATCAGATCAGATCAGTTGCTCAGTCGTGTCCGACTCTGCGACTCCATGAATCACAGCACTCCAGGCCTCCCTGTCCATCACCAACTCCCAGAGTTAACTCAAACTCACGTCCATCAAGTCAGTGATGCCATCCAGCCATCTCATCCTCTGTCGTCCCCTTCTCCTCCTGCCCCCAATTCCTCCCAGCATCAGAGTCTTTTCCAATGAAACAACCCTTTGCATGAGGTGGCCAAAGTACTGGAGTTTCAGCTTTAGTATCATTCCTTCCAAAGAAATCCCAGGGCTGATCTCCTTCAGAATGGACTGGTTGGATCTCCTTGCAGTCCAAGGGACTCTCAAGAGTCTTCTCCAACACCACAGTTCAAAAGCATCAATTCTTCAGCACTCAGCCTTCTTCACAGTCCAATTCTCACATCCATACATGACCACAGGAAAAACCATAGCCTTGACTAGACGAACCTTTGTTGGCCAAGTAATGTCTCTGCTTTTGAATATGCTATCTAGGTTGGTCATAACTTTCCTTCCAAGGAGTAAGCGTCTTTTAATTTCATGGCTGCAGTCACCATCTACAGTGATTTTGGAGCCCAGAAAAATAAAGTCTGACACTGTTTCCACTGTTTCCCCATCTATTTCCCATGAAGTGATGGGACTGGATGCCATGATCTTCATTTTCTGAATGTTGAGCTTTAAGCCAACTTTTTCCCTCTCCACTTTCACTTTCATCAAGAGGCTTTTGAGTTCCTCTTCACTTTCTGCCATAAGGGTGGTGTCATCTGCATATCTGAGGTTATTGATATTTCTCCAAGCCATCTTGATTCCAGCTTGTGTTTCTTCCAGTCCAGCATTTCTCATGATGTACTCTGCATATAAGTTAAATAAACAGGGTGACAATATACAGCCTTGACGTACTCCTTTTCCTATTTGGAACCAGTCTGTTGTTCCATGTCCAGTTCTTCCTGACCATGCATACAAATTTCCATGTCCATGTTGCTTCCTGACCTGCATACAAATTTCTCAAGAGGCAGGTCAGGTGATCTTGTATTCCCATCTCTTTCAGAATTTTCCACAGTTTATTGTGATCCACACAGTCAAAGGCTTTGGCATAGTCAATAAAGCAGAAATAGATGTTTTTCTGGAACTGTCTTGCTTTTTCCATGATCCAGTGGATGTTGCCAATTTGATCTCTGGTTCCTCTGCCTTTTCTAAAACCAGCTTGAACATCAGGAAGATCACGGTTCACGTATTGCTGAAGCCCAGCTTGGAGAATTTTGAGCATTACTTTACTAGCGTGTGAGATAAGTGCAGTTGTGTGGTAGTTTGAGCATTCTTTGGCATTGCATTTCTTTGAGATTGGAATGAAAACTGACCTTTGCCAGTCCTGTGGGCACTGCTGAGTTTTCCAAATTTGCTGGCATATTGAGTGCAGCACTTTCACAGCATCATCATCTTTCAGGATTTGGAATAGCTCAACTGGAATTCCATCACCTCCACTAGCTTTGTTCACAGTGATGCTTTCTAAGGCCCACTGGACTTTACATTCCAGGATGTCTGGCTCTAGGTCAGTGATCACACCATCATGATTATCTGGGTCGTGAAGCTCTTTTTTGTAGAGTTCTTCTGTGTATTCTTGCCATCTCTTCTTTATATCTTCTGCTTCTGTTAGTCTATACTATTTCTGTCCTTTATCGAGCCCATCTTTTCAAGAAATGTTCCTTTGGTATCTCTGATTTTCTTGAAGAGATCTCTAGTCTTTCCCATTCTGTTGTTTTCCTCTATGTTTTTGCATTGATCACTGAAGAAGGCTTTCTTATCTCTTCTTGCTATTCTTTGGAACTCTGCATTCAGATGTTTATATCTTTCCTTTTCTCCTTTGCTTTTTGCTTCTCTTCTTTTCACAGCTATTTGTAAGGCCTCCTCAGACAGCCATTTGGCTTTTTTGCATTTCTTTTCCATGGGGATGATCTTGATCCCTGTCTCTTGTACAGTGTCACGAGCCTCATTCCATAGTTTATCAGGCACTCTATCTATCAGATATAGGCCCTTAAATCTATTTCTCACTTCCACTGTATATCATAAGGGATTTGATATAGGTCATACCTGAATGGTCTAGTGGTTTTCCCTACTTTCTTCAATTTAAGTCTGAATTTGGCAATAAGAAGTTCATGGTCTGAGCCACAGTCAGCTCCCAGTCTTGTTTTTGCTGACTGTATAGAGCTTCTCCATCTTTGGCTGCAAATAATATAATCAATCTGATTTCGGTGTTGACCAACTGGTGATGTCCATGTATAGCGTCTTCTCTTGTGTTGTTGGAAGAGGGTGTTTGTTATGACCAGTGCATTTTCTTGGCAAAACTCTATTAGTCTTTGCCCTGCTTCATTCCGTATTCCAAGGCCAAATTTGCCTGTTAGTCCAGGTGTTTCTTGACTTCCTAGGCTGCGCTGGTGCAGGAGGGCCTAGAGGAGCTATCCCACGTTGAAGGTCAGGAAGTGTGGCGGTGAGGAGATACCCCTTGTCCAAGGTAAGGGGCAATGCTGCGCTTTGCTGGAGCAGCCATGAAGGGATACCCCACGTCCAAAGTAAGAGAAACCCAAGTAAGATGTTAGGTGTTGCAAGAGGGCATCAGAGGCAAACACACTGAAACCATACTCACAGAAAACTAGTCAATCTAATCACACTATGACCACAGCCTTGTCTAACTCAATGAAACTAAGTCATGCCCGTGGGGCAACCGAAGATGGGTGGGTCATGGTGGAGAGATCTGACAGAATGTGGTCCACTGGAGAAGGGAATGGCAAACCACTTAAGTATTCTTGCCTTGAGAACCCCATGAACAATATGAAAAGGCAAAATGATAGGATACTGAAAGAGAAACTCCCCAGGTCAGTAAGTGCCCAATATGCTACTGGAGATCAGTGGAGAAATAACTCCAGAAAGAATGAAGGGATGGAGCCAAAGCAAAAACAATACCCAGCTGTGGATGTGACTGGTAATAGAAGCAAGGTCCGATGCTGTAAAGAGCAATATTGCATAGGAATCTGGAATGTCAGGTCCATGAATCAAGGCAAATTGAAAGTGGTCAAACAAGAGATGTCAAGAGTGAATGTTGACATTCTAGGAATCAGCGAACTCAAATGGACTGGAATGGGTAAATTTAACTTAGATGACCATTATATCTACTACTGCGGGCAGGAATCCCTCAGAAGAAATGGAGTAGCCATCATGATCAACAAAAAAGAGTCCACAATGCAGTACTTGGATGCAGTCTCAAAAATGACAGAATGATGTCTGTTTGTTTCCAAGGCAAACCATTCAATATCGCAGTAATCCAAGTCTATGCCCCAACCAGTAATGCTGAAGAAGCTGAAGTTGAACGGTTCTACGAAGACCTACAAGACCTTTTAGAACTAACACCCAAAAACCTGTCCTTTTCATTGTAGGGGACTGGAATGCAAAAGTAGGAAGTCAAGAATACAACTTTAAAGGATTTTAAATTTGGTGATTAGAAGTTTTCATTTGGAGATTTTGCCATATCAAACATTGCGGTATTAGAATATGTTTCTTGTGTCCTAATCTTCACTTTTGACTTCCAGGCTGAGTCAGTGGTGAAAAATCTGCCTGCAATGCTGGAGACATGGGTTGGATCCCTGGGTTGGGAAGATCCCCTAGAAAAGGACATGGCAACTTACTCCAGTGTACTTACCTGGAAAATTCCAAGGACAGATGAGCCTGGAGTGCTACATTCCATGAGATCACAAGAGTCTGTCAGGACTTAGCAACTGAACAGCAATAAATCCCCACTTTTACAGTTCACTAAATATATATATATATATATATATATATATATATATATATATATATATAATTATGGTAGTATTTAAATGGTGATGGAAGGGGGGCAAGCATTTATTAATTCTTTGAATGCAATAAATTTCTTCCAGGAAAAAAATTCTAAAATCACTTAAAACTATTATATACTTTAGAATAGATTGTGTCCACACTTTTAAAATAATTGTAGCATAAATCTGTTAAATGAAAAGTATATGACATTCAAAAAATGCAAAGATGGTTATGAAAATACTACTTTTGACACAGCATTTTTCATAGAATCTTTTGGATTTGTTTGTTTCTTTCTCTCTTTTCCTTTTAACTTAAAAGTGAAAGTTGCTCAGTTGTGTCTGAGTATTTGCGATCCCATGGACTATACAGTCCATGGAATTCTCCAGGCCAGAATGCTGGAGTGGGTAGCCTTTCCCTTCTCGGAAGTTTTAACTTAAAAGGACTAAACTAAAAATCATAGTTTTACCCTTCAGAATCTTGGATTCAGGGCATGAGAGATCAAGGACAAACCTTAGCCCTGAAAGTCTAAGTGAAAAAGTTATGAGAACTATACTAGTTGAGGTTCTCTAGAGAAACAGAACAAATAGGAGGTAGATGGATACAGAAAAAGAAAGAAAACAAGAAAGAAGAGAGTTTAAAAAATGGCTCAAACGATGATTGTGGAGGCTTGGTGAGTCTAAAAACTGGTAAGAGTTTGTCAGCCTTGGGACTTAGGAAACTGTTGCAGTTCGAGTCCAAAGGCAGTCTGTTGACAAGCCCCGAAGACCCAGCTTTGCAGACAGAACCCAAAGGAAGTCGGCTTGGTGAGTTTTCTCATCTAGCGTAAGGCCAGCATTTTGAACTATTTAGATTTTCAATGAACTGGAATCCTAAACTCCACATTATGGAGGGTAATCTGCTTTCCTCAAAATCTGTCAATTTAAAGATAAATCTCATTCGGAGCACCTTCAGAGAAACATCCAGAATAAGGTTTGATTTAAATATCTGGCCACTGTGGCTCAATTAGATTAACACATAAAATTAACCATCAAGCACCATTTATTTTTGAAAGAAATGCAACTTTCCTGTCACATTATCTCTTTAATTATTCACTTTTAGAAAATATGTTCCCTGGTAGCTCAGGCGATAAAGAATCCACCTGCAGGAGACCCTAGGTTCCATCCTCAGGTTGGGAAGATCCCTTGGAGAAGGGAAAGGCCACACACTCCAGTATTCTATGCAGACCTATTTATTCGTCTGTTAATTACCTGAGACAAACATGGATTTTCTGTGCCATCTCAGTTTTGATACTGTGTCCTTAACATCAGCTGATATTAAGCTAGTTTCTCTAGTATTTCTGTAGTGTTTGTCATCTCTGCACATTGATTAAAGAAGTAAAAGCCTAAGTGCACCAGAGCTGATAGAGCCAAGCACAGATTTCCATAGCAGGTTCTCTGTGTCCACTCATGCTTTTCTTGTTCTTTTTCTTTTCTTTGTGTTCTTAACATCAATTCAGAGTTGATGGAACCATTTGAGTGACACTACCTTTAGAGAAGCACCTTTTTAAAGAAAATTCCCTGTTATCTTTCCAGATAAAACAAAGATCAGAAACCACAGAAATTTGAATTCATAAAGGTACTTTTTATTATAAAATTAAAGTAACAATATAGAAATTTTTGAAAATCTGCCATAATTTTACTATTCTACAATATGCCTTACTATTTTGATTTTATTTTAGTATTAAATAAAGCATAATGAAAAATTCTTAAATGGAAAAGTACACAGAAGATAGTGAGGTGATAGAAAAATATTAAAATGGAAACTTTAATATAGAGAAGCTTTATTTTTCTCCACAATATAAATTTATAGGGATTATATTTAAATTCTAAATCATAATTTGATGATCTCTGTTGCCTCCTCCATTATTTATATTTTGCAGAGAAAACTTTTCTGTTGTAGTATTGTGGTACTTCATCAGTAGTTGCCAAATGCTTTTCTTGATACTATTTTGAGAAAAAAAATATAATTTCCATAATTATTTTTACTAATAAATAGTAATAGGATATGATATTTTAGATATGCAAAACCCCAATTTGTTTTTCTAGAGTAATTTTCTCATTTAAGAAGTATTCAGTGAGAGTAGAACATCCAGTTATTTTCTACAATTAAGTATAATTTATCTAAATCTTATTCCCTTTCTCATGGTTTGAAAGAGAAAATATATAATACTTGTTATATATGTTTTATAATGACATATATATTAAAAATAACATGGGAAGCAAAATATACATAGTAAATTTTAAGGAAAAAGAATAAAACAAAAATATGTTGGAAGAGTTAAAGAGAATTAATTTATCTGTTGTTTGTAAGGCTATTTTTAAAAACTGCGATTCGATGCATGATACAGGATGATCTGGGCTGGTGCACTGGGATGACCCAGAGGGATGGTATGGGGAGGGAGGTGGGAGGGGGTTCAGGATGGGGAATACATGTACACCCATGGTGGATTCATGTTGATGTATGGCAAAACCAATACAATATTGTAATTAGCCTGCAATTAAACTGAATAAATTTATATTAAAAATTAAAAAAATAAAAACTGCAACAGTAAGAAATGAAACTATATGAAAAGGGCTAAAGTATTTCTAAATTTCTAATTCTTACAGTGGTCTGATTCTTTTATATTTCATAAGATCAGGTGTCTAAACCATGATTTTATTGCTAATTTATGAATACTTATTCATTGTGTACAGCCACCATTCTATATGCTTTATATGTATTAATGGATATGATTTTCACAATTACTAGAAGAGAAAGTTATTATTATTAAAGTCATTAATGGCTCAGACATTTAAATAGCTTAGCCAAGTAACATAGAGAATAAGTGACAAAACTCTAATTCCAGGTTTATCAATCTAGCACCAGAATTTTCTCATCTGCAGCTCTGTTGTGTATCTCAAATGTTTTAAAATTGTATTTCAATATATACAAGTATTAATTTACTCCTCAAAGTTACTGCATCTGGATACTTAGACTATTTTCTGTAATTTTCACCAGCTTTGAGAGCATAACTATATCCCGTTTATCACCTGAGAGGAAAACCAGAATTTAATACAGTAATTAAAGAGAATAAAAAAATGAAAAAACGTGAGATGAAACTTCATTAAAACTAAGACAGATTCCAGGCAAAAAGAGTTTCCAGTTCCCATAGAAAAATTGATATTGAGAATATGAGTTGACTGTTCAAAAAAGGAATGGTGGTGATGGTTTAGTCACTAAATCAATCCAACTCTTGTGAACCCATGGACTGAAGCCCACCAAGCTTCTTTTTCTGTGGGATTCTCCAGGCAAGAAACCTCCTCCAGGTTATCTTCCCAACCCAGGGATTGAACTCATGTTCTCTTACATCTCCTGCATTAGCAGGTGGGTCCTTTACAAATAGCACCGCCTGGGAAGCCCAAACTAGTAGTACAAGAAGAAATAATTAGTTCTCTAATTATTTATGCCCTAAGAACCAGAAGCTAGGAGATATTTAACATTTCTTGAAAACCTGGAAAGATTAAGATAATAATGAAGTATGTCATCAATATACAAAATTAAATGTTTATTATTTAATATTATTTTATGTAAAGTCAATTCTATTCTAATATACAATTCTAAGTCAGCTCTAACATTCAGTTCAGTTCAGTTCAGTTCAGATCAGTCACTCAGTCGTGTTCGACTCTTTGCGACCCCATGAATCGCAGCATGCCAGGCCTCCCTGTCCATCACCAACTCCTGGAGTTCACTCAAACTCACGTCCATTGAGCCGGTGATGCCATCCAGCCATCTCATCCTCTGTCGTCCCCTTCTCCTCCTGCCCCCAATCCCTCCCAGCATCAGAGTTTTTCCCAATGAGTCAACTCTTCGCATGAGGTGGCCAAAGTACTGGAGTTTCAGCTTAGCATCATTGCTTCCAAAGAAATCCCAGGGCTGATCTCCTTCATAATGGACTGGTTGGATATCCTTGCAGCTTTAACATTACTATTTTCTTTACTACTCAGTTCAGTTCAGTCGCCCAGTTGTGTCCGACTCTGCGACCCCATGAATTGCAGCACGCCAGGCCTTCCTGTCCATCACCAACTCCTGGAGTTCACTCAAACTCATGTCCATTGAGTCGGTGATGCCATCCAGCCATCTCATCCTATTTCGTCCCCTTCTCCTCCTGCCCCCAATCCCTCCCAGCATCAGAGTCTTTTCCAATGAGTCAACTCTTCTCATGAGGTGGCCAAAGCATTGGAGTTTCAGCTTTAACATCAGTCCTTCCAATGAACACTCAGGACTGATCTCCTTTAGGATGGACTGTTTGGATCTCCTTGCAGTCCAAAGGACTCTCAAGAGTCTTCTCCAACACCACAGTTCAAAAGCATCAATTCTGCTGTGCTCAGCTTTCTTTATAGTCCAACTCTCACATCCATACATGACCACTAGAAATACCATAGCCTTGACTAGACAGACCTTTGTTGGCAAACTAATGTCTCTGCTTTTGAATATGCTATCTAGGTTGGTCATAACTTTCCTTCCAAGGAGTAAGTGTCTTTTAATTTCATGGCTGCAGTCACCATCTGCAGTGATTTTGGAGCTCAAAAAAATAAAGTCTGACACTATTTCCACTGTTTCCCCATCTATTTCCCAGGAAGTTATGGGACCAAATGCCATGATCTTCGTTTTCTGAATGCTGAGCTTTAAGCCAACTTTTTCACTCTCCTCTTTCACTTTCATCAAGAGGCTGTTTAGTTCCTCCTCACTTTCTGCCATAAGTGTGGTGTCATTTGTGTATCTGAGGTTATTGATATTCTCCAGGCTATCTCGATTCCAGCTTGTGCTTCATCCAGCTCAGGATTTCTCATGATGTACTTTGCATGTAAATTAAATAAGCAGGGTGACAATATACAGCCTCAATGTACTCCTTTTCCTATTTGGAACCAGTCTGCTGTTCCATGTCCAGTTCTAACTGTTGCTTCCTGACCTGCATACAGATTTCTCAAGAGGCAGGTCAGGTGGTCTGGTATTCCCATCTCTTTCAGAATTTTCCACAGTTTATTGTGATCCACACAGTCAAATGCTCTGGCATAGTCAATACAGCAGAAATAGATGTCTTTCTGAAACTCTATTGCTTTGTCAATGATCTGACAGATATTGGCAATTTGATCTCTGGTTCCTCTGCCTTTTCTAAAACCAGCTTGAACATCTGGAAGTTCATGGTTCACATATTGCTGAAGCCTGACTTGGAGAATTTTGAGCATTACTTTACTAGCGTGTGAGATGAGTGCAATTGTGCGGTAGTTTGAGCATTCTTTGCATTGCCTTTCTTTGGGATTGGAATGAAAACTGCCTTTTCCAGTCCTGTGGCCACTGCTGAGTTTTCCAAATTTGCTGGCATATTGAGTCCAGCACTTTCATAGCATCATCTTTCAGGATTTTAAATAACTCAACTGGAATTTCATTACCTCACTAGCTTTGTTCGTAGTGATGCTTTCTAAGGCCCACTTGACTTCACATTCCAGGATGTCTTGCTCTAGGTAAGTGATCACACCATCATGATTATCGTGGTCGTGAAGATCTTTTTTGCACAGTTCTTCTGTGTATTCTTGCCACCTCTTTTTAATATCTTCTGCTTTTATTAGGTCCATACCATTTCTGTACTTTATCCAGCCCATCTTTGCATGAAATGTTCCTTTGGTATCTTTAATTTTCTTGAAGAGATCTCTAGTCATTCCCATTCTGTTGTTTTCCTCTATTTCTTTGCATTGATCACTGAGGAAGGCTTTCTTATCTCTTCTTGCTATTCTTTGGAACTCTGCATTCAGATGCTTATATCTTTCCTTTTCAATTCTCTTCTTTTCACAGCTATTTGTAAGTCTTCTCCAGACAGCCATTTGGCTTTTGTGCATTTCTTTTCCATGGGGATGGTCTTGATCCTTGTCTGTTGTACAATGTCATGAACCTCAGTCCATAGTTCATCAAGCACTCTCTCTATCAGATCTAGTCCCTTAAATCTATTTCTCACTTCCACTATATAATCATAAGGAATTTGATTTAGGTCATACCTGAATGGTCTAGTGGTTTTCCCTACTTTCTTCAATTTAAGTCTGAATTTGGCAATAAGGGGTTCATGATCTGAGCCACAGTCAGCTCCTGGTCTTGTTTTTGTTGACTGTATAGACCTTCTCCATCTTTTGCTGCAAAGAATATAATCAATCTGATTTCAGTGTTGACCATCTGGTGATGTTCATGTGTAGTGTCTTCTCTTGTGTTTTTGGAAGAGGGGGTGCTATGACCAATGCATTCTCTTGGCAAAACTCTATTAACCTTTGTCCTGCTTCATTCTGTATTCTTTTGAACCCCCCCTTTTTTTTGGTGGGGGAGGGAAGCAAGTTACTGGAGTGGATTGTCATTCCCTTTCCAGGAGATCTTCCCAACCCAGGGACTGAACACGGGTCTCCTGAATTTAGGCAGATGCTTTACTGTCTGAGCCACCAGGGAAGTCTTCTTTAATAATAGGCTTAATTATATTTTTGTTCTTGTTTGATATTTAAAAACAAAGTTTTCATGTGTTCAATAACTGAAGCTATTATTAAGCCTATAGATCCATTGTTCAGACAAAAGTAAAATAACAATGAACCCTATTTTTTATACTGCGGGGTAAACCATCTTATTTTGCACATGCTACACAGGCCATGCAAATTGAGGATTGCTTCATAAAAGACATTTTTCTAAGTGAAATCTCTTTTTTTTCGAAGTGAAATCTGTTTTACAATGAAAACATCAACAGAAGCAATAAAACTGTTACTTCAAAAGTTTATGTTTGTAACAAGTTTTGTTTTATAAATCTATAATGGGTATCTAATAGAACCACTTACAGCTGTAAGTTATGGCAGTTTTTGAACCACTACATTGTATCAATGGAGTCTTTATCCTTTTTCAAACACTTTTTTTTTTTTTTTTTTTTTTGCTTCTTGGTAACACTCCTTTCATTTTAACAAGTACTTTTTACAACAAAATGTAAATTTGTTCCTATGCATTAAAATAGATGGGCTTTTAAGCATCATTTTGAGGAAGAGATGCATCAGCATTTCCTAGCAGCTATAAATTTGAAATTATATAACTTGACTACAAAATAAAGTTGACAGATTCCATATAAACTCACACATACAATGTTTATATACTTATACAAGGTGTCCTATAAGCAACTGTAACTGAGAGGGCAAAAGTTAGATATAAAGGAAGAGAAAGTCTAAGAATCTCAAAACCATCCTGTTATATCTGAATAGATGCAATAGGTATAGAAAGAAATATTTGAGATTCAACCTGTAAAATATCCAAAAAGTTGAACATCAATTCAATAGTTATAAATCAAATGCAAAAGCAGGTATAACTGAACTTTATTGCTAATACATATTCTTGTAATATTTTGTGCTGCCCTTTCTTTCCAGTTATTTAAGTATGAAAAGAGCCTCTTGATGAAAGTGAAAGAGAAGAGCAAAAAAGTTGGCTTCAAGCTCAACATTCAGAAAACTAAGGTCATCCGGTCCCATCACCTCATGACAAATAGATGGGGAAACAGTGGAAACAGTGACAGACTGATTTTGGGCTCCAAAATCACTGCAAATGGTGACTGCAGCCAGGAAATTAAAAGATGCTTACTCTTTGGAAGAAAAGCTATGACCAACCTAAACAGCATATTAAAAGCATAGATATTACTTTGTCAACAAAGGTCCACCTAGTCAAGGCTATGGTTTTTCCAGTAGTCGTGTATGGATATGAGAGTTGGACTATAAAGAAAGTTGAGCACTGAAGAATTGATGCTTTTGAACTGTGGTGTTGGAGAAGACTCTTGAAAGTCCCTTGGACTGCAAGGAGATCCAACAAGTCCATCCTAAAGGAGATCAATCCTGAGTGTTCATTGGAAGGACTAATGTTGAAGCTGAAACTCCAATACTTTGGTCACGTGACGCAAAGAACTAAAGACCCTGATGCTGGGAAAGATTTAAGGCAGAAGGAGAAGGGGATGACAGAGGATGAGATGGTTGGATGGCATCACTGACTCAATGGACATGAGTTTGAGTAAACTCCGGGAGTTGGTGATGGACAGGGAGGCCTGGTGTGCTGCAGTCATGCATTCCCAAAGAGTCGGACCCAACTGAATGAGTCAACTGAACTGAACTGAAGTATGGTTAGAGAGAACATCAAACCACAATATGAGAAAGTATTAATCTTGAAAAGTTAATGCTATCTTAAATACTTAAATCCATATTACAAGATTGAAATGAATATTTCATTGAAATTAATAATATGATATAGGTCATATAAAATAGAAAATCACATTAAATGGAGCTTTTTCTGTCAGTAAATTTGAAGACAGTAAATTATTATTTTTTAGAAGTAACTTAATTATCTTCTTTTTCAGAAAATTTTAAACAATACATTAAAAATACAATGAATTAAGTATATACATTATTATATATAAAATTGATAACCACAAGAACGCTCTGCATAGAACAGGGAACTGTACTCAATATCCTGTGTATTTGTGTGTGTGTGTGTGTGTGCTCAGTTGTGTCCAACACCCCATGGACTGTAGAACTCCAGGCCCTTCTTTTCATGGAATTTTCCAGGCAAGATTACTGGAGTGGATTGCCATTTCCTCTTGCAGGGGTTCTTCCTGACACAGGGATTAAACCCACATCTCCTGTGTCTCCTGCATTGGTAGGCAGATACTTTACTACTGAACCACCTGGAAAGCTCTACTCAGTATCCTATAATAACCTATAATGAAGAGAATGTAAAAAAAAAATATTTTTATATATACATGTATAATGGAATCAGTTTATTATACATTTGAAGTTAACACAACATTGTAAATCAATTAAATTTTAATAAAACCTTTAAAAAGTTAATGAAAGACAAATGTCTCAAGTACCATGAAACCATGAAAAGTGCATTGTGAAGTCATCAGCAAAAATCAGCAAAAATATATCAAAATGTTTGTATAATTTCTTATTTTCATTTTTCAAGAAATACATCCTTCTATAAACTTCCAAACTCTAAATTAAGCATGCTTAAACATCAATTAAGTATGTTTTATATGTTTTTATTTTTTAACAAATATAGAGAAGCAAATTATAGATAGGTCATATCTTCTCCCCAAAACTGTCAATATTAAAATTTAAATTGATACAAAACTGGGAGCTCAAAATTTTATGCAAAGTTAGTAAAATTCCTATTTTAAGAAATGAGAATTATTTTTTAACTCTTCAGTGAAGTCTAGAAGCATTGAAAGTAGTCTTCAAAATGAAAAAATAGTTCATTAAGCTTAATATTTGAGTCATGATATTGCTGCTGTTACTACTAGCGAGGTGGCAGGGAACTTTTTATTTCTAGCCATCTGTGCTTGCCCCTCAGGAGGATGTCATTCACATATTTTTTTATCTCCCCAGGGCCTGCAGTGGTAATATTAAAATAGGTCAATTTAATTACACTGAAAATTATCTATTGCTAACCCATTATATTTGAGGCATTAAACTAGGCTCAGGATGAAAGAAAGTTAAAAAACAATAATTTATGGACTTCCTTGGTGGTTCAGGGTTTACATACCCATGGTTCCACTGTGGGCAACAGAGGTTCCATCCCTGTTGAGGAACTAAGGTCACCACATACCATGTGATGGGGGAAAAAAAAAGATAATTTAATTTAAAAAAACTTCCTTGTCAATGAGATGCAATTTCTGCCTTTAGGAGATTAATAGAAGTAAGAACTTATGACACAAAGTATCATAATACAGTGTGATGGCCACAAAGATCAAATACAAGAGAACTTTCATGAAGTAATAAGTGATTATTCCTTTTGATGGAGTTGGGGAAGGGAACCAGTCCATTTTAAAGGAGATCAGTCCTGGGTCTTCATTGGAAGGACTGATGTTAAAGCTGAAACTCCAATACTGTGGCCACCTCATGCGAAGAGTTGACTCATTGGAAAAGACTCTGATGCTGGGAGGGATTGGGGGCAGGAGGAGAAGGGGATGACAGAGGATGAGATGGCTGGATGGCATCACCGACTCAATGGACATGAGTTTGAGTGAACTCTGGGAGTTGGTGATGGACAGGGAGGCCTGGCGTGCTGTAATTCATGGCATCGCAAAGAGTCGGACACGACTGAGTGAATGAACTGAACTGAACTGAACTGATTACTTTAAAAGAGAGGACATTTGAGCTGGACATTGATAAGGAATTTAACTTTCTGAGTTATCAAGAAAGTAAAAGAATATTCACATGGAGAAAAAGAATATGCAAAGTCAAAGAAGATGAACTCATAATGATTTTGATGAATTTCAAGTATTTTGAAGTCACCACACATGCATTGTGAAGGGAGACTCGAAGAAGATGTGACTAGCATGGTGAACAGGAGGTTGATCTAGGGTCAGCAGACCGCAGAGACCTCAGAGATTCAAGAAATACTTGAATTGTATCCCACTGGACTATAAAATGGAGAAGGTTTTTAAAGGTGAAAACCCTCAAAATTACATTTTTTTTAAATCAAAAATTCTAACTGGAGCTGTCAAGAAGTAAAGATGTTTGTTAAGCAAGGATGTATGGGGATTCAAAATGATTGCATGTGTACACCGGGAGACCTTGAGACCATAAAGTTGTAGCTGAAATTTTCTGCCAAATATTGTTTAGAGAATAGCTGGTAGTAACCTTGAGTTTGATAGAGGTCAGAAAATTCAAGCTTTCAGTGATGAAGTAATATGTCTGAAACCACAATCCCAATGGTTACTTGACTCTACTTTGGAGACCTGAAACATTGTTACTTTACTTTTATTTTAATTGCATTATTTCTTTAATGGTCAAAGCAAACATACAATGTATGTTTGACAGGTCATAAGACAGGCTTTTCTAGTTAACATAAAGTTCAATACAAATCATGTATAAACCAGAATGACTTCTCCATACCTCTGTATGTGAAAATTTCTTCCATCATATTTAACATCTTACAATGGTGTCACATATTTTATGTACTAAAACATGAAGCCCTATATCAGATGAAATGCCCTTTATGGACTAATTCACAAGTTCCTCCTCTATATTTTACCTCCTACTATTTGCAATGATTACCGTATTGGTATTCCTCTCATATAGCTCAGGAATTTTGCACATAATATATCATTTGCCTGTATTGTTCTCCATTATATCCATCTGGATAACTATCGTACTTTCAACCTTTGCTCAAATTCCACTTTTATGGTAGTGTCTGTCCAGGGAACCTATTTCAAATTGCAACAGTCTCTCTAACTCTACTTGCTGCTCCTCATCATTTACACACTAATCCTCCTTATCCTGATATCTTTCTTTATTCCATATCACTTAGATCAATTTAAATATAATGTATGCACGTATCGTGCCTAGTGAAAATAAAGGCAAGAATTTTAGTCTACCTTGTTCACTGTCATATGCCAAGTTCTTAAAATAAGATCTGTTACATGTATATATGGAAATCTGTTTCTTATATTAGTAAATAGTTAATTATGATGATATATGATTACTGAAGTAGAGGATTATTGGAAAGCAATGGATAATAGGAAGATTCGATTTTTTCCTTTTTCTTTCATCAGCTGTGCTAATTACTGTCAGACAAGTCACTGAGCATAGGTCTCAATAACACATACAATCAATTAAAAAACAATAATAATAAAAGAGAGCCTTGGGCTAGATTATTTCCAAGTTCTTTGGGGTTTCATATTGTGTCATTCATAAGAATGCTATAGTTTCATCTTACAAAGAGCTAGAGTGTCCTAAATGTTAAACAATCAATATATTAAAAAAAAACATTTAAACACATAACATTTGAAATACATAACAAATACATAACAGATGTATTCTTTCATAATAATGAAATAATTTCTGTGGAAAAAATTAATTTGTAGACTATTTTTATGATTTTTAAATATTCACATGGTAAGTTTATGACTGAGTTGCAAAATATAATTCTAGGAGTAAAAAGAAAAATGAGTTCTACTGCCATTTTTTCTATAGTAGAAATACAATAAAGGTAACTATAAAAATTAATGGGTCAAATTGTGGGTAAGTGCAATGAGAAATGATCTTGTGGGGTTGTGGAAGGACACATCTGGAAGGAGGCCATGCAAGTGAAATTTCTTATTATTCTTGTTAGTTTGACAAATGAACCTATAGTTGGCAGTGGATATTGACTTTCAGAGTGAGCAAAATGGATGACCTAAACATTCACAAAATTTTTCTGGTAAGAATAAGATTTTAATCCAATAATAAGGCTGTCAACACTTAGTGGATTTCCAGTATTTATGAAAATGCTGCCTTCTCTATCTGCATGGTAAGTAGAAGAGGGTATAGTTTATATTAATTTATATTTTCACTAAGAAGTTTAAAAAAAAATCCACATATCATCAATTCAGGAAGCCCTTGAAAACTGAAGGGGAGAGTATATAAGTCATATTGGCTAACTTTTCACATTTATTAAGCATTAGTGACTTTGATTTAATATTAATATTGAAATACAGCTAAAGAAATTCAACATGATAAATAAACACGTATAAAGGATGATGCAAGATTCATTGACGTATATTCATATAAGTGACATGTAGTTTAAAGTTAATCCAAAACATTTTTTAAAGCTCTATTTTCTCATCCATGTATCAAGTAGTTGTCAATACATGTTCTACCTAAGTTTTCCCTTTACATCAGGACAAAGCAGGGAGAAATGTTATCTGCAGGCACAACATTGTTAGGGAATGTCCTGAGTGCTTAAATCAAAAGCATAGAAAGGAGGAAACCTGGATAAAAAGAAATTACAGATCAGTTTTGAGTGTAGAGACAGAGGGAATTCGAGGCAAAATGTTCATAAGTAAAGGTGAAGATACTGAAGTCAGAGAATGAGTTGAAAAATCACCTCTATTACATATTTTTCAGGTGGGAAATTATAAACATGCATGGACTGTTCACACAGCTATGTTGAAAGGAGGATTGGGCCAAGTGGACATAAGTCACACAAAACACAAAATGCTATTTTAACCAAATTCCCAACATTATATCTGTGAAATAGAATATTTCCAACTTATATTACATAGAATTATATCTGAAAGTGAAAATGTTAGTCACTCAGTCATGTATGTCTGATTCTTTGCAATCCTATGGACTGTAGCCCGCCAGGCTTCTCTGCCCATGTGATTTTGCAATCAAGAACACTGGAGTGAATTGCCGTTTCCTCCTCTATGGGGCTTTCCCAACCAGGGATGAACCTGAGTTACCAGTGTCTCCTGCATTGCTTGTGGATTGTTTACCTGCTGAGGCATCAGGAAAGTACTGGTGGCTCAGCAGTAAAGAATTTCTTGCAATGCAGGAGACCACAGTTTAATTCCTGGGTCAGGAAGATCTCCTGGGAATAGGAGAATGGAATAGCTACCCACTCCAGTATTTTTGCCTGGAGAATTCAAGGGACAGAGGAGCCTGGCAGTCTACAGTACTTGGTGTCACAGGGTCAGACACAATTTAGGGACTAAATGATAAGATCAGCTTAATCCCATCTATTCAAAAATTACCAGAGGCATCTAGGCTGAACTGTCTCCTGAGAAATCTGAGTCCAAAAGAAAAACTTAAAGCTATCACTTGCAGAGATGCTCTTAAAGATTGACTAAAGGAAGTTTATCAAACAAAAAGCAAATGATATAGAACTCTTCAGTTCGGTTGCTCAGTTGTGTCTGACTCTTTGCAATCCTATGGACTGTTCATCAGCAACTCCCGGAGCTTGCTCAAACTCATGTCCATTGAGTCAGTGATGCCATCCAACCATCTCATCCTCTGTCAGCCCCTTCTCCTGCCTTCAATCTTTCCCAGCATCAGGGTCTTTTCAAATGAGTCAGTTCTTGGTATCAGGTGGCCAAAGTACTGGAGTTTCAACTTCAGCATCAGTCCTTCCAATGAATATTCAGGGCCGATTTCCTTTAGGATGTACTGGTTGGATATCCTTGCAATCCAAGGGACTCTCAAAAGTCTTCTCCAACACCACAGTTCAAAAGCATCAGTTCTTTGGTGCTCAGCTTTCTTTATAGTCCAACTCTCACATCTGTACATGACTACTAAAAAAACTATAGCTTTGACTAGACAGACCTTTGTTGGCAAAGTAATGTTTTTGCTTTTAATATGCTGTCTAGGTTGGTCATAGCTTTTCTTCCAGGGAGCAAGCATGTTTTAACTCAGAGAAATTGCTTCAGAACTATTCTGTTATTTACCAACACCAACATAAATATAAGTACTTAGAGAAATAATTTTATCATAGCTTTTAAAAGACAAGATAATTTAGACATCTGTGGAATGATAGGCTACTACTAATCACTCAAATATTTACTTAAAGCAAATTTTAAAGCCAACTTGTCTATATAGATACAATTAAGCACTTTCCATATAGTAATCAGTGTTGTCACAAAATAGTATTTTCTGAAGTTCTCTTAGCCTATTATATTGTTATGTTCAAGGAGATGTAATACAACCTTCACATGAGATGATCTGAGCAATGGAATTTTTTTTTCTTCTAATTTGTAATAAATTCACATGAAACACACAAACTTACTTGTGTTTTATACCAAAAAGATCAGACAAAAACATCATCGTGTTCTCATCCTTTAAAAAATAACTCATTTAGTTGTGTATCATGCCAGTATACATTTTAAAATAATACAAGGACCTGATATGCTATTTACATGATTTCAACATCACCCTTATTCCTAAAATAGTAAACATGTTGAGAGATAGAGAACAAGAGTTGTGTCATATCTGTGCTGTAGTTCCTGTCGAGGTCTCTGCTATTGCACTCATTGCTCTAGTATTGATGACTTGTTATTTGGAAGTCAGCAAATAACTGACTGTTATTTGCATATCAGTCAGTGTTCGTGTCCTTTATGTTCCTAATTGACCTGACATTGGCCAAAGTTTCACCTCAGGAGGGTGAATTTCTATCAATTGCATTAGAACATTGAACACTTCTCATAAACTTGTGGTTAAGCCTTTAAAAGACATTGCATAGTAAAGGCAATTCAAATTTATAATTTGGATGCCAAGTGCCTCTGTCAACTACAGTTATTCCAATCCTTCTATTCAAATATAGATAACAACTGTCAGTGAATCTCTGAAGAATTTCTCTCTTGCTGTTTAGAATCACTTCTCTGTGACTCCCTGCAAAACTGACTTTTGAGAATCCTGCCATTCATTCTTTGCATGTGGTCCTTGCAGCTCCATGTTGAGTGAGAGCAGCTTAAATGCTGGCAGGTTTGCTGCATCCTTGGCTCTGCGACTACACCTACTACTCAGGTGCAGTGATCAGAGTTAATGCTGATGGAATGGAGCAAAATGGCATGGCCTCAAATTCTAGATTTTTCTTACACAGTAACATGATCTTACAGAACTCTGTTTGGTCTGGGAATTGATGTTTCCTCCGTCAAAATATTTTGTCTCTCCTATTCCCATAATCCCAATAAACTCTGGTAGGTGATAGTATCTTAATGCTTTATAGTTCTGAGAAATAGACCTTAGAGGATTTGGGGGACTGACACAGCCAGAATTCAAACACATTTATGATCCTATCCAGAGAGATTTCCATGCACAGAGTCAAAAAAGGATAAAACAAGTAATATGTTGGATTTTATCTTTTAAAAAATAAAAGTTAAGAATTAGCTTTAAAAAGAGATACACACACACACACATATATATATATACACACATATATATACATAAATATGAGGAGATAAGCATTGATCAAGAAAATGAATGCTTTTTAGTCATTGGTATTGATAGTTCCAAAATATTTATTTATCTTTCTAAATCATGTTCTTAAAACGTCTTTCATAAAATGGCCTGAGGCAATGTGTGTGTGTGTGTGTGTGTGACAAAATTAGTAAATTCATGTCTTAACTGGTGTGCCACTGTACAATAATATTTATGAAAAAATGTTAGGCCATGTGAACTGGATTTTAGTGAAAATAATCAATATTTAAATATGAGACTAGTATTTGGATTTTATAAAATTTTTAACAGTAGTGTATAATACTGTTAGTCTTATATGTCAACTTGGCTAGATTATATTAAATATTTAATCAAACAATAATTTAAATGTTAGATTTAGATGTAAATGTATATTGTAAATGCCGTTAATATCTATAACCAGATGATTTTAAACACAAGGTATTAGCTAATATTGGTGGACCTTGTCCAATCAATTGATTATCTTGAGACTATAATGTAACAATCCTACTGGAGTTTCTGGCCTACAGGAATCCATGCACATCTCAAACTTTTCAGTACCTACTATCATGTGAACCAATTTCTTAATTTCTTTCTTCCCTCCTACCCCAACCCCCACCTCTTTCACACACACTCTATTTTTGTTTCCTATGGAGAACTGAACTAATAAAAATAAAATTGAACTCTTAAGATTCAAGCAGTGTATATGCAGAGTAACTTTAAACCATCTCTGAAATAATGCAGATAGATGAATTTCAACAAACAGGAGAGGCCATTGTCATCCCTTAACAAGTTTTCCTCCTTCCAGAGGGACTATCCTTGAAGAGAGTCCTTTTGGATCTAATAACTAGAGTGGGAGGCTGGAGCTGAGGGAAGGTGGTGTGGAACAATAAGGTTGGTAAAAAAGCAGATCACTCAACAATAAAAAGGAACAACTCACTTGTATATACAGCAATGTGGTTGAAGCTCGGAAGCATTATTCTTAGTGAAAGAAACAGATACAAAGATAAAACTATATGATTTTATTGTGAAGTTGTAAAACAAACCAAATTTATTTATAGTGATAGAAGTAAGAACAGCAGTTGTTCTGGGATGGTAGGAATTGATCAGGTAGGAGCAGAGAAGGAACTGTCTAGAGTGATAGAAATTCAGGTTATGTAAATGTATATAATTATCAATATTGATCATATTGGGAACATAAGATCTAGTTTCATCTGTAAATCAAATTTCAATTTAAAAGAAACAAAAAAATTACGATGTTGCTAATATAAATGTGGAAAAATGTGTAACCTTTAAACTATGTTTTTAAGGATTTTTTAAGCATATGGGAAATGTCCATGAAACAATGTTATATATTGTCTATTATATGTATATAGACAGTATTGATAATTCTTTTTTTGTTGAGAAAAACTGTAGATCTGCATAAAAAATATTGTAATGAAATGTAGGACAATGTTATCAGTTGTGATATTTTGTCGGTGAGATTTAAGAACTAGTAAAACATGATGTCAAAGTGAGTGTACATGACACATTTATGGCTGTTTTAAATAATTAGTCTTCCTTTTCCTTTGACTGTATGCTTTGGGAGGGCTAAACCTATTGTTCACCTTGACACCACCATAGAGTAGCATCATTGTAGCAACTCAACAAAAGTAGTAAAAGTTGTATGCTTTGGAACCTTCACTCCACGCTCTTGCCTTTCCTGTTTCTGTTCTTGAAGTATCTGTGCTGGGCATCCCTGATAGTGGAGACAACCTAGTGATGAGGGCCTTCCAGTACTGTAGAAAATACACTGAAGTCTAAGATATTGTTGTTCAGCCTCTCAGTGTCTGACTCTTTGCAACCCCATGGACTGCAGCACGCCAGACTTCCCTGTCCTTCACAATCTCCAGGAGTTAGCTCAAACTCATGTCCATTGAGTCCGTAGTGCCATCCAACCATCTCATCCTATGTTGTCACCTTCTCCTCCTGCCTTCAATCTTTCCCCAAATCAGGGTCTTTCCCAATGGGTTGGCCCTTTGACTTGCCTATCAATTCACTCCAGTCCATAGGAAAGTAGGCTTTTCCCTGGTATGATAAATCTATGCCTTACTGACTTTTTTCAGAGTTCCCCTCTGGAGATTTTAATAAGACTTTTTTGAAGTGGTGCCAAAAAAATATAAAGAATCATTGAAGATCATCTGAACAGCCCTTCATTCCTCTTCTGTGACCCCTGAAACCTCCCAAACACAGCCCTAAAGTGTCCTTTATTCTCCATATCGGTGACAAGCATCCCAGTGACAGCCCCAAGTGCTCTCTTGTATATAGCCATAAGGTCCTGCACAGCCAAAGAGATCTGGGTAGATACATACCATATCATACCACTTCCCCCTCACCTCTCCTCATGCACAATCCAGTATGGCTTACAATCCACCTTAGCTGTTCTCGTACTTCTCTTAACATCTGAGCAATCGGCCCTGCTCACAGTCTGCCTATCCTGCCATCTTTGCAGCTTTTCCCTGATCCCAGAAACTGAGTTCTTAGGGTCTTTTCTTTATACGTGAAATGTTCTTCCCTTGACCCTCCTGGAGTGTCTTCTTTTTATCTTGTAGGTCTCAGTTTAAATGCCACTTTCTTAGTATTTTCCCATTGTCCTACTATAATCAACTGCAGAGCACATTTTTCCTTGTTAACTCGACCTGCTTCTCACTAGAACATAAGCTCTATGGGTTCACAGATTTATTGGATGGTGTTTTCCATCACCGCCTCATAAGCACCTAGAACAATGCTGAAGTCATCAACAGACATTAAAAGAAGCTCAATAGATATTTTTAAAGTAAACTGATATAAATGAGTGCAGTAACACACACATGAACTTTCAATTGAATAGGATCAAGTGTGTTGGCCGTTCTCCAAATTTGTTCTACACCGCTTTCTGGCCTGCTCTGTGTCCAGGAGGCTGACTCCCCTGAGCTGCAGTACCCAGGCCTGCTGAGTGGCTGCTACTCGTGCCAGTAGTAAATGGGATGACAGGAAGGCAAGGGTGTGGCAGGAGTTTCCTCCATTTGCTCTGCTTTGCCTTCCATGAATAGCTCTTCAGTGGATCCTGATGACAGCACTTCTTCCCTCCTTCCCTTGAGCCTTTCCATCCCATGTCAGTTTCCTATCCCAGTTCTCAGCTCCAGAGTCTGTACCTTCATCACAATACCTTCATTTGCATAATTTGGGATGAAGTTTTCCTTGTTGAAATCTTATCTGATTTCAGGGAACTTTCTTTTTGTTTGTGTATATTTTATATGTGCGTGTGTCTGCATGTTCAGTCATGTCTGACTCTTTGTGACCCCATGGACTGTAGCCTGCCAGGCTCCTCTGTCCATGGGACTCTCCAGGCAAGAAAACTGGAGCAGTTTGCTATTTCCTCCTTCAGGGGATCTTCCGACACGGGGATTGAACCTGCATCTCCTGCACTGGCAGGCAAATTCTTCACCGCTATACCACCATCGCGTGCAGTGATTCATGGGGTGGCAAAGAGTTGGACACGACTGAGCGACTAGACTGACTGACTGACACCACCAACGGGATATAATTTATGTATCTTTCTGTGTATACAAACGGTGCACAAATTTTTATGTTTTCTTTCTTTTTTAAATTTCTGGATCTCTGTATTTTTAAAATTTTCTCAGCTACTGGCATAAAGTCTTAAAAGAGTCTCATATATGTATTGTGGTATGTGTGTGTGTTTACATGGGTTGTCATCAAAATTCTGGCTATGGATCCTAGGGAACTGATATGCATAACACACTGTTTATTCTTCTCTACTTTAATTTTGAAAAAAAAATTAGTAGTTGAAAAAATATAGTAGCCAGTAATGACTACAAATAGGTATAAAGAATAAGATGTTGATTTCAGCACATTTCTATTTTACGGCACCAGCAAACACACATCTTATTCTAAATACTCAGTGTGTAAACTGATAAACCTTATAGCAGTGCATTAAATGTGGAAAGAAGGTAGCTATGATGACACTGAGGAATAAAGTGGAAGCAGTTTTCCTGGGACAATCCAGAGCTGGATTTTTCTAAGTAATTTCATTTCAATGAAACAAACAAAAAAGCCTCTTGTAGTCGGCAAACCCCAAATGTAAGCAGGTGAAATACTGCCCAGACCATTGCAAATCCACTGATTAAGTTCCGGCACTTACATCTGTAGTGGGGAGGAACACATGCCCCACTCCTGCCCCAGCACATTTTGTATGTATATTCTATTCAAGAAGATGAAGATGCTCCAGAGAAAATGAAATTTTCACCAACACCCCATAGTTCATTTGCCATCCCTTCACTTGTGTGTTGGGTAAACTCCAGCAATGTTAAATAGAATGACATTAATTTAAAAGCAAAATTTCATAGTCAATCCAACTGAACAACAGATCATTTATACAAGTAATAGGAAAAAAAAATCCATGTCACTAAAATAAATTTAAGAAAGACAAGTGAATTAGAAAATTGTAGCTTGAAAAAATCTTAGATCCTTACTCTGGGATAGTTTTACTGTGGGGTGATGTTTGTGCAAATAACACTTGCATAAATAACAACATCTATATAGCACTGATGTATAAGTTATATGCATATATGCATGATTTGTGAGTTGTACGTAGTTATATGCACCCTTCAAATGGGATCAAGGTGATTACTCAAGATTTGTGCATTTTACCAGGTACATATGAAATGTCACATTTTAAAAAATTTTGTCACATGAGACAAAATAAAGGTTTTACCATTTTAGAGTATGGAAAAATATGATGCAGCCAAAAAAAAGAAAAAAAAAAACAACAACACAGCCTTTTGAAATATTTTTAGTAACATGGTAGGTGGGGAGGTTTATGATAGGATGAAAATTCTTTAAAGGCTGTATTGAAGTGTATATGACAAGATCACACTTTTACAGAAAAAATATATGTGTGAATAAATAATGGAAAGAAATTCAAGAAAATGTCTCTGGTTGGTGGGATTGTGTGTAATTTTAATTATCTTTCTTTACATTTTACTATGTTATTCTATCCAGGGATTGAACATGCAGTCTTTTCTTTTCTTTTTTCTTTTTTTTTGCATTCTTTTCTAATCAGAAATAAACAGTGCTGTTTCTTTTTTAAAGTAATATTTTACAGCATATATCTTGCTATTATTCAAGTTGCATGGCTCCAGTTTTCTGTTGCTGTCATAAAAAATTGCCACAAACTTAAAGCCTTCAATCATATTCATTTAACAGCTCACAGATTTATCTGCTCTACTAGTTTCTCTTAGATCTTTACTCTGGGATACTTTCACTGTGGGGTGATGTTTGTGCAAATAACACTTCACTGTTCAATTTATTTCCCAAATGATTTCAACTCTCCTAAGAACAATGATTTGTGAATTAACTGGAGTTACAGTTCCCCTAGAAAACTTGATGGAAATGGTGGCCCTTTCTAAAGCTAAATAAATATGTTGGCAAAATTGATATGTAAATGCATATCCTTGGATAATGTCCACATGCCATTAACCCTTGCTTTGGAGAATGTTTCTATGAAAATAGCATACTAATACAAACCTTGTAAATCGATAATATTACAGTTTTAAGTATTTGCTTTTTGCAAAGTCAATTCTGCATTTTCACTTTAGCTGCTGATCTCACAATAGGGTCAAACTTTTCTACATATTGTCTTTAATTTTATCTACCAAGTGAGAAGACGTGTGTAACCACTTAAGAGTTCATGCAAATTTAAATGAAATAAAGATTCAAGCAAATAATTTCTGTCCTTTGATAAAAGTTTACTTAAGACTCAACCTGACAACTCCATCTATTTTATAGTGACCTTTCAGACCAGAGCGGAGGTACACCACTGATGTAGGTATTGTCATGTTGACACTGAAACTGGCATTTGACACATTGGTTGTTATTGTTCACTTGCTAAGTTGTGTCTGACTCTGTGACTCCATGGACTGTAGCATGCTTCGCTTATCTGGCCATGGGGTTCTCCAGGTAAGAAAACTGGAATGGGTTGCCACTTCCTTCTCCAGGGAGTCTTCCTGGACCAGGGATTGAACCTGTATCTCCTGCATTGGCATGCACCAAGTATAAAACCTGAAGTCTGAAAAGTTTTACTCCTCTATAACGTTAAGGACAAATCTATAACAGATTAAGTGCTATAAACCTATAAAAGAAGCTTACATGAGTGTGTTGAACAATGCCACTCACTATCTCCAAAGTGTTTTGTTAACAAAGATCAAGAACAGTTGAATTTAAAAGATTGTGGCAAGAAAATACAACTATATTTTTAAATCCTTATCAAAATCTCATAAAATGCTAATTAACATTATCAAAGTTCAAATAAGCAATGACTGACGAATTCCATACTAAGCACTAAAGTTTGGTCAGGAAAATATTTTTAATACCACAAAATAAAATATACATAAAATTTAAACTCAGTTAATTCAAAGTAATATTAAATGTACTAGCATAAATGAAAATAATAATAGTTAATTCAGCTTCAACTGTTTGCCAGATACTTTTACATTATTTCCAATTATCACAGAAATTTCACAAGAATCGATTTTCAGAGTTTTCCGAGGACAAAATTGAAAAGCAGTCAATTTAAGTGTCAGGCCTGTATGAACAGGTGCTACTGCTACTGCTAAGTCACATCAGTCGTGTCCGACTCTGTGACCCCATAGATGACAGTCCACCAGGCTCTGCCATCCCTGGGATTCTCCAGGCAAGAACACTGGAGTGGGTTGCCATTTCCTTCTCCAATGCAGGAAAGTAGAAAGTGAAAGGGAAGTCCCTCAGTCGTGTCCGACTCCTAGCGACCCCATGGACTGCAGCCTATCAGGCTCCTCCGTCCATGGGATTTTCCAGGCAAGAGTACTGAAGTGGGGTGCTGTTGCCTTCTCCATAAACAAGTGCAGAGAAGATTTAAAGTCATGTCTATCTAAATGGTCCTTTTACAGAGAACCAAGATTTGTTATCCATTTTATGGTATGATTATACTGAAATAGATAAACTACTTGTCGGTAGTTAATTTTTTCACTTGTTTATATAGTTAGGAAAAACTTTATCTTCAAAAATTATTAACTGAGAATAAAAATTATCTTTTGTTTTCACTTATAACAAATTATTTACATCTTTAAAAACCATCAAATGTTACAAATGACTCTATGACTCCTGATCTTTAGCCATATTGCCAAAGCAGTATCTAATTTTCAAAGTAATCTTGTTAGAAATCTAGAATATTACTTTCATTTTCTCATCATACAAGACAAAAAGAAAATTATATAACTCTGTTTTGAATAGCAAATTTTAATGTCTCACTTTATGCCACACAGATACTGTGCAGCATTCCTACTGACATATATTCAGAAAGATCCTTAATATTTTTAAAACTGAATACTCTGATTATGACTGCTACTCTACATGCTGCAAGTGAAATTTTGTTGTTATTGTTTCTAGCCTTTTTTTCTTTTTTTCCCCCTGATCTCACAGCCTGAACTAACAGTCAACATTCACCAGGCTAATAATTGAAAGAGAAAGAAAAAAATAACTGAAAGAGAAAAAATAAATGGTTTGTATGTTTTGGTTGCAAATAATGAAAATACTTTTATGACCAAAAAAAGAAAAAAAGTATTAGGAAATGTTGAAATGATTACATTTCCTTGACATAAAGTACATATAAGACTAATCATAGCAATTGAATTTTCTGGTGAAACTAGCAAAAACCATTACAGGGTAAAACATAAGAGATTTCCTTCTTTTTTTCCAGTTTTATTTATATTGAGTAAAGAGAAGATTTTGAGCACCTCTTCTGGTAAAGGAAGTAAAAGAAGGCATGAAAGAGGTCGAAAAAACAAAAACCATGACATGTTGGCATCAATACTACCTTATTATTAATTTCTTTTTTTTGGGTGGGGGGAGTCAATAGAAGTCAAGAAAAGCGATTGCAGGAAATAGAAGAGAAAATTACTAGGAAGATTTAAACTTGAGCTTGTTAATGCACTGAAAACTAAAAAGTCCTGTGAGAATCAGATACTTTATGTCTAGCTGTCTCAAAATAAGCTATATTTTCATGGAGTTCAGAGAATCTTATTTTAAACAATTATCTCCTTGATGGAAGAATCTTTCACTTTGCCAGCAAATTTGCTCCATCTCCTTTCATTTTCAGTCTTGCTGTGTTTGACACATCATCAACTGTATCAATTAGGGAAATATGACAATTGTATGAATTTGTAAAAATCTACAGAAAATCTCTGCTTCCGTAATCTCTAAAATGACAGCAAATTTCTTAGACAATTAGTAAATGCTTTCTTCATAATTCACTCAACCTGAGAGTCTGAGCAAGGAAAAAAAAGAATCATATTCTACTTAATACTAAGTAAAATTTTGGACATATCAAAAATTATTCCTGGAAAAAATAAAATTGATATATTCAAATGCTATTATGAACCAGAAGCATTTCTCCATTCTCAGTATTCATTCATAGCAACCGTCTTATGTGTTAGAGTTTTTTCTTTGAATTACTAGAAAACTAGTGCCACAAAAAGAAATATATTTTATGTTAATCACTATTCCCTGATTTTTATTTGAGATTTGATTTTTTTAATTCAATTTTTTGGACAAATTCAGCTATCTATTTAAATAGTTAACAGTCTTGAAGGATTTTATTTGTTTTACAGGTGAATTAGATTTAACCTTTGGATTGTTGCTATGAAATATTAAGCACAATGTTCTTAGATCTTAGTAAGAGTGTTGATTGCTCCAAATCCTTGTAGCATGTTTTTCCATAAAACTTTAACAATTAGACTCTTTATGAAGGCCAGTGATGTTCCACGCCATGGAATTTGCAGACGGTATGTACCTTTTAATTTATTCTGTGTTCTTCGGTAGAACTCTCCTGAACAATAGCACATTGTTCTTAACAGGTAATCAAAAAAACTGTGCTTACTTGATTCTATAATATTGAGAAAAAGTGCTAGAAATTATTTATACTGAATAATTAAAACCAGAAGGCAGCAGTTTAATTCTATCTAGTTCTGCAGAGGAGGAAAAATAATTTCCTCTTTTCCCTTCTGAATTTTAGTCTGGCATAGCTGTCACAAAAATTAAATTAACAAGTGAAAAATAAATAGACGTTTACTGACATGTATACATTATTTATACATGGAAGATATCCATGAAGAATAAGTAATGTTCTAAGGTGACTTAGAGTTCAGGCTTAGATATTATCTTCAGCTAAAGATGAAGGAAAAAAAGCTGAAAGGGAGAAGAATTATGCAGAGGAGACCAGGAAAAGCACAGTTATGGGTTGCTACGCATATTTAAGTGAAAGCCTTATCAATTGATAAGAATCTAAAGTTGTTTCCATGATAAATTATTGTGTCCTTTCTGGTAGACAGAGGAGAAGTGACACTTTTGAAAATTAATGCCTTGCTTTTAGGAAAATGGGAGGAATGTAGGGAACATTTCTTATACTAGCTTCTTTCCAATTCCCTTAAGCTCAAAATAATCCTGATGCTTAAGTGGGGTTAACATATTCTGTCTCCCTTCAGTTTCAATTGCTGAACTTTGGTATGAGATTGATAACACTGGTATTCATTAAGTTTAATGAACTTAAACTGGAATGAATGTTGAAATTCTGATCAGAAACTACAATTCTGCCCTCAATTTCAACATTCTCACACCACCAAGCAATTGTTAGACACCAGCAGAGTGTCCTACTGTTACCAGGTCCTAGCTCAGTATGCACAATGCACAACAGACCAGTTAATTGAGAGATGAAATTTTGAGGCTAGTTGACAGAGAAGATGGCAAACTAATGTCTCAGAATAACCATCTTGTCTGGGTCTGGATGCCAAGTTCTCTTATAGTACCGGGGTGGGGGGTGGGGGGAGTTGAGGAAGTAAAGACCATTATCTTACAAATATCTACTGAAATGGCTAACCTCAGGGAGGGGATGTGGCAATCTCTTCCAGCAGAGGTGCAGGGCTCCCTGAGGAGGTCATTCTGTATGATTGCTATGGTTTAGTTACTCAGTCCTGTTCGAATCTTCAGGTCCCATGGACTGTAGCAGGCCAGGCTTCCCTGTCCCTCCCAATATTTCAGAATTTGCTCAAATTCATGTCCAGTGAGTAGGTAACAGCATCCAACCATCTCATCCTCTGTCATCGCCTTCTCCTCCTGCCATCAATCTTACCCAGCATCAGGGCCTTTTCCAATCAGTCCGCTCTTCCCCTCAGGTGGACTAAGTATTGGAGTTTCAGCTTCAACTTCAGTTCTGGTCAATTACTTAGTCTGTCTGAGTCTTTGTGAACCCCTAAGAATGTAGCCAGGCATACCTGTCATCACCATCTCCCAGGGCTTGCTCAAACTATTGTCAATTGAGTCGGTGATGCCATCCAATCATCTCATCCTCTGTCAGCCCCTTCTCCTCCTGCCTTCAATCTTTCCCAGCATCAGTACCTTTTCCAATGAGTCAGTTCTTTGCATCAGGTGGCCAAAGTATTGGAGTTTCAGCTTCAGCATCAGTCCTTCCAATGAACACCCAGGACTGATCTCCTTTAGGATGGACTGGTTTGATCTCCTTGTCATCAAAGGGACTCTCAAGAGTCTTCTCCAACACCACAGTTCAAAAGCATCAGTTCCTCAGCATTCAGCTTTCTTTATATTCCCAGTCTCACATCCATACATGACTGCTGTAAAACCATAGTTTTTACTAGATGGATATTTGTCATGAAAGTAATGTCTTTGCTTTTTAATATGCTGTCTAGATTGGTCAAAGCTTTTCTTCCAAGGATCAAATGACATTTAATTTCATGGCTACAGTCACCATCTGCAGTGATTTTGGAGCCCCATAAAAAAAGGTCTGTCACTGTTTCCATTGTTTCCTCATCTATTGCCATGAAGTGAGGTGATCAGATGCCATGATCTCAGTTTTCTGAATGTTGAATTTAAGCTAGCATTTTCACTCTCTTCTTTCACTTTCATCAAGAGGCTCCTTAGTTCTCCACTTTATGCCATAAGGGTGGAGTCATCTGCATATCTGAGGTTATTGATATTTCTTTTGACAATCTTGATTCTAGCTTGTGCTTCATCTGGCCCAGCATTTCACATGATGTGCTCTGCATATAAGTTAAATAATCAGGGTGATAATGTCTTGATGTACAGTCTTGATGTACTCCTTTCCCAATTTAGAATCAGTCTGTTATTACATGTCTGGTTCTAACTGTTGCTTCTTGACCTGTGTACAAATTTCTCAGGCAGCAGGTAATGTGGTCTGGTATCCCCACATCTTTAAGAATTTTCCACAGTTTGTTGTGATATACATAGTAAAAGGCTTTGGGGTAATCAATAAAACAGAGGTAGATGTTTTTCTGGAACTCTCTTGCTTTTTCTATGATCCAAAATTCTGGCAATTTGATCTCTGGTTCCTCTGCCTTTTTTAAAACCAGCTTGAACATTGGGAAGTTCAGGGTTCACATACTGTTGAAGTCTGGGTTGGAGAATTTTGAGCATTACTTTGTTAGCATGTGAGACAAGTGTAATTGTGTGGTAGTTTGAACATTCTTTGGCATTGCCTTTCTTTGGGATTGGAATGAAAATTGATCTTTTCCAGTTCTGTGGCCACTGCTGAGTTTTCCAACTTTGCTGCCATATTAAGTGTAGTACTTTCACAGCATCATCTTTTAGGATTTGAAATAACTCAACTGGAATTCCATAACCTCCACTAGCTTTGTTTGTAGTGACGCTTCCTAAAACCCAGATGACTTCGTATTTCAGGATATCTGGCTGTGGGGCAAGTGATCACACCATCTTGGTTATTTGGGTCTTGAAGATTTTTTTGTATAGTTCTACTATGTATTCTTGCCACATCTTCTTAATGTCTTCTGCTTCTGTTAGGACCTGAAAGGTCTTGTAGGTCTTCATAGAACCATTCAACTTCAATTTCTTCAGCAATACTGATTGGGGCATAGACTTGGATTACTGAGATATTGAATGGTTTGCCTTAGAAATGAGCAGAGATCATTCTGTTGTTTTTGTGATTGAACCCAAGAACTGAATTTTGGACTCTTTTGTTGATATGAGGGTTACTCCATTTCTTCTAAGAGATTTTTGCCCACAGTAGTAGATATAATAGTCACCTGAATGAATTTTGTCCATTCCTGTCCATTTTAGTTCACTGATTCCTAAAATATTGATGTTCACTTTTGCCATCTCCTGTTTGACCACTTCTAATTTACCTTGATTCATAGACCTAACATTCCAGGTTCCTATGCAATATTGTTCTTTACAGCATCAGACTTTACTTCCATCACCAATCACATCCAAAACTTGGCATTGTTTTTGCTTTGACTCTGTCTCTTCATTCATTCTGGAGGTATTTCTCCACTCTTCTCCAGTAGCATACTGGGTACCTACTGACCTGGGGAGTTCATCTTTCAGTGTCATATCTTTTAGCATTTTCATACTGTTCATGGAGTTATCAAGGCAAGAATACTGAAGTGGTTTGCCATCCCTTCTCCAGTGGACCACGTTTTGTCAGAACTCTCCATGACCCATATATCTTGGGTTGCCCTACATGGCTTGGTTCATATTTTCATTGATGTAGACAAGGGTGTTGAGTTAGACTAAGCTTCAGCATCAGTCCTTCCAAAGAAAATCAGAATTGATTTCCTTTAGCATTAACTTGTTTGATCTCCTTGTTATTCAAAGAACTCTCAAGAGTCTTCTACAGCACCACAGTTTGAAAGCATCAGTTCTTCAGCACTCAGTCTTCTTTATGGTCCAACTCTCACAACCATATGTGACTAGTGGACAAATCATAGCTCTGATTATATGGACCTTTGTAGGCAAAACAAAGTTTTTGCTTTTCAATATGCTCTCCAGGTTTCTCTTAGCTTTTCTTCCAAGGAGGGAGATATTTTTAATTTCATGGTTGCAGTCACCATCTGCAATGATTTTGGAGCCAAGATAAATCAATATAAATAAAGTCCCTCACTGTTTCCATTGCTTCCCCATCTATTTACCATGAAGTGATGGGATTGGATGCCATGATCTTAGCTTTCTGAATGCTGAGTTTTAAGTCAGTTTTTTTCACTCTCTTCTTTTTCCTTCATCAAGAGTTTCTTTAGTTCCTCTTTGCTTTCTGTCATAAGGGTGGTGTCCTCTGCACATCTGAGATTATTGATATTGCTCCTGGAAATCTTGATTCCAGCTTGTGCTTCATTCAGCCTAGCGTTTTTACATGATGCACTCTCCAGATAAGTTAAATAAGCAGTGTGACAATATATAACCTTTGATGTACTCCTTTCTCAAATTTGGACCAGTCTGTCATTCCATATCCAGTTCTAACTGTTGCTTCTTGACCTGCTGCATACAGATTTCTCAGGAGGCAGGTAAGGTGTTCTGGTATTCCCATCTCTTTAAGAATTTTCCATAGTTAGTTGTGATTCACATAGTAAAAAGCTTTAGTGTAGTCAGTGAAGCAGAAATAATTTTTTTTTTCTGAAATTTCTTGGCATGTATGATTATGATAACAAAAACAGTGAAAATAAAGATGAAAGACAAAAACCAGATTGATCATGGAGTTGAAATTAACTCTTTCATGACATGTTACAGTTCAACTCAATTTTGACACACTGCTTAAAATCCCACACCCATAGGACTGCCCATTCTCCTTCATATGCTAGCTGCAAATCCAGGCTCTCACCTGTTCTTCTCAAAAACTGTCTATAGACTGAGGTTCCAAGGACTCCCTCCTTTGATTCCATTAATTCACTGGATCAGCTCACAGAATTCAGAAAAACATTTTACTTACTAGACACTTGTTTATTTTAAAAGTTATAAGTAGGTAGAATAGGGAAAAGCAGTCTAAAATGGCGGTGGCTAAAAGACAAGGAAGGGAAAAGAGCATGAAAATAGAACAAAGGAAGGTCAAAGAAAGGTCCGAGGACCAGAGTGAGGACTTCAGGTAGAAGAGCACTCCTGGCTGAGCCAAATTTGCATAGGGCAGGCCTAGGGAGAAGAAAACATATAAAAGGAGGAGCCAAACGCTCTTTCTCTCTCTCCCACTGTGTGTGTTCTCTCTCTCTCTCTCTCTCCCCCACATGCGTATGCTCTTTCTCTCTCTCACTCTCTCTACACACCCTCTCCCAACCCCGCGAGCATTGGTGCGCTCCTCCACTATCTTCTCTTCTTCAAGGATGGATTCTCCTGCTATCTTCTAAATAAAATAGAGCTGTAACACTGATTTGTCTAAGAGCTATGACACGGTTTGTTCAAGACCTGAGAGCTGTGACGCGACGAGGGCTTTAATGTCCATCGCTCCAAATCATTGTGATGAGACAGGAATGGAGAAGCATACACTCACCTGACAAAAAGATACAACTAGGGAACACCCAGATAAAAGCCATGCATAGGACTAATTATGGGTAAGGGACATGGAGTTTCTATGACCACCACTCTCCCAAATCTTCATGTGTCCATTAACCCAGAAGTTCTTCAAATGCCTTTTGGATTTTTATGGAGGCTCCATTACAAAGGCCTGGTTGATTAAATCATGGCCTTGTGCAGTTAAACTCAGTCTTCTGGCTCTCTCTTCTGTCTGGATGTCAGTGGAGTGGGGCTAAAAATTCCAACTCTCTATTCACATGATTAGACTGCAAGGAGATCAAACTAATCTATCCTAAAGGAAATCAATCCTGAATATTCATGGAAAGGACTGATGCTGAAGCTAAAGCTCCAATGCTTTGGCCACCTGATGAGAAGAACTAAGTCACTGGAAAAGACCCTGATGCTTGTAAAGATTGAATGTGGAACATGAAGGGACAAGATGGATGGCATCACTGACTCAATGAGTGTGAATTTGAGCAAGCTCCTGGGGAAGGTGAAGGACAGGGAAGCCTGGCATGCTTCAGTCCACGTGGTTGCAAAGAGTCAGACATGACTGAGCAACTGAACAACAAATTACATTTTTTCTCCTGGCAATCAGCCCTTATCCTTAAATTATGTCCAAATGTCACCTTATTAACACAACAAATGACATTTTTTTCTCTTGTGTCCCTCAGGAAATTACAGAAATTTAGGAACACTGTACCAGGAAGAGTAAATGAAGATTAAATATCTTTTCTTATTATAGATCATTGTATCACTATGCTGAATGCCCTAAAAGGAAATAGATGGTTTTGATTAGTGTATCATCCGGAAATCAACCAGGAAAACAGAATCATCAGAAGAAATATATTAAGAGATTAATGATAAGCAATCAGTTGACTCCATTGTGGGATCTTGCTTAGAAAGTTGAAATCTATAGAAAAGTTTGCCAGGAAGGACAGTCTGGAACTCTTGGGTACAAGGTAAAGCTACTCTCTGTAGGCAAAATTTCTTCTTCTATTATATCTCAGCCCTGCCTTTAAAGTTTTGCATGAATAAATTGGGCCCACTCAGATTGTCTAGAACAAACTCTATTACCTAAGGTCAGCTGATTATCATCGAGTAACATCTACAAATGGATCCACAGCTCTAAAATCTAGATTAGTGTTTTATTGAATAACTGGAGGCTGACACTCAAGTGAGTTGACACTTCAAACTGAGCATCACAATGAGGAAAGGTTGTGAGGGAATAATTTTGTGATTATGCATCAGTGTTAGAATTTTTTTTTTCATTTTTTTATTACTTTTTATGATGTATGTGTTAAAATCCTTGAACAATCTTCTCACTATGTCTCAGGCACCTCTTTTGTGAGTATAGATCACTCACATGGCCAGAGAGCCTTTTCAAAGACAGCCCAAGTATGCATTTTATTCCATATGTTCTTCTTAAAAAGTGATGCTGACATTCTTCCAAGAAGAGACAGGCTCTACATTTCTTCTCCTTGTTCCTGGAAAGATCATTGTAACTGCCTCAGACAGTAGAGTGTGGGAAACACAGATGTGATGCTCCCTGATTTCTGAGTCTAGGTCAGAAAAGGAGATAAGGTTTTCTTCCTCTGTTTTCTTCTTGGAACACCTGCCTTTGAACTCAGTCATCATGCTTAAAGGAATTCCAGACCATATGGAGATACCACATGTTAATGTTTCATTGAACAGCCAATATCAACCAGCAGACTTGGTAAATGAGCTTTCTGAGTCCAGCACCCACTCTCCAAATCTTCGAGTTAAGACCAAAGACACCTTAGGACATAGGAAATAGATCCTTAACTGAATTTCTTGTTCTATCTAAATTTCTGATTCAAAGGGTCCATGTATAAAATAAATTGCTATTATATTTTGTCAGTAATATTGGAGGTAATTTTTTATCTAAGACTAACAATTAGAAAGTCTCCCTGCAGTTCTTATGATTCTATAAATTCTGAAACCTCATTGCCACAGGGTAAGAAGTGACCATATGAATACAAGAGAAGCTATTCAGAATATCCCAGATCAATCAAGTGGATTACCTTTGTGATTATTGACCTTCATAAAACACATAAAAATGAATAATATAAAGAGATCATTTACTTTCCATTGTCATCTTGCTTAGAAAGATATACATGTTTATTTAAATCTTCAGCACAGCATACCTAAATATTCTAAATAAATGTCACCTTATCAATTTTACTGCATAACTTAATTGGTGAGTCCAGCCTAATAGGCAACTGAGAAAGGAAATTTCTGTATTTGAAAAGTCATAGGAAGAAAAGATATTGTAATCAAACTCCTTTTAATTACCTCTGCAGTTTCTCTCTGTAAGTTCCTTCTCTAGACAACAGACATATTATAAAGAATAAAACCCAGGCTTATCTAGTAAGAGAAAGAGCAGGGAAAACATAAGCATCAAACTTACTGTTATGTAGGCCAGGGTTTCGGTCTGGATTTTTATGTAATTTTCTAATCTCAGCTTTCCTCAGTGCTATTAAAAATTTATACCTCCTTAATGAAGTGAAGTAAGCAAATCATTTGGCACAGAGCCTGGTAAAATCTAGGATTTTAATAAAAATATAAAAGGTGAAAATTGAAAAAGGAAGTTATTCAAAATGGCACAATATTGGATATTCAGGCAGTGTGTGTTATATCTACTGATTTTTCTTTTATTTTTTTTTTTCATTTTAACTTTTAATGGAATGCAATTACTTTGCAGTGTTGTGTTAATTTCTACTGTACAATGACATGAATTAGCTATATTGCCACAACTGAGTGAGCACTCGGAGTACACACACAGAGTATTCTGTTGTATATATGTACCATATTTTCATTATCCATTCCTCTGTTTGGGGTTTTTAGGTTGTTTCCATGTTCTGGCTATTGTAAATAGTGCTGCAGTGAACACTGGGTCTCATGTGTCCTTTTGAATTATGGTTTTCTTAACATATATGCCCAGTAGTAGGATTGCAGGATCATATGGTAGTTCTATGTTTATTTTTTTAAGAAACCTCCAAACACTTCTCCTCAGTGTCTGTACACAATTTACATTCCTACCAACCATGCAAGAGCATTCCCTTTTCTCTATACCCTCTTCAGCATCTATTATTTTTAGATTTTTTTTTTATGGTGGTCATTCTCACAAGTGTGAGGTGATGCATCATCTTACTTTTGATTTGCATTTCTGTAAAAATTAATAGTGTTAGACAAAGAAAACACTAAAGTGCATTCAGAATATTTTTAAAAGCAACACCTGAGTTGAGGTTCAGAAACCAGAAAACTATTCAGTCAGTAATGTATTTAATTTTGATTTTGTTTTCAGGGAAAGTGTTGGCTCCACAATAATCCATAACAATATCTTTCTTTTGTTTAAGGATGCATTATGTTTTCCACTGCTGCATAACAGATTACCTCAAATTTAGCAGCTTAAAATAATACCTATTTACTACCTCCCACTACCATAGGTCAGAAGTCTTGGTATAATATGAGTCAACTGAATCCAATTCTTAGAATCTTACATGGCCAATATCAAAGTGTTAACAAGGCTGCATTCATTCTTAGAGGTTCTAAGAGTAAGTTTATTTTCAAGGTCATTTATGTTGATGATAATATTCAGTTCTTCATTGTTAAAAGGACCAAGGCACCTACAGTATTCCCTTGTTTGCTACCATCCCTGGGCCGGTCTTAACTCCTAGACTACTCATGTTTTTTTTTTTGTTTGTTTTGGTTTTTTTTTTTTTCTACTCTTAATCATTTTACACTGCTGCAACAAAAATATCATAGATTGGGTGGCTTAAACAACAGACAATTTTTTTAAATTAATTTATTTGGAGTATAGTTGATTCACAATGTTTTTAGGTCCTGCTGGACAGCAAAGTGAATTGGTTACACACAAACATATATCCTGGCTGCAGTGCCTCCTTGAAAAAGCAAGAGCATTCCAGAAAAAAACATCTATGTCTGCTTTATTGACTACACAAAATTTTTGACTATGTGGATTACAACAAATTGTGGAAAATTCTTCAAGATATGGGAATACCAGACTACCTGACCTGTCTCCTGAGAAATCTGTATGCAGGTCAAGAAACCGCAGTTAGAACTGGACATGGAACAACAGACTGGTTCTAAATTGGGAACAGAGTAGGACAAGGCTGTATATTGTCACCAAGCTTATTTAACTTATATACAGGGAACATCATGTGAAATGCCAGGCTGAATGAAGCACAAACTGGAATCAAGATTGCTGGCAGAAATATCAATAACCTCAGATATGCAAGTGACACTACACTTATGGCAGAAAGTAAAGAAGAACTAAAGAGCCTCTTGATGAAAGTCAAAGAGGAGAGTGAAAAAGTTGGCTTAAAACTCAGTATTCAGAAAACTAATATCATGGCGTCCAGTCCCATCACCTCATGGCAAATAGATGGGGAAACAATGGAAACAGTGACAGACTTTATTTTGGAGGGCTCCGAAATCACTGCAGATGGTGAGTGCAGCCATGAAATTACAAGATGCTTGCTCCTTCAAAGAAAAGTTATAACTGACCTAGGTAGCATATTAGAAAGCAGAGACAGTACTTTGTCAACAAAGCTGTCTAGTCAAGGCTATGGTTTTTCCAGTAGAGTCATGTATGGATGTGAGAGTTGGACTATAAAGAAAGCTGAATGCTGAAGATTTGATGCTTTTGAACTGTTTTGTTGGAGAAGACTCTTGAGAGTCCCTTGGCCTGCAAGGAGATCCAACCAGTCCATCCTAAGGGAAATCAGTTCTGAATATTCATTTGAATGACTGATGCTGAAGCTGAAACTCCAATACTTTGACCATTGAAGAAAAGACTGATGTGAAGAACTGACTCTTTTGAAAAGACCCTGATGCTGGGAAAGACTGCATGTGGGAGGAGAAGGGAATGACAGAGAATGAGATGGTTGGATGGCATCACCAAGTCAATGGACATGAATTTGAGTTAGCTCTGGTATTTGATGATGGACAGGGAAATCTGGCGTGCTGCAGTCCATGGGGTCACAAATAGTCAGACAGGACTGAGTGACTGAACTGAACTGAAACTTATATCCATACTTTTTTAGATTATTTTCCCTTGAAGATCATTAGAGTATTGGTTAGAATTCCCTGATCTATACAGATTGTTTTTAGTTATCTGTTGTATATATAGTTGTGTATACACATCAGTACCAATCTTCCAATTTATCCTTCTCCCTCCTTTCCCCTTGAATGCTGTAAGTTTGTTTTCTACATCTGTGACTCTATTTTTGTTTTGTAAAGAAGTTCATTTATACCTTTTTTTTTTTTTTTTTAGATTCCACATATAAATAGTATCATATGATATTTGTTTTTTTCTCCCTAACTTTGTTCACTTGGTATGCCAATTCCTCATGGTTTTGGAGAAACTGGGAAGTCCAAGATCATGATGAAAGAAATTCATTGTTTACTGAGAATGCTTCCTCATTCATAGAAATCATCTTCTCAGTATATTGTCATGGAGAGGAAAAATGGTTGGAGGGCTCTCTGGGGTTTCCTTTATAAATGCATTAACCACATGTTTGAGGACTCTGCCCTCATAATGTAATCACCTTCCAAATGCTCCACTTCCTAAAACAATTGCATTGGGAGTTAGAATTTCAACATATGAATTTAGGGCAGATGCAAGCATTCAGTCCTTAATACTTCCTTTACTTTCCATGTGGCTTTCTCCAGAAATGATGAGTGATCCTTTTTCCAGCTCAAAATATCTCTGACTACCCCTTTTGCTACATCTCTCCTATCTGTAGCTGGAGAAAGTTCTCTAAGGGTTCATGTGATTACATAGGCCTCATTCTGATAATCCAGGAAAATCTTATGTTAAGGGTGTATAGCCATAATTTTATCTGCCAAGTCTTTTGTCATCTAATGTCACATATTCACAAATTTCATGAACATTTGGCTTGGGGTTAGAAAAATTAATGTGAGAGCAAGAGGGTTTTCTTTTTAATTCTCTGTATTTCAACCACTCAGGAACAATACATGTATCTAACAATTTGATTTAATCATTGTTATAATCTTTTATTTTCCCCTAATATTTTTAATTGTAAATTATCTTATAATTTTAATTGTGCATACTAATGTAAGTGTCATTTGTCTAAATAGCAGTGTTTAAATAATTTTTATTCTAGAGTTTGCTTAATGAAAAAAATTTTGAAAACCACTGTTCCTAGAATTTAGCATTTCTCAAACTATCTATAGTGAATTATCATTTTTTTTCTGAATCTATCCCAAATCTAAGCTTCAGTATATTACAGTTAAAAAAAGAATTGTTATAAAAAAGTGAAACAAGAGAGGAGGAATACAAAATGGAAATTCAAATTTTAATTATTAGTTTTATTACACATACAATTAATCTCCCAAATTGCTGTAAAATATTATAAAAGCTTAGCTTCAATGTTTATACTTATTTTGTCTCTTATTAGAAATAATCATTTTGTACATTATCACCCTTCCACACAGCAGACATCGAACTGGTCAAATATATTGGTAATTCTGGGATTAGAAAAAATGAACTTATATATAATAAACTCCAATCTATGACTTTCATGAGCTTAAAATTCTTGACTCATTCCAAACTATCAAAGTACAGAAAGAAAGTGATATTTACTATTCTGAATTACAAACATTTTGAAATGTTTATAGCAGTGTTTCTCTGCTTGGGTGAATTATAAAAAGGGCAATCTTTAGGAAAAAAATAAAATCAGCCATTCAAGCACAGTTTTTTTTTTTATTTTGAATCATGCCCCTGAAGCCTGTGCAGAAAGAATTGAACCACATCATGAGTCTTGGAGTGCCAACACAGCATTGTGTTGACAATAAACTTGAAGGAGAATGAGGTCATTTTTCAGCCAGCTTCCAGAAATTACCTCTTTAAAATTCTTAGTTCCCTAAGTGCAATAAATATCCATGTTTCCAGTCTCTATACTTGAAAAAAAAATGTTCTACTGTGCACAGGAGATGATTTCTGTGTCAGAGTAGGGTAAAGAGTACACAACTTGCAAGGAATAAAACCGAACCATTAAAATGGCTTCAATGACAGGCGCTTTTTTTTTATGAGATTCATTTACTTATTGAAGACAATGATGCCCACATGGACTTTAAATACCTAAAGGCTTTTCTGGAAGGAAAGAAGATGGAAAGTTGATATTATAGGAAAACTTTGAATGTGTTTTGTATAGAGGATAACTGTGTTGCAGGAGTGATGAGAAATCATATATATATATATATATATATATATATATGTATATTTTTTACTCTTGCAGAGATAATTTCTATTTCTTTCTTTCTTTCTGTAGTTAGCAATCATAATACATGAGAAATTACATACAATATAGATGCTTTATGATGTCAGTAGAATATACTAACTTATAATGAACTTTTTTCCTCTATTAATATTTTTAACATCAAGGTTAAGATGTTATAAAACTTGATTGAGCCCAGATCATACACACATTGAATTCACATATCTAGATTCAGGTCAGTCTCTTAAAGCATTAAACTATTATTCCGCAGCATTAAATTAACATTATGAAGCACAGAAATCATCTTATATAGCTATTATATTCAAGGCATTGTGCTACCTTTTAAGAAATAATATAAATCTGAAGCTTTTAAGGAGCTCATATATTAGTGGAGAGGTATGAGGAATTTGAGTAGGACTTGTGTATGTATTCAGTTCAGTTCAGTTCAATCTCTCGGTCGTGTCCGACTCTTTGCGACCCCATGAATCGCAGCATGCCAGGCCTCCCTGTCCATCACCAACTCCCGGAGTTCACTCAGACTCAACATCCATCGAGTCAGTGATGCCATCCAGCCATCTCATCCTCTGTCGTCCCCTTCTCCTCCTGTCCCCAATCCCTCCCAGCATCAGAGTCTTTTCCAATGAGTCAGCTCTTCACATGAGGTGGCCAAAGTACTGGAGTTTCAGCTTTAGCATCATTCCTTCCAAAGAACACCCAGGGCTGATCTCCTTCAGAATGGACTGGTTGGATCTCTTTGCAGTCCGAGGGACTCTCAAGAGTCTTCTCCAACACCACAGTTCAAAAGCATCAATTCTTTGGTGCTCCACTTTCTTCACAGTCCAACTCTCACATCCATACATGACCACTGGGAAAAGCATACCCTTGACTAGACAGACCTTTGTTGGCAAAGTAATGTCTCTGCTTTTCAATATGCTATCTAGGTTGGTCATAACTTTCCTTTACACAAGCATAATTTATGATATATATAATTGTATAATATTTTAATACTAAAATATAACACATAAATATTGTGAAGCCACAAGTAAGGAAATAATTATTAAGTTTAGATATCAGGAAAATGTGCAAAAAGTAGGTGGCATATAAATTAGATATCAAGGCATAAGCAAAATTTGGACAGATAAATTGAAACTTTTAAGACAGATAAACTTAACCAAAGGGTACAGCCTTGTAGACACACATGTCCAGCTTGCTGAAAAATACATCCCACAATTATGAAGGTCCTAATGTCTCATACTTATCACATTGCCCATTAAATGGTCTAAAGATTAAAAAAATAGATCAAAAAATAGAAACTTTGGGAGAAGTATGTGGTTTTGAGTTCACTTGATCTTATGTAAAGCTTAACCTCTCCTTTCTAGAAGCTCAGGGATAGAGGTCATCTTGCAGTGGTTAGCTAAAGTTGGGGGATTTAAATTTCTTTATTAACCAAACATAGAAAATTTTGGTATCTGCATGATTCATTTTCCAGCTGAATTCTTAAGATCATTGTGTCTCTTACCATACATTTACAATAGAATAAAAACCAAAGTGTGTTATCTACTATGTTCTTCTCTATTAGATTAATTTTAAAAGCCTCTAGAAAATATTCATTTTTATGATTTAGTTAAATTTATAGTGCAGAATCATTTTAACTGACCAATTAAAGGATTTTAAATTTTGAAATGATCCAAAAAGTGCTTAAGCTCTGTTCTAATAGAAATTTTTTGTTCTTTGGGTGAAATGATAAGCAATTTCTGAATACAATAGATATGTAATATTTATATAGTTAGACAAAATTGTTTTTGGAATTTTAACAAAGAAATTTTTAAATCAACTTCACATCTCAATTTGAAATCAGATGTAGGTAATTTCCAAAAAGACTGTTTTAGCTACATGGAATTTAAAAAACCATTGATCAATAAATCAAATTAAACCAAAAAGAAAGGAAAACAGAAAAAAGGAAGTTTATAATCTTGTGTCCATATCAGACTTATTCCAAACAAAGTAAAAAATATATGAACCAAAATTCGTTTCTCAAGAAATTTTAAATTTTCACTAAAATTGACTTTTTTTTTTAGTGTAGAAAAAGGAGCACCAAACTGAAAGCTAAGAACATAGAATAATGTATACATTAAATTTCAAAAATAAATGCTAATGAAAATAAATAAATTTTAGAGATAAACAATATTAATAAATTTTTAAAAATATTTATTAATTATTTAATGTTTAAGTGTTTACTAAATGAATAATAAAATACCAGCAGAAAGAAGTTCATGTTTTCCCACACCAGTTTATTTTACCTGAAGAACACTCAGAGGTTACAGCACTACACCCACATAGATAAAAGACATTTTATTAAATTCAATGTCATTGTGAAATAGCACATAAAACAATTTTTTGTTTTTACTTGAGAACACCAAGCAATGATGTTCATTTGTGGGTGTATGTGTGCATATACATATACAAAAGTATGTATGTATGCATTTACATATAATTAATGTATGTATATATCTATTCCTATATTTTAAAAGAGTGGTAATAGAATGTAGAGGTCAAGAAATATGATTTTAAAGGCTTTGGAACTGACTTTAATTAACATGTCAGCATTGCTGGTGGCACTGGTTTGCATTCATCAGTAAAGATAGGAACTCAACTTGTGACATGCTGTTAAAGTACCAGGTGTTAAAGTACCAGGTATATGTAAATTAGGCTGAACAAAAGTTTCATTTTGAGTAATAGTTGCCATAGAATTTTGTGATTTTTACTAAGTCTTATTACTTCATGAATATAATATTTTTGTGACTTTCCTAGAGACTAAACACATGTGTAAACCCCTTTAGGGACCCAGCTACAAAACTAAGTTTGGAGTGAATTTGACAGACCAACTTGTCACATTCCACTCCCTGCTCAAACATACTCTGCTTTAGCTCAGGAAATCTATTTTATTGTGTGATCACTGAAGGAAATAAATTAATTTGTACTTAAAAAAAAACAACTAGGAGATATATAAATGGGACAGGGCATAACTTAACTACCTATTGAACAGAAGCTATTCTCAGGGAAGGTTTTGTTTTCTTCACTGTATCTTATGTAGCTTGAATGCTTTCTGAAGTATGATAATTAATGAGATTTCTTCTTTTCTCATAGTTAATGCCTTAGGATTGCTGAACTATTTCCACAGAGGACACTATAGTCCAGAGGTTTTGCTGTGTACAAATAATTAGGCCCTTCATTTCTTTATAATTCTGAAACCCAGAAAATACTAAACTTGAAACATTTCTCACAACTTACTGGGTTCCCCCAGTGGCTCAGGGGTAAGGAATCTTTCAGGAATACAGAAAATGCAGGATATGTGGGTTTGATTCCTAGGTGGTAAAGATCCCCTGGAGGAGGAAATGCAACCCACCCCACTATTCTTGCCTGGGAAACCCCAAGGATAGAGGAACCTGGTGGATTAAGTTCATGGGTTTGCAAAGTATAGGACCCAACTGAGCGACTGAACACACACACACACACACACACACACTTTAGGGAGGACATCTTGACCTAATCTAAGTTGGGACTTTAAATATTGTCTACATTAATCATACTTACTGAGTGGGGACATTTATTTGTTCTTTAAGAATTAATGTGTTTGATTAATGTGGTGGTGCTTCAGAAACTATAGGGGAATGTTGTACAATATAGAACAATGTTACCTTTTAAGAACTCTAAAATTCCTAATGTAAAAATAAATTTTGGAATTCAGCTCAGTTCTGATATAAAATGAGCTTGGAAATAGTCATTACTCTTCTTATAAAAAAGACAAATTATACAAATTAAAAATCACGAATCCATCAGAGAACTAAGGTCACAGGGCAAGCCACCACTTCAAATTTTGAAGAGAAGCACATCCAGTAGGTCACAGCCAACATGTGAGTAATACCTGGAGCAGAAGGCACTAGAACTATAGACTGGGAAGGACACCTGAATAGAAATTTAGGCAAAATTGCTAGAGGCCAAGTGGCTTCCCTGGTGGCTCAGACAGTAAAGAATCCACCTGAAATGCTGGAGACCCAATGTTCCGGTTCAGCCAGAATCCCTGGAGAAGGGACTGGCTACCCACTCTAGTATTCTTGCCTGCAGAATTTCCTGGACAGCAGGAGCTCGGCGGGCTACAGTCCAGGGAGTTGCAAAGAGTCGGACACGACTGAGGGGCTAACTCTGTCACTTTCTTTATTTCAAACGAGGAATACTTTCAAAGTGAAACTTTCTGATTGGAGTTTCAGTGAGATTCTCAGATTTTTCTAGTTTACTATGGAAAATCTGCAAGTTCTCATGGTGAAGATCTGAGAAAAATCCTGTTGTTGCTTTGGCAAGAAGCAAGGAAGAAAGTGAACGTCTGGTTCTTTGAGACCCCATGGACTATATAGATCATGGAATTTTCCAGGCCAGAATACTAGAGTAGGTAGCTATTCCCTACTCCAGGGGATCTTCCCAACCCAGGAATTGAACCCAGGTCTCTATAACAACAGTTTACCTCCCAAAGGAAGATTTGTCTGACCTTTATCCAGCCCCAGGAAATGGCATCCATCCACCACTGCTCTCCATCCTTACATCTGACTTGAATTTGGATCCCTGAGTGTATTCTTTAGCTATACATATTATGTTTCTGCCTTGATTTAGATTCACATGTAAATACTATTCTTCTATACATAGTCTTCTGCAATATCTACCATTGCACATTTTAGATTTATAAATATTTTAATATAGCTGTAGTTAATCTGTGTAATTATGTTCTATGAATTATAATTATCTGTTCTTCCTTTGATAGATATTAGGATATCTCCCTAGCCAGGGAAAAAATGAATTAAATCAACAATTAGAACTCATTATATATTTTATAAAGTGTTCTAAAATATGACTACTTAATTTTTTTATAATCTAGCAAGACCAAGTTATAGATGTTGAATGATTAAAAAAAAAAAAATAGAAGGGGATTTTATGGCCCTGACTTGATCCTGTGCACAGAAAGGAATTTGGCCTAACCCTGGTTGGACCCACTAGGTTTGCTGTGGGGTCAGACATGGCCTAGAATGGCCAAGCTTCAGGCTCCAACAAGCCCCTTCCACTTCCTCCACAGCTTATGTAACTGAGATGTCTTTCTACTGTAACAGAAATATTAGGCAGAAATATTTCCTAGAACCTGGCTGGCCTCCCTGCCCCCATCCTAACTTAGCATTCCAGGTTGTCAGGAAACCAGTTCACCTTAGATACGGAGCACTCTACAGGTTTCTGAGTGGTCAGTTGAGGCCCACAGGACACTAGTCCTCACAGTTAGAGCTGCAGAGCCCTACAGAGCCATGGAGGATGGCATGGCCATGACCACCTTATCCATTTTCCAACTGGTCTTGGAGCACCAGAGGGGTGCTCTGCTGGTGATTGCAGGAAGCTTGAGACACGCGCCAGGTCTCCCTGATACTCCCTGGGAGATCCTAGTATGCACTATAATGTAGTTTTGATAGTAAAGGGACTTTGCATTGTAAGAGTAAAGTTGCTAGACACAAAGGATTCTGCCCACCATGAAGTCTGTAGAGAATATAGTGACAATACTGAACCAATGACAAAGAGCTAAAGAAGCCCTTTGGCCTCCCGGGTTGGAGCTCCAGTCCTCCCATGTCATAAAACTTGTGCTTGTCTGCACTGAATATAAAACACAAAATACAGAAACCTGTAAAACTCATCATTTCTGAGCACTGTGGACTTTCTGCAAAAGGCACAGAAGAGCCAGCTTACTCAACTTTCCCAAGTGACTCATGGAAAACCCATCTTACCTGCATCAGAGAAAAATAGAGGACAAATTCAGAAGAAAATAATGAATATTATGAACAAAAATATTCATTTTCCAGAAAGTCTGGAAATTCCCAACCAAGAAATTACAAGATGGAAGCAGAGAGTCCAGAAAAAGGAGAATGAGGAAAAAGACTGGAGTAGTCAAACACAGAAACGGAACAAATCCTGAATGATAAAGTCAACCAACTAACATCAGTGGCTGAACCCATGCTGAAAACCACCCTTTTGCTTGGCCTCCTTAGAGATCATGTGGATGATGGAAACTTGAAAGCCCAGCAGTAGAGAGAAGCCGGAAATGGCTATCAATGGATCCATTCTTAGGCCAGAAGCTGATACGAACATGTCATTGATGATGCTGACTTCAAAGTGTTCCTTCAGAGTCCTGAAAAGAAGCAGTAAGAAATAGCCCAACAACTGTGGGAGGAAGAGCAAATGAATGGAGACCTTCCAGGACAAATATCCAGTCTCCACACAGGAGCATCTGTTCACTGTGAGAATTCCTAGCTAGAAAGAAATTCGGCAGCTGAGGCTGAAGCTGAGAATTCTGCCTGAAGTGCATGAAGATCATTGAACACAACTTCACAAAAATTGTTTGAAGAGAAGATCTAATGCTTAGAAGAAAACAAACAAAGAAACAAACAAATAAACTTCCCAGCATGTGTAGGAACACGAAAGCCAAAGTTTTATCAGAATTGCAACCTCTACAAGAAGATGGTGAAACCTGGGCAAAGAGTTGAAAGAAGTACTTCCTACCATTGAAAGGAGATCTGTGTCAGTGAGAAAGACCTCAAGACTGCTGGGTGGCAGCTGTGTTGACTGAAGGAAGATTCAAAGAGCTAAGAAAAGCAAATGAACACAATGGGCAGATGCTAGCCAAGGTTGAGTCCAAGTTCCAGTCTTTTCCAAGAGACCATTTTGCGCCTGCTGCTCCACTTGCAACCCATAGAGGCCCCAAAGTGTTAGGAGATCCCCAGTGCTATGAGCCCACCTTGGGAGCAGGAGGGTCACAAACTGAGGTCTTGGGAACCTGATGTCACCTGCGGGTTTGACTCAGCTGCCACAGAAGCTAGGTTGTGAACACCCAGAACAATAGCACACAATTGCCTGAGTTTTCTTTTTAATGTAATTTGAATGTTTCTGTTTTTATTTTGGCTACTGTTACTCATTTGATTGCTATTATTGAATTAGATAAAGCAAGATAATTTGTAAAAGTTTTTTCAAATGAAATTGTATTAAATGTAGTTTCTTTGAATAATTCGTGTAAGTCCTTAGATCATCTTGAATAAGATACTGTAAGTTGTATTTTGATTAAATCAAAATTACTATTAAGCCAAATGACATATGCCATAAATAGAGATGCTTAAAATAATAAAGCCATTTCTATATGCTATGGGCTATAATTAAAAATCTGGACAAGTAACCTAATATTTGTCATAATTAGGTTGGCTTTAAGAACCAATGCAATATTAAAAAAATACAAATCACAGACATCAGAAATTATATCAATTTAGTTCTAAAACCACTGATTAATTTGGAGGAGTTTACATTTTATACTCATCTATTTTTTTTTATTTTTTCATATTTTAACCTTTGATATTTGTTTAAGATAATATTTGTTGTCTAAACAACTCAAAATTTTACTTAGTGAAAAAAAGTGTTTATACTTTGTGCAATCACACTACAGAGACACACCACAATTCAAAGAAAGGGTACTTTAATTGTTATTTCAGTACCTAAAGAAAATGCAAAAATAAAAGAGATTCAAATATGAAAATAACTTTAAAATATGTAATAATTAAAAATATTCATATCATTACACAGAATAGGTGAGTTGCCTGATATATCAAATAGGATTCCAAATATAAATACTTCATCTAATGTTGCAGAAGAAGAGACTGAGATGAAGGCTGTTTCTGAGCTGTGAGAGGGATGATAGAAGGACCAAGTATGGTGGGGTCCCAGATGCTAGCAACAGAGAAGCTGTTCTCATTCCTGGTCCTGGAGGAGGAGGGGGAACTGTGAGCCCAGTGAGGAGCTGTCAAGGGAACAGGGAAAACTGGCCCCAGTGTCCTCCCGTCCTTCCATTACTGCTGGTGCAATGGCAGACACCAAGAAAAAAATGGGTAGTGCAGCCAGGGAAGTTGGCTTTAGACACACAGCAGGTCGGAACAGAGCCTGAGGGCTTGAAATAATTTGGAGAATAACCAGCACACTTGACTCCATCTGAGCCAGAGAGAGAATATGTGTGTGTGTGTGTGTTTGTACATGTGCACTATTGACTTCATGCCTGTCCATTTGTTTAGTGAATAACTTTCTTTAGGAGGGGCAGGAGAATGACATATCAGGCACTTTGTTTCTAAGCCCATATGTTATCAGGATCATAGGCATTGTCGATCACCTGTGGCATTATGTCATCATCAAACTTTTGGCAAAAGCAGGCCTGATTCAGATATCTTGGGAAAGGTGGTTCACTAAACACTGCCTGTCTCAATTCTGGAAAATCTTCACTTTCATGTCAAGTCAGGGTATGCTGCTTTCTTTAGGATTGTCATGTGAATCCGAGAGTCTATTCTTTCATGTTTGGTGGCACAGGAATTGATTAGCAGTACCTGATAGGAGATTCTCCAGTGTGATTGAAGAGGTTCTTCTAGAGGTGTTTTTTTCTTTTTTTTTCCCAATGACAAAATCTGCTGATTACAAGTAAGATATTTAAGGTCTTCGTCTCTCAAAGGCACAGTATGATAAGATTGCTCTATCAAAGCACTGTTATTTTTAATAGAAGATGTTAGGCCTTGCAATAGTGGAACATCTCCTTTTACCAGGTGTAGTTCAAAAGAAGCAAGAAATAAGTGCGTTAGGCAATCTGTGACTATTTCAATGGATGAGAATGTATGACTTCCAAAAGGGGTGGTTATGAGATTTTAAAGGACCAATGGCAATATTTTTGTCCAAGGAATTTGGAGAGTTTCTACAAATTTTTTCCATTTTAATCTTAATAATGTCTTTAATGTTTTCCCCTAAATCAGAGTACTTAAGGGTAGTAAGCACAGTAAAAGTATGGTAAAATCCATCTAACAGCACAAAGTTGTCTAAGATTTGGTCAGAAAGTGGATTTCTCAATAACTATAAAGTTCAAGAGGTATTCCCCCTGTAGGACTATGTTTCCCAAAGGACTTTAGCCAAATGGGAAACAGTAGCTTATCTGCAAAGGCAGGCTTCCATTCAGTGTGAAAACATACAGACCATGAGTAAAATATATGTATATCCATTAGAATGAGGGAGCTGTATGAAATCCATTTACCAGATCTTGAATAGTCTATTAGGTGGTTTAAAATGCCCAGGGGCATCATGAACAGGCTTCCCTGCTTGGACAATGGGACAAGCGAGGTAGGCACTTGTACGACCATGTTAATATTTCCCCACCAATACTGATTCATGAAGACTATCATTTGGTCAGTAGACCTATGGTCTAATGAATATACAGTGATAAAAAGTGGGGATTTTAGCATGGGTTGTTATTTAATCCTAACCAGAGCCATCTCTTTTTTATCAAACCAACAATTTCTTTTTTGGTTTTTTTTTTTTGGTGTTTACTTATTTATTTATTTTATTTATTTTATTTTTTTTTATTTTATTTTTTATTTTTTTCCTTTTTTTAATATATATATATATATAAAATATCAAAATGAATCCACCACAGGTATACATGTGTTCCCCATCCTGAACCCTCCTCCCTCTTCCCTCCCCATACCATCCCTCTGGGTCGTCCCAGTGCACCAGCCCCAAGCATCCAGCCTCGTGCATTGAACCTGGACTGGCATCACCAACAATTTTTGAATTTCCACTACTGTTGTTCCTTTTCGGGCCTGTTGTTGGGCTTCTCTAGCCAATTTTTCTAAATTATCATTTGGGGAAATATCCCTTTGGGCAGAGGTTTGGCTGCTCTTGCTCCCTTTTAGGGTGACATTTCTTGCAGAAATATCAATAAAATGATTCCCTTGAACCTCCAGAGATTCAAGTTTACAATGCCCCAAACTTTTGCCAGCTAGAATGGCAGGTAAATGTGTTTTATCCAATAATTGCTAAATGTCGGGCCACTTTAAATTTTATTTCCTCTGGAAGTAAGGAAGCAATGTTGCTTTTCACAACATTGCAAAATACTGAGATACCCCAAAAGCATATCTACTATCAGTATAACCATTGGCCTTTTTGTTTTTGACTAAAGTACAAGTCCATATAAAAGCATATGCCTGAGTGCTAAGTCACTTCAGTCATGTCCAACTCTTCGAGACCTTATGGTCTGTAGCCAGCCAGGCTCCTCAGTCCATGAGATTCTCTTGGCAAGAATATAAGAGCATATAACTTAGTTTATGGGGACTAAAATAGCCATAGGTAAGCATGTTGCCTCAACAACATTAAAAGGAGCTGCAACAGCATTCCCAGCACAGTATTGGCCATTGTAACTCTTTTCTTTTTTTTGGTTGACGAATCTTAGTTCACCAACCAGGAATTGAACCCTCAACATGGAGTTATAACCACTGGACCACCAGGGAAGTCCCATTGTCACCTTTTAAAAAGAACCATCAATGAACCATGAGAAGTCAGTCATACAGAGGAATTTCCTGTAGATCATTACAAGGATTCAGGAGATGGCCTTCAGAATTTAGAGGCTGGTGACACAATGGATGAAAGAAGCCAGGTTGCCTGAGCTCAGTCATATCCAACTCTTGGTGACCCTATGGACTGTTACCTGCCAGGATCCTCTGTCCATGGGATTATCCAGGCAAAAATACTGGAGTGGGATGCCGTTTCCTCCTCCAGGGGATCTTCTAGACCCAGGGATTGAGCCCACATCACTTATGTCTCCTGCATTGGCAGGTGAATTCTCTACCACTGAGCCACCTGGAAAGCAGGCAGATTCTTAACCACTGTACCACTAAGGAAGTCAAACTTTGGTGTTTCTTTAGCCATCCGTAGTTATAGTTAAGTTTCAATGAAATTGTGTTGTCTAACTTTCTGGTTAGGATATTAGGTGACTTTTTAAATATCCTAATTCTCTCTGAAAAAGTTTGATCTGAAGTGAGCCATTGATTTTGTGACCATATATTTTTTATAACTTGAACAGTTATCATTAATGTGCAGGCAGAAACCAAGTACCCTTCCAATTGTCTAGGACACAGTGTCATGATGTTCATCTTTGCTCTTTGTCAGAGCTAGATGTAGTGATGAGAGCAGGGCTGGATGCACCTTCATCCCATGCATATAACTGTATGGTTTCATTCTTGCCTTGACCATCTCATGAAATAAACAATCTACTCTGACTTCTGGCAGGAGATTGACAGGAGGAAGTGTGGTGAACTGGGGCCCAGTAGGATAGACAATCACTAGATTAACAGTAATCCAGGGAAGCCAGACTTGTGGTTTGCACTGGAATCTGGTAGCTGAGAATGAGAAAAAACAGAGGGAGTTTAAAGGAATTATGGACGATGTAGAGGTGATGAATGAGGGACAGTCAGGAGGGGTCTGCAGGCCCCTAGACTCAGCAAGCTAATATACAGATAAGACGTTATGTACTGACATTGGGAACTCTGGAGAAAATTGAGTCAACCATGGCTCACTTCCCAAAGGACAGACATAAGTCTGAGACCTGTGGCCTTCCCCTGGAAATGGCCATGTCCTCGGCTAGTATTAGTCTGTGGTGGAAAAGAACTTCTGAGAGGGGAATTGGGAACAGCATTGCTTGCATGTTGTACATCAGCTTTGCTAGGCTATTCGTGCTCTCCTATCTATGCCTGACCTGAAACTTGGCCAGAAATGCCACTATCCACTTCATCTTTCCCACACTGATACCCTATAATCATCTAAAGATTTTCACTCTTCGTTTTTCTGCTGAGATATGGGCATCATCTGGAAGCAACACAGAGCATCAGAACCACCCCACCAAGACCTGATGAGTCAGGATCTGCTGTGCAACAAGATCTCCAAGTGATTGATACAACCTTTTTAAACTTTAAAAAGCACTGAGATAACTCCTACTTATCCTTTACTATTTAGCTCAGAGACCATGTTCTCCACAGAGCCCTAACCTCCCACCCCCCACCCAACCTGCTGCAGGGACAGTTAGAGCCTGGCATGGTGCCATCAGTGAGTGCACAGTCCACATTCATGACCACTTCTCTTTCATGGGTCTTTCTCCTCCACTGGTTGGGCAATGCAGTGGAGTAAAATTAATGTTCATTTTGGTATCTGCAAGAGTGGCATTATAGACTGAACTCTTTGTGTCTCTCCTTTACCTGATCACCTGAGCCTTGAGGAGTGGCAGACACCATGTGCAGTGCCAACGGACATGGCTGCTTCACGTGCTTCTGCTCAGAAATCAGGATTCCACTGGCTATAATGTATCTATGTGTGCTAAGTCACTTCATTCACGGCTGACTCTTTGTGACCCTATGGACCATAGCCCACCAGGTTCCTCTGTCCATGGGATTCTCCAGGAAAGAATACTGGAGTGGGTTGCCATTTCCTTCCCCATGCCTTGTTGACTTTTCTCCTGAAAATAATGTACTGTTGTTAGTGCCCTGTACGAACAAGGTTATTAAAACATTCTAAGAGTCATTCTCCATTCCTCTTTAATGACCTCTAGACTTAGCCCTGTCTGTCCTCATCCTGGATCCATGTGATGACCCCCTCAGTGCCAGGCCCCAAAGCTTCATGCAGACCCCTGGGAAGCACCTGATCAAAGGGCGCACTCACTCTCCCACTCCACATTCCACCCTCTCCACAACCAGACAAATCTGAGTAGTATATACATCATGCCATGCCCCCAGACATCAACCCTCTCCTTCCAGGATTAAAACCTGGTGCCCCTACACTGTAGTAGAGACAAGTCTCTCCCTGGCCTCTACCCAGCTCCCCTCTTCCCTGTGACCTTAGCTCAGTTTCTACTGCCCCAGAAACTCAGCTCTCAAGCAATTTATTTTTTTATTGACATATAGTTTCTTTGTGTTAGTTTCTTTTGTACAACAAAATGAATTACCTATGTGTGTGTATATGTATATGCTGCTGCTGCTGCTAAATCGCTTCAGTTGTGTCCGACTCTGTGCGACCCCATAGACGGCAGCCCACCAGGCTCCCCTATCCTTGGGATTCTCCAGGCAAGAACACTGGAGTGGGATGCCATTTCCTTCTCCAATGCATTAAAGTGAAAAGTGAAAGTGAAGTCACTCAGTCGTGTCCAACTCTTAGAGACCTCATGGACTGCAGCCCACCAGGCTCCTCCGTCCATGGGATTTTCCAGGCAAGAGTACTGGAGTGGGTTGCCATTGCCTTCTCTGGTATATGTATATATACCCTAGCTATGTGTGTGTGTGTGTGTGTGTGTGTGTGTGTGTGTGTGTGTGTGTATGTATATGTTTGTGTATATATATATATATATATTCCCTCCTTCATGGATCTCCCTCCCCCCATCCCACCCACCTAGAGTGAACCTAGAGTCTGTCAAAGAGAGTGAAGTAAGTCAGAAAGAGAAAAAAAATATTGTGTATTAATGCATATATGTGGAATCTAGAAAAATAATGCAGATGAACCTATTTGCAGGGCAGGAATAGAGCCTCAGGAAATTTAGACTTCCTATTCTCCCTACCTATATCTCCCTACCAGAGGTCATGCCCTCTAACCTCCCAGGAAAATCTTCTTTTTGTTAGACATGAACATAAATATCACTTCCTGGGTTTCATGCAAATTACCCATCACCCTTATTGGATTTGTCTGAAAAGCAGATAACATCATCCTTTCTTTGCTTTTTATTATCTGACATTGCCCCTCACTAAAATGTAACCTTTGAAGTCCACAAGACTCATTAGTTCAGGAGATTTTTTTCATCTCTGCTTCACAAACTTCTAGAATAGCACTGTAGACATTATAGAAGCTCCATAGACCTTTGTTAAATGTATGGATATGAATGAAGACAATGAAACACACACATACTTTGGATCAAAGAGAGTCAATTGTTCTGGCTACTCTCTGAATTCTTTTGAACTTTCTGTCTGGTTTGCTCGAACTAGCCAAGCTCTCTGGGAGGCAGCTAATTACTCCTGCAGGAAACAAGAGGACTGGGCGACAGACAGTAGGAGCATGTTACCTGCCACCCTGCAGCCCCCCACTGGGTTCTGATGACATCTCTTCCTTCTCTCTACAGGCACAGAAATGGGAGCAGTATTTAACTTACCAGCACCTGGTACCTTCCCAACCTGGGTTCTTCTCATCCCTGACACAGCTCTGAACCACACTCATCTTTGTCTCTTCATCTGCAGCATTTGAATGAAGTATTTCTAATTGGAATCTCTTCTGAATCATCAGAAGAAACTACCTCTTTTCTGGATAAATGATTCAAGAATCTATTTGTAAATACAAATTATACACACGCTTTTTTTTCTTATTCATTTACTTTTTATTTAAATAATTAAAATTTTTTTGCAACTCTATTTTTATATTTGTCAAGTACTCACAAACAATTAAGAGGGATTAGTGTTTGCCTTGTGGGGTGTGTGTGTATGTGTGTGTGTGTTTGCCTTTAAGAGAAAATATTTTCATTTTGACTGATAAGCTTTAGAATTTTAAGAAATAAACAATCTTAAATAAAATATCAAAGATTAATAAAATAGTACAAAACAAATCAATGATTCCAAAACTGAAAAAGTAATTCCAAAATTCCAATCTATGAATTTATTAAACTAATCTTAGAATTTTTGGATCTAAAACACAAGTTTAGTAACAAACTAATGAAATATTATGTAGTTTGAATGGAGTCAACTTTTGTTTAATTTTTTTTTTCATTTTTAAAGCAACCAAAATTTATTCAAGTAAATATTAGATTAACTCTAAAGATTTGTAATATTAGCCGTGCTTTACAGATAATTAGCTCAAATGTCTTCACTTATATCAAACTTACAAGATGGTTATAAGGGTCATTTAATTTGAATCAAAATATAATACTTAAAATATATGATGCCAAAGGATCCCATGGGGGAACGTCTATGTTCCTGGGAATTGTATTAATATTATCAAATCTATTTTACAGATTACTACCATAAAGCTACCATAAAGTTAAAATTCTATACTAATAAGAGTAATGATGACAAGCTTAACTAACAAGAGGTTAATCAAAATTACTTTAACAGAAATGTGTGCACATGTTGAGCTAAAGTTATGGGTGTCCAGGGACACTATTCTGAGTCAAACTTGACAGTGACCCTAGATCCTTCAGCATTCATAGCATGACTTTCTTGCTTTCTGGTGATATGGAAGACACAGGGGATCCCCTGATATTTCTGGGCCTCTGTTGGCTATAAGTGGAGCGGTAGACTGGAACTTGGACCCAGTCTTGATCAGCATCTGCCTGTTCTCAATTTTTTTCCTCAGCACCCACCAGTCTTGAGCCCTTTCTCACTGACACAGATCTCCTTTTCATGGTAGGAAGTGTTTCCTTTCAATTCTTTGCCCAGGCCTTCTGCTATCTTCTTATAGAAGTTGCAGTACTGATATGTAGCTTTGGCTTTCATTTTTCTACACTTGCTGGGAAGTTTTTGTTTTTTCTTTGTTTTTTTCCATTTTCTCTGCACACAATTTTTGTGAAGTCGTGTTAGATGCACTTCATGCACTTCAGGCAGAATTCTCAGCTTTAGCCTCAGCTGCCGAATCTCTTTCCAGCTGAGAATTCTCACACTGCAGAGACATTTCTTTCATGTGAGACTGGATATTTGTCCTGGAAGCTCTTCATTCATTTGCTTTTCTTCCCACAGTTGTTGGGCTGTTTTTTGCTGTTTCTCTTCAGGACTCTGAAGGAACACATTGAAGGCGGCATCATCAACAACAGGTTCTTATCAGCTTCTGGCCTATGGATGAATCAATCAATGGCCATTTCCAGCTTCTCTCTACTGCTGGGCTTTCAAGTTCCCATCATCCACATGATCTCTAAGAAGGTCAAGCAAGAGGATGGCCTTTAGCAGGTGTTCAGCCTCTGATGTTAGATGGTTACATTTATCATTCAGGATTTGTTCCATTTTTGTGTTTGACTGTTCCACCCTTGTTTTCTTCTTCTCCTTTTCCTGCACTCTCAGCTTCCATCTCACGATTTCTTGGATGAATATTTCCGGACTTTCTGGAAAATGAGTGTTTTTGTTCATATCATTCATTATTTTCTTCTGAAGTTGTTCTCTATTTTTCTCTGACACAGTTAAGATGGGTTTTCCATGAGTCTCTTGGGAAAATTGAACAAGTTGGCTCTTCTGTGCCTTTTGCAAAAAGTCTGCAGTGCTCAGAAATGATGACCTGTTGATCATCGCATTCAGTGTGGACAAGCACAAGGTTTGCAGCTGGCGGGGACTGACCTCCACCCCAGGTGGCCTGAGGGCTTCTTTAGCTCTTGTCATGGGTTCAGTATTCTCACTACATTTTCTGAAAATCACCTTGTGGGAAGATTACATTTTGTTCAGTGACTTCACATTTTTTAAAACGGTAAGTCCCTTTACTATCAAAATTAGTATCACAGTGCATACCAGGATTTCTCAGGAAATATCAGGGAGATCAGGAATGTGTCTCAAGCTCCCAGCAATCACCAGCAGAGCACTCTTCAGGCGCTCCATGACCAGCTAGAGAGTAGACCTGATGGCAATCAATAATCCTTCATGGATGTGTAGGGCTCCAAAGCTCTGCCTCTGAGGACCAGTGTCCTGTGCTCCTCAGCTGACCACTCAGAAGCTTACAGAGTGTTCTGTATCTATGATAACCGGTGCCTGACAATCTGGAATGTTCAGTTAGGATGAGGGAGGGGAGGTCAGCCATGTTTTAAGAAATATTTCTCCCTAACTTTGCTTTTAAAATAGAAAGACACGTCAGTTGTATAAGCTGTGGGAACATGGAAAGGACTTGTTGCAGCCTGGAGCTTGGCCATTCTAGGCCATGTCTGGCCCTACAGCAATATAAAGCTTCCAGGCAGAAGCAAGACACATTTCTTTTCCATGCACATGAATAAGTCCGGGCTGAGTGGTAAGGCCATGTCTCGATGGTGAGGTCCCTTCTTTTAATTTAACATTTCATTCTGTTGTATAGAAACTGCCCAAGGTTCAGACCTCTCTGAGGCTACCTCTCTCCTTAAGTTTAGTTACTATGGGCAGGCAAGGATCTGTGGTTAATTTTAAGATATTCAATGTCTAAAATGGTACACTGTTGTGCTTGGCACAAAGCGTGTGCTTAATAACTGACAGCCATCCATGGGATAAAGCCCAGTTGGTCATGGTGTATGATCTTTTTAATGTGTTGTTGGATTCTGATTGCTAGAATTTTATTAAGGATTTTTGCATCTATGTTCATCAGTGATATTGGCCTGCACCAGTGGCGGATGCATGTTGATGTATGGCAAAACCAATACAATATTGTAAAGTAAAAAAAAAAAAAAAATTATAATAATAATAAAAAAAAATTTTTTAATAAATAAATGACAGCCAATTTAATGTAATAAAATAAACAAGCAAAACTAGAAGAAGTTTTAAGTTAGTATCTATCTGAATAGGATATTAAAAGGAATAAAAGTAGTCAACAAAGACAGAGAAAAAATGATCAGATTTTGACCACATTAAAATTCAAATTGTATAGGGCATATTAAGAAATAACATACAAAATTAAACGTAAGAATACTTTACATTATACATATATATATATATATGTATATATACTGCACAGCTGGTTACCATTTATGATGTATATAGAAGAAAACGAAAAACATTTAAATTCAAGGTTAAAAAGTACAAAGAATCAAGAATATCACTATGCACAAAAGTGAAATTAAAAACTAAAATTTTAATTATGAAACTAAAAATAATTTGAAAATTATTTATACTAATTTTTGGTCATGATATTATAAATTGAGTATTCTCGTTCTGCTGTTAGAAGAGCTAATTGGTACAAACACTCTGGAATGCTTCTGCTGAAGTTTATCAAGAACCTTAAAAGTCTTGCATTTGACATAACTGAGCATAAGAACTCCAGTTAAAAGAAAACAGACGAAGTATATAATCTATATCTGGACAAAATTTGTTTTTTATTTGCTGCAAATATTGATGTTTATTGCATAATAACTTGTAATAGCAGAAACCTGGAAACATCACTCAAAGTTTAAATATAAGGGAAAGATTTAACTCAGAAATCAATTCATGATGATGCTACATAGGTTTGCAGAACAAGAGGATTTGGGGAAGGGGTAAATTACTTGATATTGCTTTTTGTCAGGGAAACTTTTGTTTGGGGAGTTGGATTGAAGGGTGCTTATTACTTTATAAACAATGGAAGGAACAAGTGTGGGGGTTTGGGCAAAATAGGTGAAAGGAACTAAGTACAAACTTCCTGTTACAAAACAAATAAGTCACAGGTATATAATATACAGCATAAGGAATACAGTGACTCATACTCTAATAATTTGTATGATAACAGATAGTTACTAAACTTATAGTGCTTGCCATTTTATAATGTATTTAAATCATTATGTTGTACACCTAAATAACAAAAGATGACTTATAAACTATACTTCAAATCAAACAAAATGAAACAGGTATAAATGGTCAGAATACTTGAACAGACAAATTGCCAGCTAAGATATACAGCTCATAAAGTCATGAAAAGATATTCAACATCATTATTCGTCAAGGAAATATACATTAAAATGACTCTGATATACTTATATACACCTCCTTGAATGGCCAGTTAAAAAATTAGCCTAAAAATTCTTTCAGAAAATATAGAGTATGTGGAAATTTCACACATTTCTTCTGGGAGTATAAAATGACACAACCACTTTGGAAAACTGAGTGTAAGTTTCTTGAAATTTAATTATATATCAACCCTATGACAAAGAAGTTGATAACTAGAAAATGAAAACACATGTCTACAAAAAAGACTTGCACAAAAATATCAATAGCAGCTTTATCCATACCAGGGTCAAAGTATTCAAATGCCCTTGAACTTGTGAATGAATAGTGAATTTGTAGTAAACCCATACAATGGAACATTGTTCAACAGCAAATAAGATCAAATTACTGAACACACAGTAATGATGAATGAATTTGAGAAGCATCAATCTGAGTGAAAGGAGCACACACACACACATACAAGCACACAGCATTGCATATACATAAATGTATGAAACTGTAGATTATGAAAAATAATTTATGGTATAGTCATAACAGGTTGTTTCTTGGATTCTGAGAATTGATCAAGAAGGAACACAGAAGGAGCTTTCTAAATTAAGGACAACATTTATATAGCACTGATGAGTGAGTTATATGCAAACACATATATGCATGATGTGTGAGTTATACATAGCTATATGTGTCCTTCAGATGGGATCAAGGTAATTACTCAAGACCTGTGCATTTTACCATGTACACATGTAACTTCACATTTTAAAAAATGAGACAAAATAAAGGTCTTTCCATTTTAGAGTATGTAAAAATATGATGTAGCCCAAAAAACCCCACAGCCTTTTGAAATATTTTTAGTAGCATGATGGGTGGGGAGGTTTATGATAGGATGCAAATTCTTTAAAGGCTATATTGAAGTGTATACGGCAAGATCACACTTCTACAGAAAAAATGTATGTGTGAATAAATAATGAAAGAAGTGCAAGAAAATGTCTCTGGTTGGTGGGATTGTGTGTAATTTTAATTTTCTTTCTTTACATTTTTCTATATTATTCTATCCAGGGATTGACTATGCATTCTTTTTTAACCAGAAATAAACAGTGCTGTTTCTTTTTTAAAGTAATATTTTATAGCATATATCTTCCTCTTATTCAAGTTACATGGCTTTAGTTTTCTGTTGCTGTCATAAAAAAATGCCAAAAATTTAAAGGCCTTAATTATATTCACTTAACATTTCACAGACCTATCTGCTCTACTAGTTTCTCTGTTTTGGGTTCACAAAACTGGAAGCAAGGTATCAGTTGGGCTTCCACTGGAAGGGACAGGGGAAAATCTGACCCCAACGTCATTCAGGTCCTTAGCCAAACCCAGTCCCCTGTGGTTGTAGAGATGAGTCCTTTTTCCTTGCATATCAGCTGAATGCTGCCTTGAAATTCTATAAGTTTCTCTCTGATACTTGGGCATATCAGCTGAATGCTGCCTTGAGATTCTATAAGTTTCTCTCTGATACTTGGGCATGATTCCTCATCTTAGCGACAGGAAAACCAAGACAAACCCTTCTCCATCTTCTGCTGCACATCACCTTTGCTTTCATCTGAAGAAAGTTTTCTTCTTTTAAAAATTCATGTGACCAGAGGGGATTTTTCCAGATAATCAAAGATAATCTCCTTATCTTAAAATTCATAATCTAAATCATACCTTCAAAATGTCTTTTGCCAAGTAACACAACACATTCACAGGTTCCAGGGATTAACGCATGATCTTTCCTTTGTGGAGGTGGGTGGTGGTGGTGGTATAGAGATTACTCTTCTGCCTCCCGTTTGCATTTATTCTAAATTAGGAACAATATGCATTGGTTGTACAGTGAGCATATGCTATTGCACCCTGGGAGATTCTCAGTTGATGGAATGTTAATAAATAAAATGACACATGTTAAACTTTTAACCTATAGAACTGTAAAATAACAAATTTGTGTTGTTTACGCCTATAAATTTGTGGTAAATTGTTACAGCATCATCAAGAAATTAAGACAGATGTCCAAGATAACATCTCTGTAAAGGCCAAAACAAAACAATACTTACCTAAATATCTATCAAAAAATAACAACATTTACAATGTCCTTTAAGTCTGGATTTATGGAAATATAAAAGAAGAATATATCAGTGAGAAAAAAAAAAGGACTAATCAAAGGCATTAACAGAAGAAGGTCCTAGTGATCATATTACATTAATTATAGTATAATGTTTTCAATAGATTTTCAATAGATTTCAAAAAATACATTTAAAAGGTTAGGTTGAAATCAAATAATGAAACACTTTGGAAGATCACCTGGAGAAGGAAATGGCAACCCACTCCGAAACTCTTGCCTGGAAAATTCCATGGATGGAGAAGCCTGTAGGCTAGAGTCTATGGTAGGCTACAGTCTATGGGGTTGCAAAGAGTCAGACAGGATTGAACAACTTCACTTTCACGTTATTTTGCATAATACAGAAATTAATGATGACTTTCTCCAGGGCAGTATGAATTAAAAAATAACTAACAATGATCCCAAATCAATCAATCACTCTCTTTCTCAATCTCTTTCTTTCTCTCCCTCTCTGTCTCTCTCTTTAAAAAACCATATCTATATTTGCCTATTTGTTTATTGACCTGGATAAAACCTTTTTATCAATCAGTGTATCTTAATAGAAAGGAAGATCCTAACAGATACCAGTGCAAAAGAGCATATGTAAAACTGAACTGCATTCAAAGTAATAGATGCCCTGAAGCTTTTAAAGACAGGATTATAATACAGCAGAATGCGTATCAATAACTGATATGTAAGGGAGAAGACAGAGAAAACCATTCCAGGATAAGAAAGGATATAATCAGCATGTGTGTGTGTGTGTGTGTGTATGTGTGTGTGTGTGTGTGTTTGGTCTCTAACAAAAAATACAGATTCTTGCATAAAATCTTAGAAATTTTGAATCAGTAGGTCTAGGAGGAGTTGGTGATCCTGTATGTTTAAACAGCAGCAGATGTCTTTAATGCATGTGATCTATGAGCCACACTTTGACAAACACTGCTTTAGAATGAACTCAGATGTTGCCCTTTGGGGATGCCTATTATGGAGGAGCCTGGTAGGCTGCAGTCCATGGGTCGCTAAGAGTCGAACTGATCGACTTCCCTTTCACTTTTCACTTTCATGCATTGGAGAAGGAAATGGCAACCCACTCCAGTGTTCTTGCCTGGAGAATCTCAGGGATGGGGGAGCCTGGTGGGCTGCCCTCTATGGGATCGCACAGAGTCAGACACGACTGATGTGACTTAGCAGCAGCATTATGACCTCACAAGCCTAGATTGTGTACTTTTCTATTTCTGAATAGCTACTTGTCGTTTCTTTGGAGTTTCGATTACCCAAAAAATATAAATTTCTGTTTTCTGGAGTTCTCTTTCACTGACGATTAAAATCTTTTAGTAAAAAATTATATATTACAAGTCTTTGCTTATCCTGTTCCCAATTCATTTGTCATGTGGTAGATGGCTGAATTAATATTTGATAAAATAATGAACAAATGACTTAATGAACTTTTCAAGTTTAACATTTAGGGCTTAGTTACAAGCAACAGACTTAACTCTCTCTAGCTAATGCAGAAAATAAGTTTATTAAAGAGATGTTTGATAATATAACTAATCATTGGAAAAATCAGAGATTAAGATAGATTGAGGCTCAGATGCTTGAAGAAATAAACAGTCAAAAAATGCCAAAAGAATAACCTGATGCCAACGATGCCACTGTTCTGTAACACTTATGGAATGAACCTTCAAGTTGAAACCAACACCACCACTAATATACTTACCCTTATAATGACCATTTTTTCTGTCATATTAAGCCTCTTAACAACTGCCAGGCACCTTTGCCATCATCTCCTCTAGCAAAACTCGTTACTGTAGAACTTGTTCTCTCATGTCATAAACTTTTTTTTTTTTTTCATTTAGGCCTACCCCTTGGGGACATTTTATTTTTTTTTAATTTTATTTTATTTTTAAACTTTACAATATTGTATTAGTTTTGCCAAATATTGAAATGAATCTGCCACAGGTATACCCGCATTCCCCATCCTGAAAACTTTTAAAATAAAAGTCTCATTCAGATTGTAGGTCACATGTCCAAATTCTGGCTTCCAGAAAGCCTGAAAATTTGAATTCTTTCAAGTCAGAGGGCAGGACTGACCATGCCTATTATATCAGTCAAGGCATTTTCTGCTCCCTGTTCGTGGGGACATTGTGCCTGCTCTGAAGGTGAAGTTCCCTCCACCCAAAGACTTCAAGTTCCATTCAGTTCAGTTGTCACAAAACAAGTTAATGCCGCCAGTATGCTGCTAACATTTTTGAATACTTGGTATGGAATTGACACACTTGGATAATCATAAGAAAAATAACTTCTCCAAAATTTTGCTTCACTTCGGGAGATACATTTAAGGCACATACTGATCTACACACATAAAACTCTTCATCACATGACAGTATTTTTCAAAGGTAAAAAATAAAACTAAGATGGCTTGGCAATAAAATTTTATTGCTAGAATGAAGTTATTGGTATGAAAATGAAAGTCAGATGAAAGCTACTTAAAATGAGTGAAAGTACAATTCCAAATCTTAATAAGGACAAGAAAGTGCCTAGAAATTCCACAAAAGGATCATCCAAAATATTCACAGAAAATTTCTGAATAGAACTCAAAATGATGTTCTACGGCAAAAATGGACAATTATTTGCCTTCTATTTCTATTTTTAGTTCATATGCATAAATACATTATGCATACATTTATACTGAATATATTTTGAGTATCCTTGTCACTTTTTATAGATTCACTTCAGTTAGAGCTTCCATAAAATATTGCTGAGTCAAATATATTTCATGCATGTGATATCTGCTCACCTTTTCTCTAGTGTCAAGGAAATATCTATATTAAAGTACACACTTTATTACCAAGACAGATTGTTGGGATTTATTCTTGACATTGACTTATTTCTGTACATTCACATTAATTCATCACCTTGGCAAAATCACTTTATATTTAAAGTATTTTTAGTCTTCCATTGCTACTCATCTTCATTAGCAAAGTCTTTCTATTAATATCCTGTCCTTTTTCACATTTCCATCCTCCCAAATGTAACCTCCCTTTACTAGTAGGTTATTATGAAATTATCGATATATTAGCCTTCTGCTTAAAGTGTCCTAGGTACTTTAAAAAGATATAATTGAGCTTTCTACCAGTCCTACAGGGCTCCGATACTGCTGTCTTCATCCATTGCCACATCTGCTTCACTCACCCCACTTCCATCATACTGGCATTTATTCAGTTCCTCAGATGCTGGAAATCCTTTCCCATTGTAGAGCCTTAGACTAGGAATTTCACCTTTAAAGTTCTGATTTAATGTTTTATTCCTCAGAGAAGCATTCGCACCTTCTCACAGCTAGATTAATAGTCCTCATGCCTTTGTCTTCTCTCATAAATATGATAAAATTTCTTATTTTATACTCATATGTTTATTTGACTGTCTCTTCCATTGAACTATAAACTCCGTGTGGTCAGAGACCTTGTAGACTCTATTCATCACGATAGCTGTGCATTTACCACAGTACCTAGCAAATAGCAGATGCCCAGGACATTCAGCACTATTTGCTCTATCATTTGTGCTCCTTCTCTACAAATGTAAACACACATACCCTCAAATGGTTAAGAAAATTATTGTATGTATTATGTATATATTGTACATACATCTCTGTGTCTATATATATTATAAATACTATATATTATATACACATATATTACTTTATTTTTCCTGAACCACTTGAGGATGACTTACTTACACAATAGTTTTTATAGGGTTAAATATATCATGGTTTTTTATATATATATATATATATATATATATATATATTTAAGAATGAGGGTAATATTGTAAATAATCACAGTGTAAGCACCCTAAGTAACTTTTATGTTTATACACTGCCTTTGTTGAATTTACTATTTGTATTCAAATATTTTCAATTAAGCTCATAAAGGCACTTAAGTTTTGCTTTTACTTCTTAAAGCAGTATTCAATCTGTAATAACATGATACATGAATTTTCATGTTATTTTTTTTAAGTTTCATTTAAGGCAGAACAATTCTTACCCCCTTATTTGTAATTTATGGCATTAATTTTTTAAAGAATGTACTAACTTTTTATTTTAATGGAATGTTCTCCATTTTGAGTTTATCTGATATTCTCTCAAATACAATATAGATATAACTGGACTGTACTTCTTTTTAAGTTCTTGGTTCTTCAATTGTATTCCTTGACAGAGTCATTCTCAAAGATATGTGAGAAAGCAAGTTTTGGCTCATGCTTTACAAAAGTTCAATTCTTCAGATGGTAGAGTTCCAAAAATGGTGGATCATTGTGAAGCTCCAGAGGAGAGTAAGGAAAGAATTCCAGTGAGAAAAATGTGATTGCCTTCACCATATCCAAGCTGAAAATACGTGAATGAGATGACAATAGGAGCAATCTCAAATCCTTTGCCTTTCAAAATTTCAATCTCTCTAGCTCTACCAGAAACAGTAAAGAAGTATTTTTCACCAGTCCAAGTGAACATTCTTTTTCCAAGTCTTTGAAATCTTTCCTAACACTATGAACAAATACTAGTGTGTGTATGTGTGTGTATATATATATATATATATATATATATAATATTATAATATATATAATATATTATATTAATTTATATAAATAAATATATATATATATATATATATATATATATATAAATTAGGGAGAAGGAAAGGTAAATGGGTAAGTTTCACCAGTCAATCCTAAAGGAAATCAGTCCTGAATATTCACTGGAAGGATCGAGGCTAAAGCTGAAGCTCCAATACTTTAGCCACCTGGTGTGAAGAACTGACTCATTGAAAAAGACCCTGATGCTGGGAAAGATTGAAGGCAGGAGGAGAAGGGAATGGCAAAGGATGAGATGGTTGGAAGGCATCACCGACTCAATGGACATGAGTTTGATCAAGCTCCAGGAGTTGATGATGGACAGGGAAGCCTGCCGTGCTGTAGTCATGGGGGCATAAAGAGTCAGACATCACTGAATAACTGAACTGACTTCTCATAAGAGTGAAATAAGAAGTTTGATAAATGCATTGACTACAGTTTTATTAAAAAGTATTTTTCAATCTAAAATAACAAAGTTTATTATGAAATAGTCACTTGAAAGAAATGCAACTGGAAAAATATATAATTAAGTGTTATTTACTTTAAATATTAACATAAAATATATATCACAAAGGAGTGTTTATAGTAACATTGGAAATTACTATTAAGCTAACTGCTCTTACTTCCATTTGTCTTTTAGAATAATTTGCCTCAATTGCTATCACTGGTGGAGTTTGTACCAGATGTAAACCAGATATGAGGTTGCTGGGGGTTAATTTCTGCTTCCATGGAAACTACTCAGGTGTGTGTTGGTTTTAAATGACTTCCTGCAGATTGACCCTTAGAGGCTCAAAAAACGGCTTTCTTAGAAATGAAGCCCCACACTGAGAGGAGAAAAGTCTTTCATATTTAACTTCCTTTGTACTATATATGCCAGTTAATATTTCCAATATTTAGGAAACTACATTTTCAGAATATACTTCACTGTGACAAAAATGTGTCCATTTAAATGAACAGTGATGCTGAATGTTTAAGAACATTTCTTTTCACATGTCAGAGGTTAGGTTAGGTTACTAAGGACATTTGTTGTAGTGATATCCTTTGATACCAGAATGTGGTAATTAACAATGGGATAATTAGAAGTCAGAGGGAGAAAGACAAATACCACATGCAAGATATTTGTGTTAAGATCTACGTGTACACGTGGGATCTAAAATATGATACAAATGAACTTACTTACGAAACAGAAACAGACTCACAGAGATGGAAAGCAAACATGGTTACCAAAGGGGAAAAGGTGTAGAGGGGGGATAAATTAGGAGTTTACGATTAGAATATAAAAAACTACTGCATATAAAATAGAGAATCAATAAGGTCCTACTGTATAGCATCAGATCAGATCAGATCAGTCACTCGGTCATGTCCTACACTTTGCGACCCCACGAATCGCAGCTCGCCAGGCCTCCCTGTCCATCACCAACTCCCGGAGTTCACTGAGACTCACGTCCATCGAGTCAGTGATGCCATCCAGTCATCTCATCCTCTGTCGTCCCCTTCTCCTCCTGTCCCCAATCCCTCCCAGCATCAGAGTCTTTTCCAATGAGTCAACTCTTCACATGAGGTGGCCAAAGTACTGGAGTTTCAGCTTTAGCATCATTCCTTCCAAAGAAATCCCAGGGCTGATCTCCTTCAGAATGGACTGGTTGGATCTCCTTGCAGTCCAAGGGACTCTCAAGAGTCTTGTCCAGCACCACAGTTCAAAAGCATCAATTCTTGAGCACTCAGCTTTCTTCACAGTCCAACTCTCACATCCATACATGACCACAGGAAAAATCATAGCCTTGACTAGACAAACCTTTGTTGGCAAAGTAATGTCTCTGCTTTTGAATATGCTATCTAGGTTGGTCATAACTTTCCTTCCAAGGAGTAAGCGTCTTTTAATTTCATGGCTGCAGTTACCATCTGCAGTGATTTTGTAGCCCCCCAAAATAAAGTCTGACATTGTTTCCACTGTTTCCCCATCTATTTCCCATGAAGTGATGGGACCGGATGCCATGATCTTTGTTTTCTGAATGTTGAGCTTTAAGCCAACTTTTTCACTCTCCACTTTCACTTTCATCAAGAGGCTTTTGAGTTCCTCTTCACTTTCTGCCATAAGGGTGGTGTCATCTGCATATCTGAGATTATTCATATTTTTCCCAGCAATCTTGATGCCAGCTTGTGTTTCTTCTAGTCCAGTGTTTCCTATGATGTACCCTGCATAAAAGTTAAATAAGCATGGTGACAATACACAGCCTTGATGAAGTCCTTTTCCTATTTGGAACCAGTCTGTTGTTCCATGTCCAGTTCTAACTGTTGCTTCCTGACCTGCATACAAATTTCTCAAGATGCAGATCAGGCGGTCTGGTATTCCCATCTCTTTCATAGGGGACCATATTCAACAGCCTATAATAAACCATGATGGAAAGGAATATGAAAAAAATATGTATGTGTAACTGAACAGTGCACTTTGCTAGAAACTAGCAACCATTGTAAACCATCTATACTGCAATAAAAATAAAAAATAAATTACCCATATATTTGAAAAAGAAATAGGATAATTGAGGCAGAATTGCTGGCCTCAAGGAACCTTCCACATAGCTGTAAACAGATGACAAACATAAAATTTTAAGACAAATGGCAGTTGCAGTAAGCCATTATAAGTGTACAGGACATGATGGAAATAGCAGAAGGAGTAGGTTATCCTGGGCAGAAAGCATACTCATGAAGAGCTACATGAAGTAGATGATGCTCAAACTGAATATACAGAGTGAAGTGAGAAACCTAATGGAGAGTGTGGAGAGAATGCACAGTAGAGTGGGAGTGGGAGGCAGCTTTAATAAAAGCATAGAGAAGAGAGCAGTGTGTTGCCTGAAGTAGTCAGGACTCATTTGAGGCTTTTGAAGCATGAGACATAGGGGAACAAGTGGCCAAAAGAGAAGGGGGACTCGAAGATATGGATAATGTGGAGGGCTTCTCAGTATGGCTCTTAATATCCTAGTACTTAGACTATATATTCTAGAAGGTAGAAGCTACAGTAAGATGTAGAGCACAGAAATGAGTAGTTCAGTATGAGTTTTAGTACATGGCTTCAGTATAATCAGTGACTCCAGGGGGCCTGACACAAATAGATTTGTGGCCAAGGGGCAGTTGGACTTCTCCAGTGGACTAAGCAAGAAGTGATGAAGGCCTAACAGAAAACATGCACCTTAATATAGACCATATGTAATATGTAACCATATTACATAGACCATACGTAATATAGACCATATGTAATTTCTGCAAGATTAGGAATTCTGCTGTTTAATGAGACTTTGGTAATGAGAGGAAGTAGAGAGTGGGCTCAACCTGATCTGCAAACTACAAGTACTTACGTTTCTATTTAATGATCAAAAATTCCACATGGTTAAAAAGTAGACATCATAAATTGACTCACTTGCCTCATTTCTACATATTTCCTGCATCATTTGACTTAAATGTTTCTTTCTTAACTGTGTTACACCTATATTTCTCACTTTGAAATGAGTGTTATAATACATTAAAGTTTGACAGGGTTAATGCTCTGTTTCAAATTTGACGTTATTTAAATATGGAGAGGCTATGGTTTTCCTTTACAATCTTATTCATCATTTAAATTAAGAACCTTGGCAGTTTCTGAATGTATGGAGAAAGTCTAGGGCCCTCTTGATTAGATTCTGATTATATATAGATATATGACATATATATATATATATATATATATATACACATCAGCATTTTACATATATAAATAATAGTATAAATACTATATATGTATATATAATTTTCTGGAAACTGAGAACACAGAGTTGAGACATAATATTGAGCTAAAAGCTGTCACTGAACATTGCCAACATCTACTTTAAATAAAGCAATATTCACTCTCTCATGAAATTGTTGATTTTTTTCTTGGTTTGCCAACAGACTGCTTTTTTCCAACACACTGCTTTGCCAAGGTTTCAAGATGATAATTTAATCTTCAAAAACTTTCATATATATATATATATATATGTGTTCTAGGTGTGATTTTTACATTTACATATATATATATATGTCTTATATATATATGTATAAATACTTTACACACATATATATGGCTTCTTTAAATTGCACAGTACTTCTCATTTAATTTTAGTTGTGAATTTAAAAATATTTTTCTAATTTTACTTAGGAGTAGCATTAAAATTATAATAATGCTAATAGGTTTTGCAAAGAACATGGAATGACAGTGAAATACGTTTAAAGCTTTTTCTTATACTCAGTGATTCAGAATGAAAAAGTGGCATATTTAGGGCTGAAAGTGACTTGAAATGGTTAACAAAACATTTTATATATATTTATAGACAAAAAGTTAGCTAATTTTATGTTTAAATCAAATGAGGAGAAATGGGTTTCTAGCTTTTAAAAAGAAAAATCTGTCATATTAAAATTGCCTTTACCAAGCCTTTTGGTATGGGCAAATATACCAATATAGCCCTTTTGGAAGGGCTACATTCCTTCAGTAAAGAGCATTTCTTTTTAAAATGGACACAAACTTTATTTCAATACAAACATTTTGAAATCTGTTAGAGACCTGAAGACAGTTATACTTACCAAAGACTTTTACCTCTTGGACATATCCAGTGTTATGGGAAGCTTGAATCCCTAAAGATGGAATTAAAATGTTAAAAGGCAATCTTTTGGCTTAGAATTTGCTTATTCTTTATCCTGCCTCAATTCAGTGTGTTAGCACAAGAAATTGATTGAAATTATTGAAAAATGTAGATAGAACATCTTGGAATTTGCAACACTTATGTCCAAACTAGGACTGCGATCACTTCTATTCTGTCCAAGTACTATAAATAGAGCATGGAAATTTTACAGTGAAGGGGGAACAGAAAGAAGAAAACTATAAAAGAAAACTGGCATTCTCATATGTAGAAGGGAATGGTTGGTATAAGTTTGGGGAAGTTGGAAAGGAAAATCTGAGGAAGTAAATGTCATTTCCTCTCTTCTTGCTGATATTGTTGTCTTCTATTTTGGAGATATAGATAATGATGGATAGAGACAGATAGACAGATAGGTAGGTAGGTTAGTGACTTCAAATTTGATTCTTACCAAAAAGCCCTGTGTTAGCCTTTGCATACTGGCAAGCAGAGGTGGAAATCCACACTGTTTTACAGGACTGCAGTCATAGCAGTCTCAAGTTGAGATTATGTTACTGTAAAATAGAGACAGCTTAAATTCCTAGTCATAACCAGTATAAAATTGCCCTGGAAATCTGCCAACTAAATTTGGACTTGACAATAGAGAAAATTAGCACTTGTTGAGTTAGATTTCAAGGTATATCTGTAACTACAGTAGTCTATCTTACGCTAAATTATTGACTATTTCAAAGCCTTTGACTGTGTGGATCACAATAAACTGGGGAAAATTCTGAAAGAGATGGGAATACCAGACCACCTGATCTGCATCTTGAGAAATTTGTATGCAGGTCAGGAAGCAACAGTTAGAACTGGACATGGAACAACAGACTGGTTCCAAATAGGAAAAGGACTTCATCAAGGCTGTATATTGTCACCCTGTTTATTTAACTTATATGCAGAGTACATCATGAGAAATGCTGGGCTGGAAGAAGCACAAGCTGGAATCAAGATTTCTGGGAGAAATATGAATAACCTCAGATATGCAGATGACACCACCCTTATGGCAGAAAGTGAAGAGGAACTCAAAAGCCTCTTGATGAAAGTGAAAGTGGAGAGTGAAAAAGTTGGCTTAAAGCTCAACATTCAGAAAACGAAGATCATGGCATCCGGTCCCATCACTTCATGGGAAATAGATGGGGAAACAGTGGAAACAATGTCAGACTTTATTTTTCGGGGCTCCAAAATCACTGCAGATGGTAACTGCAGCCATGAAATTAAAAGACGCTTACTCCTTGGAAGGAAAGTTATGACCAACCTAGATAGCATATTCAAAAGCAGAGACATTACTTTGCCAACAAAGGTTTGTCTAGTCAAGGCTATGATTTTTCCTGTGGTCATGTATGGAAGTGAGAGTTGGACTGTGAAGAAGGCTGAGCACTGAAGAATTGATGCTTTTGAACTGTAGTGTTGGAGAAGATTCTTGAGAGTCCCTTGGACTGCAAGGAGATCCAACCAGTCCATTCTGAAGGAGATCAGCCCTGGGATTTCTTTGGAAGGAATGATGCTAAAGCTGAAACTCCAGTACTTTGGCCACCTCATGCGAAGAGTTGATTCATTGGAAAAGATGCTGATGCTGGGAGGGATTGGGGGCAAGAGGAGAAGGGGATGACAGAGGATGATAAGGCTGGATGGCATCAGTGACTCGATGGACATGAGTCTGGGTGAACTCCGAGAGTTGGTGATGGACAGGCAGGCCTGGTGAGCTGCGATTCATGGGGTTGCAAAGAGTCCGACACGACTGAGCGACTGATCTGATATATATATATATATATATATATATATATATATATATATATATATATAAAGAAAAAAAAGGAGAAAAATTTCTTGCTGTATACAATTAAGAGTGGACAGAAATACAATTCAAATGCACATGTATTTCAGAAGGGTTGGTTTTCCACTCTGCTTTAGACACATTAGCATAAAAACTAGTATCAAGTGGACATTGAAAAAGGTGGCCTTGATACTGACCAGAGTTCTTGACTTTCCCATTAATGACAGCTGTTTTTTTTGTTTGTTTGTTTGTTTGTTTGTTTTTGTGGAGGGAGGGCTTTTGTATCTTGTTGTCCATAATTTGTCTCAATTGTGCATGCACACAGTTATTTTTGCCAACAAAGATCTATCTAGTCAAAGCTATGCTTTTTTCAGTACTCATGCATGGATGGGATAGTTGGGCCATGAAGAAAGCTGAGCACTCTAGAGTTGATGCTTTTGAACTGTGGTGTTGGAGAAGATTCTTAAGAGTCCCTTGGACTGCAAGGATATCCAGCCAGTCCATCCTAAAGGAGATCAGTCCTGGGACTGATATTGAAGCTGAATGTCCAGTATTTGGCCACCTGATGTGACGAGCCCAATCACTGGAAAAGATCCTGATAATGGGAAAGATAGAAGGCAAAAGGAAAAGAGTGTGACAGAGGAAGAGATGATTAGATAGCATTATCAACTCAATGGACATGAATTTGAGCAAACTTCAGGAGATAGTGGCGGACAGAAGAGCCTGGTGAGCTACAGTCCATGAGGTCACACAGTGGTACATAACTTTGCTAAACAACAGCATACTTTGTATTTTGTTTCTCCAGGAGATGTCTGTCCAGGTACAAACACTGCAACAAAGGGTCCCAGGATCCAGATCATGGCCTGTCTCAACTTCTGAAGACTTTTTGAATCTTAAAGTTACCTGTGAAGAATATAATATGTTCTCTAAATTTTTTTTTAAAATGTTTAGATATATGTATCGAAAAAGCAGGGTCATAGGTTTTTTCTTTAATGATTTGTTTTGCTTTTGTGAAAATTCGTGTGCATTAACACTTTGAATATTCCCGTGTGAAAATTAGAATTTGGGCAGTTTACCAAGTAGTACAACTTGCAATTTGTTCTTCTTCCTTGGTTCATGGATGTGTATGAACATATATGTCTACACACGTACTCACACACAGATGACTTCTCTATTGGAATTCATTTTAAAATATTTTCCTGAAATAGCTATTTAATTATAAGAAAGACTTCAAGTGTTACTATTTCTGGAGAAGGAGTACCTGTCATGTGCTAAAACCAGAACTGAGTAAAATAGAGATAGAGATGTAACATTTCTTCACCCTGAATGTATTAAAACAAAAATTTATGTTTTAAAACTACTTTCCATTTCTGTTAGTAACATATTTTTGGATATGTTTTTAATAATTTATGAAAGTCCTTATAATTAATCTTGACTACATTCTGTTTTTGGTTTTCTCCCCTGTCAAGTCATTAACTATTATAAAGAACCAGAAATCTACTCTCAACATATATCAGTGAAAATAGAAAGGGAAAGAAAAGGAAAAAAAAACAAACATGTGCCTTAAGTAGCCATTGAATCCCACTTTTGTTCTTACTACACAGGACATATTTCCTAGGCCACCTTGTGAAGGAAGACATATAATAATACCTTTTTCTATAGCAGTCTCATAACCCCTAAAAATGTAGCAGCCATCTTTGCCCAGAATATGATTCCTTTTTATTCAGTTAGACATTTTGCAAACCTTTTCTATTTATCTAAATCTCAATTTATCCTCACTCACTAACATATATTAATCATGTGTATTCAATACTTCTTTTGAATTTATTTACAGGGAATTACCTTAATAACATTTAGACTACAATTTAAATAAAAGCTGCCAGGATTAATTTTAATATGAATCATTGTCAATTAACCCAAAAGCAATGGATTTTGGAACTACATAAAAATTGAAAATAGGATGAGAATGAAATAAAATTCAATTAAAGCTTTTGCAATCATAACATTTACCTAGAGTCTATTTAAAAGCATTAGAATAGGAAAACAGATGGATCTAAAAAAGAGGGGAGATTTGAGGGGAAAAAAGTCCTGTATATATATGTGGCAAAATATGCAGTTATACAGAGACATTTATAATGTATGATCTTTTATTTAACTTTTTAATTTTCCAGAAAAAAATATATTAGGAACCAAAGAACTCAGAAAAAAAATGTGATGATACTTCATTTTAAAGTTAAAAAGAGGTTAAGGTAAAAAAAAAAAAAAAAAAGAGGTTAAGGTACTTATTACTCATTGAAAAATGAGATGGCAAGCTGATTATATTGAAAATAAAATCAAGGGAAGAACCATGCACTACAATTATTTTCTATCTAGATATTCTTTTTCCCCACATCTCTACAATATTCTACTCAGTTACTATATTAGCTCATTTTACATCATTGTTAATTCAACCTCAAGAAATAGGTTGAAGGGATATTTCATTATAGATTAATTAAAGGGGGATAGTACAGAAAAGCATCATTGAATTCCTTGAAAATTGAAAGATTAAAGTGTAATGATTAGCTCAGGAAAGTCAGTTTGAAAAGATTAAACATCACAGATTCTTGATAAGCAATCATTTTCTTCCAAATCTCAGTCTTGCTGAGTTCTGACTCTCCTGATCCTTCACTGTTTTACCATTTACATTTTTGTAAAGTAGCACAATTTTCATGGATTTATTCTCATTTTCTATTGTCTTTTATTCAGTTTATCTAAGGTTATAATGCTACAGAAAAATGTTTCAAGAAGATTGAGTGCTGGTTGCTTTTACAAGAACACTCTTGGGAATAACCCCTGTAAAAGAGTGATGGAAGCAGGAAGAGGGAGAAATTACATTGTGATGCAACTGACACAAAAGTTTCAACTGATCCCATGGGGCTGGGATGACCCATGAAATTTGTTCTAATTTGAGGTCTGTTGGTCAGGTATTTGTATCATTCCAGTAACAAGTTTTTGAATGAGAGAATAGATAGATAATCTTGAAGTAACATAGAATTAATTTGTCTTGTAGTTGTAAGGTGCTTGTCTAGGTTCATTATTTTGCGTAAGAATGTCCAATGCTTCCAGTACTGTTTATTGAGAAAACTGTCATCGTTGCATGAATTGTCTTTGTGCTATGGTTAAAATCAGCTGACTATGTTTAAGTGAGTCCATTCTTATGCACTGTATTTTATCCTTCGAAGGTGATCTTTCAATTTTGGAATGGCTTGTTTAAAAATAATCAGGTTCAATTATTAAAGTGTTGAGAAATAAAAAAGATACTGAACATGAAATAGATAACAGGAGAATCTGAACCATAGTAAGATGACATATATTTGGAATTAAAAAGAACTGAATTTGAAACCTTCCTTGTTGAATGTACATATATATGTGATCTTATTAATTTACTTCTATAGCTGTAAAATGAATATAATAATTGCTGATTTTATTAGACTTTATATGCTTCCTAAGTTTCTTCAGTCTTGTCTGATTTGTTGAGACCCTATGGACTATAGCCTAATGGGTACCCATATCAGTGGGATTCTCCGGGCAAGAATACTGGAGCAGGTGGCCATGGTTTCCTCCAGGGGAACTTCCTTGGGACTAAGCACATGTCTCTGACATCTTACACAGGACTGGGGAGACAGACTCTTGGAGGTCCAAGAGACTTTGGCAGAGATGTGGGTCGGTTGTGGCCTCTACAGGGTTTGGGGCACTGAATGTAGCAGTGCATGCATGGGACATTTTGAAGGAAGTCCCCATTATCTTCATTACCTCTACCACAGTTTGGCCCCAGGTAAATAACAGGGAGGGAACACAGCCCCACCCATCAACACAAAATTGGATTAAAGATTTATTGAGCATGGCCCTGACCATCAGAACAAGACCCAATTTCCCCCTCAGCAGATTCTCCCATCAGGAAGCTTCCATAAGCCTCTTATCCTGCTCCATCAGAGAGCAGACAGACTGAAAACCACAACCACAGAAAACTAATCAATATGAACACATGGACCACAGTCTTGTCTAACTCAGTGAAACTATGAGCCATGCCCTGTAAGGCTACCCAGATGGACAAGTTATGGTGGAGACTTCTGACACAATGTCGTCCACTGGAGAAGGGGATGGCAAACCATTTAAATATTCTTTCTTTGAGAACCCCATGAACAGTAGGAAAAGGCAAAAAGGTATGACAATGAATGATGAACTCCCCAGGTCAGTAGGTACCCAATATGCTACTGGAGAAGAGTGGAAAAAAACTCCAAAAAGAACAAAGAGATGGAGCCAAAGAAAAAGCAACATCCAGTTGTGGATGTGACTGGTGTTGGAAGTAAAGTCCAATGCTGTACAGAGTAATATAGCATACAAACCTGGAATGTTAGGTCCATGAATCAAGGCAAATTGGAAGTGGTCAAACAGGAGAAGGAAATGACAACCCACTCCAGTATTCTTGCCTGGAGAATCCCATGTATGGATTCTGCTAGGAGATCCTATGGAGAGTCTGCTAGGCTACAGTCCATGGGGTCGCAAAGGGTAGGAAATGACTGAGTGAATTCACTTTCATTTTCAAAAAGGAGATGGCAAGAGTGAACATCAACATTTTAGGAATCAGCGAACTAAACTGGACTGGAATGGGTGAATTTAACTTAGATGACCATTATATCTACTACTGTGGGCAAGAATCCCTTAGAAGAAATGGAGTAGCCATCATAGTCAACAAGAGTCCAAAATGCAGTACTTGGATGCAATCTCAAAAACAACAGAATGATCTCTGTTTGTTTCCAAGGCAAACCATTCAATATCACAATAATCCAAGTCTATGCCCCAACCAGTAATACTGAAGAAGCTGAAGTTGAAAGGGTCTATGAAGACCTACAAGACCTTCTAAAACTAACACCCAAAAGAGATATCCTTTTCATTATAGGGGACTAGATTGCAAAGGTAGGGAGTCAAGAAATATCTGAGTAACAGGCAAATTTGGCCCTGGAGTACAGAATGAAGCAGGGCAAAGGCTAATAGAGTTTTGCCAAGAGAATGCACTGGTCATAACAAACACCCTTTTCCAACAATACAAGAGAAGACTCTATGTATGGATATAACCAGATGGTCAACACCAAAATCAGATTGATTATAATCTTTGCAGCCAAAGATGGAGAAGCTCTATACAGTAAGCAAAAACAAGACTGGGAGCTGACTGTGGCTCAGATCATGAACTCATTATTGCTGAATTCAGGCTTAAAATGAAGAAAGTAGGGAAAACCACTAGACCATTCAAGTATGACATAAATCAAATACATTACAATCATACAGTGAAAGTGAGAAATATATAAAAGGAATTAGTTCTGATAGACAGAGTGCCTGAAGAACTATGGACAGAGGTTCATGACATGTGAGGCAGTGATCAAGAACATCCCCAAGAAAAAGAAATGTAAAAATGCCAAAAGATTGTCTGAGGAGGCCTCACAAATAGCTGTGAAAAGAAGAGAAGCAAAAAGCAAAGGAGAAAGGGAGAGATATACCCATTTCAATGCAGAGTTCAAAAAATAGCAAGGAGAGATAAGAAAGCCTTCCTCAGTGATCAGTGCAAATAAATAGAAGAAAAGAATAGAATGGGGAAGGCTAGATATCTCTTCAAGAAAATTAGAGATACCAAGGGAACATTTCATGCAAAGATGGTCTCAATAAAGGACAGAAATGGTATGGTCCTAACAGAAGCAGAAGATATTAAGAAGAGGTTGCAAGAATACACAGAAGAACTGTACAAAAAAAGATCTTCACTACCCAGATAATCACGATGGTGTGATCACTTACCTAGAGCCAGAATCCTGGAGTGTGAAGTCAAGTGGGCCTTAGGAAGCATCATTATGAACAAAGCTAGTGAAGGTGATGGAATTCCAGTTGAGCTCTCTCAAATCCTGAAAGATGATTCTGTGAAAGCACTGCATTCAATATGCCCACAAATTTGGAAAACTCAGCAGTGGCCACAGGACTGGAAAAGATCGATTTTCTTTCCAATCCCAAAGAAAAGCAATGCCAAAGAATGCACAAACTACTACACAGTTGCACTCATCTCACACACTAGTAAAGTAATGCTTCAAAATTCTCCAAGCCAGGCTTCAACAGTATGTGAACTGTGAACTTCCAGATGTTCAAGTTGGTTTTAGAAAAGGCAGAGGAACCAGAGATCAAATTGCCAACACCCACTGGATCATTGAAAAAGAAAGAGATTTCAAGACAAACATCTACTTCAGGTTTATTGACTATACCAAAACCTTTGACTGTGTGGATCACAACAAATTGTGGAAAATTCTGAAAGAGATGGACATACCAGACCACCTGACCTGCTTCTTGAGAAATCTGTAAGCAGATCAGGAAGCAATGGTTAGAAATGGACATGGAACAACAGACTGGTTCCAAATCAGGAAAGAAGAATGTCAAGGCTGTATATTGTCACCCAGCTTATTTAACTTATATGCAGAGTACATCATGAGAAACGCTGGGCTGGATGAAGCAAAGGCTGGAATCAAGATTGCTGGGAGAAATATGAATAACCTCAGATATGCAGATGACACCACCCTTATGGCAGAAAGTGAAGAAGAACTAAAGAGCCTTTTGATGAAAGTGAAAGAGGAGAGTGAAAAAGTTTTCCTAAAACTCAACATTCAGTAGACTAAAATCATAGCATCTGGTCCCCATTACTTCATGTCAAATAGATGGAGAAACAGTGGAAATAGTGAGAGACTTTATTTTGGGGGGCTCCAAAATTACTGCAGATGGTGACTGCAGCCATGAAATTAAAAGACGCTTGCTCCTTGGAAGAAAAGTTATGACCAACCTAGACAGCTCATTAAAAACCAGAGACATTACTTTGCCAACAAACGTCTGTTTAGTCAAGGCTATGGTTTTTCCAGTAGTCATGTATGGATGTGAGAGTTGGACTATAAAGAAGTTGAGTGCCAAAGAATTGATGTTTTTGAACCGTGCTATTGAATAAGACTCCTGAAAGTCCCTTGGACAGCAAGGGGATCCCACCAGTCCATCCTAAAGGAAATCATTCCTGAATATTCTTTGCAAGGATTGATGCTAAAGCTGAAACTCCAATACTTTGGCCACCTGATGCGAGGAACTGACTCATTGGAAAAGACCCTGATGTTGGGAAAAGTTGAAGGTGAGAGGAGAAAGGGACCACAGAGGGTGAAATGGTTGGATGACATTACTGTCTCAGTGGACATGCGTTTGAGCAAACTCTGGGAGTTGGTGATGGACAGGGAGTCCTGGCATGCTGTAGTCCATGGGGTCACAAAGAGTGGGAAACAACTCAGTGACTGAACTGAACTGAACTGAACCCACTGCAGTATTCTTACCTGGAGAATCCCATAGACAAAAGATCTTAGCGGGCTGTAATCCATGAGGTTGCAAAGAGTCGAACATTAATATGCAAACACTGACTCTCTGATATATATATATATATATATATATATATATATATATACATACACACACATATATATATATACACATGCACATATGTGATACATAGTACTGCAAACTAAAAAAAATAAATGAGAAAACTAAATATATAATTTATTTTTTTTTATTACTCAGAGTTGTTTTATTTATTTATTTTTTCTGATTTACATTTTTATTTTTATTTTTTTAACTTTTATTTTATTTTGAAACTTTACAATATTGTATTAGTTTTGCCAAACATCGAAACGAATCCGCCACAGGTATACCCGTGTTCCCCATCCTGAACCCTCCTCCCTCCTCCCTCCCCTACCCTCCCTCTGGGTCGTCCCAGTGCACCAGCCCCAAGCATCGAGTACCGTGCATCGAACCTGGACTGGCGACTCGTTTCATACCCCCAAACTCAGCAATTTAAACAAGATGAAGAGACAGAGGAATACCCAGCAAACAAAGGAACAGGATAAAAGCCCACCAAACCAAACAAAAGAGGAAGAGATAGGGAATCTACCTGATAAAGAATTCTGAATAATGATAGTGAAATTGATCCAAAATCTTGAAATCAAAATGGAATCACAGATAAATATAAATATATAATTTATGCGATGCACTTTGAAAATCACCAGCAATGTAGTTTCATTACAATTGTCATAGACAATGCTAAATTACTGCTTTTAATTTAAATTTTGCTAACATTTATTATGTTTATTATTAATTAATATGCTTATTTTGGTTGCATTGGTGAATAAGGGCCATACAAATGAGGATTTTATTTTTTCCTTAGCTTACATTTGTACATATTTAAATAATATTATGCTAAAAATAGTTTCAATAAAAATGTTTCCAGATTTGTTATACTAAATAACTTAAACTTTGTAACAAGTAATAATAGGAATAATACAGAATACATTTTGATCTTTAGAACATACAACTTAGAAAACAATTATAATTAAAAGAGTTAATATTCTTTGTTTATGGGTACTTAGGTGATAGTTATCTCTTTTCAAAATATATATCTCACCTACATTTTTATAGATCAGGTTGTTTTTAAACCTAAGCTTCCAGAAATACATGCAGTAAAATTTAGCCTACATTATGCTAAGAAGGAGATATATTTCTTACTTTTTAAAGAGAATGAAAAATGTATAAATATATTGCAGTTGTCTTATTTTGTAAATAATTAGTAAGAGGAAAATTATTTAATAATAAAATGATAGAGGCTGGAAGTTAGCAGGTTAAATACAAGCTTGAGATAAATAAATGTGGATGGGGAGGGAAAGAGATTCTTATAAGAGACCAAGAAACATTGGTGATAAAAAAAAAAAAAAAAGGACTGTGACAGGAAAAAAAAGAAAGAATGTTGCCCAAGACATACCAAATAGGAAAACTGTAAAAGAGAAAGACATAGGAAGAAGCAAGTTGTGTGTGAAATAGACAGAGGAAAGGAGTCATCCATTCAACCATATATACAAACAAGCACTCATTTAACAGTTCTTGAGCCCTTTAAGGTACCTTGCTCTGTGCTAAATGCCAGGTATGTACCAGTGAATAAAACAGAATAAAAACAGTGAATATTTCTTACAGTCTAGTAGGAGACTAAGACAATGATCAATTTCAAAAAAGAAAAATAATTTTAATTGTATAATCAACTGTTCATAGTACAAAATCACAGTGCTAAACTATGAAGGAAAACAATATGAAGTACCTACTCTTTTATATCTCCTGATTTATAAAGAAACACAATTTACGAGGAAAATGTATAATCTCTTTCCTGTTTCTTAGTTTTTATCCAGAAGAAAATAAATGCCTGGCTTAATTGAAAGTAAGCAAGCTCATCACCTGCCAACATTCCCTTGAATTACTTTCCAAATATTCAGTAATTCTAGAGTGGATAATTCTGACATGGAGAATAAATATGTTTATTTTTATTTTATAATATCCAAATTCATTGTTAAATTGTAATGCTATATTTTGATGAAATTAAAAAGGTTTTGTATATCTAAGATTTAGCTTAGGCTTTAGATGTATTCCATAATTTGTGTTAAACATTTTTGTAGTTATGCTACAAAAAATTCCAATACTAATAACAATGAGAAGGAGGAAAAGGTGTAGGAGCAGAAAAAAGAGAGGAGAACAAAAAGAAAAAATAAAACTGAAAGAAAATCAATTTGATTTTGTTTTTAATGTGTCATCCCGAAATGTGTGAAAGTCATATCTGGGACCAACAATAATTTAACTTGTCTATTAACATTAGCAGTCAAATCAAAAGTAGTTTTACAATACAGTGTAAGTTTAGGGTTTATTCTATACAATTTTGTTGTTATTCAGTCGCTCAGTCATGCCCAACTCATTGTGACCCCATGGACTGTAGCCCTCCAGGCTCCTCTGCCCATGGGATTTCCCAGGCAAGAATACTGGAATGGGTTGTCATTTCCTTCTCCAGAGGGTCTTCCAGATCCAGGGATTGAAACTGTGTCTCTTGAATTGGCAGGCATATTCTTTACCACTGAACCACTTGGGAAGCCCCAAGAATTATTAAAGATTAGTGAAAACTCTTGATAAAAAAGAGATTGATTCTCTTATTAATTCCTTAGCTTCTTTTTTTTAATCCTTTAGAATTGCTGTCAAACTTTGTTGGTTATGGATCACACTAGAGAATATAATGAAAATTATGGTCTCTATCCACAAAATTAAGCATGAACAATCTTTCTGGAAAAGTCCATATTGTAATAACCACCTTAAAGCCTGTTCATGAGCTATAGAGAATATTTTCCCCTTTAGGATAAACTTGGACTTCACTGAACACCAACTGTGCTGTACAATAAATGCACTAGGTGAACTTTAAACAACTCCTGTTCCTAGTGGGTTCAGTTTTACTATATCATTCTTCTTAGGCTGCCATAATGACGTACCAATAGACTGGGTGGCTTAAACAACAGAAATTTATTTTCTCAGCGTTCTGAAGGCTGGAATTTGAGATGCCAGTGTGGTCAGGTTTCTGATGTGCTCTCTTCCTGGTTTCCAGATGGTCACCTTCTCACCTAGTCTTCACATGGCAGAAAGAGAGAGAGAGAGAGAGAGAGAGAGTTGTGTGTCTTACAGGTTTTCAAAGGAGCTAATCCCATCATTATTTCCCAAAAGTCCTATCTCTAAAGTCCATTACATTGGGGGTTAGATTTCAACATATACCTTTTAAGAGGACAGAATTAAGTCCCTAACAACTGATAATCAGACCATCAACAGAAACAATGTAAGTCCTGAAAGGAATGCTATAGGAGTAGAAGGGAGGAGTGACTAAATTTGCAATGTGAGTTGGGGAAAGCTGAGTAGGAAACACGGAATAGACCATACAGTTTGGGAAGAAGCTTCATAGAGAAAAGAAGAATGTTTCAAATAGAAAAAGTAACATGAAAATAGGGACTAGAGAGTCTATTACGTAGGCAACAAGATTAGTGAGCTCCTGTTTACTGGAGAATCAAGAGATTTGAATCAGGGTTAGATTTATGTTGTAGAGTTGGTTGGATCCAAGTTTAGAGATTGTATGGGTATCATGTTATGGAATATAAAATTAATCCCATAGGGCACACTTTTGCTTAGTGGTTTATAAGAAATTAAATGGACAAGATGCATAAAGATGATACTTTACTTGCCATGGAGATGAACTTATTCCAGATTAGTTCCCTGATAGCAATGGAATTAATCTATATGATTTGCTATGGAGTATATCTTCAGGATAAACATCTATTTCTGCTTTAAAGACTATGCCAAAGCCCTTGACGGTGTGTATCACAATAAAATGTGGAAAATTCTGAAAGAGATGGGAATACCAGACCACCTGACCTACCTCTTGAGAAACCTATATGCAGGTCAGGAAGCAACAGTTTAGAACTGGACATGGAACAACAGACTGGTTCCAAATAGGAAAAGGACTTCATCAAGGCTGTATATTGTCACCCTGCTTATTTAACTTATATGCAGAGTACATCACGAGAAATGCTTGGCTGGAGGAAGCACAAGCTGGAATCAGGATTGCTGGGAGAAATATGAATAATCTCAGATGTGCAGATGACACCACCCTTATGGCAGAAAGTGAAGAGGAACTCAAAAGCCTCTTGATGAAAGTGAAAGTGGAGAGTGAAAAAGTTGGCTTAAAGCTCAACATTCAGAAAACGAAGATCATGGCATCTGGTCCCTTCAGTTCATGGGAAATAGATGGGGAAACAGTGGAAACAGTGTCAGACTTTATTTTTTGGGTCTCCAAAATCACTGCAGATGGTGACTGCAGCCATGAAATTAAAAGATGCTTACTCCTTGGGAAAAAAGTTATGACCAACCTAGATAGCATATTCAAAAGGAGAGACATTACTTTGCCAACAAAGGTCTGTCTATTCAAGGCTATCGTGTTTCCAGTGGTCATGTATGGATGTGAGAGTTGGACTGTGAAGAAAGCTGAATGCCAAATAATTGATGCTTTTGAACTGTGGTGCTGGAGAAGACTCCTTGGACTGCAAAGAGATCCAACCAGTCCATTCTAAAGGAGATCGGTCCTGGGTGTTCTTTGGAAGGAATGATGCTAAAGCTGAAACTCCAATACTTTGGCCACCTCATGCGAAGATTTGACTCATTGGAAAAGACTCTGATGCTGGAAGGGATTGGGAGCAGGAGGAGAAGGGGAGGACAGAGGATGAGATGGCTAAATGGCATCACCAACTCGATGGATATGAGTTTGAGTGAACTCCAGGAGTTGGTGATGAACAGGGAAGCCTGGTGTGCTGCAATTCATGGGGTCGCAAAGAGTCTCACACGAGTGTGCTACTGAACTGAACTGAACTGAAACACCAGAAAAACAAATCGATAAAAAACAGTTGTTTACTTAATAAAAAAGACTTGACACAGATACTGGCATTACTCTGGCTGAGTAACAATGTGGAAACACATAAAGTGTGAGAATATAAAAGACTGGATGTTATTGGTGGCATATATTATAATCTGCAATTACCTTTAACTTGAAATGATGAAACCAGAGCCAGAAAAGAGCTGAATTATGTTTTCTAAACTACACATGGTACATTCCAGAAAAACTTAAACAGCTGAATTTTAAATTTATTTTTCCACTGAATGTAGTTTAAAGGTTACTACAAAATAATGAATTATTTCTGTGACTCACCATACTTAGGATATGCTGTTTGCTTATAATATGATCTCTTACAGTGAAAATTTAATTACTTTGCTGATAAGGTGCTTAATATTAGAAAATGAAAACATAAGGATTATAGTATATTGTTTATACCTAATGTTTAATAATTGTCTATTATTAACATTATTTGGAGGTTTAATGTACTATCAAAAACAAAGATCTGTAGCTCTTTTGTTCTCTTCTGAAAACTTACTAAATCTTTGCTTCAGTGTGATCTGAGTATCAAGATTCTCTAGCAGCTTATTGGAAATGAGGGTCCTTCAAATCTGTCTTAAAATTCTCTCAGGGTCTACCTTAGAGCATTGATGCATAGCCTGCATTTAACAAAATTTCTTATTGACTTTTGTGCACCTTACATTGGAGAACTGGCTCACATATCATACTTGGGGGTTGCCAAAAATCAGTGTACAAATCACACTTGGATGTTAATGAGTCAGTGTTAATTAGTTCACAGACAGCTTTCTCAAGGGATAAGGTCATGAGGTCAAGCTTCCTGGTACCATATAAGTTATCTTGGATTCTCACAGTTACTATTACCTAATATCCAGTAACTATGTAAGCCCTGACTCACATCTTTTATTATCCTCAGTTTTATTGACTTAGTTTATAAATGCTTAACCTGGGATATCATCTGTACATAATATGTAAAAGAATATGTTTTAAATAACTAATAAGACAAGGAGACTTTGTTTTTGGCCCAGGTATTTTAAAACTGCTCAGGACTTGATGTATTGTAATAATCCTTTCCCAAATTACTGACCCCTCTTACCAACTACTATTTTAAACTTAAATAAAGCAATTTAACCTACAACTTGGGGAAAATTATTAAGGCATAAATTACCTTGGAACCTTAAGTGGCTCACAGTTGTGGATTATGTCTGAATTGCACCAGTTTCTGGATGATCTTGTCATTTTGATATAGGTTTAAGAATAATTAAAAATCATGTGGTATATCCTGTTAGATGTACAAGCTGGATTTAGAAAAGGCAAAGGAACCGGATATCAATTTGCTGACATTCCTTGGATCATAGAAAAAGCTACAGAATTCCAGAGAAAAACATCTACATTTGCTTCATTGACTATTTTAAAGTCTTTGACTGTGTAGATCACAACAAACTGTGGAAAATTCTTAAAGACATGGGAATATTGACCACCTTACATGCCTCCTGTGAAACCTGTATGCAGGTCAAGAAACATCAGTTAGAACTAGAAATGGAACAATGGACTGGTTCCAAATTGGTAAAGAGTATGTCAAGGCTGTATATTGTCACCCTGCTTATTTAGTTTATATGCAAAATCTGGGCTAGATGAAGCACAAGCTGGAATCAAGATTGCCAGGAGAAATATCAGTAACCTCACATATACAGATGATAACACTCTTATGGCTGAAAGCAAAGAGGAACTAAAGAACCTCTTGACGAAGGTGAAAGAGAAGAGTGAAAAATCTGTCTTTAAACTTAACATTCAAAAAACTAAGATCATGACATCTGGTCCCATCACTTCGTGGCAATTAGACACAAAAACAATGGAAACTGTGACAGACTTTATTTTCTTGGGCTCACAAATAATTGTGGATGGTGACTGCAGCCATGAAATTAAAAGACAGTTGCTTCTTGAAACAAAAGCTATGACAAACATAGATAGCATATTGAAAAACAGAGACATCACTTTGACGACAAAATCAGTATAATCAAACCTATGGTTTTTCCCATAGTCATGTATGGATGTGAAAATTGGACCATAAAGAAGGCTGTGCACCACATAATTGATGCTTTTGAATTGTGGTGTTGGGGAAGACTCCTGAGAGTCACTTGGACTGCAAGGAGATCAAACCAGTCAATTCTAAAGGAAATCAGTCCTGAATATTCATTGAAAGGACTGATGCTGAATCTCCAATCCTTTGGCCACCTGATGCCAAGAGCTGACTCATTGGAAAAGACCCTGATGCTGAGAAATATTGAAAACAGAAGGAAAAGGGGATGACAGAGGATTAGATGGTTGGATGGTATCACTGACTCAATGGACATGAGCTTGAGCAAACTCTGGGAAATGGTGAAGGACAGGTAAGCCTGGCACGCTGCAGTCCAACAGATCACAGAGTTGGACATGACTGAGTGACTGAAAAAAAAACAACAATCTTGTCACAAACCAAACTATGGTTGCTGTGGGGGAACGTATACTAAATGATTTTCGCCTGATCATGTACACACTGCTATATTTAAAAGTGGGTAACCAACAGGGTTTATAGTATTGCACATGGAACTCTGCTCAGTGTTATGTGGCAGGCTGGATGGGAGAGGGAGTTGGAGGAGATTGGATTGGGCTTCCCAGGTGGTGGAATGGTAAAGAATCCATTTACCAGTGCTGCGATGAACATTGGGGTACACATGTCTCTTTCAATTCTGGTTTCCTCAGTGTGTATGCAGGGAGGGAGGAGGGAGGAGGGTTCAGGATGGGGAACACATGTATACCTGTGGCGGATTCATTTTGATATATGGCAAAACCAATACAATATTGTAAAGTTAAAAAATAAAATAAAATTTAAAAAAAAGAAAAAAAAAGGAAAAAAAAAAAAAAAGAAGAATCCATCTACCAATGTGGGTAACACAAGTGATGCAGATTCAATCCCTGGTTTAGGAAGATGCTCTGGAGAAGGAAATGTCAACACACTCCAGTATTCTTGGCTGCAAAATTCCATAGATAGAAGAGCCTGGTGGTCTACAGTCCATGGAGTCACAAAAAGTCGAACACAATTCAACACACATGGTGGACATGTGTATATGTATAATTGAGTTCCTTTGCTATTCTCTTGAAACTGCCACACAACAGTGCTAATCAGCTATACCCCAATACAAAATTTAAAAAAAAAATTAAAAAAAACAATCCACTACATGTTCGAGAGTTTTTTAAAAATTGAGATAAATAAGGTGGTTCATGTATTTTCCTTACAGTTTCCAAAGAGTCAAGCTGTAATGCAAGGGTACTTGGTAACCACATACTTGTAACTAGTGACTTTTGTAACTCTGAAAATTAATGCTTATTTTTTACCAATGGTACTTTGAAATAGATCCAAAAGAAAATGTGATAAACCTGTTTCTGCTTATTCTAAATTCATTGCACTTGCCCATCAATGTATCTCAGAGAAGAAACAATTATTTTTATATAAATTATGTTAATGCAGATATAAGGGTCTGGTTTGCTGGAAACATATCTCTGGCCCACGTTGATATTGGTTTTAACTTGGAATCAGAGTTTACTTTACATAAAAACAAACAAATTAACTTTAATGTCATGCATTTTTATGGGTTTTCTGAGCTTTACTTGACATTTGAATTATATACCACTGACATTATCAAAGAGAGAGCATTGAATTTTAAATGCTTCAAAATTTTATTAAGATTAAAATTTGCTCCTGGCTGTTTCTGACTAATATCATTTTTTGAATGAATATATTTTAATATTTTAAATCTAGCAATTGATTAGCACTTCAATTAAAAAAAAAGTTGGTGGGTGAAAGGAGATTATTTTATTTAAGTCTTTTAGTGTATTTCATTAACTGCATGCCTGTTTTCCAAAGATAAAATATAACTTCTTTCCTTTGGGCTATTTGGTCCATTGGTCATTTGCTACACCCATTTTGTATGCAATCCTATACATTGAACCAATACTGTGTCCAAGTGAGTATCATGTGAAGAATGATTTCAAGCAGTCAAACTGCCTTCTGAGTATAGGATAGAGAACTAAATAATATTGAGCTTCTGTAAAGTAGAGGTACTAAAAAGGATATTAGGTGGGTAATCTATGATATCTCCACACCTTTATAGAGAATTTAAAATATATATCTGTATGTGTTCAGTCACTCGGTCATGTCTGACTCTTTGTGGTCTCATGGACTGTAGCCCACCAGGCTCCTTTATCCATGGAATTTCCCAGGCAAAAATACTGGAGTGGGTTGCCATTTCGTACTCCAGGGGATCTTCCAGACCCAGGGAATGAACCTGCATCTCCTGTATTGACAGGTGGATACTTTACCACTAGTGCCACCTGGTAAGCCAATCTATCTATCTACACTTAAACTATATATATATATATATATATGTGTGTGTGTGTGTGTGTGTGTGTGTGTGTGTGTGCGCACATATGTGTGTATATGCTTATGTCTATGTATGTGTACATATATCTTTAAAATGTAAATGGCTCATTTGTATGCCATTTTCTCAGTGCAAAAGATGCATAACACCTTTCCAATGCCAAGTATATATAGGTATTCCTGAAACTTCTATATTAACTCTGTATGATTTCTGTATCTTTTCATGTACAACAAAGTAGCATGTGTAATTTCACAATATTAGCACCCTAACCCGTCAACCTCAAAAAAAAGGCAATATTATGAAAACATTTTAAGATAATCTTGAGATGTTCAGATATAGCTCTGTCATTCTGAAATTAGAAACACTTTAACATTTTACAGGTTTAATTTCCATGGCTAGGACTTCTTGGGATAATAACAACACTTCAGATTAATTGTGTCTCTAAGTGTTGTATATGATACTTGGGAGACAGTACAACACAATATACTAGAAAAATCCTGAGATATAAAATCTAACTGATTAGGATTTTGTGTCTACTTTGTTATTTACTAGTTTGAGAAAATTTGACTAAATTGCAAAACACATTAAGTAGGCTCAATTTCCATACGATGTAATCCATCCTTCATGGGTTTATTGAGGGTATTAAAAAGATAATATGTGCAACACACCTAGAACACTGCACAGTGAATAATAAGAGTTCAATAGATATAACTTCATTTCCTCTACATCCATTCTAAAGTAAAAGTAATGAAATAAGTTTTACTGCCTTTATATACCTTTGAAAGCAATTGTAGCTAAAATAAAAAGGCTCAGATACCTCTTGCTGAATAGAGCTTTGTCAAATAAAAATGAGAGACTAAGTTAAATGAAAGCAGTGATGCCACTAAAAATGTGTAATTATTAATTCCACTTCTATGTCTTTTCACCCTGTTCTCTTTTTAGAACCTTTTTTCTTTTGTCTAATTTAGTACACAGTTTTCTTTTTTACCACTTATGACTAGGTACTTATAGCAACATATGCTATTTAAAATTACCCTGGCTTACATTGAACTTTCTGCCTTAATAGTGGTGGACTGCTAATTCAAAGTTCTCTTTCCAGAGACTGTAATACAAAATCATGAGCAAGTATCCTTCAAAAGGTGCATCCTGATCATAATAATGGTGTGCAGTAAACTTCCATTTACTAGAGTTTTAAACATCCATAAAACTTCAATGTCAGTAATTTACTTTTAGTCTTTACCAGTGGCAAGTAGTTCCAAACACACAGGGAACACACTCCTACAACCTTCTCTTGCCACTGAAGGATCCACTTGTAACATTCTATACTGTGAAATTCATACCAGCATTTTTTTTTCCCTTGCCACAGTTATGCAATCTGGTTCAGTACCAGGGAAATTTATTCCAGTATAAAAATAAACTTCCAAATGTTTAATCTTGTGTGTGCATGCTCAGTCTCTTAGTCATGTCTGACTCTGCGACCCCATGGACTGTAGTCCACCAGGTTCCTCTGTCCAGGGAATTCTCTTGGCAAGAATATTGGAGCAGCTTGCCATTTTCCACTCCAAGGTATCTTCCTGACCCAGGAATCAAACTGACATCTCCTGTGTCTCTTGAATTGGCAAGATAATTCTTTACCACTGTGCCACTTGGATTTCAGTTGATGTTAACATATTTTTAATTTTGCTTGGTTTTTCCATTTTCTGTTGTTTTTGAACATCCACATCATATTGTTGAAAATTAATATTTTTAGTATGATTTTCTTCTTCATTCTTTCCAGTGGGTCCCAGGATTTTTGGCCAATCGTATGCATCAATAACATGAAAAGTCTGGAGGAGTCCCAGTTATTAAATACTAAAATTTAATATTCTAGATGAGACCAAGGTTACTGATCCTTGGTCATTCTCCTATTGTGAGTTGTAGGGAGATCAATTGTTATCAGAGCCAAGTTATACACATAATGTTTTGTATACATTTTTAATCATTCCTGATTAAATGATTAATTTTGGCATTTCCTTGCATATACGCATAAATGCACATACACATATTTTATATATTATACATACACACACACACACACACACACACACACGGGGCTTCCCTGGTGGCTCAGTGGTAAAGAATCTGTCTAATAATACAGAAGACATGGGATACGTGGGTTCAATCCCTGGGTCAGGAAAATCCTCTGGAGAAGGAAATGGCAACGTATTCTAATATTCTTACCTGAAAAATCCCATAGACAGAGGAGGTTAGCAGGCTACAGTCCATGGGATTGCAACGAGTTGAACATTATTTAGCAACTAAACAACAACAACAACACACACACACACACACACACACATATATATATATATACACACACACATAGATGAAGACATTTAGACAGTATATTTTGTATAATTTTGTGGTGTTTAACATATTATGTGTTCAGCTAAATTTTCATTGAGGCTAGGTAGCTGGTGACTCTAGTTTTTATTTTAAAATGTTAATATGAAGTAACTTCAAAATTCTACCAGGTTACAGATATAAACCTGCATTATTTATTTTTGGTGAAAACCTGTGTTAACATGCATTAACAATATCATTTGGACTGCAGTTGAAGAAAAAAAAAAATTTCTGTGTCATCTCAAATCACAAATTCCCACAATTTACAAAGGTTAGGATAATTAGAATCTTGACAGTTTGAAAAACTGGACAATTTCAAGTTTGAATAAGTGTGTTTTCAAGATCTTTGAGTTATTGGACATTTGTTTATTTTAGTCAGTGATCTGTGAAAACTCTTGTCTTGTGTCAATAGGAGAAAAATGGATAGAAATGATAAGCACAGTAGCAAGTTCTTCCCTGGCAGAAATGTACTGATCTCTATTTTTAGAAATCTTATTTAAAATAATACATTCTTTGGTTTAATAGTCAAACTTTAAATACATCCTATTGTTTTGTAGCTAAAGAAGAATTTGACTATTAAAGTTAATTTCATCTGAAATTAACTATTTAATTTCTTTGAGTTTTTGATATCCATGTTTTATTATGTCATGTAAGTTTATAGAGTATATGTATTTTATTTCTTAAAGTATAATTCTCCAATTATACCATTTATGAATCATTCTATAGATTCAAATTATGTTGCTCTACTGTTGAAAACTGAGCATATATACTGGAAATAAAACCAAAGAAGATGATTAATTATTAAAAATATGTCATGCTAATGATTGATTTTAAATATATGTATTTAGAAGATCCAGCTGAAAATGATATATATATATACAAATATCAAACACTGCACAATTATATAAACTATAAAGTGTGTGTGTGTGCATGTATTTTCACATAACATTTTGTTGTTGATTAAACAATAACTCAACTAGGTGGTAGGAAATCCAAATCTGAATCTTGTTTACTCTAACTCTTCCATGTATAAATGGAGATAACTTTGTTTTTCTATTGTCAGAATTTTAAAATACGAGCATTCTATTACTTTGCCAACAAAGGTCCATCTAGTCAAGGCTATGGTTTTTCCAGTGGTCGTGTATGGATGTGAAAGTTGAACTATAAAGAAAGCTGAGTGCCGAAGAATTGATGCTTTTTTTTTAAATTTTATTTTATTTAACTTTACAATATTGTATTAGTTTTACCATATATCAAAATGAATCTGCCACAGGTATACATGTGTTCCCCATCCTGAACCCCCCTCCCTCCTGCCTCCCCATATCATCCCTCTGGGTCGTCCCAATGCACCAGCCCCAAGCATCCAGTATCGTGCATCGAACCTGGACTGGCGACTCGTTTCATATATGATATTATACATATTTCAATGCCATTCTCCCAGATCATCCCACCCGAATTGATGCTTTTGAACTGTGGTGTTGGATTAGACTCTTGAGAGCCCCTTGGTGTGCAAGGAGATCAAACCAATCAATCCTAAAGGAAATCAATACTGAATATTCATTGGAAGAACTGATGATGAAGCTGGAGCGCCAATACTTTGACCATCTGTTGCAAAGAGTGGACTCAGTAGAAAAGATCCTGAATTTGGGAAAGATTGAAAGCAGGAGAAAAAGGGGATGAGGTGGCTGGATGGTACCGCTGGCTCAATGGACATGAATTTGAGAAAGTTCTGGGAAATGGTGAAGGATAGGGAAGCCTAGTGTGCTACAATCCATGGGGTCACAAAGAATCAGATATGACTGAGTGACTGAACAACACGAAGTAACCTATTTGCTAGTTGCTCAGTCGTGTCTGACTCTTTGAGATCCCGTGGAAACCAGGCACCTCTGTCCATGGGATTTTCCACCATGTGTACTAAAGTGGGTTGCCATTTCCTTCTATAGGGGATCTTTCCCACCCAGGGATTGTACCTGGGTCTCCAGCATTGCAGGTAGATTCTTTACCTTCTGAGCCTCTAGGAAATCTAAAATAAATGGGATTTATGCACCAGATTTTCCTTGACAGTGGACCCTTTGCCTTTTGCTTCTGTAAGGGCTCTGGTTTTCAGGTTCTGGTCATGTCCCAGTACTTTGGTTCAGTGGAATGGGGCAAATTTTGGTTCTGGGTGTTATTTGAGGTCAAAGATTTCTCCTCTGGCCATCCTGCATGAACCGGGGGTTCTGTTGTTTTTGAAAAACAACTCAATGTATTGTTAGAAGCAGGATAGAGCCAGTTCAGATTGGTTCTGCAGTTACAATGTCATTTCTAGCTCTGCATTTTTCTGATTCTATTCTATAATTACTTAAGTTAGAGACTCAAATAATTACATAAGGGGATTTAAATGAGTTGAACTGTTATAGTTTTTATGTTATATGTAAAATTCAGATGAAATAAAAAGTTTTTTCATTTTTTTAATGAGAACTTCAATCTATTTATCTTATTTAAAAAGATGACAATGAAATACGAACCACTGAATTTATTCACATCACACACTTAAAAGCAAGCAAGTAACCATTTTGTAAAATAGTTTACTATTAAAAGTGTTTCTAATTGAAACCAGAGCCCCACTCAGGTTCAGATGAAATTCTCACAAAAGTTACACTTGTGAAAATAAAGCAAAATGGGAAAAATCCTTTAAGCTGCAAAACACAGGATGAAATATTTCAAAAAGACAGGTAGGTGAATGTTTTCTTCTGGTTCTATGACTTCGAGAACAGGAATAAGTATTCTATATTATTTTCTATGAATAGAGTTGAAAGCCATAGTATAAGATAGTCTTTTATAAAAGTTTTACAAAACTTCTTTATTAAAAATGTTTGAGTTTATTTCAGAATTTATATTTGTATACCACACTTTGTATTTTTGTTAAAATTTATTATTGCCTTCATGTTCTAATATTTATTTTAGTGAGTTAACTGTATTTTTAGAGTGCCAATTTCACTAGATTCAAGATTAGTATTGAAAATTCAATTCTGACACATATCTGCCTCTGACATTTTCAGATAACTTTAGAAATATATGTGTAAACACTGGATTTTCTCCAATATTGATCGATACTTGTGTGATACATTTTAACAGAATATAGGTTTTGGATATTTATTTCCATCATACGTTCAAAAAGAACTCATAAACTTAGAAGGTTGATTATTATCTTGCTACTATATAGTCAAGAACAAATACATATATTTATTTTAAATAAAAGCTGCATTACCAAAGCTCTTGAGGACATAGAGGATAATATTATTTGGAGAAACATGTCCTTGTCAAGTCTGTGAAGAAAATGAATGGTTCTATAACTAATTTTTGATGATTCAGAGATTGACCAATACTTCTAAATTTTACAGTGAAAGGGGAACAGAAAGAAGAAAACTACAAAAGAAAACTAGCATTCACATATGTCTCTATCTACCTGGTTTTCCCAGTTTTGGATCAATGATATCTTCAATATCATATGAGGGGAGACGAAAACATCGTACATTGTGAGCATCTAACATATTAAAAAATGATGCAAAACTTTTGTGAAAATTTGCTGAGAAAATAAAACAAGATAAACTGACTTGAAAAGAAAATATGGACATTTTATAGATACAGTTCTTTACAGATTTAAATTACAAATTCCATGTTTTCACAATTACAATAAAAAATGTATTTAGGCCAACTTAACTTTATAATTTACCTTGTACTGATTTACACTGAACTACTCATAATACAACATCATGAAAACAAAACCCATTACCAGCTTATAGGTTTTTAACCTGGCATTATTGCACATGCGTGTGTTTGCGTGTTCAGTCCTGTCCAACTCTGTGAGCCCATGGACTGTAGTCTACCTTCCAGCGTCCTCATTCTCCAGACAAGAATACTGGAGTGGGTTACCATTTCCTTCAGACCCTTCCATCACAATATAGAAAATTTAAGTATTTAGCATTATCTAATGTTTAAACTGTTTCTGGCTTGAATATATTTTAAAGTCTAGGGTCAGGGCATTGAGTAAATTTCAGTATATATACAGAGACACAAATAAGTAGGAAATAAATTGTCTCAACAATTACATCTAATTGTATTTATAATTTTAAAAATATTTTAAACTGTTTTTCAACCTCTTATCCCTGTATATTATGCAACCTACCTTACTACCAGTAACTTAAGAAAGTAAATTAAGCTTTAGGAACCATTCCACAAGCAAAATTGCTAATCCCTGTGGCATTTTCCTCTTAATTGATTTTAAAGTACCAATTTTCTTTACTTCTTCTTAGCTCCAAAAACTTACTCAATGTGCCAAGACTAATATAATACCACAGCTATCATCAAATTAAGTAGAATTTAATTTCTTAAAAATATAGGGAAGAAACTACATCCAAAACTATCTGTTAAAATACATGTGGCTATATTCGCAGAAAAGTACAAAGTAGCTTGAAACAATCTGCATTTAAAATAATTTAGCATGATTTCATGCATTTACCATATATGGTTAATTTTTATATCCATTCTGATTCTCCTATTCTCATTTAATTTCATTGATTTTTCTTACCTCAATTTATGCCAAAAGTCTACAGAGACCTGTAACTTACTATTTCATATTATATTGTGTTGTTTTCTAAATGAATAGGTGAATGGAGTTATGTACAAGTCTAGAGAACAGTGGATTAAAATTTGCTTCCATCCCTATTATCTATGGGCTTCCCTGGTGGCTCAGATGGTAAAGAATCCATTTGCCATGTGGGAAACCTAGGTTCAGTCCCTGGGTTGGGAAGATCCCCGGAGGAGGGCATACCAACCCACTCCAGTATTCTTGCCTAGAGAATCCCCATGGACAGAGAAGCCTGGTGGGCTGCAGTCCATGGGGTCACAGAGTTGGACATGACTGAGAAACTAAGCAAGAATGCTATCATCTATGGAATAATCATAATCATTTTTCTCTTAAAAACATAGTTGGTTCCTGGCTAATTCTCAGTTATACCCAGCCCCAAATTATTTCTGCTTGCTCTGCCCTGCCAGGAATCAATGCCAGCAAAGATTACACATTGGTTTGACCAAAAGATTCATTGCATTTTTATGTAAGCTGTAATGGAAAAAAATCAAATGAACTGAGAAATGGCTGGGAAAATATTATCTTAATTTTATTTTTCTGATATATACAACACACGGTCCTACTATAAAACACAGGGAAAGATGAAGGACAGAATTATAAAACTACAACCAAGTAAAAATTATATAAGCTTTCCTTATTTTTTGCTTCCTCCTATTTTTTTATCCATGTGTAGAAATTGTATAAATTAATTTAGCATAGAGCATAGAAATATGACATGATATGAAAATCAGGTAGTCAAGAATGGTTTTTGAAACGGTTTTCAAAATATCAAGTTTAGACATTGACACATACTACCAAAAATATTTAGTAGCAAATCACATTGGAAAGTGGAAAATGAAAGAATGTAGAAACTACTTGTTAAAATATATGTGCCTATATTCACAGTAAAGTACATGGTAGTTGAAATAATATGCTTTTAAAATAATTTAGCATGATGTCATGAATTTTTTTTTCATTTCATCCTTTTTCTCACTTTAGAAAAAGATTGTAAAGATAAAGATTCCTCTTTGGATTTATGTTTGGATTACTGTGTGGCGTCATTATTATAAGTTGTTATTGGATCAAGAACATTTCTCATTGGACATGTTGAGAAAGAGGTGGAGTAAGTTGTCAGAAGTGAAAAAGTGACACTGACATTCAAATATCAAGACATTGACATTCTAAAAGTTTTCTTCAGATAAAAAGAAGAAATGAGGAACGCATAGAGAAGAGGTATATGTAAGGATTAAGTAGAATTCTAGAAAGCATTTCAGTGATTGACAGAGGAACAGCAGATGTCATTGAAAACGAAAGACAGAACAAACGTGATTCTCATTTTTGTAAATTCAGGAAGTTAGCAGTTGAAGTAAGACAGAATATAGAGGTGGATCTAAAGTCCTGCTGAGTCATGGCCATGGTCAAAAGAGTATTTAAAATATGCTTTCTGAGACCTATAAAGATGTGGGAAATTGTCTAATTTTTGTTGTGGGTAATAACAGGCAATTCTCCAAGGGCTCGTATTTTCTTTGTATGTGTGCATGCTTAGTCTCTCAGTCACGTCAGACTCTTTGTGCCTCCGTGAACTGTAACCTGTAAGTCTTCCTCTGTCCCTGGGATTTCCCAGGAAAGAATACCGGAGTGGGTTGTCATTCCCTTCTCCAGCAGATCTTCCTGACACAGGGATCAAACCTAGGTCTCCTGCATTGCAGGCAGATTTTTCACCATCTGAGCCACCAGGGAAGCCCCGTTTTCTTTCTTTGGGTATCTTTAATAATCCAAAGGGCAGGGAGGTAACTTTACACACATACTACATCTGCTTCTAATGGATAATATTGGCCAAATGGAATGTTATTTCTGTACATCTGCACACTGCCCAGATAAAATACTAGTAGCCTAGAGAGAGATAACATATTGACTGTTTTTCAGCAAAAAAAAATATATATATATAAAAAAAAAAGAAAAAATATATATTTTTTTTCTTTTTTTTTTATTTTATTTTTAAACTTTACATAATTGTATTAGTTTTGCCAAATATCAAAATGAATCCGCCACAGGTATACATGTGTTCCCCATCCCGAACCCTCCTCCCTCCTCCCTCCCCATACCATCCCTCTGGGCCGTCCCAGTGCACCAGCCCCAAGCATCCAGCATCATGCATCGATATATATTTACTATAAACTAATAAAACAATTATTACCATTGTGAAATGTTTGAGAGAAAATTTCTTAGAAACTCTTGGTGGACAGTGAAGAGGGAAGGGTAGAAATAAGTTTCGGCAAAAAAGTGAGAAAAGCAAAAGGTGGAATTTGGAAAGAACTATGTCCTAGTATTGAAAGAGTAGACTTGGGTATTGGAGAAGTAAGAGGCACCATTAAAGCACTGTCATCATTAGTTGTAGAGAGGAAAAGAATAGCAACAAAGAAGGAAGTTCATTTATGATAACTCTTGTTTGGTTCAAAATTTTAATTCAGGCTCATCTTATGTTTCAAATTATTCTATATGGGTTATGTTGTTTTTTAGTCACTAAGTCATGTCTGACTCTTTTGTGACCCAAGACTTTATCCTGGCAGGCTCCTCTGCCTATAGGATTTCCGAGGAAAGAACACTGGAGTGGGTTGCCATTTCCTTCTGCAGGGGATCTTCCTGACCCGGGGATCAAACCCATGTCTCCTGCATTGGCAGATGGATTCTTTGCCACTGTAACACCTGGAAAGCCAATAACTGATTAGACATGACCGTTTTTAAATTAAACTTCATTTGCAACAATAGACAGAAAACCAGATTTCCCTGCAGATTTTATTTACAAGCCAAAGCATTATAACCTTGCATTATGATGTCAGAGTTTTGTTTAGTTTCTTCCACCTCAGAAAAATATCAGTGTTAAATATCAGGCATTTGTTTAATGCAGAGTTTAGAATTATACTTTTATGCATTTACCCTGTTATATGAAACTAATTAACATAGATGACCCCACCTAAGGAATATTTGAAAATGTATGAAGACATTTTTGTTGTCACAAGAATAGAAAGGCTCTACTAGGATAGAATGGGTGGGAGTGAGGATGATGAAAAACCAGAAATGAATGGTAAGTTCTGCAAAACCAAAGTGTTTTCACATACAGTTATAAGAGTAATGCACAAAGTGTTTTGGATCCTATCTCATCTGAGAATAAACAAGATACATATGGGGACACAGGCTGAATTTGAAGCAAGCGGAAAGTTGGTGGGGATGGTACAGTGAAGTCCTTGGTGAGGGCAGGCAAAGATGGAGAATTTATTCAGGGAAGCCCAAAGAAATAAGTGTCTGTCTTTCCCATATGTGGTCAATGTCAGGGTCCATTTTATTTACTTACAATAAGAATGAATATGGATAGATTTTATAGTAACAAATATCTATATTACTTGTATTACATCATTTTTGTTTGATTTTCCATAACAATCTATTAAAGGAAATGTTACTTTCTTTGCAGTATATTTCAACATTTTCAAGTAAGTTCAGTTGGACAAGGGGGAAGTTAGACATTTAAGTCTGCAATATTTATTATTCTCCTGTAGCCATTATTTTAGTAGATTAACTTATTGGTTCCATTTTCTCATACTTAGTGGCTAACTAGTTTATCAGCTAAAAGTAATAGTCATGCCAAATTAAAGTAATGGAATATTGGTCATGTTACATAGACAATTTTTCATTATCATGCAGAATGAAGTTTCAACATTACAAGCTACTTAATCAGAATATGAATAAGTAGGACACCGTCTTTATTGAAACAATTTCTCAAGATAAATTTTTCTCTAAGCATTTCAATACAATAGACCTTTCCCAGCTTGGTCCAGAACAAAATTATTTCCTGTACTCTGAGACATCACAGTCTTTCAAAACCACTGAGAGATAGATAAAATTCACTTAATAAAAGTGTTGAATAACTACATACTTTTAAAAGTGACTTTTTAATAATTGCAAGACAATGGCAAGTACAAAGCATGAAAATATTTTTAAAATCATGCATTAGCACAAAATGTCATTATTATTTACAGAACAGATACATTTGAATATTTTATTTTATTCTTACCAATTTCCTCTTTTCCATATATGTCTATAATATGGATTTAATGATTTGAATTTGTCTCTAAATTACTCAAAACAAACTTTTGATAAAATGTATATAAAATATATAACTTACACCAGAGGAATTTTATTAAGGATTCAGGTCAGTTCAGTCACTCAGTCATGTCCAACTCTTTGCGCCTCTGTGGACTGCAGCACACCAGGCCTCCCTGTCCATCACCAACTACTGGAGTTTACTCCAACTCATGTCCATTGAGTTGGTGATGCCATCCAGTCATCTTGTCTTCTGTTGTCACCTTCTCCTCCTGCCTTCAATCCATCTTTCCCAACATCACAGTCTTTTCCAGTAAGTCAGTTCTTCACATCAGGTGGCCAAAGTATTGGAATTTCAGCTTCAGCATCAGTCCTTCCAAATGAATATCCAGGACTGATCTCCTTTAGGATGGAATGGTTTGACTCCTTGCTGTCCAAAGGACTCTCAAGTGTCTTCTCCAACACCACAGTTCAAAAGCATCAGTTTTTCAGTGCTCAGCTTTCTTTGTGGTCCAACTCTCACATCCATACATGACTACTGGAAAAACCATAGCTTTGGCTAGATAGACCTTGGTCAGCAAAGTAATGTCTCTGCTTTTTAATATGATGTCTAAGTAGGTCATAGCTTTTCTTCCAAGGAGCAAGTGTCTTTTAATTTCATGGCTGGACTCACCTTCCACTGTGATTTTGGTGCCCCCCAAAATAAAGTCTGTCACTTTATCCATTGTTTCCTCATCTATTTGCCATGAAGTGGTGGGACCAAATGCCATGATCTTTATTTTTTGAATGTTGAGTTTTAAGCCAACTTTTTCACTCTCCTCCTTCACTTTCATCTAGAGGCTCTTTTGTTCCTGTTCACTTTCTGCCATAAGTGTGATGTTATCTTCATATCTAAGGTTATTGTTATTTCCCCCAGCAATTTGGATTCCTGTGCATTTCACATGATGTACTCTGCATATGATAAATAAGTGGGTTATTTTATTTAACCCACTTATTTAACTTGTATGTCTGGTTCTAACTGTTGCTTCTTGATCTGCATACAGATTCTCAGGAGGTAGGTAAGGTGGTCTGGTATTCCCACTTCTTGAAGAATTTTCCACGGTTTGTTGTGACCCATACAGTCAAAGGCTTTAGTGTAGTCAATGAAGCAGAAGTAGATGTTTCTCTGGAATTCTCTTGCTTTGTCTATGCTCCAACAAATGTTGGCAATGTGATCTCTGGTTCCTCTGCTTTTTCTAAATACAGCTTGATTATCCTTATTAAGGATGTCATTAGCATAATTCTGAAAAAAGAGTTATTTAATCATAACATTTTTCAGATTTCCTATAAAAGAAGTGAACAAATTCTTCTCACAATATCTGTAATCACTAAAACATTTTTTACTTTTTCTTTTTCTGCTTGCTTTAAGTGGATTTTTTTACTTTAGAATTAATGGAAATATAACTTTGAATATAGAACATTAACTTGTAGTTAAAGTCAGACACATTAAATTGTAACAAAAATGTACCTGCATACAAAGAAAATTGTTCATATGATAATGTTTAATTAAATGAAATTAGTTGTAATAATAGCATACAGGTTAACTGATCTGTATTTAACATGGAATAAGTATTTAAGTACAAGGAAATGACAGTCAACAGGAAAAGTTCACAACAGTCATGTTGATCTTTTGCAGTATTTTAGAGCTGTGCACTACTGCAAAGAACTGTGATGTGAGACTTAAATGTGGGTCACATATGTCTTTTAAGATCTTATAATAAAAAATAAAGTGAAGTCACTCAGTTGTGTCCAGCTCTTTATGACCCCATGGGCTGTAGCCTACCAAGCTCCTCCTTCCAAGGGATTTTCCAGACAAGAGTACTGGAGCGTGTTGCCATTTCCTTCTCCAGAGGATATTCCCAACCCAGGGATCAAACCTGGGTCTCCCACATTGTCAGCAGAAGTTTTATCATCTGAGCCACCATGGAAATCAGGTATAAAATCTTAATATAAAAAAATTAAAAAGGAGCAGAGAAAATTAATTTTAATAATAAAATGCCCCAAATATATTCACTTCCATATCTAATCAACATAATAATATTGAGATATTTTATAGTCTTTTTTTTTCATACTAAGTCTTTGAAATCTGTTTGCATATTTTACATTTACAGCACTTCTCAATTTAGACTAAAGTACATTTCAAATACTATTTAGCCACTTGAGGCTAGTAGAGACCATGTTGGACAGAAGATTTCTAAGGTGTTTCAATATACAAAGCCAGCTTTTAAAATGTTTTATCTTCACAAATTACTCTTACAGCCATCTCAACTGTGTTGTTTCTTTTGTCATACCAAAATAGTATAAAACTTTTCTAGTGATAATGCCACTGGCCATTATTGAGCCAACTATAGGAAATGATCCAATTATCATTAACCAGTCATTATCATTAGAAATTGTTATTGTTGTTGTTTATTTGCCAATTAATGTCTGACTCTTTTGTAATTCCATGGATTGTAGCTGGCCAGGCTCCTCTGTCCATGGGATTCTACACACAAGAATACTAGAGTGGGTTGCCATTTCCTTCTCCAGGGGATCTTCCCAACCCAAAGATCAAACCTGCATCTCCTGCATTGGTGGTGGATTATTTACCACTGAGCCACTAGAGATGCCCACAACTAATTTTAAAAAAATTATATTAGAGTATTAAAAGTGGAATGTATAATGAGCCTATATATATATAATTTTTATGTATTATATACTATTTCTATAATAATATATAATATAATGTAAACATTGTCCTATTACATACAATTAAACTTGGTCTGTAGTTTGATTATATATATAAAGGCATGATATCATCATTAAAATATATTATATTAATATAATCAGATTACAGATCAAGCTTAATCATATGTATAGGACGCTTTTGCATGAACTATTCAACAATCTGAAATAATTATTTACTTTATTCTAAAATAAATAATTCTAAATAGATAGTTCTAAATAAATTAAAAAATAAACTATTTCTGATTAGAAAGTATTTCAAAGTATTTTACAAAATAGATTAATAGGATATGGCATTTCATTTTAGATAGTATAAGATTGTTTAAGGAATTCATTTTTATTCTTTCTTTTGTTGTGCTTGCTTTCCAATATTGACATTGTGACATTTACTTAGCTCTTATTTTTACAATTATTTATTTTCTACAAAATAAAAATCTGCTGGTTAGTTGTTGTAATCTGCTGTAAAGTTGTTTTCCTTAGAGTGAGAAATCTGAAAGAGCTAAACTATTCAAAAAAAAAATAAACTATTCAATACTATGTAAATGCTGAAGGCAATAATCTAAAATCTAGATGTCATATCAATAACATCCACACCTTAGTTCAGATAATCTGTGCCTGCTCAGTCATGTCTTACTCTTTGTGACCCAAGGATTGTAGTCCATCAGTCCCCTCTGCCTATAGGATTTCTCAGGCACGAAGACTGGAGTGGGTTACCATTTCCTCTTCCAGAGGATCTTCCTGATCCAGGATTGAACCCACGTCTCCTGTATCTCTTGCACTGGCAGGAAGATTCTTTACTACTGAGTAATCTGTACTTAATTCAGTACAGATGCTTAAAATCAGTTTGACAGGTAAGACTTTGATTGGCAAAATTCCTTCTTAGATTTCTCAGTTTTGTTTTCTACTTTGTAGGAAACCATAAACTTTGTTTTTAAGAGTATAACATCATGTGAAAGCCTCAGCTTATATCACAGTGTGAGAACTAAGGGTGATCCACTGGGAAAAGATTGATTGGCAGAGAAAGCTGACTGATTAGAGGCTGCAGGATTTATAGGAAAACCAAGACTTAAATCCAGGGATTTCAGACAGGCTAACAACCTGGGAGCTTTTTTCAGAAAGACCAGACCAAGTTGCTGACCTGAAATCAATGGATATGTAACACCATGAGAACACAATCAGAGATGTCAACATATAATTTAAAAGTTACCCAGATAATCCATACAGTGAATACATTTCCCAGGGTAGGTGAGAGGTTGCTGTATCTGTTCAGATTCAAAGCACTTCAGGCTACTTAAGCCTGTGTACACAGATTGCTTGTGTTGTTGTGAATGATTGAGATTAAATGCTGTTAAATGAAAGGACTAATTTTTTTCCTTATATACACAATGCACATATTTAAAGAAAATGATAATAAGTAATACTTATGTCTGCTTATTTTCTATGGTGAAATCCAAGATGGAAAATAATACAATTTAAATCATATATTTTTGCAATATTGTGTATATTCGGAGAAGGCAATGGCACCCCACTCCAGTACTCTTGCCTGGAAAAATCCCATGGATGGAGGAGCCGGGTGGGCTGCAGTCCATGGGGTCGCTAAGAGTCGGACACGACTGAGAGACTTCACTTTCACTTTTCACTTTCACTTTTCACTTTCATGCATTGGAGAAGGAAATGGCAACCCACTCCAGTGTTCTTGCCTAGAGAATCCCAGGGATTAGGGAGCCTAGTGGGCTGCTGTCTATGGGGTCGCACAGAGTCGGACACGACTGAAGTGACTTAGCAGCAGTAGCGGAAGCAGCAGGATAAATAAAATTCTTCATAAGACAGAGGTGAGAGATGTCTCAGGTTAAATATGCTTTCAATATTTTTAGTTAAAAAATAAGCTGGAATCAAGATTGCTGGGAGAAATATCAATAACCTCAGATATGCAGAGGACACCACCCTTATGGCAGAAGGCAAAGAGAAACTAAAGAGCCTCTTGATGAAAGTGAAAGAGGGGAGTGAAAAAGCTGGCTTAAAACACAACATTCAAAAACTAAGATCATGGCATCTGGTCCCATCCCTTTATGCAAAAAAGAAAAAAAAGTAGAAATAGTGACAGACTTTATTTACTTGGCCTCAAAATCACTGCAGATGGAGCTGTGAGTTTAACATGCTTGCTCCTTGAAAGAAAAGCTATGACAAACCTAGACAGCATATGAAAAAGCAGAGACATCACTTTGAGGACAAATGTTTATAGAGTCAAAGCTCTGGTTTTTCCAGTCATGTAAAGATGTGAGAGCTGGACTATAAAGAAGGCTGAGAGCTGAAGAATTGATACTTTTGAATTGTGATGCTGGAGAAGACCATTGAGAGTCCCTTGGACAGCAAGGAGATCAAGCCAGTTAATCCTAAAGGAAATCAATCCTGAAATTGCATAGAAAAGGTTAATGCTGAACCTGAAGCTCTAATAGTTGGCACATGATACAAAGAGCCGACTCACTGGAAAACACCCTGATGCTGGAAAAGATTGAAGGCAGGAGCAGAAGGGGGTGACAGAGGATGAGATGGTTGGATGGCATCACTGATTCAAAGAACATGAGTTTGAGCAAACTCCAGAAGACAGTGAAGGACAGGGAAGCCTGGAGTGCTGCAGTTCATGGGGTTGCAAAGGGTCAGATATGACTTTGCAATTGAACATATATATATATATATATATATATATATACACACACATGTATATATATATATATATCTACAGTCATAGATAAAATTATTAGAGGCATATCTACAGATCAACATGAAAAATTGCAATAACAAAATTGATACTAAACACTCAAGAAAAATACAGGTTAAAAAAAAAGATTTTGCTGGAATAATCTGAATATTTCAGGCAAAAGCATTTAATTTCTTGTTTATTTAGGCCTATTCTAAAACGTCAAAGGTTAGTTCTGAGGAGTTACATATATTCCTCTTCTCTTTCAAAGGAAAAGCTATTTCTTATATTATACTCTGATCTATTAGGAAGAATAGACTTTTTCCAAAATTTGCATTTTTCTCTCTTTTAGATGCAAGACTTCCCCACAAAAAGCTTCATATCAAGGTAATTTGTGGAGATAAAGAGCAGAAATTATATAAAATTTACTGAGAAAATTTCCATATCCTGGGCTAATGTAGTATTAACGTGGAAGAGAAGAGATATTTTTGAGGATATTAAAAAATATTAGGGAAAAGACCTGAAATATCAACTAATGATTGAAATTTCCTAAAGCTTCTATTAAAGTAGAAGTCATTCTGTTTCGAAGTTCTGGACACAAAGATTTTGATGTACTAACTCCTATAATACTTATAAACACTTTCTGAAAATATAGGTTAGAACTTTAGCAAAAAGAAATTGCTCTTTAAATAGGGACAAAATTAGAGAAGCAATCCAAAAATTCAGGATGATAAAAGCCATGGATGTTTAATATTATTTGACTTTCTGGGAAAAACATTATATACATTTTGAGTAGATAACATATTATATATATCAGTTCAGTTCAATCGCTCAGTTGTGTCTGACTCTTTGCGATCCCATGAATTGCAGCACGCCAGGCCTCCCTGTCCATCACCATCTCCCGGAGTTCATTCAAACTCACATCCATCGAGTCAGTGATGCCATCCAGCCACCTCATCCTCTGTCGTCCCCTTCTCCTCCTGCCCCCAATCCCTCCCAGCATCAGAGTCTTTTCCAATGAGTCAACTCTTCACATGAGGTGGCCAAAGTACTGGAGTTCCAGCTTTGGCATCATTCCTTCCAAAGAACACCCAGGGCTGATCTCCTTCAGAATATATATATACATCTATACATTTATCTATATATCTATATATATATTATTCACAATTCACTGACATTTTACTGAGATCAACTGTTTAGACTGAAGGTGGGGAGTAAAAGTAAATTCCCTTGAAAAGTGAAAAGGCAATATTTTAAGATAGATGAAATGTCATCAAATTATCAAAATAAGTAATAGAACAATGGCACTACACATAGAAGATTTTCTTTGGAGTGGGATAACAGGTCCCATAAATGTCTGGTTTTCCTCATAATTTAATGTTTCTACATGATCCAAATGTAAGTGAATTTTGTATAGAACCTTTTAGCTTCTGGCTTTAAAACCCAAAATTTCAGTTTAATATGCACATAAACCTAGCTAAAATAATTTTAATCTGGCAAATAATGACATGAAAAAATAAACATTGCATTTGCTTTGGTAAATGTGAAAGCCATAGTGTTACAGAGAGCATTTTGATACTCAGAAGTTGTAGCTTCTTTTAAAGAAAATCTGACAATAGAAAACTGTGAAGAAAATATTTTTTGAAAAATTTGTTTCATTGACATAGTATATTGCAAATTATTTCCCTTTTTTATATAAAATAAATTAGAGGATACAGAGTATTGATGACCCTAGGAGTAAAATAAATTACATATTTGCTAACAAATTAAGTTGAGCAAAGGTCCAAAGGGTGATTCAATTCAGCCATGCACCTCTTTGATCTTAATTGATTACCTAAAGCTTATTTGAAACAGGAAAAATAAAATCATTCAACATTACACTTACTATTAATCTCATTGGATAAATCTGAAAATAAAGTCACTGAAATTCCCTACTTAAACTAAGTCTTTGCTCTCTCTCTACAAAAAAATAAAAGTAACAATAATTGAGATATTTTGGGTTTTTAAATTCTGAAAGAATTCTTTCATTCCTTTGTGGAAGGGTATATAGCAAGCTAGCATAATAATGAACATGATTGATTCTAGATATTTTCATAATTCACAAATATTATAATTTGCTTACTTGACACATATATAACAATGACTTAATGGTCATTTCAGTTATTAATGCAATAAGTGGACCTTTAAATTATCTTAGCATTATATATTATGATCTCAATTCAATTATACTTTTTCCTTTTATTGGAGTTATGTTATTTTCTAAAGAAATTAAATCAATAGTCTGAATGCATATAAATGATAAAAATAAATAATAAATATTCAAATGATTGTCTTATATGAATATCCTCATTTTTTTGTGTGAGTCTTCTACTCAAAATCTTGTGTTGATGAATTTTTAGAACGAGAGTATTTTTATAATAAGAGTATTTTTAGAGCATGTTTTCCACTTTGATCTTCAGTATTTTTTTTCATATCCACCATTAATTTAGATGCTCTTTACTTTCATGAGTACAAAACACTGTTAAAATAAATAAATGTTTTAAATGATTCACGATTTTATTAAAAACTACAGATCATTATTCCTTAAAACATATTTCTTTCACCTGAAGCATATCCAGTATTTGAAATCCATATTTAAAATGCAAAAGTCAGGACATTCTTGCTCAAGACAAAATTATTTACCCATAAACAGTGGAAACTATATTACATTTAAAATATAAAAAGCCCTTAATGTATATGACTACTATTCACATAAAAAAACTTCAATTTGATGCACTTGAACAACATCTATTCTGTAAAATATGACATAAGTGTAATTAACAAATAAAGATATTTTATATTGAAATCTGTATATGCTAAGCATACATCCATGAAACTTGTTGTTGATCAAAATAATTAGTACTTTAATTTCTCACTGAGTTGTGAACTTTCTGGAATTTCAAAGAATATATTTAGCCCTTTTCTGTTTGAGTTTTAGAAATCCAAAGATTCTACTATGTTTCAGAAACTCTTAAGCATCTTTAAAGATTTTAACTTCCTAACGACTTCTATTCATCACAGTTCAGATAGTTATTAATTATACTCTTTAATTGAATGCTATTTTTAAAGAACCTTTCATATAGTAAAAACCTGGCAGACTTTCATGTTATACTTCACTTATTTGCTCTATAATTTTGCTGTATGTAAAGCATTTTCATTATTCTAAATAAAACACTTCTTTTTAATTTCTAGGAGAAAACACCCATTGTTCATGTCATAGCAAGTAATATCATTTAATCCTCAAATTAACCTTGAGATATTACTTTTTACATCTTAAAGACTAGGATATTGAGAATCAGTCAATGTCAAAAAGCACTATGGGCCAGATCCTGAGTTTCAACATGCTTCTCTCTGATAGTAACATTTTATAAATGGCAACACCATGCCTGTCTATAAAACCCAAACATAAAAGATCTAGGTTAAAAATGAAATATGCAAAATCAGAAGAACTGATTACACATTTTATTTTCTAATAGCTATAATATTAATTAATGCTAAAAAAGTAATAAGAATGCTATATTTGTTTTTTAAATTTAATTATAACTTATGAAGGGACATAGTATCTCTATACTATTTAACATTTTGATTCTGAATACATATGACACATCACAAAATAAATACATGCTCATGATCTTTGTAGATTCCAAATATTTTAAGATAAAAAGCATTGAAATATTCTCTTATTTAAATCCCAAATATACATAATCATCAAAATCAAATTGAGCTATCAAAGATTAAAAGCAACTTCAGATCAGAATATCTGACTGATAGGTTTTAGATTTTATTTTTCCATTCTAGAAGAGGGGCACTTACCAGACATGATCCTATATATTCTATTTTAGCCAAACTAATTTTTCACTTAACAGTAAAAAAAAAATCCATTTATTTAATATACTCCATTCAGGTTTTCCAACTGTTACCAAAAGTGGGGTCTGGTTGCTCACAACAAAGAGGCAAGGTTGGGGAAAAGGAAAGTTTGGTTTATTTCAGAGGTTGGCAAAGCAAGGTGTTTGAGATTGGGAATGATGGTGGCAGCAGGTGGAATTCACATCCAAAGGCAAGCTTTTATAAGTAGAGGGAGGGGCCTCATGTGGAAACAGCGCAGACGGCTCTGACAGTCATCTTGAAATTGGTCATCAGTGGTCTGATCTGTGTCATCTTGATTGTTTTAGATTGTTTTAGTTTGTCCTCAGTTTCAGAGTCAGTTTGTTCCCATTTCTTTGAGGCAAATTCTGGAAATTGTGGCAGTTTATGTTATGGCTACAGTCAAGTCATCATGTAGTTCTACCTAGTTCTTACAGTAGGCATGTAGCTAGGTGTGAGAGAGAAATGGGGCAGAGGCCAGGTGACAGGAAATCACCTCATCCATCTTGTAAGCAAGGCGGCCATAGACAGACAGAGGAAAGCAGGAACCTTTAGACGGATAGGAAATTGGTGATAAGAGTCTGAGTAGAAAACAAAGAAAGGTAGGGAAAGTAAGAATCTCCTGCATCCAAATGTAGCTGTTGTTCATTGTGCTCTTCTTACAACAGAATTAGCCTTACAGATAAGAAGTACTCATCAGGCACCAAAAGACACTATGACACTTCTGATCAAAGCTAACTGGGGACAGAAACCCCTTCTCCCCATGGGAACATGGAGCTGGGATGAAAAATCACAGAATATCACCCCCAAGCCTCTCCTTGCCCAGTGAATATTCCACCCCTTCACTTGTATGCCACTCATAATCGACTTGCCAAAGGAACCCAGGGCAACAGCTCTTAACTGTCTGCCTGCTCTCCCTCTGAGAGTGTGAAAAGTGTGTGTGAAATGTTAGTTGCTCAGTCGTGTCTGACTCTTTGTGATCCCATGGACTGTATCCCACCAGGCTTCTCTGTCCATGAGACTCTCCGGGCAAGAATACTGGAGTGGGTAGCCATTCCTTTTTCCAGGGGATCGTCCCAACTCAGATATTGAACCTGGAACGCCTGCATTGCCGTCAGATTCTTTACCATCTGAGCCACCAGGGAAGTGTGTATCTTTGCTTAAATAAACTTTACTTTCTGAACATCTTTGCTTCATCTCTGAATTCTTTTGCATTGAAGAAGGAACATCAAGTTCATTGGCACCAGTGGGCCTACAAAGCAGCTCAAAGGATATTACTCAGAATATCACCTACAGTACTTGAAGAGGATCTAAAAGTGCTTGACTTTGTTTAATGACAAAACTATTATTAGTTTGTCCTGTTTAAATGTTTTCCTCTGTTTCTGCATTTTCTGCCTTATCTGATTAAATATGTTCTGTGACTAAAGTTTTTCCACAGACAAAAGGCAGGCAGAAGAAAGCTGGGGGAGAACCATGAAGCCCTGCTCCATTTTACAAGCACATCTCCAAATAATGGAGAAGAAACAGGTTCTGTCCTTCCATACATGCACTCTACTATCAGGTCAGTTCAGTTCAGTTGCTCAGTCCTGTCCATCTCTTTGCAACCCCATGGACCACAGCACACCAGGCTTCCCTGTCTGTCACCAACTCCCAGAGCTTGCTCAAAGTTGTGTCTGTTGAGTCAGGATGCCATCCAACAATCTCATCCTATGTCATCCCCTTCTCCTCTTGCCTTCAATCTTTCCCAGCATCAGGGTCTTTTCTAGTGAATCAGTTCTTTGCCATCAGGTGGCCAAAGTATTGGAGTTTCAGCTTCAACATCAGTCCTTCCAATGAATATTCAGGACTGATCTCCTTTAGGATAAATGATTTGATCTCCTGCAGTCCAAGGGACTCTCAAGAGTCTTCTCCAGCACCACAGTTCAAAAGCAACAATTCTTCAGTGCTCGGCTTTCTTTATAGGGTCACTCTCACATCCATATGTGACTACTGGAAAAACCATATCTTTGATTAGACTGCTTCCCCATCTATGCACCATGAAGTGATGGGACTGGATGCCATGGTCTTAGTTTTCTGAATGTTAAGCTTTAAGACAGCATTTTCACTCTCTTCTTTTACTTTCATCAAGAGGCTCTTTAGTTCCTCTTCACTTTCTGCCATAAGGTGGTGTCATCTGCACATCTGAGATTGTTAATATTTCTCTCGGCAATTTTGATTCTAGCTTGTGCTTCATCCAGCCTTGCATTTCGCATGATGTACTCTGTGTATAAGTTAGATAAGTAGGGAGACAATATATAGCCTCAATGTACTCCTTTCCCAATTTGGAACCAGTCTATTGTTCTATGTCCAGTTCTAACTGTTGCCTCTTGACCCACACTCTACTATAGAAACTGAAAAAAAGAAAGTGAAGTTGCTCAGTAGTGTCTGACTCTTTGCCACCCCATAGCCTACCATGCTCCTCCATCTGTTTAATTCTCCAGGCAAGAATACTGGAGAGGGTTGCCATTTTCTTCTCTAGGAGATCTTCCCAACCCAGGGATCGAACCCAGGTCTTCCGCATTGCAAGCAGAAACTCTACTATACAACACCTTAAATGCAAATTGCCTGGAGATAGGAAGATCCCCTAGAGGAGGACATGGCAACTCACTCCAGTATTCATGCGTGTATAATCCCATGGACAGAAGAACTTGGTGGGCTACAGTCCATAAGGTCGCAAAGAGTCAGACAAGACTGAAGTGACTTAGCATGCAGTCACACATGGTTCATGACTGATAGGTTCAGGCTTAATATGCTGAGGCAGGTAACTGCATCCTTAGTTTCAGAAGACATGATGATAATATCACTGGATATCTTAGAATATTTGCCAAAAAGTTTTATTAGAGAAATCATACTTTCTTATAGCTAAATAAAAGCTTCTTCATCTGTTTTAAGCAAAGACTTCATTTTCAATGCAATTTTGGGAAAGAGAACATTGTTCTATCTTTGTATATTTGAGAATATTTTTAAAAAAATTATCTGCTTATTTCCTTGGTGTGTATTGATGTATGGCAAAACCAATACAATATTGTAAAGTAATTAGCCTCCAATTAAAATAAAATACATAAATAAATAAATCTGCTTAATAGTAATTTATGCTACTTTTACTTATCTTTAAATGTTTTCTTTGAATTTACATAAACTCTTTCCAAGATATTCATTTCCAAAATATTGTGGCAAATGAAATATAACTGCCTAGGATTCTTTTTAATTACAGTTTTTATAGGAAGAATATTTTTGCATCTTAAATTATGACACTGAACACATAAGTTATCTTGAAAGGAATCACTTTGGAAATATCTTGTTTTAAAAGCTAAAACCAAATACCCAAAATGCATTTTTAAATTATTTTGGTTTATTACAGTATTTATTACAATTAAGCTTATCTAACATTTCCATTACAATTTAGCTTGAAATAGAAATCTTTAGAATCTTGAGTTTTAAAGCCCTAGAAACTGAATAACTATAAACTCAAGTTTTAATGTCTAATTGACACTAAAGTTTAAAAATTAGAAATTTGACACCTATGGTGCGTAATATTGTATAATATGCAACTAAACTTCAGTAAAAACAAAATTAACTTAAAAAAGTAAGAAATAGGAAGTGGGCACTTATAGCTCTTGAATTGAAACCTTCTAGCTATGCTTAATTTTCAGCAGCAAAAGATTAAAAATAGTTTTAAAAGTCAATAAGTTTACTTTTAAAATATACTGGATGAAGTAGTGCTTACTACTATATTAGAATTTAATGTAGTCCAATTTGTGGGAAATTATAAGAGTTAAAAAGTATAATTCTTTACTTATTCATTTGAGTTTGGTAAATCTTAACAAAATGCATGAAGAATAAATTACTGTTCCTAATTGCTCTCTTCAAGACTGCAATCATTTCCTCCAGTATTCAGAGAAGGAAAATGCATATTATACCTATGAAATTGCAGAACTGTGCTAATCACCTGCATAATAACAAAAGCAAGTTTCCATAATCTGTTAATAAGTTCTAAAATCTGTTTTCATAATCCTTTTGCTATTGATTAAGATCTTTATGGGCTGAATATATTCCACACAAACCTTAAAGAAGGACCCTTTCTCTATAAAGCCCTGAAATATATGAACATGCTTAAACTGCATCAGTTGAATAGGCCATCACATATGAATCAAGACACATTTGTACTACACAAATTTTGCTGCTGTCTAGAATAATTTTCTAATATATAATCATGCAACTTTTGCATTCTCCTAGATTTGCAATTTTTGAGACAGCAAGATATACATTTTTAAAAGATTTTTTTTTAATGTGGACCATTTTTAAAGCCTTGATTGAATTTGTTACAACATTGCTTCTGTTTTATGTTTCCTGGCTACAAGGCAAGTGGAATCTTAGCTCTCCAACCAGGGGTCAAATCCTCACTGTCTGTTTTGGAAGGTGAAGTCTTAACCACTGGACTGCAAGGGCAGTTATGAGATAGGCATATTTTCTGTCAGGAATTCTTTTGCTTTTCAGAATGCATTGTGTTCTGTTGAATACTATTGAATACTGTTCTGTTGGATCACTGATTGAGGTGTGTGTTCACTAGCTCAATTTATGTAAAAATGGAGGAAACCTTGAAGAAAATGTTACTTGTACATAATAAATAATTATAGAAATATAATACATGAACTATGTTATGAATCTTAAGTAAAACAAAATGTTCTGCTATATTTTACAGTGTAAAATATGTAATCTCTGTGAGAGAATTTGTTGTCCTTGTTTTTAACTGTATCCTTGGCACTTAGAACATTGCTTGGGACATAGTAAATATCTAATGATTATGAGTGAAATACCTAGTTCCAGTCCAGAGTTTAGTTTTAGCAAAAGAAAACTGGTATTTTTTTAGCATATATTTGTGAGTGTAAATTATATTTTGAAAAGAGTAGACTGTTCTATCTTTAAAAAGTGAGTTCTATAAATCTCTCAGTTGCTCTGGAAGTAATCCTAGTCATGAAAATTATAACTTACCTTTGAAAGAGAAAGTGTTAATCACTCAGTCATATTTCAACTTTTTGCAACCCCATGGACCATAGCCCACTGGGTTCCTCTGTCCATGGGATTCTCCAGGCAAGTACACTGGAGTGGGTGGCCATTCCCTTCTCCAGGGCATCTTCCCAACCCAGGGATTGAACCCACATCTCCTGCATTGCAGGTGGATTCCTTACCACTGAGCCACCAGGGAAGCCCAACTTCCCTTTAATATAACCTTAAATTTTCAACAAGTGTTGCTTAATTATTACCATAGTTAGTTAGGTTGAAAAGCTGTGTTCTAAGGAAAAAAAAAAACACTAAAACTTAAATATATAAGCACTAAAGGTTTCCTAACTGTAAATATAAATCCAAAAAGTATAAAAGAAGATAAAACCAAATAAGAAAAAAGAAAAAAAATACTTTGAAATGCTTCAAATGAGACAGCTTTATATAAAAGAAGATCAATATGCTGAAGAAATGTTTTCCAGGTAACTGAATCTAAAACAAAAGAAAACAGCGTTATACTTTGGCATGAGGTTTTTTACATTTAAATTGATAAAAGAGTTTGGTAAATTCTTTTTCTTTGTCTTGATTTCTTTAAGTAACAACTATGTTGGAAAATAACTCTAAATTAAATCCAATTCTGCTTTAGTGATATCGCTTATAATGTGTCTTCTGGTTTCCCACCATATTTAGGGAAAAAATCTTACTTATTTTATCATTTCTCTCATGCTCAGTCACTAAGTCACATCCTAGTCTTTGTGATATCATGCACTGTAGCCTGCCAGGTTCCTCTGCCCATTGGATTGTCTAGGCAAGAATACTAGAGCGGGTTGTCATTTCCTTCTCCAGGGTATCTTCTCCATCCAGGGATCAAACCCATGTCTCCTGCATTTGCAGGCATATTCTTTACTACAGAGCCACCTAGGAAGCCTTTATTTTTATCTTATTTATTCATAACATTTTCTGTGGTCTATAAGTGGTCCTGTATGTATGATCAAGACCTTACTCAGAACTTAGATATTTCTCTAGTCTCACCTCCTTCCTCTCTAACTCTGCCTGGACTCCCTCTTCCTGGATTATTGCTTGCCAAACTCTGCTTTGTACATATTAATACTTCCCCTGATTATGTGAATAATTTACTCTATTTCATTCAAGTTTCTGCTACACTGTCAGCTTTGCAGTGAGGCATTCTTTCATCACACTTGCTAAAGGGATGCCCTGCTCACCACCTTCTTGTTCTACTTTAGTTTTAAACTTAAGCATGACCTAACACACAGGGGCAAAAGACTGTGCCATTACGAGGTAAACTGCAGGAGTCCAAAAGCTTACCTGTTCATCAGTAAATCCTCAGTGGTGAAGACTGTTTCAGGCACAAAATTTTCTAAAAGTGCTTGTTGAATTAAATAAATGGTTTGATTTGTTCGAATGGAGATGATCAAATACTAAGTATTGTGTATCAAAGTGCATATATACAAGCATACATACATGTAAGGTCTCCAAATTATGATGGTTTGACTTCACTTTGGGATTATGGGAAAGTGATAAACATTAGTAGAAACAATACTTCGAATTTTGAGCCATAATCTTTTCCAGAGTAAATACTGGGCAGAGGCAGGCAACTGTAGCACCCAGTCTACACCTGAATCAGTGAGTAATCAATACACTTACAATCATCTTTTATCCATGAAACCAGTCTTGTTTTCACTTTCAGTACAGTATTCATTAATTACAAGAGCTATTCACTGCTTTATTATAAAATAGGCTTTGTGTTAGATGACTTTATCCTATTATAGTCTAATTTCAGTGTTCTGGGCATATTTAAGGTAGGTGTGGCTAAGCTATGATGTTCGATAGGTTAGGTTATTAAATGCAATACCTTCCGATGGGTTTATCACAATGTAACCCCATCATAAGTCAAAGGAGATCGTATATATAGCTCATCTCTGTATTTCAAAGAGGATAAGTAACTCACCTAACAAAGTTTAGTCATTAAGAGATGGAGTCAATATGCTATACTTTCTCCTAAAAAAAAAAAAAGTGAAGTCACTCACTAGTGTCCAACTCTTTGTGACTTCATGGACTATAGCCTGCTAAGCTCCTCTATCCATGAAATTTTCTCCTAAGACTGTGTTTAAAACTGTTTATTCACTGAGAGTCTATATTCAGAGTTAAGTGAGAATCATTGATCAGTGCTTAGAGAAAGGGAATCTGCTGTTTCCGTTTTACTCCAAGAGGATTCATGAATTGGGAAAAAATGTAGCAATAAGTTAAGAAACATGGGTAATTTAAATAAATTTTAAACAAATTCAATACAGTTAATTGCTAAAGAACATTTCAGTTCAGTTCAGTTCAGTTGCACACTTGTGTCCTACTCTTTGCGATCCCATGAATCACAGCACGCCAGGCCTCCCTGTCCATCACCAACTCCCAGAGTTTATTCAAACTCATGTCCACTGAGTCGGTGATACCATCCAACCATCTCATCTTCTGTCATCCCTTTCTCCTCCCTCCTTCAATCTTTCCTAGCATCAGGGTCTTTTCCAATTGGTCAGTTCTTTGCATCAGGTGGCCAAAGTTTTGGAGTTTCAGCTTCAACATTAGTCCTTCCAGTGAACACTTAGGACTGATCTCCTTTAGGATGGAATGGTTGGATCCCCTTGCAGTCCAAGGGACTCGCAAGAGTCTTATCCAACACCACACTTCAAAAGCATCAGTTCTTAGGCTCTCAGCTCTCTTTATAGTTTCATAGCATTAATTACCACCAAATCTTGTTGAATTTATTTCTAAGGTCTCTAAAGATCAGAGTATCTTAGATGATTGTATTGGATGTTTAAAAACAATAACTAACATTGTAATTTTATAGAATTACTAGAGTAACTAAGTATTTCATTCATTCATATTAATTAAAACAGAAATTTTAAGGATCCACCTATTGGACTATTGGTCCTAAAACTTGCAGCCTCACTAGAGCAAGATGATTCATATCATGATGTTTTAAAGCAAGCTATTACCACTCAAAACATACCAGTATAGACAACAAGTATGATTGGAGAAGTTAGCAGTTAGAATTTAGATCGTGCTTATGACAGGAAGAAAGAGCATTTTGTAAAGGGTAATAACATAAACTAAATATAGGATTTAAATGAGAAAAGAGTGAAAGAAAGTGAGGGTGAAAGTGAAAGTGAAGTCACTCAGTTGTGTCCGACTCTTTGCGACCCTGTGGACTGTAGCCCACCAGGTTCCTCTGTCCATGGGATTCTCCAGGCAAGAATACTGGAGTGAGTTGTCATTTCCTTCTCCAGGGGAATCTTCCGACCCAGGGATTGAACCCAGGCCTCCTGCATTGCAGGCAGATGCTTTAACCTCTGAGCCACCAGGGAAGCCTGAGTATTAAATATAGTGAGTGGACTTATTTGTCTGTGAATATAGACAAATGTTTATATAGTAAAATGTTTAGAGATATGGTTAAAACAAAAAGCATTTGAACTTGGTTTTATGGACTGTTTTTAAACATTTTTATTATATACTCCTATTAATAAAAATCCTGGAGAATCCCCATGGACAGAGGAGCCTGGCATGCTATAGTCCATGGGGGTCACAAGAGTCAGACATGACTTAGTGACTAAACAACCACTACCATTAATGAAAATGCAAATATCATTTATTCAATATTAGGAAATTTGTTCATTTTAATGAATGTGAAAGTGTGAAAGTGTTAGTCACTCAGTCATGTCCACCTCTTTTTTGACTCCATGGACTGTAACTCTCTAGGCGTCTTGGCCAATGGGATTCTCTAGGCAAGAATACTGGAGTGGGTAGTCATTCCCTTCTCCAGGGAATCTTCTCAACCCAGGAACTGAACTCAGATCTCCTGCATTGCAGGTAGGTTCTTTACTGTCTGAGTCACCAGGAAAGTCTATTTTAATGAATATACATTTAAAATAATATGAAGATTATTTTTATGCCTTAGTGGGTAAACTTTTCCACCTCCCAAGGGATCCCCATCTGTTTTAAGATTTCATTGTCCTATGCAATGCTGCAGGTGGGACAGAAACTGACAGATATAAACACAACAGTGACAAGATCAAAACAGAATTCAAGTAGATCAACCATATAGGAAAGCAGACACACATAGAAAGAGTGATACTGAGACAATAAGACAGGTAAAAAGATTATCTCTATGGTCCATACATGAAATAATGAGAAAGAGATCCAGAGTGGAGACAGTGTATGAAACCATTTCTGGTCCAGACAGCACACAGTGGTTCCCATTAACTAACTAAATAGTATTTAAAAAAACAAACAAACTGATATTCCCTCATCCAGGAGTGTAAAGCTCTTGCAGAAATGTGATAAAGTCATTTACTTCTTCTTTGCCTTTGAGGATGTGTCTAGAATAAAATAAAAAGTAGAGTTCATAATAATAATTTTAATGATCCAGGACAAGTTAAATTGTGTTTCACATGAAATGTAGAGACATACATTGATCATAATTTCAAATTATTTTGAAAAATAAAATTTTGAATATATAATATCTTCTCAAATTTGTCCTAGAGAAATTTCTCACAGCAAGAAAATACCTTTTCCAATCTGTGTTACCATAAACATTGTATTTACATTAAAATGTGAACTGTTGAGACGTGAAGAGGTTTGGGCACTGAGTTAGTGTCTAGTATTTAAAATTTTTTTTTCTGATATCTTTTATTCATCATTGATACTGGAAACTATGAATCGTATAACCCATCTAAGTTAAATTTCCATAAAACCCATGAAATATTCATCTGTATTTTCCCACATTTTAAAACAAATCAACTCCATACTGTAATATGTTCAGTGTATTTATTTGTCTGACATAAAATTATGTACATGGATACGCCTGTTAATAGCTCTAAATATTAAAGCTATATAGCATACAATCTATTCCATTTTATAGCAAGGAATTCCATATTTATAGTAGATAGAATTCTATATGATTTTGCCCATTGGTTTCAGAAAATATGGGGAAGTTTCCAGAGGACAAAATTCTATTCAAAACTGACATTTTGTTCAATTTCTCTAAGCTTAGCTCACTGTAAAATTTTATCTATGAAGTTAAGTTCATTAGAATTTCAGTTAGAAATAACATTCTAATTTAACTATACAGTAGCTATTTATATGAGCAAAAAGGAAACACAAGAAATCCATGGTTTGAAATTTGACATGTAATAAAATTTTACCATGTGTAAATCACATTTCTTTCAATGTAATATTTAAATATTTTAGCACACCATTAATAATTTAGTGACAATATTTGAATATTTTCCTCAAAACATTCTGCATCAGTATTTTCTAAGTTATATATTTACTTATTCAATGTAATAAGCTATAAATAATAAATAAAAGTATATAAATTTTATTATATAAATAATAAAATTAAGCTATATTGGCAAATAGATGGGGAAACAGTGGCTCACTTTATTATTTTGGGATCAAAATCACTGCAGATGATGATTGCAGCCATGAAATTATAACACTTACTTCTTGGAAGGAAAGTTATGACCAACTGTCAGGAGCTGTGTTAGGCATTACTGACAAAATGGAGGCATGGCCCCAACTCCCTCTCCTTGTCCTGCATGCACGGACCCGGGATGAAGGAGCTAGGTCTTGTGATTCTGACTTGTTTTTTCCTTTCCTCAGCTGAGTTGACTGAAAAAAATATTAAGATGCTTATTGTTCTTGAGAGGAGCATGAGAAGGCACAAAGCCTTCTGAAGCTATGCTCAGAGAATAATTCATAAAGTTAATCATTGACATTTGTTCAAGGATCTTTACAGAAGAGTGTTCCAGGATGAGCATGTAGGCAGCAGCTTGAGGCCATGGGAAGGATTATTATCTGAAACTTATATGTGAAGGAAATGTTTACAGCAAAGGAGTTTACTGAATTTAGGGCTTAGGAGTAATTAGAAATAGAAGCTAAAGATTTAAAGAATGTTGTAATGCTAGCATATTTTACTATAGCTTATAGAGATTAGGAATTTTAGAGATATTAATAGCCAGAAGCCTTTTTAAGAGATAGTGAGATCAGGATACTAGGGGCAAACAGGATTTAGAAATATAAGAAATAAACTGAGGTTTGTGGTATGCAGTCAGATATAAGCACGAGTTACAATGTAATCACAAGTTAAAGTAAACACAATTCTGAGAGAACCGCTGAAGCAGAAACTCTGCTTGAAGGGCAACAATGATTTATGGAGACAATAAATCTGGGTGAGGGGAAATTGAAAATGTCAAACCTCTGACCTAATGCTTTTGTCAAAGTATAAAAGAGAACCTAAAGCTTGAAATAAACATGCAGTCCAAGAAAGCTGAATGAGAGGCTGCATTGTTACTCGCCGACACCACTCATCCCTTCAGGCTGATTCCCTGGCTGCTGGACCTGGATTCCAGCAACCAACCTAGACAGCATATTAAAAGGCAGAGACATTACTTTGTCAGCAAAAGTGTGTCTAGTCAAAGGCTATTATTTTTTCAGTGGTCATGTATGGATATGAGAATTGGACTACAAAGAAAGCTAAGCACTGAAGAATTGATGCTTTTGAACTGTGGTATTGGAGAAAACTCTTGAGAGTCCCTTGGACTGCAAGGAGATTCAACCAGTCCATCCTAAAGGAGATCAGTCCTGGGTGTTCACTGGAAGGACTGATGTTGAAGCTGAAACTCCAATACTTTGGCCACCTGATGAGAAGACCTGACTCACTGAAAAAAGACCCTGATGCTGGGAAAGATTGAAAGCAGGAAGAGAAGGGGACAACAGAGGATGAGATGGTTGGATGGCATCACCGACTCAATGGACATGGGTTTTGGTAAACTCTGGGAGTTGGTGATGGACAGGGAGGCCTGGCGTGCTGCTGTTCATGGGGTCTCAAAGAGTAGGACATGACTGAGAGACTGAACTAAACTGAATTATATAAGTAAATGCACTCCTAATTTAACTGAATGTTCTCATCTTTAAAATTCACTCATTTAAGCAGCAGAAGTATTTAATCCCATACTCAGTATCAATGCTATTTTGAAATAACTGAGCTATTCCTCCACCTGAGACAGAGTTGTTAAGGATTTAAACTAATAATAATGAGTGATAGCAGTTTTTGGGTAGAAGTTATTTTAGCAAGAATATTAAGTGATATAAATAATTTAAGTATTTGATACTGAAAACAACCTAAGGAGTATTTACTAACAATATTATTTATTTACAGATGGAGAAAGTGAGGCTTGAGCATTCACAGAGGGCAAAGTATATCTTGGAAGCAAAGTAACTTCTCCTAGATTGAGTAGCAAGATAATGGAGATGACTAAGATTTGAATCAGGTTCTTTCATTTTGTTTTTCCATGTTTTTATTTATCTATTCAGATTTTAGGATGATTTATTCTACTCATGTGAAGAGTTGACTCATTGGAAAAGACTCTGATGATGGGAGGGATTGGGGGCAGGAGGCGAAGGGGACGACAGAGGATGAGATGTCTGGATGGCATCACTGACTCGATGGACGTGAGTCTGAGTGAACTCCGGGAGTTGGTGATGGACAGGGAGGCCTGGCGTGCTGCACTTCATGGGGTCGCAAAGAGTCGAACACGACTGAATGACTGATCTGATCTGATCATCTAGTGTGTTTTTTTACTTGTCCCTATTATTCTATTGATCATGCCTTTTTTTTTTTTTTTAAATTTCAATGATTGCAATTTCAGTTATTTTTAGTTAGAATGACAGGATGAACTCCAATATAAAAATTAACTTAATAGATGATTCTCTTTCTTAGAAACCTGTCAATTAGTCAGGTAATACTTTTACCTGAACACTCTTCTCCAAGTACTATATGTTTAAATACAAATTCTTCAGTCTCAGCCAAAGCCTAATAATTGTTCTGATGATTGAAGTGATAGAAAATTATTAATATTCAAAATATGCTTAACTGAAAACACTTCATAAATCAACAACTTTAACTATAAAAGAGACATTTTGATGTATTTTGTACATCATCACAACTATAACAAAGGTTCTGGGTTGGGGCAACAGGACATTTACTTCACTTTGTCATCTTATATTTAATAAATGTGTATTTCATTCTGATTTCAGTAAAGAGAAAATAATAATCTTACCAAACAGTTACTCTTATTTTAGTCCTTATAATGGAAATGACAATTTAATATTTTCTAGGTATAAATTTACTTTTTTAGAATATAGAAGTTTACTTTCAAAAAGGACATTTATTTTTTAATTTAAATTGGAAATGTTTGATCAGTTAAAATTCATACTTAGTTTATTCTCTTTATGAACATATAAAGTATTATGCCATTTGGTTTAATAAAAGCTTAGTTTCTGCTTAAAATAGAGTTATTATTTAATTCTGAAAACAAGAAAAGTATCAGTTTGAAAATGGTGAACACTGGTGAAAGTCGCTCAGTCATGTCCAACCTTTTACAACCCCATGGACTGTAGTCCATGGAATTCTCCATGCCAAAATAGTGAAGTGGATAGCCTTTCCCTTCTCCAGGGGATCTTCCTAACCCAGGGATCAAACCCAGGTGTCCCATATTGTGGGCAGATTTTTTACCTCCTGAGCCACAAGATATTATTTACCAGCTGAGCCCAAGAATACTGGACTGGATAGTCTATCCCTTCCCCAGCAGATCTTCCCTGCCCAGGAACTGAACCGGGGTCTCCTGCATTGCCAAATAGCTTATTATAAATGAAGTGTTAATCACTCAGTCCTGTCTGACTCTTTGTGACCCCATAGTCTATAGCCCACCAAGCTCCTCTGTCCATGGAATTCTCCAGGCAAGGATACTGGAGTGGGTTGCCATTTCGTTCTCCAATTATAAATGAAACCTGTTGTAAAATCAACCTGCTATCCTTACTATTCAGGCTTCCCTGGTGACTCAGACGGAGACAGGGATTTGATCCCTGTGTTGAGAAGATCCTTTGAAGAGAATGGCCACCCACTCCAGTATTCTTGCCTGGAGAATTCCATGGACAGAGCAGCCTGACAAGCTACAGTTCATGGGGTCGCCAAAAATCAGACATGAATGAGTGACTAACATACACATACATATTCTTATTATCTAAAGGATGCAACAATAAAATACAGTTTGGAAACAGTTTCTCAGTTAAATCTATGCAGTGGCCTCATGGGATATAATTACAATGTTTAAGTGTTAAAGTGCTAAGTTGCTTCAGTAGTGTTTGACTCTTTGCAAACCCATGGACTATAGCCTGACAGACTCCTCTATCCATGGGATTCTCCAGGCAAGAATATTGGAATGGATTGCCATTTCTTTCTCCAGGGTGTCTTCTTGACCCAGGGATCAACCCCCTGTCTTTTAGTTTTTCTGCATTAGCCGATGGGTTCTTTATTACTAACAGCACCTTGGATGCCTGTGTTAATATATAGATGGTCATTTGAGTATTACTGAACTTAGTTTGTAAGCACTGTAATTAAGATCACATATCAGTTCAGTTCAGTCGCTCAGTCATATCCTACTCTTTGTGACCCCATGGACCGCAGCATGCCAGGCCTCCCTGTCCATCACCAACTCCTGGAGTTCATTCAAACTCATATCCACTGAGTTGGTGATGCCATCCAACCATCTGAGCCTCTTCATTCCCTTCTCCTCCTGCCCTGAATCTTTCACAGCATCAGGGTCTTTTCAAAAGAGTCAGCTCTTTGCATCAGGTGGCCAAAGTATTGAAGTTTCAGCTTCAACATCAGTCCTTCCAATGAACACCCAGGACTGATCTCCTTTAGGATGGACTGGTTGGATCTTGGAGTGCAAGGGTCTCTCAAGAGTCTTCTCCAACAACACAGTTCAAAAGGATCAATTCTTCAGTGCTTAGTTTTCTTTATAGTCCAACTCTCAGATCCACACATGACTACTGGAAAAACCATAACCTTGACTAGACAGACCTTTGTTGACAAAGTAATGCCTCTGCTTTTTAATATGCTGTCTAGTTTGGTCATAACTTTCCTTCCAAGGAGTAAGCGTCTTTTAATTTCATGGTTGCAGGCATGTATAGACTCCATTATTATTTATGCTTCTAAAATCTTACATAAGTTCTAATCTCAGCAAAAGCCATTATTTCAATTGCAGTTTGCACCAAATAAATTCATTTTTATATAGTAGAAGTCATTTTCAGTCTTATGAAAAAGCATGAATTTCTCAATTTGGGCTCCACTGACATTTTTGTTACTATTGTTTACATTATTTTAGAGTGCTGGTTTGTAGTGACAAAATATGGTGATCCAATGTTAGCAAATTGATTTTAAATGGGAATGTGAAAAGCATGCTCTAGATAAAATTAAGATATTTTATGTATACACAATATTTTGTGTATCTTCCTTATACCCAAAATTGCTGTACATCATCAATAAGCACAATCAGTACCAGAACAAATGAACTTTCTCCCAGTTTCTACTAACTACTATATTTTAGAAAACTTTTGAAAGCACATGTTTCCTAGGATAACAACAGTAAAACAACAGGAAAACTACTCATACACTACATAACTTAGGAACAGGTTAGCAAAGGCACAGAGGTCTGAGTTGGTAGAACAAAACTCTAGAAACTGACACAAATGTAGGCCTATCTAGATGGAACCAGATCATCACCTTAAAGAAACTATAGTGTCTCATTGAAAGAACATGTTAGATAGAAGGCACTTAAGGCTACCTTACATATATATCCAAATAATCAATTTTTGTTGTGACACAAGTACCCATTCACAGACAAATATGTGTGGTGATGCTTTAGTCCCTAAGTTGTGTCTGACTCAACACTATGAATTGAAGCCTGCCAGGCTCATCTGTCCATGAGATTTCCCAGGCAAGAACACTGGAGTGGGCTGCCATTTCCCAACCCAGGTCTCCTGCATTGCAGGCTGATTTCTGTATTGCAGGCAGATTTTTAACTGACTGAGCTATGAAGGAAGTCCTACAAACATGTATAGCATATATAAAAATATTTACATTTTTAGTAACCAAGAACTTGGGTGAATTCCGTTTATTGGAAAATTCTGTGGTCATATAATAGGAATTTAAAACCTATACACAGAATTTAAAACCAGTTTTTCCTCACCTTCATCTCTGAGGTACATTTTAACCTACCTGATTATTATATTTTCTCCAAAGCAAGTAATAGAGGTTATATTTGTGAAAGAGTGCAATTAAACACTTTATTAAAATGAAGTCTTTGGAAGTATCTCCTCATGGGAATAATATGTGCTATTTTAAAGCGTTCTGGTGGATTCCTATATTGCTGACATGGATCACCTCTCCCACTTCAAAAAAGGCAATGGCTTCATTTCAATTCAGGGATCGAACCCAGGTCTCCCGCATGGTAGACAGACGCTTTACCGTCTGAGCCACCAGGGAAGTCTGGCTTCATTTAACAACCCCAAAACTCAAGAGACAAGTATTAAAGAAGCAAACAAACAAAACATTTTCTATATATCACTAGCCTCAGGATCAGAAATTCAGGAGGAGCTTGAATTGATGATTCTTCTTTTTCACATGACACCAGTAGAGGTCGCTCTTTAGAGTCATCAGGCAGATGGATAGGCTGGTTTAGGTGATGAAGTTTGCACCATGGCTGAAGGCTGGCAGTTGACAGTCTCTGGGTAATTAGAATTCATACATGTCAAGACACCCAGGTCCAAGTAGCAAGAACCCATTTGGCTCAGCCTCAACTTCCTGAAATGCTTATTCCATACTTTCCTTTGGATAAATGAGTCCCAGGTGACTCAGTGGTAAAGAATCTGCCTGCAAGCATAGGAGACACACGAGACCCAGGTTCAATCCCTGGATCAGGGAGACATCCTGGAGGAGGAAATGGCAATCCACTCCAGTATTCTTGCCTGGGAAATTCCATGGACCGTGGAACCTGGCAAGCTACAGTCTATAGGGTAGCAAAGAGTTGGACACTACTGAGATATTAAATATGATCTTCCCAGATACAAAAGGAGAAACATTTTATTCTACCTCTCAGTTAGAGAAGTTATGGCATTTACAACATCTGTGATCTGCCATGCTTTTGAAACTGAGAAGTTTGAAACAAAATTTTCTTTTTTTCATTTTAATATTTTGTCTTCATATTAGCTAGAGCCAAACAGTCTGTTTCAATTTCTGCCCAGTTCAGTCCTTATGATTATCACACTAGGCATGAAATATAAATATAGTTTCTGGGCTTAGAATCAATTATAACAAAGTAGCCTTTTTTTTTTTTTTTTTGATCAACCCTTTACATTTGATAGGGTAAGGATATAAGCAAGGTGATAAAACAAGTTGCTAAATAAGAAATAAAATATGTGTTCCTCTGTAAATAAGACATTATTCTAATTTACATTATAAGCTTTTTTTTTGCTTTGACTCTCTTTTTATATTAAAAACATTAAATCCTAACTCATTCCATACATGCAGATTCTACTATAACAAGTTTTATCTTAAATAAAGGCACATTAAAAAAAATAAAATGTACATTAGTATTGAATTGTAATGAATTTACTATACTTTAATTTATATTCCTGTAAATTTTCAAGGTACCTGGAATTTCTAAATACCTATTTCATCATTTGGGAAAATTTTCATTTTGGACTCTTACCTCCATACAGAGATGAATATAGGTGTAAGTAAGTGCTAGTTGCTCAGTCATGTCTGACCTTTTATGACACCATAGACTATGAGAGTCTCCCGAGAGGAGCCAGTCTCCTCTGTCCATGGGATTTTCCAGGCAAGAGTACTGGAGTAGGTTGCTATTTCCTTCTTCAGGGAATCTTCCCAACTGAGGGATTGAATCTGGGTCTTCTGTATTGCAGGCAGAGTCTTTGCTGTCTGAGCCACCAAGGAAGCATGAACGTAGGTGTAGGGAAGTCATCGGAGAAAAATATAAATAAGGCCAGTTTGATGTCTCATATCATGATTTGTTATCTCATAAATGGTAAATTTGGGACTTCCCAGGCAGCACTTCAATATGGGTTTCAACAGTACTTGAACTGAGAACTTCCAGATGAATAACATGGGTTTAGAAAAGGCAAAGGAACCAGAGATCAAATTGCCAACATCAGTTGGATCATAGATAAATCAAGGGGATTCCAGAAAAACACCTACTTCTACTTCATTGACTACACTAAAGCCCTGGGCTGTGGAAAATTCTTAAGGAGATGGGAATACCAGACCACCTTACCTGCTTCCTGAGAATTCTTCTATGCAGGTCAAGAAGCAACAGTTAGAACCAGACATGGAACAATAGACTGGTTCAAAATTGCAAAAAGAGTACATCAAGGTTATATATTGTCACCCTGCTTATTTAATTTATATGCAGAGTACATCATGCAAAATGTCAGGCTGGATGAAACAAAAACTGAAATCAAAACTTCAGGGAGAAATATCAATAGCCTCAGATATACAGAGGATGTCACCCTAATGGCAGAAAGCAAAGAGGAACAAATGAGCCTGTTGATGAAAGTGAAAGATGAGAGTGAAAAAGCTGGCTTAAAACTCAATATTCAAAAGGCTAAGATCAAAGCATCCAGTCCCATCACTTCATGATACATAGATGGTGAAAACATAGAAACAGTGGCAGATTTTATTTTCTTGGTCTCCAAAATCACTATGGATGGTTACTGTAGCCATGAAATTAGAAGACTCTTGCTTCTTGAAAGAAAAGTTATGACCAACATAGACAGCATATTAAAAGCAGAGACATCACTTTGCCAAGAAAGTTCTGTGTAGTCAAAGCTATGATTTTTTTCCAGTAGTCATATACAGATATGAGAATTGGACCATAAACAAAGCTGAGAAGAATTGATTCTTTTGAACTGTGGTGTTGGAGAAGACTCTGGAGGGTCCCTTGGACTTCAAGGAGATCCAACCAGTCAATCCTAAAAGAAGTCAACCCTGAATATTCATTGAAAGTACTGATGCTGAGGCTGAAACTCTGATACTTTGGCCACCTGATGTGAAGAACCAACTCAATGGAAAAGACCTTGATTCTGGGAAAGACTGAGGGTGGGGAAAGAAGGAGTTGACAGAGAATGAGATGGTTGAATGGCATCAATGATTCAATAGACATGAGTTTGAGCAAACTCTGGGAGATGGTGAAACACAAGGAAGCCTGGAGTGCTGCAGTCTTTGGGTTGCAAAAAGTCAAATATTACTTAGCGACTGAGAAAAAATCAATAGCAGGTGGTGCTAATGGTAAAGAACCTACCTGCCAATTCCAATGTAGGAAACATAGGAGATGCAGGTTTGATCCCTGGATCACAAAGATACCCTGGACGAGGAAATGGAAACACACTTCAGTATTCTTGTCTAGAAAACTTCATGTATCCTGGCAGGCTACATTCCATGAGGTTGCAAAGAATAAAATAAGATTGAACATATGCACACACTTCCACCGTAGGGAGCGGTGTGGCCAAAAGAAAAAAAAGGCAAATTAATGCTATGTTTGAGTTGCTGATGCAAAAATGTGTTGAGTCAAGAGCCAAAAAATAAAAATAGAAAATATAGTTTCACAATAAAAGTAATCAATATATTTGTAAGTTTGAATATTCTATAGTCAACAATTGTTGGCTTTCCATGGGCTGCTTATATGATATTACCAATGGTTTTATTACTAATGTAAATGTGTCACTAATTAAATGTGCATCAGATCACCCAATGGTCCAGGCTTCAAGTAAAAGGAAAACGTATATCAGAAAAGATCAGTTTTTATCTCTGTCATTTTGTACAGTTTCCAACTAGAATTTCCTCTAATTCCCAACCTAAATGCAGATTAAAAAAAATGTCATGTTTCAACTGTTAAGATATAATGACACTAATTTGCAAAACAATAGCTGAATCAGAGGAGATAGGCTAAATTTTAAAAAGCATGGTTTAAAATCATGAATAAGACTTTATATACTGAAGTGTATTCAGTGCAGTATTTCAAAATAATTCCAAGTGGTATACATTAAAATTCTAAATTTAAAATATGCAAATTTTTTTTCCTTCTTCAAATGAAAAATAAATTACTTTTACATCTGAAAAAGTTGTGTTCGATAACTGTAGTCCATTTCCATTAATATATAAAACTATTTCTTTTATTTTTCTTATACATTGGGGTATAGCAGATTAACAATGTTGTGGTAGTTTCAGATACACCTCAAAGGGACACAGCCATACATATATATGTATCTACTATCCTCCAATATCTATTTCTGCTTCATTGACTATGCAAAGTATTTGACTGTCTGGATCATAATAAACTGTGGTAAATACTGAAAGAGATGGGAATACCAGACCACCTGACCTGCCCTCTTGAGAAACCTATATGCAGGTCAGGAAGCAACAGTTAGAACTGGACATGGAACAATAGACTGGTTCCAAATAGGTAAAGAAGTATGTCAAGGCTGTATATTGTTACCCTGCTTATTTAACTTATATGCAAAGTACATCATAAGAAACACTGGGCTGGAAGAAGCACAAGCTGGAATCAAGATTACTGAAGTATCAATAATCTCAGATATGCAGATGACACAGCCTTTATGGCAAAAAGTGAAGAACTAAAGAGACTCTTGATGAAAGTGAAAGAAGATAGTGAAAAAGTTGGCTTAAATCTCAACATTCACAAAACTAAGATCATGGCTTCTGGTCCCATCACTTCATGGCAAATAGATGGAGAAACAGTGGAAACAGTGACAGACTTTATTTTTCTGGGCTCCAAATCACTGAAGATGGTGACTGCAGCCATGAAATAAAAAGAAACTTACTACTTGGAAGAAAAATTATGACCACCCTAGACAGCATACTAAAAAGAAGAGACATTATTTTGTCAAAAAAGGTCCCTCTAGTCAAGGCTATGGTTTTTCCAGTGGTCATGTATGGATGTGAGAGTTGGACTATAAAGAAAGCCGAGCACCAATGAATTGATGCTTTTGAATTGTGGTGTTGGAGAAGACTCTTGACAGTCCCTTGGACTGCAAGGAGATCCAAGCAGTCTATCCTAAAGGAATCAGTCCTGAATATTCAATGGAAGGAATGATTCCTAAGCTGAAACTCCAATACTTTGGCCATCTCATGTGAAAAAAAAAAAAAAAACAAAAAACTGTTTCCCCATCTATTTCCCATGAAGTGATGGGACCAGATGCCATGATCTTAGTTTTCTGAATGTTGAGCTTTAAGCCAACTTTTTCACTCTCCTCTTTCACTTTCATCAATAAGCTTTTTAGTTCCTCTTCACTTTCTGCCATAAGGATGGTGTCATCTGCATATCTGAGGTTATTCATATTTCTCCCGGCAGTCTTGATTCCAGCCTGTGTTCTTTCCAGCCCAGCGTTTCTCATGATGTACTCTGCATATAAGTTAAATAAGCAGGGTGACAATATACAGCCTTGATGTACTCCTTTTCCTATTTGGAAAAAGTCTGTTGTTCCATGTCCAGTTCTAACTGTTGCCTCCTGACCTGCATACAGATTTCTCAAGAGGCAGGTCAGGTGGTCTGGTATTCCCATCTTTTCAGAATTTTCCACAGTTTATTGTGACCCACACCGTCAAAGGCTTTGGCATAGTCAATAAAGCAGAAATAGATGTTTTTCTGGAACTCTCTTGCTTTTTCCATGATCCAGTGAATATTGGCAATTTGATCTCTGGTTCCTCTGTCTTTTCTAAAACTAGCTTGAACATCTGGAAGTTCATGGTCCACGTATTGCTGAAGCCTGGCTTGGAGAATTTTGAGCATTACTTTACTAGAGTGTGAGATGAGTGCAATTGTGTGGTAGTTTGAGCATTCTTTGGCATTACCTTTCTTTGGGATTGGAATGAAAACTGATCTTTTCCAGTCCTGTGGCCACTACTGAGTTTTCCAAATTTGCTGACGTATTGAGTGCAGCACTTTCACCACATTATCTTTCAGGATTTGAAATAGCTCAACTGGAATTCCATCACCTCCACTAGCTTTTGTGTGTAGTGATGCTTAGGAAAGCCCACTTGAATTCACATTCCAGGATGTCTGGCTGTAGGTGAGTATGAGTGATCATACTATTGTGATTATCTGGGTTGTGAAGATCTTTTTTGTATAGTTCTTCTGTGTATTCTTGCCACCTCTTCTTAATATCTCCTGCTTCTGTTAGGTCCATACCATTTCTTTCCTTTATTGAGCCCATTTTGCATGAAATGTCCCTTTGATATCTCTAATTTTCTTGAAGAGATCTCTAGTCTTTCCCATTCTGCTGTTTTCCTCTATTTCTTTGCATTGATTGCTGAGAAAGCCTTCCTTATCTCTCTTTGCTATTCTTTGGAACTCTGCATTCAAATGCTTATATATTTCCTTTTCTCCTTTGCTTTTCATTTCTCTTCTTTTCACAGATATTTGTAAGGCCTCCCCAAACAGCCATTTTGCTTTTTTGCATTTCTTTTCCATGGGGGTGGTCTTGATCCCTGTCTCCAGTACAATGTCATGAACCCCTGTCCATAGTTCATCAGGCACTCTATCTATCAGATCTAGTCCCTTAAATCTATTTCTCACTTCTACTGTGTAATTATAAGGGATTTGATTTAGGTCATACCTGAATGGTCTAGTGGTTTTCTCCACTTTCTTCAATTTAAATCTGAATTTGTCAATAAGGAGTTCATGATCTGAGCCAGTCAGCTCCTGGTCTTGTTTTTGCTGACTGTATAGGGCTTCTCCATTTTTGGCTGCAAAAAATATAATCAATCTGATTTCGGTGTCGACCGTCTGGTGATGTCCATGTGTAGAGTCTTCCCTTGTGTTATTGGAAGAGGGTGTTTGCTATGACCAGTGCGTTCTCTTGGCAAAACTCTATTAGTCTTTGCCCTGCTTCATTCCGTATTCCAAGGCCAGATTTGCCTGTTACTCTAGGTGTTTCTTGACTTCCTACTTTTACATTCCAGTCCCCTATAATGAAAAGGACACCTTTTGGGGGTGTTAGTTTTAGCAGGTCTTGTAGGTATTCATAGAACTGTTCAACTTCTGCTTCTTCAGTTTTACTGGTTGGGGCATAGACTTGGATTACCATGATATTGAATAATTTGCCTTGGAAATGAACAGAGATCATTCTGTCATTTTTGAGACTGCATCCTAGTACTGCATTTTGGACTCTTTTGTTGACTATTGGTGTATTACTCAGCTATAAAATGAATGAAATTTTTCCATTTACAACAGCATGGATGGACCTGAAGCATATTGTGCTTAATGAATCAAATAAATCAAAGACAAATACTGTATGTTGTCATGTATATGTAGAATCTAAAAATAAAAGAATATAATAAAATAGAAATAGAATCACAGATACAGAGAACAGACTAACTCGGGGATACTAATTAACAGTAATGGAGGAGAAGCAATACAGAACTAGGAGATTAAAACATATAAATTATTATTTATAAACTAATAAGATATAAGGATGCTTTGTAGAATTCAAGGAATCATCCAACATTTTATAACAATTTAAAGGGAATAAAGTCTTTACCAATATTAAAATCACTATTTTGTATTCCTGAAACTAATATAATATTGCTAATCTACCATAATTTAATAAAAAGTAACATCTAGAAGGTATAGATTTTAATGTACCTAATACTTCAGTGTAAAAACATCTATATGCAAGAATGAAAAAAAAAAAAAAAAATCCAGTGTTCTGTTTCGTGTTCTATGGGTTGGACATACTTTTTTTTTTAATCTATATTTGTTAAAATAAACAAATATAAATTAAAAAAAAAAGTATGTCCAACCCATAGAACACGATTGGAGGCTAATTACTTTACAATATTGTATTGGTTTTGCCATACATCAACATGAATCCGCCACATGTGTACACGTGTTCCCCATCCTGAACCCCCCTCCCACCTTGGGCTGGACCTACTTGAATTTTGAAATTTAAAATACTTTAGAATGCTTGGGTGTGAACAGACTCTGCTATTCTGCTGCCTTAACTCACTTTTATACATAAAGAACTCAGATCCCAGGAAACAAAAATGACTTTTCTTAAGGTGGCTGACTAACTAAATTAATGCCATAGGAAAGAATAGAGTCAAGTGGCTTACCATGTGGAAAGCCACCTTAGCAGGAAACTGCAATTTATCGCAAACCTTGTTGGAAACTGATAGGGCAAACTATAAAAGGAAAAATAACTTTTAATCAGTTTGCTTTCTTTTTCAGCTTCTCTGAACACAATGTTCCCTCTCATTGCCTGGATCCAGGGAAGCCTGCCTCTAAGACCACGCCTCCTTTGATCTAAGACTGTTCCAATCATATTCTTATTCTGTTCTTATACAAGCAATAACATGGATTGTTTCTCATAGGCTTTCTTCTTTCTAAGTGTTTAAAGATTTGCACCATATATCAAATGACTTGAAAAATATTCCCAAAGCACAAGAAAAAATACAACATAAGTATAAACTTGTAAGATGCAGCAATTTCACAAGAAAAGGTTATTGAAGAACTCACAAGACTACAAGAGGCTACTCAGGTATAACTTTAGTAAAGATAAAGGTCAGGTTATAGCAGGAGAAAGAAAACACTGGCAAACATCAGAGACACCCAAGATTTCCAGCCCAGGCTCACAGAGTCCATTCCGAGTTGCAGAGGGCATGCTTCATTTGGGAGTTATGAATCACCAAGATACGCTTTTGATGCCTTGACCTCAAGGGAGTCAAGTCATAAGTTTACTTATTTATTCACATAGCTGAAACCAGGCTTGTATAACCCTACAAATCAGGTGTAACACATCTGTCTACATAGTTTTAATAATTTATAGGCAAACATGTACATAATGCTTCCAGAGGATTTTTGACATTAATCAATGCATTTTAAATCATCAAAAAGAAAATTTCATTTATCTTTGGCAATAGATCAATAGTAAATTTTTAGGCAGCCCTAGTGATGCGCATAAAATGACCGCCAAAGAACTGCAGGTTAACTCTGTTCTTAGTCAATCATCTGTCCTTTGGTTTTGCTTTGTTAATTATGCTTGCCTCAATGTTATTATTCTTTACTTAGCATCTTTTAATACACATATAAAATAGAAAAAGCAGAAACATTAGCACCAAAACATTAATTATGTGTATCATCTGGTAAGAGCTAGGTACAATAATGCTTCTTAAAGAGGCATTTTACTTTACCAAATATATCAATGCAAAGTTGTTTAGTAGCTTAACGCTTTTATTTTTCAGTGGTGAAATTTGAAATATATAAAAACTATAAGTATATGGATTTGATATAATAATTATTAGGTATATCTACATTTTCTTTGATGGGTCATCTTCTATTGGAAAAGTATTTTGTCAAGTTGCCTATTCAATCTCTCCATATGTTTTGTCATTAATATCAACACTATCATAGATGTTGTTAGATCATCCAAATGGCCAATTCTCAGTTAACTGCAGATTTTCAGTTTCATACTTTCTGTTTCATATTGCAAGTTTACATTGACATAGGTTCCCAATAGGCATTTTCCTTAAGTAATCCCGGATTTATCTCCTCTGGTCAAAATACTAGACAAGTTTTAAAGTGTCAGCACTGATTAATTAATTGCACAATTGGGCACATTTGCTTTTTAAATGTATTCATGGTGCTCTGACAGTTAAAAAAAAAAAAAACATTTATGCAAAATACAGTCTCTATAAGTATACTCCTGTAGCATACGGGGGTGAGAAGTTTTCCACAGGTTCATCCCTTGTGCTTTCTTCTGCCAAGGTCAAAGACCATTTCCCTTGAGCCACTTTCATCTGGAGGAGTACGAGTAAATATCTGTTATTGGATTAGTGTCTGTGCTATTTCCTGTGTCTCTCAGATTACTGACAATCTATTGAATTTTTAAACCCATTTTTATAAAGCCATCGTCTCTATACAGACCAACTGGCCTCCTTTACGTCCTAAAATAGCATTTATTCTAAACAGCAATATAAATTAATGTATTTTTCCTCAGTACATTTCTCTTTTAGAAGTGAATTTGGTTTATTCTATGACTCTTAGACTTGAGCCAATTTCACTCAAGTCTCTCTTAGAAAAATTTAAGCAATTTTGTCATATCCACCAAAAATGTCGTTGCCACTGAACTTGCTGTTTGTGTTTAAAATATATCTTGCAACCAAAAATGTTGACATCCTCAGCGAAATGTGTGGCTAATCGTCACTCCCAAACAGTTTATTTGGAGTGTGCCAAAGAATTCCCCATGAGTATGCTACTGGGCACCTACTCTATCTTCCCAAAATTAGAATTGTTTTTAGCTTACTGAGTATCCTTTGCCTTGATTATGGCCTCAACCCTGAAAAATCTTGAGATAGAGAATACTACAATAAATTGAGCACAGAAGATATGCTGTCTATTGTATCTAGGCACTTTTTTCAATATATTATAATTTAAGTCAATAGTTACATAATGGCTCATTGCTCTGTTATTGAGCAAAATCTTTGAAGGTATATATCTAATGCTTTAAGAGGTAAGAGGTTCTATATTTTATTTCTCAAAAGCTGTCAGTGTAAGCAGCATAACTAGTAAAATGGGAAACGAAGGAAAATCAATCTTATATTTTTTCCAAGTATTCATCTGCACAGTGTTATTAAAATCATTGAGATGCATCATCACATAGATAATCCCAGAAATATTTGCTAAATCCACCAGAAACCATCCTGAATCTTCAGATTTAAACACAGAGGAAGGTTCTGATAAGAAGTGGCATCACTCTCATGGGCATCTGCAAATAGATATAAGAGGTGGTATGGTTTTCTTGTTCTCAAAAGCAGCAGAGTAATGTTAGCTTTTCTTTTGTGCATTACCAATTTCTTGCTCATGCTCAGTCAGCAATCATTTCCACTTTTTCCATTTATAATAAAATTCACCCCGTTGCTCCCAGTGGGGTAGGACTGTCAAGTACAGCCAGGGTACTGACTCATGGAGCTTCAGAAATATGAAACTGATCAGTGTCTCCTTCTTCATCCATTCCCAGGGATACTGTGCAGGGCTGGAAAAGTGCACGCTTTTGAAACTGTACATCCACTAGGTAGCAAAGAGGCAGAATAATTCATCTTAACTTAGACAGGTGGCAGGAAGGAAGAACCACTGCTTATTTTTTTTCTTTAAGATCTCAAGTACTTAGTATCTAGAATTGTCATGGTGTCAATTTAGAAGCTGATTCTTCTCTGGAACCAGTAAATGCAAACTAGATCCCAGAATGGCTCAACTGGGTAGAGAAGCAGGGGGAAAAATTAGGAAATAAATTTATGTGTGTCCATTCATACCTCAGGCTCCATCTTCTATTCCATATATTTTCCTTATTATCTGATCAATTCATCCAATGGTATATCCTGTTTACTTTCATATGTTAAATTTTAGCACATAAATTATCTTTCATGCAAGGCATCCTTTCAGTCTCAAGAGAAAGCATGCAAGCTAAGTTGCTTCAGTTGTGTCTGACTCTTTGCAACCTTGTGGACTGCAATGAGCCAGGCTCCTTTGTCCATAGGATTCTCCAGGCAAGAATACAGGAGTGGGTTGCCATGTTCTCCTATGGAGGATCTTCCCCACAAAGGGATCAAACCTGTATGTCTTATGTCCCCAGCATTGGCAGGCAGATTCTTAACCAATACTACCACCTGGGAAGCCCCTTCAGCCTCTAACCAACAAACAGTTTAATAACCAGATCTTTAAACAACTCCCTTCAAATTTTAAATAGTCCCCTACTTTGTGTTGTCAGGTTTATAAATAGTCCATTGCAGGTGGTGTTTCTTATCTCCTCATTGCACTACACATACTATCAAATGGGTTTCTTATGGCTTTTCCAGTAGTCATGTATGAATATGAGAGTTCAGATCAATGGTTCATTTGTGTCTGACTCTTTGGGACCCATGAACTGCACCACGCCAGGCTTGCCTGTCCATTACCAACTCCCAGAGCTTGCTCAAACTCATGTCCATCGAGTTGGTGATGCCATCCAGCCATCTCATCCTCTGTCATCCCCTTTTCCTCCTGCCCCCAATCCCTCCCAGCATCAGAGTCTTTTCCAGTGAGTCAACTCTTCGCATAAGGTGGCCAAAGTACTGGAGTTTCAGCTTTAGCATCATTCCTTCCAAAGAAATCCCAGGGATGATCTCCTTCAGAATGGACTGGTTGGATCTCCTTGCAGTCCAAGGGACTCTCAAGAGTCTTCCCCAACACCACAGTTCAAAAGCATCAATTCTTTAGTGCTCAGCTTTCCTTATGGTCCAACTCTCACATCCGTACCTGACTACTGAAAAAACCATAGCTTTGACTAGCTAGGCCTTTATTGGCAAAGTAATGTCTCTGCTTTTTAGTATGCTGTCTAGGTTAGTCATAGCTTTTCTTCCAAGGAACAAGAGTCTTTTAATTTCATGGCTGCCATCACCATCTGCAGTGATTTTGCAGCCCAAGAAAATAAAGTCTGTCACTGTTTCCCCATCTATTTGCCATGAAGTGATGGGACTAGATGCCATGATCTTAGTGTTTTCAATGTTGAATTTTAAGCCAGCTTTTTCACTCTCCTCTTTCACTTTCATCAAGAGGCTCCTTAAATCATCTTCACTTTTGCCCATAAGGGTGAGAGTTGGACCATAAAGAAAGCTGGTTGGATGACATCACTGACTCAATGGACATGAGTTTGAACCAGCTCTGGGAGTTGGTGATAGACGGTGTGGCTGTCCATGGGGTCACAAAGATTCAGACATGAATGAGTGGCTGAACTGAAAAGCGGCACATTAAAAATTGCTTATTTTCAGTTGCAGGCAATAGTGTTAAAGACACTTTATTTAGTTACTAAATATGCAATTTCAAATCCAGAGTAAGTATTTATCTAGCCAAGACCCACACTTGAGCTAGCATAACTTGCTAATATTATCCATTTGTTAGCTATAGGTCAGCTCAGATCCCCTCAGGATGCTTTTAGGCCATATACCTTCTGAGGATAACATTTCTCCATTTGGATAGAGAGAATATTTAATACTCACATTTTTGAATTTCTGAGGATGGTGGGATATATCTTTTTTCTACTGTTTTTTTTATTCCTGAATGTCTTCTTGATTACTCATCCATGTACTCAGTTAATCACTTCCAAACAGGGGAAAAGAACACCAACTTTTTGGATCCAGTTTCATTTTGAAGTGTGCATGTACATTTATGTATGTGTATATGTGTGTGTCTGTATATGTATATATATATATATATATATATATATATATATATATATATATATATTGTTTGTGTGTGTGAGAATATGTGTATACTTGCACAGTATAAAAAATTAAACAAGCTTCAATTAAAAGAGTTAAGAGGCCAGAAAGGGGAGCTCTCATGCTTACAATGAAAGCAGAGCTGAATAGAAAGAAGAAAGATTTTCTCTTTTTTGCTTAGCCAAAGCTCAGCCAGTGAGAAACTGTCACCACTCAGCCAATGAAAAACCACTACACATTCAACTCTCAGAATTCCCTGGTGGTCCAGTGGGTAAGACTGCACTTTCAACACAGAGGGCACAGGTTTGATCCATGGTATGGGAACTAAGATCCCACAAGCTGTGTGGTGCAGCAGAAACATTAAAAAAACAAACAAACAAAAAAGGTCATGAGTTCGAGTAAACTCTGGTCATGAATTTCAGTAAACTCCGGGAGATAGTGAAAGATAAGGAAGTCTGTCGTGCTCATCTATGGAGTCCCAAAATGTTGGACACAACAGAATGACTGAACAGCAACAATCCACTTCTCAATTTCTCCAATGGATTCTTTCTTGACTATAGCCCTCCCAGCTTCCCTTTCCCCTCAAAACTGTCCTCCTCTCCTTGTTTAGCAAGAATTGCATGTGGCTTGCCATGTTTGCAGACCCCAAATTGCAATTCTTTGCTGATCCCAAGTAAACCTGCTTTTGCTGGAGAAATGACCAGATGTCTATTTGTCTGAGTCAACAACAACAACACACACACACTTCACTACATACAACTTTGATTTCTCATCTTCAAAACCACATATTTTTTCATAATGATAGTGTCCCATACTGGGGTTCCTTTTATCCTCTAATAATTTTAGTCTTATTTTCTGAACCACAGGAAATTCTTAGGCTACTGACCTAGAGTTGGCACAAAGCTCTAACCTTTTGCTAGTTTTATCTAGTTCCTCTGATGTAATGAGAAACACTGTTCCTAATTCAGCTTGATTCGTGGTTTTATTTTTTAACACATTTTGCAAAGCTTAGCCATTGGCCAAATATGATATAGCTGCATTGACTGAGCATCGTTTGAGGTACCATGTACAAATGCTGTGGCCTGTTTATTGATCTTAGGGACTTGCTCATTCAGCTATGTTAGGTAACTCCTCAGATGGATTTATCATAGATTCCATAGGTATGAAAGCCACCTGTTTATGTATGAGATGGGTACAGCTGTAGCATATTTTTTAATATATCATTCCCAAATCTTCTGTTTGTTTTCCTCTCTATTAGAATATTGTTTTGACATAACACATGACAGTGAGAGGTATTTCTTGTCTCAAAACAATTTTATGTCCTTCTATAACAGATACAGTTTCATTAGAGGCTCAGTAACACACCAAAAATTTCCTTTCAAAGAAAATGTATATGAAAACAGCTTCTGGCAACTTTCATTCCAAAATTGTAACACTTATTGCTGGGTTGTAAACATAAGCTTTTGCAAAATGCTCTCAACAGCCTAAGTGCAAGTGATTGACACTTCTTATCATTTGAGCATTGGAGTAGTACCACCACAAGGAATAAACTGAGTAAGCTATTAGATGGAAGTGTTTGAAACTTCCTGAGTGTCTTCTGTTGTACAGAACACCATTAAAATTCATCTATTCCCCTAGTATGTTTGTAAAAAGGGACTAGTAAAAGTCTCAGCTGTGACTTTTCCAGAAACCAACAACTCAATCAGTTTTCATTCTATTTTCATTTTGGAGCTGGCTGAGAAAATAATTTACTTTTGGTTGTTTGAGGTACATCTTTAGTGTCTCCAGTCCAGGTAGTTTTTAAGAATCTTATCATTTATACCTGTCTCTGCAGTTCAGCTGGGTTAATCTACAACTCTCTGGTCCTAAGATTAACCAGCATTTAGTTTAGTCCACTTCAGAATTTGTCAACATTGTATTATTGGTATGTTAAATGTTTTCATATTTTTCTTCATTTAATCAAATTTAAGTATCTTCATGGCAAAGTTTGCCAATACTCAACAAGATCTCTGTCTGTGTGAGTAGACAGTAAGTTTGTTTGGGGCTCCATTCCACATATACTACATAAATTAGTTTGGCTTCCTTTACAAAAAGGAATTGGGAAAAATAACCAAGTTGTTCACATCATGCTGATTTCTTTTAGCATGCTGCACATTTTGAACTAAGACCATGTTGAATGCAGGCTTCTATTAAGAAAACACCTTATTTTATCCTTTATAGCCAGTGATTAAACTCTAAGATTCATCAGCTTTCGCCACATATAATGCTGAAATATTAAACAAGAGTTTTGGGGATACTAATGCAAGTGGACCTGAAATCTTCTTAAATAAAGTCAGATTTTCTTGCTGATACCCAAATATCCTATACTGTTTATCCACTTGAGCAGATTCAGATAATTCTAAAGCCTTCCATTCAGCACACCACATTAAAATAAGTGAACAGGTTGCCAGGTCTTTCTTTTTCTTAATGTTTTAGGTATGGAAAAAATATTACTCATTCAGACATCAGATCCATTCCTACAATACTTTCTGGTAGAGTTAATACATTAGTGTACCATACTTCCATTTATAAATTTCCACTGAGTTGTATTGCTATATGTAAGCCTTCCAGAGTTTCATCAACATATCCTCTAACATAACATATCCCTTAATATACATCATCCTTTAACTTTTAGTTAGCAATTTCATTAGCAAACTTGGGTATCAGAGGGCATTGTGCACTAACATCTGATAGTTATCTTATGACTATCAGGCCATTTGACCCATATCCACGAAAATGTTCTCCAGTCCCTCTTCCTCCTAGTTCCTCAAGAGACCCTGACAAACCCGTTTCTCAGAATCATAAGTCTCTCTTTTTTTTCCCACACCATTTTAATCAGGACTTGTTATGAAGAGACCAAAGTTTTCATATTTGTATCACTACTGCATTTTAAAATTCACTTAGGCTAGGAAAAGTTAAGTGAATCTGTTCTCTTCTGTTATTTTTGTAGTCCAAAGAGTTGATAGACCAGCCAGACCCCTAACACTTACTGTAATCTATTAAAACTTTTACAACTATTTCATCTATCTCCAGTTTTATTGCATTTTATTTTAACTATGCAAATCCTCCCACTGGTTTAATTGCATCAAGGTTATTCAGTGTTTTGTTTTCTCATTCCAAAATAATCTTACCTATTTCTCATAATATAATTAACCTCATTTGGGGTACCAGAATTAACCGTCCTCTCAAATTATCCTGCCTTACAATAAGAGGTTCAGCAAGAGCCCAAGCACCTAGACTTCCTTTTGTCAGAGCTTGAATAACAATGAACCAAATGTATAAAATTAGAGGATGCTTTGGTGTCATCACACAATGAATCTAAACATACTAGTATGTTTAATACTTTTTGCAGCCTTAGAAGAATTACACTAAGTGTCAAAAGGTAGTGTATCTTCCTGACTCGCCTTTGGAAGCATATTTCTGCAACTTTTAGAATATCTCTGGCAATCATTGATTTTTTAAAATGTCTTTAATTTTCCCTAAAACAGACAAATAAATTAAAAATACAGAATTCTTGATCAATTTCAGCTTTTAAAAAGCTAATTTAGCTCTTTTTAGATCTACTAGTTTCATCAGTCGGAGAAGGCACTGAGGACCCGCTCCAGTACTCTTGCCTGGAAAATCACATAGAAAAAGGAGCCTGGTGGGCTGCAGTCCATGGGGTCGTGAAGAGTCGGACATGACTGAGTGACTTCACTTTCACTTTTCACTTTCATGCATTGGAGAAGGATATGGCAACCCACTTCTGTGTTCTTTCCTGGAGAATCCCAGGGATGGGGGAGCCTGGTGGGCTGCCATCTATGGGGTCGCACAGAGTCGGACACGAAGGATGCCACTTAACAGCAGCAGTTTCATCAGTGTGTTCTCTTCTCATCAGCTTATGTGATCTCAAACCAGGATTGACCTAGGAGCCAAATTTGCATCAAAGGACAATTTCATTTATCCTTCCCACAGTACCAACTGAAGCTATTACACATGTTTGGCTATGGAAAGGACTCATCAGTTCAGTTCAGTTCAGTCGCTCAGTCGTGTCGGACTCTTTGCGACCCCGTGAATCGCAGCACACCAGGCCTCCCTGTCCATCACCAGCTCCCGGAGTTCACCCAGACTCACGTCCATCGAGTCACTGATGTCATCCAGCCATCTCATCCTCTGTCATCCCTTTCTCTTCCTGCCCCCAATCCCTCCCAGCATCGGAGTCTTTTCCAATGAGTCAACTCTTCGCATGAGGTGGCCAAAGTACTGGAGTTTCAGCTTTAGCATCATTCCTTCCAAAGAAATCCCAGGGCTGATCTCCTTCAGAATGGACTGGTTGGATCTCCTTGCAGTCCCAGGGACTCTCAAGAGTCTTCTCCAACACCACAGTTCAAAAGCATCAATTTTCGGCGCTCAGCCTTCTTCACAGTCCAACTCTCACATCCATACATGACCACAGGAAAAACCATAGACTTGACTAGACGAACCTTTGTTGGCAAAGTAATGTCTCTGCTTTTGAATATGCTATCTAGGTTGGTCATAACTTTTCTTCCAAGGAGTAAGTGTCTTTTAATATCATGGCTGCAGTCACCATCTGCACTGATTTTGGAGCCCAAGAAAAGTAAAGTCTGACACTGTTTCCCCATCTATTTCCCATGAAGTGATGGGACCAGATGCCATGATCTTCGTTATCTGAATGTTCAGCTTTAAGCCAACTTTTTCACTCTCCTCTTTCACTTAAATCAAGAGGCTTTTTAGTTCCTCTTCACTTTCTGCCATAAGGGTGGTGTCATATGCATATCTGAGGTTATTGATATTTCTCCCGGCAATCTTGATTCCAGCTCATGTCTCTTCCAGCCCAGCATTTCTCATGATGTATTCTGCATATAAGTTAAATAAGCACAGTGACAATATACAGCCTTAATATACTCCTTTTCCTATTTGGAACCAGTCTGTTGTTCCATGTCCAGTTCTAACTGTTGCTTCCTGACCTGCATACAAATTTCTCAAGAGGCAGATCAGGTGGTCTGCTATTCCCATCTCTTTCAGAATTTTCCACAGTTTATTGTGATCCACACAGTCAAAGGCTTTAGAACCACACAAGGTGAAGCAGTGTACTCAGAAGTATCATCAAAATACGTGTGAAATACTGAGTTTGCAGCTAAACCAGTCTATATAAACTAAAAGAAAAAGAAGTCAATATATGCATTTTAATAACAAATATAGACAATCTAGAATATGGTGGGCTCTAAATATTAATAGAAGGCCATCCATCGTACTATTTAGTATACTTAATTCTTTTGGTAAAGTTTGCTACCATGATTCCAGACTTCCCAGTTGATAAGGCTAAACAGTCACAGACAAACTAGAAAGAAACTTTATATTTATGTGTAGGGGAATATGTTCCATATATCATTATGTGAAGACTGTGAGTGAAACCTTGGAAGATTATAAAGATTTATTTTCCAGCTTGTTCACTATAATTTTATCACCAGAACACAGATGTGAAATCACCACTAAATCTAAGCTAAAATGGAAAGAAACAGATTCATATCAACATCATTATCATTGGACATGTAGATTCTGGCAAGCCTACCACAGCTGGCCATCTGATCTGCAGATGTGGTAGATCAACAAAAGAACCATCAAAATGTTTGAGAAGGATGCTACTGAAATGGAAATGACTCCTTCAATGATTCCTGCTTCTTGGAAAAATGGAAGGCTGAAAGTGAGTGTTATATAACCATGGATATCTCCCTGTGGAAATCTGAGACCAGTAAAAGTATTATTTGAACATCATTGATGCTCCAGGACACAGAGACTATCAAAAATATGATCACAAGCACATCACAGACTTGTTGTACCATTTTGATTATTGTTGCTGGTGCTGGTAAATTTGAAGACATTTCCTCTAGGAACAAGCAGACCTGGAAGCATGCCATACTATCTTACATACTGGGATTGGAAAAACTAAATGTTGGTGTTAACAAATAGATTTCCTTCAGCTAGAAGATATACAAAGGAATTGTAAAGAAAGTCAGCACCTACATTAAGAAAACTGGCTCAACCCAAACACAGTAACATTTGGGGTTGGCTTGATGACAAAGCACTGAAGCCAAATGCAAAACTATTTTAGTTCAAGGGATGGAAATTCAGCCATAAAGATGGCAATGCCCATGGAACCACAGTGCTTGAAACTCTTGATCACATCCTGCCACCAACTCATCCAACTGATGAGCACTTTGGCTAGCCTTCCAGGACATCTACAAAAACACTCGTGTTGGTATTTTCCTTGTGAACCAAATGAAAACTGTTATTCTCATATTAGGCATGGCGGTCACCTTTGCTTCAATCAGTGTTACAGCTGACGTCGAGTTTGTTAAAATGCACTATGAAGCTTTGAGTAGAGGTCTTCCCAGGTGGGCTTCAGTGTCAAGTATGTATCTCTCAAAGATACTCATTGCGGCAATGTGGCTGGTGACAGAAAAGATGACCTAACAATGGAAGCAGCTGGCTTCACTACCCAGTTGATCACACTGAACCATCCAGGCCAAGTCAGTGCTGGCTATGAACCTGCAGGATGGTTATGCAACTCAGATTACTTGCAAGTTTGCTGAGCTGAAGGAGACTGACTGTCATTTTGGAAAGAAACTAGAAGATGGGCCCAGATTTTGGAGACCTGCTGTTGCTGTCACCATTGAAACAGTGTCTGGAAACCCCATGTAAGTTGAGAGCTTCTCTGATGATCTTTCTCTGGGTTGCTTTGCAGTTCATGACATGAGATGGGTAGTCGCCGTGGCTGTCCTCAGAATAGTGGAAAAGGAGGTTGCTAGAGCTTTCAAGGTCACCACGTCTGCCCAGAAAGCGAGAATGAATATAATTTGTGATACCTGTTACCCTAATCTTCACCAGTATTAGATCCATCTCAGGACTCTATCAATTGGCCACTGAAGTTTAGTAGTAAATCCTTGGTTACTGCTTGTCAATGCAGGAGATGTAGGAGACATGGGTTCCATCTCTGGGTCAGGAAGATCCCCTTGTGGAGGAAACGGCAACCTACTTCATATTTTTGCCTGGAAAATGCCATGGGCAGAAGATACTTGTGTCCATGAGGTCACAAAGAGTTGGACACAACTGAACACACATACACACACACAATGAAATGATAATATGCTGTAAAACCTTCAGAAGGAAAGGAAAATGCTTTGCTGATTATCTCTGTGTGTATGTGGTGTGTGTGTGTGGTGGTGGTGGTTTTAAGTTATTAGTTTTGAAAATCAATACTTTTTAATAAAAACTTGACCAAAAATACATCATTGAGTTTTGAGACCCACTAAAATAGTTTAATGAGGAACTTGTGTCATCTTTTGGCCAGCACGGAAATTTCCTATTGAAAGAAAGAAAGTGAAATAGCTCAGTCGTGTCTGACTCTTTGGGACCCCATGGACTGTAGCCCACCAGACTCCTCCCTCCATGGGATTCCTCATTCCAGGCAGATGCTTTAACCTCTGAGCCACCAGGGAAGCCTGAATTAATTAGGTGAAAGACTTAAGAGTTGCCCATAATCCATTTCTGGTGTCCCATATGCCTAAACTTCAGGATTTGATACTTCTGAGTTAGCATTTTTTTCCCCTAAGTCAGAACTTCAGGTTTATTCACCTTTCATAAGGGGAGGAATCATGTATGCTTTAAATACATAGTGAAAAATTGTGGAATGAGGTCTAAGGGTTACAAAAATTCATAGGTCAGGACAGATAAGCAGAGGGAATTTTTTATGTGTAAGCTGCTTTATAAAAAGGCCACAAACTCTAATGTTAATGGTCATGTGTAGCACATAAAATTTTTTGCATTTACATCAGTACTGAGTAAATTTGTTGGTATAATTTTTTAAAAATTGCTTTTCAAATAGCTGTGTTTTTTTGTATAAGTAATATTTTGAAATCCTGAAACTATGTCATTTATATACATTTATTTCATCTATATATAAAGCACAAGTTAATAAATATCATAAAATGGATTTTCTATTTAAAACATCACAACCTAAATTATAAAGTGTGAACTACATATTAATAAAACATACAAGTTTGCCATTAATAAACATATCATTGACCTGATTGTTGTTCAGTAGCTAAGTTGTGCCCAACTCTTTGGGACCCCATGAACTGCAGCATACCAGGCTTCCCTGTCTTTTACTATTTCCTGGAGTTTGCTCAAACTCATGTCTATTGAGTTGGTGATTAATAAATATTTATATTTTTGTTTATTAGTTTTATTATTTACCAGTTAAGAAAGAAGTAAACTGTCCATCTTGGAATAACCCAACTATTCTATGGAAGTTCAGTAAATCATATAAATGATATATGAAAAACTTAAAGTCCCCTTCATTATTAAGTAGCCCTTTCTAATTCTATTTCTGTTTGGGGAATTATAGAGTTTACAAGTATTTACATATGTATGTTTTTTTAAAACAAACATTTGCTTTCTGAAGAGATTTTCAAATAAGTAAGTGTGTATTTTATTTCATATTTCAATTAACTCTCCTATCAATTCATTCACACCAGGAATTCTTCAACAGATAAGTTTTGTCAATGAAGTATGATTTTTACCCCCCAATGTGACTGTTTAAAGAAAGCTATCAAGATGTTGTCTTCAGGTAGGTCGTGAAAGTGTCTTACCTATTGATAAAAATGATTCAGATCACTTCCAGTGCACAACTATTTTTTAATTGCTCAATGACAAAAAAAAATACAATGAATTCCCACATCCAGATCTTAGAAATGAAAACCTTTTATTTATTTAACCCTCGGAATAGTTTCAGTTTACTAGGTACATGGGAAATAAGGAAATGAAAGAATCATCTTAGCGGCTTGTCTTTGACCATGGGGAATACAAAAATCATTTAATTCTTGGATTACACAGAAAAAAAAATTCGCATGCAATTGTGACTTAATTGTTGACCATGTATAATAATTGGGTCTTTGCAGGTAGCACAGTGGTAAAGAATTTGCCTGACAATGCAGGAGGCAAAAAAGTCACAATTGGATCCCTGAGTCAGGAAGATCCCCTGGAGAAGGAAATGACATCCCATTCTGGTATTCCTGTCTGGGAAATTCCATGGACAGAGGAACCTGGTGGGCTACCATCCATGGTGTCACAAGGAGTTGGACACAACTGAGCAGGCAAGCATACCGTATATAATAAATAATAAAGCAAGCCACCTAACAATTTACATGTTATTTAAAATGGTGTTCTCCTTCCTCCTTTCCTGCCTTGTTTATAAAATATTAAAGAAGATTTTAATTTCACTTAATTTTTCAATGATTCTAAGAAGGATTTTTGTTACATTAGAGAGAAGAGTTTTGATTTTTTAAATTACTGTATAAACTATTATATTCACCCCAAATTTAAGTACTTTAATTGAATTTAGAATAAATGCAGCCCTGAGTCTAGTCACTGAATACTATTTTTAACTACATGACATTTCCTAAGTCACAGAAGATTTTGTGCAGAAGTCACCAACCTTCCATTTATTTTCCAAGGACATTTGCGAACTCCCCTGAGTACTTATTATTGTTGAGCAGGAGGTGCTAGAGAAATTGTTAATTTACATTGCCTGATTTGTGTGAACCCTGGACATTTTCTCTCAGTGTAGGTCTGAAAAACTGAAGCATTATTTCTCACAGCAATGAGTTTCTTTTTTCCAGGCAGGCATTTTGATGAATAGCATTGGGCTGTCGAACATCTATACTATTCTCTTAGGTTCAATTCTGGTCATACCAGTGAGTAGAGATAAGGACATAAATGACATGTTGGCAATTTGTACTATGATCTGCCAACCGTGTGAGGGAAAAATAAACCCAATGTTTTATGTATAGATCTATTGCTTTTAGGAGCAGTTACAGAGAATAGCCAAAAAATTCCATCTCAAAGATCAGCTCTTGTCCAGAAGACATGGAATAGAAGGCCCTATCATTCATTCACTTTTTGAAACATTGAAAATTTCCTAGAAACTTGACTATTTTTAGAAATGACAGGATGGCAAACATAAATATAAGAATTTAGACCACAGGCAAAATAGCATCTGACAAGCAGTTCTGTCATTTTTTAAGAATAGGAATGAATTTCTGAAGTCACTATATTTTGAGGGCATTGACTTCTCGTCTGATGACCAAGGTTTGTCTAGAAAGGGTGAGTTACTGATAAAGGTTTTCAGTTGTTGTTCAGTCGCTAAGCTTTATCTGATGCTTTGCAATCCCATGGACTGCAGCATGCCAGCCTTCCCTGTCCTTCACTATCTCCCAGGAGTTTGCTCAAAGTCACATGTCCATTGAGTCAGTGATGCCATCCAACCATTTCATCCTCTGTCATCCCCTCCTCCTCCTGCCTGTTTTCATACATGAACTTATATATGTATGTTCGTAGACTTACCTGGTGGTTCAGCGTTTAAGAGTTTGTCTGCAAATGCAGGGACATGAGTTTGATCCCTAGTCCTGGAAGATTCCAGCATTCGAAGGGGCAACTAAACCTGCCTGCCACAATTAGTGAAGCCCACAAGTCCTAGAGCCCATGTTCTATAACAAGAGAAGTCACCACAAAGAGAAGCCTGTGCCCTGAAACTAGAGAGCAGCCTCCACTCACAGCACCTAGAGAAAGTGTGTGAGCAACAATGAAGACCAAACACTGTCAACGATAAATAAATCAGTAAATAAGTAAAGCAAATGCATGTTCCTGAGTCCCATGATATGAATGAAATTTGTCTATCACCTAAACACTTCAAAGTACTTATGATCAACCTACCAAACTTCATTAACAGAAATTATTATGTCTAAGGCTGAGCCCGTGTTTCGGCATGCAGTGTCTCCCACATAATATAACTGATATTACATAGATTTCAAATGACACCATTGAAAATATGAAACTAAAAGACTAGCAGAGGTGAAAATATTATTTCCCTCAGAAGAGATAAGCTCTGGGTAAAGAAATATGGAAGTTAAGTCCCTGAAGTTAGTTTTGAGGACAGATCCCAAAGGCTCCTGACTTCAGTGACAGACTTTTTTTTTTTTTTTTTTAGTGACAGACTTTGGATGCCCTTTGTTTTGCTGTGGGAAACAAGTATTCTTAGGAAGGACATTTAAATGACATTAAACACTTTGTCAAAAAAGTCTGAAGAAGGAGAGACATAAAAGAGGCAATGATTGGGAGAATGCTGAGAACAAAGTTTTTAATTAAGAATATATTTCAGCTGTCAGGGCTTTGCCAAAAGTTTAACTCTTATAACTCTGTTTCACATATCTGTGAAGGTTATCTGAAAAAAGGTTGCAACTGAAGATAATAGTATTAAATAAAACTGAAACACTATAGGAGATTATAATCTATTCAGAACTAGAAGAAAATATGGTATACAGTATTCTCAATCAGACAGGATATTGAGAAAGATCTGGAGAAAAATGAAAGCAAATCTATTTATTTGGCTTTAAAAAGAAGCTCCCTTAGGAGACTGGGCACAGGGAAAATTCTATTCCAGAAATTAATATCAGAAATGTTTCAACATGTACCGTAATAAAAACCTTAACCAGATTCCTCTTGGAGCCATTAAAAGCCAGTGGTACTAAAGTCTGGTGTCCCTTTAACCATAGCCTCCAGCTTCTGTGTTAGTTCAGATCACATCACTTGTTCACAGCATATCTCCCCAACCCAAACTTGATATGCATATGAGAGAGACTGAGAGCAAGAGAGAGACATAAATATTTGAAGGATTACACTGTTGGCTTTGAAGATGGAGAAAGAGGCTATTGCTCAAGTAATGTAGGCAGCTGTAGTAGTTGGAAAAGGCAAACCAAAGGATTCTCTACTAGAGTTTCTGAAGGCAATACATTGTGATACTAAATTTCTGGCCTTTAAAAGTGTAAGATTATGAATGTATGTTGTGTTAAGACATAAAGTTACTGGTAATTTGTTACAACAGCAAAAGGACACCAGTACATTCAGGAAGAAAACTCTATGAGCTACTCTGCTTCCAGAACTCGTGGCTCATTTCTTTGAATGTTCACTGGAAGCATCTCTTTCTTTTATGCCTGAAACCACAGCAGTATTTCAGGAGGAGGCCCACAAGTATGGCTCAAATTGGGAACAGTGTCAAGGGAAAAGAAGGTTTGTGAAATACTGAAAAGATTGAAGTGACAAAATTTGAGAGTAAGCAAAAACAAAAATTATGGAGTAAAAGACCAAAAGTGTGAGTTTAAGCCATTGATTTTTAAAATTTTTGCATGACAAAGCCAGCAACCTCATACTGAGAAACATATACAACATACAATTCAGGCTACAATTGCTGAGTTCACCGATGCTTTGGCCAGAGGAAGTGGAAATTCATACATCCCGAGGGAAGGCTTGGATGGTCTGTTAGATATCTTTCAGTGCTACAATTCTATAATAATCATAAAATCTAAGAATTAGGATACTGGTGAAGTCAATGATGGATATAGGAAGACGTGAAGAGAAGGTGTTATTATTGTGAAGTAATTGGTAGAGGAGATAGGCACATGAGGGCTCCTCAGGAGGTGCCAGTATAAAGGACCTGCCTGCCAGTGCAGGAGACATAAAAGATGTAGGTTTGATCCCCAGCTCTGGAAGATCCCCTGGAGGAGGGTATCACAACTCACTGAGTATTCTTGCCTTGAGAATCTCATGGACAGAGGAGCATGGCAGACTATGGTTCATAGAGTTACAAAGAGTCAAACATGATACACATGTACGTGGGTTCATGAGAAACCATTTTTCTTTTAAACATGATTAATATGAGGTACTGTGAGAGTCCCCATGAGGAGATGCTGACTAGATCATTAAAAGCCCACAAGTGGCCTTTGGGCAAGCGTTTAGAGCTCTTGAGATGATATCTGTGGGTATTAATCAACAGCAGTTTGGCATCAGTTGCGATCTCTATGGGAATAGGTTCAAAACAGAGCATGAAGATAAAAAATCAGAATGGTGGAGAATACACATTCCATATTTATAGAGTTAAGGAATGAAGGTGAAAAAGAAATAGAGAATAAACAGAGAAGTAGGTGGCATCACATGAACCAACTGAAAAAGAGAATTCATTAAAAATTTCATGAATATCTCATGTGAAATAATTTTAATATATAATAACTAAAGTCACTCAGTCGTGTCCGACTCTTTGCGGCCTGCCAGGTTCTTCCATTCATGGGATTTCTAGGCAAGAA